>NW_027139581.1:648750-1297500 GCF_035084215.1 Heptranchias perlo | reverse complement strand
ATTGGTCTTGCATGGAGCCGGCACGGACACGATGGGCCAAAAGGCCTCCTTCCGTGCTGTCACCTTTCCATGATTTTGTGATGCAAATGGCAAAAGAGAGTCAATGATCAGTATCAAAATCTAACGGAAATATCATTTCACAGAAATGGGGCTCGAACCCACGCGGGTAAAAACCCATTGAATTTTAAATCGAAACCCTTAACCACGCGACCATCCTGGTCCTTCCACAATCTTGTTCTATGTGTAATGTGCTTGAGTGTCACTTCTTCTACGCTTTTTTTGTCATCAAATAAATGGTTGGAATGGATTCATTGAAATTTGAAGCGTGTCGAACGCCATCTGTGGGAAGTGTCTATCAACTGCTCAAGCCAGTTCCTCGTTCGTGTTGTGCCCATGTCTCCCCCATGTCTCCATCTCTCTCCCTCGTTATCCCCATCTTTCACGCGGTTGATCAGGGTTCAATTCTCCAATGTCGAAGTCCCGGTGTTTCTGCCTTTAAAAGCTTCACTTTCATTGATCTCCACTATTTCATGTGGAAAATACACTGTAAGTCGAACTCGGACCATCCCACTTTCCACAATTTAATTTCACTGATATTCCAGCGATTTTAAAACCTGCTCTCTGCCTCACTCTTCACCTCGATTTCAGAACACTAATAACGTGCAAGTTATGAATACGCAGAATCGAGCTGTTTGCAGACGCGGGCTAATTCAGCCGCTCTGAACAGAGAGAAAGAGACATACAGAAAGGAATTTATTTCTAATATTTGATGTGGAAAAAACATTGAAAGATTAACTCGGACCATCCCACTTTCCAAAATTTAATCTCACTGATACTCCAACGATTTTTATACTCTCTATTAAGGTCTCTCTCTCCCGCCATGTCTCCATCTCTCCATCTCGTTTTCTCTCTCTGTCTCTTTCTATCTCTCTGTCTGTGAATCTTTCCACAATGGTCCGTGAAATGAACTGTCATGAAATTATTAGTTCAGGCGGAATAGTCGAAATCCATTGCTCCTCAATCAGTCGATTGTCGCAATCAGTTGCAAAAAGCTGTTGATCTGACTTCACCCGATGAAGAACATTATCATCCGTTGTTTGCTCGTGGGGTGCGGTGGCCAATTGGAAAAGCGTCAGTTTCATTAAACAGAGAAGCGCGGGTTCGATTTCCGTGCGTACTTGCTTCCACATTCAACTTTTAATGAAATGACCTATTTGATGACAGTTTGTTTAACTTTCCACGGGCCACTGTTGAAAGAAGACTCACCGTTCACATTTCCATCTCTCTGTTCGTTAAGATCCAGAATAAAGTGATGTGGGGTGCGAGGAAAAGCGTGATAAAGAGAGACACTCAGAAAGAGAGAGAGACACTGGGACAGAAAGAGACTCTCTCGGTCTGTCTGAGTCTGTGTCAGTCTCTCTCCCTCCATCTGTCCAATACTCGCAGATTTGTGAATCACAGGGTGAAAGAAGGAAACATATTGGAACACATTGAGCCTGTGTCCTGTTTCAAAACCGACTCCCAGGAAAACGGATCCGGTAGAATCGTTAAATGGTCAAAGTTTTTCCAGCAAGTTTGACCTCCTCCCTGAGATGGCGAGACTCGGGGACGGTTTCGGAAGGCTTCAGAAAATTCATTTCCAATTGGATATTCTCCATCATGGTGAGATATCCCCATTAGCCAGGGATTCAATTCCCGGACGGGGAGGAAGCATTTTTAAGAGGCCAACTGCAATTTTTTCTGCTTTGCCTCGCTTCTTCTTCAAAAACGACAGAGGAAAATAGAACAGAAAATGAATGAAACGAGTGATTGTCACTTTCAGAATATTATTGAGCGGAGACTGTTTGCGGACAAATGTGTTCCGATCTGTTTCCTTCTTTGACGCTGTAATTCTGAGATCTGCGGGTATTATAGAGAGGGAGGGGGAGAGACAAACAGACAGACAGGCAGAGAAACAGAGACTGAGAGAGAGAGAGAGAGAGAGAGAGAATCAGAAAGAGAGAGAGAGAGAGAGGCATAGACTGATCATGAGATACACATTGAAACATAGAGGGAGGGAGAGAGAGAGGTTTAACTATTATGCCTGCGTGTGTAATGTGCCTAAGTGTGTGTGTATGTGTCTCACTTTTTCGAAGATTTCTGAGTGAGTCTCTGTTTCTCTGTCTTTCTCTCTCTTTCGCTCTCTCCCGCTCTCCCCACATCACGTTATTCTGGATCTTGACTAACAGAGAGATGGAAATGTGAAAGGTCAGTTTTCTTTCAACAGTGGCCCGTGGAAACCAGGGTTCAATTTCACGAACGGGAGGTTAGAGATTTATTGCCTTTAAAAGCTTCACTTTCATTTCTCTTGCAATTTCTCTCCAAGTGGGGGTTTACCAGAAAGATCCCACATACAACAATGAAATGGATGGTCAGTTAATCTGCGTTTTGGTGGTGTTAGTTGAGGGAGGAAGGATAATTTCCTTAATAATGGATTCTAGCATTTTCATTTTAGACACAAAGATACACAGCCATGTACACACGCAGACACTGATAGACAGACAGTTACACACACACACAGGTACACACACTGAGAGACAGACACACACGTGTAGATTGAAATGCAGAGATGAAAGGTCATCAAATAAATGGTTAAAAAAGATTCACTGAAATTTGAAGCGTGTCTAACGCCATCTGTGTTGAGTGTCCTTTACAAACTCACACCAGTTCCTCGTTAGTAAACTGGTGATCACGCGGGTGATCAGGTTCAATTCTCCAACGAGGAGGTTGCGCTTTCGCTGTCTTCAAAAGTTTCAATTTCATTTCTCTTGCAATTTTTCTCTAATATTTGATGTGGAAAATACCGTGAAAGACGAACACGGACCACGAGGCACCGGACACAACAAAAGCAAACCAAGCCCAGTCGACCCTGCAAAGTCCTCCTCACAAACATCTGGGGACTTGTGCCAAAATTGGGAGAGCTGTCCCAAGCAATAGCCTAACATTGCCATTCTCACAGAATCATAACTTTCAGCCAACGTCCCAGACTCGTCCATCACCATCCCGAGGTATGTCCACTCCCACCGACAGAACAGACCCACCGGAGGTGGCAGTATATGCAGTCAGGAGGGAGTGACGCTGGGGGTCCTCAACATTGACTCCGGACCCCATGAAATCTCATGGCATCGGGTCAAACATGGGCAAGGAAACCTCCTGCTGATTTCCACCTACCGCCCTCCTTCAGCTGATGAATCAGTCCTCCTCCATGTTGAGCACCACTTGGAGGAAGCACTGACGGGAGCAGGGGCACTCTGGGTGGGGAACTTCCATGTCCATCACCAAGAGTGGCTCGGTAGCACCACTAAGTTAAACAAATTGTAATGAACTAAATGTTTAAAATAGAATTCGTGAAACTTGAAACGCATCTAACGCCACCTGTGGTGATTGTCATTGACCGACTCACGGCAGTTCCTCGTTAGTATAGTCTGTCTCGCGGGAAACCGGGGAGGCTCAACTCTTACTGCCATTAAAATACAGAGAGACGCTCTGAAAAACGTTGAAGAAGTGAGACACATTACACACACATATATACAGCCGCGTAAACACATAGACACTGATACACAAACAGGTACACGCACTGACAGACAGGCGCACCCTTCACCCCGATGTCAGAACCACAATAATGTTCGAGTAATGAATACGCAGAGCTGTGAGCAGATCCGGTCTAATTCAGCAGCTCTAAACAGAGAAAGAGAGAGAGAAAGAGAGAAAGAAAGACAAAGAGAGACATGCAGAAAGAAAGAGAAACAGAGCGAGACACAGGAAGAGAGACGGAGAGTGAGACAGGCCATGATCAGGGCGCAGAGGAGGTTTAGCAGAAAGATCCCACATACAACAATGAAATGGATGGCCAGTTAATCTGCTTTTTGGTGGTGTTAGTTGAGGGAGGAAGGATTACCGTCCAGGTTTCCAAATTTGCGCACAGCAAGGTCCCATCAATAGTAATGAGAAAGTCCCAGGTACATAATTCAGATGTAAAAAGTGTGTCACTGAACAGTATGAAAGTGTAAATTAAAAAGCTACCAGGAGTGGGCTTCAAACCGCAGAACTGGTCGAGGTGTCAGCAGTCGCTCAGTGGGCAGCACTCTCGGCAGCCAGCACACAATCTGCTGAAAGAAGACTTGTCTTTCACATTTCCATCTCTTTGTCAGTCAAGATGAAATGATGTGGGGAGCGGGGGAAAGAGAGACAGAGAGAAAGAAAGAAAGAAAGAGAAACACACTGAAAAGCGTTGTAAAAGTGAGACACACACAAGCAGACACCCACACTGACAGACAGACACACTCGTGCAGATTGAAACGGAGAGATGAAAGGTTTGAAAATAAATCTCTGAACCGTAGTCGGCAGGATTCGAACATACGCGGGGAGAATCCAATGGATTTCGGGTCGACAACTTGACCTGATCGAAAAGCTACTCACCATAAAATTACAAAGATCCATCGCTCTGGAACAGACGAGCATTAAGAATCAGGATGCCTGTGTGTGTAATGTACCTGTATTTGTGTGTCTCACTTTTTCGAAGCTTTTCTGAGTGAGTCTCCGTTCCTCTGCCTTTCTCTCTCTGTCACTCTCTCCCGCGCTCCCCACATCACTTTATTCTGAACATTGAAGAACAAAGAGGTGGAAATGTGAAAGGTAAGTCTTCTTTCAACAGTGGCCCGTGGAAAGTTAAGCAAATTGTCATCAAATAAATGGTTAAAATAGATTCACTGAAACCTGAAGCGTGTCTGACGCCATCTGTGGTGAGTGTCCTTAATTAGCCCACGCCAGTTCCTCGTTCGGACAGTGGTGAATATCCCCGCGTGTTATGCGAGAGGCCGGGGTTTAATTCCCCGACGAAATATTGCCTTTAAAAGCTTCACTTTCATTTCCCTTGCAATTTATCTTCAACATTGTATGTGTGAAAAAACACTGATAAACTAACTCGGACTATCCCACTTTCCACAATATAATTTCACTGATGTTCCAGCGATTTTAAATCTTGCTCCCTGCGTCACCTCGATGACAGAATCATAATAATGAGCAAGAAATGAAGGCAGAGTCGAGTTGTTTTATTTTATTCGTTCATGGGATCTGGGCGTCGCTGGAAAGACCAGCATTTATTGCCCTCCCTAATTGCCCTTGAGAAGGTGGTGGTGAGCCGCCTTCTTGAACCGCTCCAGTCCGTGTGGTGAAGGTTCTCCCACAGTACTCTTAGGAAGGGAGTTCCAGGATTTTGACCCAGCTACGATGAAGGAACGGCGATATATTTCCAAGTCGGGATGGTGTGTGACTTGGAGGGGAACGTGCAGGTGGTGTTGTTCCCATGTGCCTGCTGTCCTTGTCCGTCAAGGTGGTAGAGATCGCGGGTTTGAGAGGTGCTGTCGAAGATGCCTTGGCGAGTTGCTGCAGTGCATCCTGTAGATGATACACACTGCAGCCACTGTGCGCCGGTGGTGGAGGGAGTGAATGTTTAGGGTGGTGGATGGACCTGAGTAACTTCTGCAGCAGTGTCCTGGGGCTGAGATGATTGGCCTTTGACAACCACTGACCATCTTCCTTTATGCTCGGTATGTCTTCAGCCACTGGAGAGTTTTCACCCTGATTCCCTTTGACTTCAATTTTACGAGGGCTCCTTGGTGCCACACTCGGTCAAATGCTGCCTTGATGTCAAGGGCATTCACTCTCACCCCATCTCTGGAATTCAGCTCTTTTGTCCACGTTTGGACAAAGGCTGTAATGAGGTCTGGAACCGAGTGGTCCTGGCGTAACCCAAACTGAGCATTGGTGAGCAGGTGCCGCTTGATAGCACTGTCGACGACACCTTCCATCACTTTGTTGATGATTGAGAGTAGACTGATGGGGCGGTAATTGGCCGGATTGGTTGTGTCCGGCTTTTTATGGACAGGACGTACCTGGGCAATTTTCCACATTGTCGGGTAGATGCCAGTGTTGTACCTGGACTGGAACAGTTTGGCTGGAGGCGCCGCTAGTTCTGGAGCACAAGTCTTCAGCACTACAGCCGGGATGTTGTCGGGGCCCGTAGCTTTTGTTGTATCCACTGCACTCAGCTGTGAGACACACACGCACAGACACATTACACACACGCAGCCATGTACAAACCGACACTGATACACAGATAGATAATCACACGTCCAGTTACACACACTGACAGACAGACACACACGTGTAGGTTGAAACGCAGATATGGAAGGTTTGAAAAGAAAGCTGTGAACCGTTGTCGGCAGGATTCGAACTTGCGGGGAGGCCCCAATAGATTTCTGGTCCATTGCCTTCAGCACAACGACTTCACCTCAACTAAAACCTGCTCACTTAAAATGGCGAACGACCCATCGCTCTGCAACACACAGGCACCAAGGTTCATTAGGCCTGTGTGTGTAATGTGTATGTTTGTCTCACTTGTTCTAAGCTTTTCTGAGTGGGTCTCCTCTTTCTCTGCCTTTCTCTCTCTCTCTGTCACTCTTTCCCGCGCTCCACACATCACTTTGTTCTGGCACCTTGACTAACAAAGAGATGGAAATGTGAAAGGTAAGTTTTCTTTCAACAGAGGCCCGTGGAAAGTTTGTGTGCAACGTGCCTGAGTGTCACTTCCACGCTTTTCTGAGTGTCTCACAGTCTTTCTTTCTCCCTGTCATTTTGTCCCCAGCTCCCCACATCATTTTGCTCTGTACCTTGACCAACAAAGTGATGGAATTGTGAAATGTAAGAACTCTTTCAACAGGGACCCATGGAAAGTTAAACAAACTATCATCAAATAAATAGTTTAAAAAGATTGACTGGAACATACAACATGTCTCAGACCATCTGTGGTGAGAGGACATTCACTTCGTGCATCAGTTCTCCGTTAGTGGGAGCACGCGGAAGACCGAGGTTCAATTGTGGCATTAAAAGTCTCACTTTTATGTTTCTGGCCATTTATCTGCAAAATTGGATGCAGAAAATCTATTGATAAAATGTTCCCACCTTCCCGAAATTAATTGCACTGATATTCCAGCGAATCTCAGATCTCTCTAATCTGCTCCACTCTGGCCTTTGAGTCTGAAGATTGTGGTTTCAAGCCCCACCCCACCAGAGAGCTGAGCAGAGCAGAGGTTCCCAAACCGGGAACCGGACAAGGTGATCAAGGGGTCTGAGAAGAGGGAGGCCGGTGAAACTCACAAAACAGGAGATGCCTGCAATACCAATCGTCTCCAGTGGTGGCGCTGCAGCTCTCCCCTCGACTCTCTCAGTTTGATGCTATCACAATTGCCCACAACAAAAATTTGCATTGATATCGAGTCTTTAACGCAGCAAAACGCCCCAAGGCGCTTCACACCAGCGTAATCGGACAAACAATTGACGCAGAGCCGCATGACTGGTATAGTTATCAGCCGTCGCTCAGTGGGCATCAGTCTTGGCAACTAGCTGACAATGTGTTGAAAGAAGGCTTGTCTTTCACATATTCCATCTCTTTGTTAGTCAAAGTCCAGAATGAAATGATGTGGGGAGCGGGGGAAAGAGTGACAGAGAGACACTCTGAAAAGCGTTGAATAAGTGAGACACACACGGACAGACACAATACACACACACTGACTCAGCAGACACTGATACACAGATAGATACTCAAACACACAGGTACACACACTGACAGACAGACACACACATGTCGGTTGAAACGCAGACGTGAAGGGTCTGAAAACAAAGCTCTGAACCTGCACGGGGAGACCCCATTGAATTTTTTATCCATCGCCCGAAACAACTCGGCCACGTCTGCGAGAGCTCAGCTAAATGCTGCTCACTTAAAATTGCAACCATCCATCGCGCTGCAACAGACGGGCACCAAGAACGACCGTGCCTCTGGGTGTAATGTGTGTGTGTCTCATTTTTTCTCAGCTTTTCTGTGTGAGTGTCCGTTTCTCTGTCTTTCTCTCAATCGTCCAATATTCCGTTTGCCTTCTGGATTACTTGCTGCACCCGCATGGTGACTTTTTGTGTTTCATGCACGATGACACCCAGATCCCTCTGTACTGCAGCATTTTGTAGTATTTCTCCGTTGAAATAATATTTTGCTTTTTTATTGTTCCTTCCAAAGTGGATGACTTCACATTTTCCCACCTTATATTCCATCTGCCAAAGTTTTGCCCATTCGCTTAACCTGTCAATATCCCTTTGTGTCACCCTCGCAACTTGCTTTTCCACCTATTTTCGTATCATCAGCAAATTTGGCAACAATACACTCTGTGCCTTCATGCAAGTCATTGATATATATTGTAAATAGTTGAGGCCCCAGCACTGATCCCTGCGGCACCCATCAGTTACCGATTGCCATTTTGAAAATGACCCTTTAATCCCGACTCTTTGTTTTCTGTTAGTTAGCAAATCCCCAATCTATGAACTCTTATCTTGTGACTGTTATTCTCTGCGAGGTAAAGGTCAGAAGCAGTGGCAGGAAGCGGCAGAAGGCACGGGTGGGTGCAAGCGTGGAGAATAACAAGCAGCAGGGATACCACCTTTTATATGGCACGTTTTCGAATGCCTTTTGGAACTCCAAATATACTGCATCCATTGGTTCCCCTTTATCCACCCTGATCGTTACTTCCTCAAAGAACTCCAATAAAATTTTCAGACACGATTTCCCATTCATAAAACCATGTTGACTATTCGAGATTGTGTGATGAGTCCGCGAATGTCCTGCTCCGACTTCTTAATCATGGATTCGAGCATTTTCATTTGACACACACTCGGATCGGTTGAAACGCAGAGATGAAAGGTCGGAAAAGAAAACTCTGAACCGTAGTCGGCAGGATTCGAACTTGCGCGGGGACACCCCAATGGATTTCTAGTCCATCGCCTTAACCACTCGGCCACGACTACTTGCTAAAAGCTCAATGCTGCTCACTTAAAATCGCAATAATCCAGCGCTCTGCGACACAGAACAGCAGAACTGGTGTCGGTGTCAGCCGTCGGTCAGGGGGTCGGTTGTTCACGCTCGTTACTCGTTTGTACAGTGGTGGGTATCCCTACCTATTACATGGTCGACCTGGCTTAAAATACACCTGGACGATGAACTTCTTCGACATTTAAAGTTTTCATTTATCTCCAAAATTGGACGTGTGAAAAAACACTGATAAACGAACTCGGACAATCCCACTTTCCACAATCTAATTTCACTGATATTTCAGCGATTTTAAATCTCACTCTCCGCGTCACCTCGATGTCGGAACCACAATAATGAGCAAGAAATGAAAGGCAGAGTCGCGTTGTGAAGAGACCCGGGTTAATTCAGCATCCCGAGTGGCTGATGGAGGCAGATTCAATGATGGCTTTCAAAACGGAACGGGATAAGCACTTGAAAGGAAAACAATTGCAGTGCTCGGGGGATAGGGCGGGGTAGTGGAACCAGCTGGATTGGTCTTGCATGGAGCCGGCACGGACACGATGGGCCAAAAGGCCTCCTTCCGTGCTGTTGCCTTTCTATGATTCTGTGATGCAAATGGCAAAAGAGAGTCAATGATCAGTATCAAAATATAACGGAAACAATATCGACCACGAGTGGGGCTCGAATCCACGCGGGTGGAAACCCATTGGATCTTAAATCTAACGCCTTATCCACTCGGCCATCCTGGTCCTCTCACAATCTTGCTTTATGTGTAATGTACTTAAGTGTCACTTCTTCTACGCTTTCCTTTGTCATCAAACAAATGGTTGGAATGGATTCAATGAAATTTGAAGCGTGTCAAACGCCATCTGTGGGGAGTGTCCATCAACTGCTCACGCCAGTTCCTCGTTCGTGTCGTGCTGAATATCCCCATTTGTCACGCGGTTGATCAGGGTTCAACTCTCCAATGTCGAAGTCCCGGTGTTTCTGCCTTGAAAAGCTTCACTTTCATTTATCTCCACTATTTCATGTGGAAAATACACTGAATGTCGAACTCGGACCATCCGACTTTCCACAATTTAATTTCACTGATATTCCAGCGATTTTAAAACCTGCTCTCTGCCTCACTCTTCACCTCGATTTCAGAACACGAATAATGTGCAAGTTATGAATACGCAGAATCGAGCTGTTTGCAGACCCGGGCTAATTCAGCCGCTCTAAATAGAGAGAGAGAGACATACAGAAAGAAATTTATATTCGAATATGTGATGTGGAAAAAACATTGAAAGACTAACTCGGACCATCCCACTTTCCAAAATTTAATCTCACTGATACTCCAACGATTTTAAAACTCTCTATTAAGGTCTCTCTATCTCTCTCTCCCCATGTCTCCATCTCTCTCCCTCCTTTTCTCTCTCTGTCTCTTTCCATCTCTCTCTCTGTGAATCTTTCCACAATGGCCCGTGAAATGAACTGTCATGAAATTATGACTTCAGGCGGAAAAGTCGAAATCCATTGCTCCTCAATCAGTCGATTGTCACAATCAGTTGCAAAAAGCTGTTGATCTGACTTCAGCCGATGAAGAGCATTATTATCCCGTTATCGATCGAGGGGTGCGGTGGCCAAGTGGCAAAGCGTCGGTTTGCTAAACCGAACCATGCAGGTTCGATCCGCGTCTGTACCTGTTTTCAGCTTCAAATATTAATGAAATGATCAATTTGATGACAGTTTGTTTCACTTTCCACGGGCCACTGTTGAAAGAAGACTCACTGTTCCCATTTTCATCTCTCTGTTCGTTGAGATCCAGAATAAAGTGATGTGGGGTGCGAGGAAAAGAATGATCAAGAGAGACACTCAGAAAGAGATTCTCTCGGTCTGTCAGAGTCTGTGTCACTCTCTCTCGCTCCATCTGTCCAATCCCCGCAGATTTGAAAATCACAGGGTCAAAGAAGGAAACAGATTGGAACACATTGTCCCTGTGTCCTGTTTCAAAACCGACTCCCAGGAAAACGGCTCCGGTTGAATCGTTAAATGGTCAATGGTTTTTCTGTCTTTCTCTCAATATTCCGTTTGCCTTCTGGATTACCTGCTGCACCTGTATTTTGACTTTTTGTGTTTCATGCACGATGATACCCAGATCCCTCTGTACTGCAGCATTTTGTAGTATTTCTCGATTGAAATAATATTTTGCTTTTTTATTTTTCCAGCCAAAGTGGATGAATTCACATTTTCCCACCTTATATGCCATCTGCCAAATTTTTGCCCATTCGCTAAAACTGTCAATATCCCTTTGTAGATACTTTGTGTCACCCTCGCAACTTGCTTTTCCACCTATTTTCGTATCATCAGCAAATTTGGCCACGATACACTCTGTCCCTTCATCCAAGTCATTGACATCGATTTTAAATACTTGAGGCCCCAACACTGAGCCCTGCGGCACCCATCAGTTACCGATTGCCATTTTGAAAATGACCCTTTAATCCCAACTCTTTGTTTTCTGTTAGTGAGCAAACCCCCAATCTATGAGCTCTTATCTTGTGCCTGTTATTCTCTGCGTGGTAAAGGTCAGAAGCAGTGGCAGGAAGCGGCAGAAGGCACGGTTGTGTGTAAGCGTGGAGAATAACAAGCAGCAGGGATATCACCTTTTATGTGGCACCTTATCGAATGCCTTTTGGAAATCCAAATATACTGCATCCATTGGTTCCCCTTTATCCACCCTGATCGCTACTTCCTCAAATAACTCTAATAAAATTGTCAGACACGATTTCCCATTCATAAAACCATGTTGACGATTCTAATTGTATGATGAGTCCGCGAATGTCCTGCTCCGACTTCTTGACAATGAATTTTCATTTTGCACACACTCGGATCGGTTGAAACGCAGAGATTGAAGGATAAAATGATAACTCTAAACCGTAGTCGGCAGGATTCGAACCTGCGCGGGGAGACCCCAATGGATTTCTAGTCCATCGCCTTAACCACTCGGCCACGACTACTTGCTAAAAGCACAATGCTGCTCAGTTAAAATCGTAATAATCCAGCGCTCTGCGACACCGAGCCGCAGAACTGGTGTGGGTGTCAACCGTCGGTGAGGGGGTCGGTTGTTCACGCTCGTTGCTCGTTTGTATGGTGGTGGGTATCCCGACCTATTACATGGTAGACCTGGCTTCAAATACACCTGGACGACGAATTTCTTCTGCCTTCAAAGATATCATTTATCTCGAACATTGGACGTGTGATAAAAAAGACTGATGAACGAACTCGGACAATCCCACTTTCCACAATATAATTTCACTGATATTTCAGCGATTTTAAATCTCACTCTCCGCGTCACCTCGATGTCAGAACCACAATAATGAGCAAGAAATGAAAGGCAGAGTCGCGCGGTGAACAGACCCGGGCTAATTCAGCATCCCGAGTGGCTGATGGAGGCAGATTCAATGATGGCTTTCAAAACGGAACGGGATAAGTACTTGAAAGGAAAAAGGTTGCAGTGCTAGAGGGATCGCGCGGAGGAGTGGGACGAGCTGGATTGGTCTTGCATAAAGCCGGCACGGACACGATGGGCCAAAAGGCCTCCTTCCGTGCTGTCACCTTTCTCTGATTCTGTGATGCAAATGGCAAAAGAGAGTCAATGATCAGTATCAAAATGTAACGCAAACCGCACCGACCAGGAGTGGGGTTCGGACCCCACGCGGGTATAAAACCATTGGATCTTAAATCCAACGCCTTAACCACTCGGCCATCCTGGTCCTTTCATAATGTTGCTTTATGTGTAATGTGCTTGAGAGTCACTTCTTCTACGGTTTTGTTTGTCATCAAATAAATGGTTGGAATGGATTAAATGAAATTTGAAGCGTGTCCAACGCCATCTGTGGGGAGTGTCCATCAACTGTTCACGCCAGTTCCTCCTTCGTGTTGTGCTGAATATCCCCATCTGTCACGCGGTTGATCAGCGTTCAATTCTCCAATGTCGAAATCCCGGTGTTTCTGCCTTTAAAAGCTTCACTTTCATTGATCTCCACTATTTGATGTGGAAAATACACTGAAAGTCGAACTCGGACCATCCGACTTTCCACAATTTAATTTCACTGATATTCCAGCGATTTTAAAACCTGCTCTCTGCCTCACTCTTCACCTCGATTTCAGAACACTAATAATGTGCAAGTTATGAATACGCAGAATCGAGCTGTTTGCAGACCCGGGCGAATTCAGCCGCTCCAAATAGAGAGAGAGAGACATACAGAAAGGAATTTATTTCCAATATTTGACGTGGAAAAAACATTGAAAGACTAACTCGGACCATCCCACTTTCCAAAATTTAATCTCACTGATACTCCAACGATTTTAAAACTCTCTATTAAGGTCTCTCTATCTCTCTCTCCCCATGTCTCCATCTCTCTCCCTCGTTTTCTCTCTCTGTCTCTTTCTATCTCTCTCTCTGTGAATCTTTCCACAATGGCCCGTTGAATGAACTGTCATGAAATTATTAGTTCAGGCGGAATAGTCGAAATCCAATGCTCCTCAATCAGTCGATTGTCGCAATCAGTTGCTTCAAGCTGTTGATCTGACTTCACCCGATGAAGAACATTATCATCCGTGTTTGGCTCGGGGGTGCGGTGGCCAATTGGAAAAGCGTTGGTCTCATTATAATAGAAAAGCGCGAGCTCGATCCCCGTCCGTACCTGTTTCTAGCTTTAACTTTTAATGAAATGACCTATTTGATGACAGTTTGTTTCACTTTCCACGGGCCACTGTTGAAAGAAGACTCACTGTTCACATTTCCATCTCTCTGTTAGTTAAGATCCAGAATAAAGTGATGTGGGGTGCGAGGAAAAGAGTGGGAAAGAGAGACACTCAGAAAGAGAGAGAGACACTGGGAGAGAAAGAGACTCTCTCGGTCTGTCTGAGTCTGTGTTAATCTCTCTCCCTCTATCTGTCCAATACCCGCAGATTTGAGAATCACAGGGTCAAAGAAGGAAACAGATTGGAACAAATTGAGCCTGTGTCCTGTTTCAAAACCGACTCCCAGGAAAACGGCTCCGGTTGAATCATTAAATGGTCAATATTTTCTTCTTCTTTCTCTCAATCGTCCAATATTTCGTTCGCCATCTGGATTACCTGCTGCACCTGCACGGTGACTTTTTGTGTTTCATGTACAATGACACTCATATCCCTCAGTACTGCAGCATTTTGTAGTATTTCTCCATTCAAATAATATTTTGCTTTTTTATTTTTCCTGCCAAAGTGGATGAATTCACATTTTCCCACCTTATATTCCATCTGCCAAATTTTTGCCCATTCGCTTAACCTGTCAATATCCCTTTGTAGATCCTTTGTGCCACCCTCGCAACTTGCTTTTCCACCTATTTTCGTATCATCATCAAATTTGGCCACAATACGCTCTGTCCCTTCATCCAAGTCATTGAAACATATTGTAAATAGTTGAGGCCCCAGCACTGATCCCTGCGGCACCCGTCAGTTACCGATTGCCATTTTGAAAATGACTTTTAATCCCGACTCTTTGTTTTCTGTGAGTTCGCAAATCCCCAATCTATGAGCTCTTATCTTGTGCCTGTTATTCTCTGCGAGGTAAAGGTCAGAAGCAGTGGCAGGAAGCGGCAGAAGGCACGGGTGGGTGCAAGCGTGGAGAATAACAAGCAGCAGGGATATCACCTTTTATGTGGCACCTTATCGAATGCCTTTTGGAAATCCAAATATACTGCATCCATTGGTTCCCCTTTATCCACCCTGATCGCTACTTCCTCAAATAACTCTAATAAAATTGTCAGACTGGATTTCCCATTCATAAAACCATGTTGACTATTCTCGATTGTATGATGAGTCCGCGAATGTCCTGCTCCGACTTCTTGACAATGGATTTTCATTTCACACACTCGCATCGGTTGAAACGCAGAGATTAAAAGATAAAATGATAACTTTAAACCGTAGTCGGCAGGATTCGAACCTGCGCGGGGAAACCCCAATGGATTTCTAGTCCATCGCCTTAACCACTCGGCCACGACTACTTGTTGAAAACACAATGCTGCTCACTTAAAATCGTAATAATCCAGCGCTCTGCGACACCGAGCCGCAGAACTGGTATCGGTATCAACCGTCGGTCAGGGGGTCGGTTGTTCACGCTCGTTGCTCGTTTGGAAAGTGGTGGGTATCCCTACCGATTGCATGGTAGACCTGGCTTCAAATACACCTGGACGATGAACTTCTTCTGCCTTTCAAGATATCATTTATCTCGAACATTGGACGTGTGATAAAAAGACTGATAAACGAACTCGGACAATCCCACTTTCCACAATATAATTTCACTGATATTTCAGCGATTTTAAATCTCACTCTCCGCGTCACCTCGATGTCAGAACCACAATAATGAGCAAGAAATGAAAGGCAGAGTCGCGTTGTGAAGAGACCCGGGCGAATTCAGCATCCCGAAGTGGCTGATGGAGGCAGATTCAATGATGGCTTTCAAAACGGAACGGGATCAGTTCTTGAAAGGAACAAAAGTGCATTGCTCGGGGGATAGGGCGGGGTCGTGGGACTAGCTGGATTGGTCTTGCATGGAGCCGGCACGGACACGATGGGCCAAAAGGCCTCCTTCCGTGCTGTCAACTTTCCATGATTCTGTGATGCAAATTGCAAAAGAGAGTCAATGATCAGTATCAAAATGTAACATCTACCAGGAGTGGGGTTCGAACCCACGTGGGGATAAACCCATTGGATCTTAAGTCCAACGCCTTAACCACTCGGCCATCCTGGTCTTTTCAGAATCTTGCTCTATATGTAATGTACTTGAGTGTCACTTCTTCTACGCTTTGCTTTGTCATCAAATAAATGGTTGGAATGGATTCAATGAAATTTGCAGCGTGTCCAACGCCATCTGTGGGGAATGTCCATCAACTGCTCACGCTCGTTCCACGTTGGTGTCGTGCTGAATATCCCCATCTGTCACGCGGTTGATCAGGGTTCAATTCTCCAATGTCGAAGTCCCGGTGTTTCTGCCTTTAAAAGCTTCACTTTCATTTATCTCCAATATTTGATGTGGAAAATACACTGAAAGTCGAACTCGGACCATCCGACTTTCCACAATTTAATTTCACTGATATTCCAGCGATTTTAAAACCTGCTCTCTGCCTCACTCTTCACCTCGATGGCAGAACCCGAAAAATGTGCAAGAAATGAAGACGCAGAATCGAGCTGTGAGCAATCCCGGGCTGATTCAGCAGCTCGCAACAGAGAGAGAGAGAGAAACAGAGAGCGAGACACAGGAAGAGAGACGGAGAGTGAGAGAGGCCCTGATCGGGGCGCAGAGGAGGTTTACGAGAAATATCCCACATACAACAATGAAATGAATGGCCAGTTAATCTGCGTTTTGGTGGTGTTAGTTGAAGAAGGAATTTTCGCAAATTGTCATTAAATAAATGTTCAAAATAGATTCACTGAAATTTGAAGGGTGTCCAACGCCATCTGTGGTGAGTGTCCATCACCAGATTACACCAGCTCCTCGTTAGTATTGTGGTGAATATCCTCGCCTGTAACTCGAACACCCGCGGTTCAATTCCCCGACCGAAAGTGGAACTTTTGCTGCCTTCAAAAGCTTCACTTTTCGTCCTGTGCCAGTTCTTCGTTGGCGTCGTGGTGAAGGACAGGGAGAGACAGAGAGACAAAGACATCGGAAAGGGCGCAGAGGAGATTCACCAGAAAGATCTCACATACAGCAATGAAAAGGATGGTCAGTTCATCTGCTTTTTGGTGGTGTTGATTATCGTCCAGGTTTGGAAATTTGCGACCAGCAAGGCCCCACAAACAGCAATGACAGAGTAACAGGTGCATGAGGCAGATGGAACAAGAGTTTCAATGAGCAACATCAAAATGGAACGGAAATAACAGTTATCAGAAATGGGTTTCGAACCCACGCGGGTATAAACCCGTTGGATTTTTAGTCTAATATTTTAACCCCACGCCTCCATGTTTGTCGATGTGTTGAGATGGTGCTGAGTGTCCCCGAGTGGTTAAAGCGATGGATCAGAAATCCATTGGGATCTTTCCGCGAAGGTACGGATCCTGCCGACTGCGGATGCCATTATCAGCGGTTTAACAAGCAGCAAACTTCTCATTCTTCAGTGAATTAAAAATGCACGGCTTTGAACACTTCGAGTTTTATGCTCGTTGGAATTGATCTGCAAGATTTCACGAAATCGACGACAGAAATAGAACAAAGAATGTGCCAAATGACCGATAGTCTGTCTCTCTCTGTGTGTTTGAGTCACCCGATGTGTTTCTCTCTGTTTGTGTGTGTGTGTTGGTGTGTGCGCGCGCCACACATTTTCTCCGTTTTTCTGAAGGGGTCTCTGTCTCTTTCTTTCTCTCCCACACTCTCTCCCGCGTTCCTCACATAATTTGACTCTGGACATGATCCAACAAAGAGATGGAAAAGTGGCCGTTCATCTTCTTTCACCAGTGGCCCGTGGAAAGATAAATAAAGTATCATTAAGCACCAGGCCGAGCGGTTAAGGACTTAAGATCCAATTGGTTCACAAGCGGGTGAACACCATTCCAGGCAGCTCTTTAATTTAATCCCGTTACACTTTCATACTGCTCAGTTCCACTCGTTTCCCATCTGCATTATGTACCTGTTACTTTGTCATTGCGATTTGTGGGACCTTGCTGTGCGCATGGCTGGAAACCTGGACGATAATCTTTCCTCAAACAATACCACCAAAAAACAGATTAACTATTGGTTCTGATATCGAGGTGAAGGGTGAGGCAGAGAGCAGCTTTTAAAATCGCTGGAATATCAGTGAAATTAAATTGTGGAAAGCGGGATGGTCCGAGTTTGTCTTTCAGTGTATTTTCCGCATCCAATATTGCAGGTAAATTACAAGAGATATGAAAGTGAATCTATCAAAGACAGCAAAAGTGTAACCTCCCTGTCGGTGAATTGAATCCTGGTCTTCCGCGTGGATTTTTCTCTCTGAATACACAGATTCCAATGTTGAAAACGTGACAGGAACATTCTGTCCAACACGAATTATGTATAAGACACTTGGAAATCCATAAACAGACATTGATAGCCTCATGGTAGCACTGGGTCTGGATATGGAATGGCCGGTTCAAATCACTGGAGAATGACAAGAATCCCATCGTTTTAATTCTGTTTGGGAATCAAATCACTTATTTAATTTTTTTAAATAAAGCAGTAAGCAATATAAGATCATAAGAACATAAAATAGGAGCAGGAGTAGGCCAGTCGGCCCCTCGAACCTGCACCGCCATTCAATAAGATCATGGCTGATCTTCGACCTCAACTCCACTTCCCGCCCGATCCCCATATCCCTTGATTCCCCGAGAGTCGAAAAAATTATCGATCTCAGTCTTGAATATATTGAATGGCTCAGCATCCACAGCCCTCTGGGGTTGAGAATTCCTAAGATTCACAACCCTCTGCGTGAAGAAATTCCTCCTCATCTCAGTCTTGAATGGCCGACCACTTACCCTGAGACTATGCCCCCTAGTTCTCGACTCTCCAGCCAGAGAAATCAGCCTCTCGTCATGTACCCTGTCAAGCACCCTCAGAATCTTATATGTTCCAATGAAATCACCTCTCATTCTTCTAAACTCCAGAAAGTATAGTCCCATTCTACTCAAGCTCTCTTCATAGGACAAACCTCTCGCCCCAGGAATTAATCGAGTGAACCTTCGTTGCACCTCCTCAAAGGCAAGTATATCCTTCCTTAGATAAGGAGACCAAAACTCTGCGCAGTACTCTAGGTGAGGTCTCACCAATGCCCTATACAACTGTAGTAAGACTTCCTTACTGTTGTACTCCAACCCCCTTGCAATAAACGCCAACATGCCGTTTGCCTTCCTCATTGCTTGCTGCACCTGCATAATCACTTTTTGTGTTTCTTGTACGAGGACACCCAATTCTCCCTGAACACCAAATTTTACTAATTTCTCAACATATAAAAATATTCTGCTTTTCTATTTTTCATATCGAATTGTAAAACCTCACATTTCCCCACATCATACTCCACCTGGCACCTTCTTACCCATTCACTTAGCCTGTCTATATCCCTTTGCAGACTCTTTGTGTCCTCCTCACAGCTTACTTTCCCACCGAGCTTTGTATCATCAGCAAACTTGGATGCATTACACTCGGTCTGTTCATCTAAGCCATTGATATAGATTGTAAATAGCTGAGGCCCAAGCTCCGATCCTTGCGGTACCCCACTCGTTACAGCCTGCCAACCTGAAAATGACCCATTTTTCCGCACTCTATTTTCTGTCCGTTAACCAATCCTCTATGCGTGCTAATGGATTATCCCAACTCCATGAACCCTTACATTGTGCAACAACCTTTGATGTGGCATCTTATCGAATGTCTTTTGAAAATCCAAATGTCCGACATCCATTGGTTCACCTTTATCTATCCTGCTAGTTGCATCCTCAAAAAACTCGAATAAATTTGTCAAACACGATTTCCCTTTCATTAAACCATGTTGACTCTGCCGAATCATATTATGATGTTCGAAGTGCCCTGTTACCACTTCCTTAATAATGGATTCCAGCATATTCCCGACGGCAAGAGGTCAGGCTAATTGGCCTGTCGTTCCTTGTTTTTTCTCCCCCTCCCTTCTTGAATAGCGGGATAACATTTGCTGCATTCCAATCCACTGGGACCATTCCAGAATCTAGAGAATTTGGGAAGATCATAACCGATGCATCCACTATCTCTGCAGCCACCTCTTTTCGAACTCACGGATGTTGGCCATCAGGTTCAGGAGATTTGTCGGCTTTTAGTCCCATTAGTTTGTCCAGTACTTTTTCTCCAGTGATATTAATTGTATTAAGTTCCTTCCTCTCCTTTACCCCCTGGTTCCCCATTATTTTTGTTGTGCTTTTAGTGTCTTCCACTGTGAAAACAGAGAAAAAAAATATTTTGTTTAACGTATCTGCTACTTCCTGATTACATAAGAACATAAGAACATAAGAAATTGGAGCAGGAGTAGGCCAATCGGCCCCTCGAGCCTGCTCCGCCATTCAATAAGATCATGGCTGATCTGATCCCAACCACAAATCTAAAGAACACAAGAAGTAGGAGCAGGACCCGGCCACACAGCCCCTGTGCCCTCTCCGCCACCCACAGGGCATTGACCGATCCGAACTCAGCTTCATGTCCAATTTCCTGCCCGCTCCCCATAACCCCTAATTCCCTTTACTTCTAGAAAACTGTCTATTTCTGTTTTAAATTTATCTAATGATGTAGCTTCCACAGCTTCCTGGGGCAGCAAATTCCACAGACCTACCACCCTCTGAGTGAAGAAGTTTCTCCTCATCTCAGTTTTCAAAGAGCAGCCCCTTATTCTAAGATTATGCCCCCTAGTTCTAGTTTCACCCATCTTTGGGAACATCCTTACTGCATCCACCCGATCAAGACCCTTCACAATCTTATATGTTTCAATAAGATCGCCTCTCATTCTTCTGAACTCCAATGAGTAGAGTCCCAATCTACTCAACCTCTCCTCATATGTCCGCCCCCTCATCCCCGGGATTAACCGAGTGAACCTTCTTTGTACTGCCTCGAGAGCAAGTCTGTCTTTTCTTAAGTATGGAGACCAAAACTGTATGCAGTATTCCAGGTGCGGTCTCACCAATACCCTATATAACTGCAGAAATACCTCCCTGTTTTTATATTCTATCCCCCTAGCAATAAAAGCCAACATTCCGTTGGCTTTCTTGATCACCTGCTGCACCTGCATACCAACTTTTTGATTTTCTTGCACGAGGACCCCCAGATCCCTTTGTGCTGCAGTACTTTCCAGTCTCTCGCCATTAAGAAAATAACTTGCTCTCTGATTTTTCCTGCCAAAGTGCATAACCTCACATTTTCCAATATTATATTGCATCTGCCAAATCTCCGCCCACTCACCCAGACTGTCTATATCCCCCTGCAGGTTTTTTATGTCCTCCTCACTCTCTACTTTCCCTCCCATCTTTGTATCATCTGCAAATTTTGATATGTTGCACTCGGTCCCCTCCTCCAAATCGTTAATATAGATTGTAAAGAGTTAGGGACCCAGCACCGACCCCTGTGGAACACCACTGGATACTGGTTGCCAGTCTGAGAATGAACCATTTATCCCAACTCTCTGCTTCCTGTTCGATAACCAATCCTCCACCCATGCCAGAATATTACCCCCAATCCCGTGATTTTTTATCTTAAGTAATAATCTTTTATGTGGCACCTTGTCGAATGCCTTCTGGAAGTCTAAATACACTGTGTCCACTGGTTCCCCTTTATCCACCCTGTACGTTATATCCTCAAAGAACTCAAGCAAATTTGTCAGACATGACTTCCCCTTCATAAAGCCATGCTGACTTTGTCCTATTAAATTATGCTTATCTAAATGTTCCGTTACTGTCTCCTTAATAAGAGATTCCAAAATTTTACCCACCACAGATGTTAAGCTAACTGGCCTATAATTTCCAGCCTTCTGCCTACTACCCTTTTTAAATAACGGTGTTACATTAGCAGTTTTCCAATCTGCCGGGACCTCTCCTGAGTCCAGGGAATTTTGGAAAACTATCACCAAAGCATCCACAATCCCTACTGCCACTTCCCTCAAGACCCTCGGATGGAAGCCATCAGGTCCAGGGGATTTATCCGCTTTGAGTCCCATTATTTTACTGAGTACCATCTCCTGAGTGATTGTAATCGTATTGAGCTCCTCCCCCCGTCGAGTCCCCTGTTTGTCCAGTGTTGGGATATTCTTAGTGTCCTCTACTGTAAAGACTGAAACAAAATATTTGTTCAGCATTTTTGCCATCCCCATGTTTCCCACCATTAATTTCCCGGTCTCATCCTCTAAGGGACCTACGTTTGCCTTAGCCACCCTTTTTCTTTTTATATAACTATAGAAACTCTTGCTATCTGTTTTTATATTTTTTGCTAATTTCTTTTCATAATCTAACTTCCCTTTCTTAATCAATCCTTTAGTTACTTTTTGTTGTCTTTTGAAGAATTCCCAATCTTCTATCCTCCCACTAAGTTTGACTACCTTATATGTCCTTGTTTTTAGTCGGATACTATCCTTGATTTCTTTACTTCGCCACGGATGGCTCTCATCTCTTTTACACCCTTTTTTCCTCAGTGGAATATATTTATTTTGAAAGTTGTAAAATAACTCCCTAAATGAACACCACTGCTCATGTACCGTCTTACCCTTTAATCTATTTTCCCAGTCCACTTTAATCAATTCCGCTCTCATACCATCATAGTCTCCTTTATTCAAGCTCAGTACGCTTGTTTGAGAATCAACCTTCTCACCCTCTAATTGGATATGGAATTCAACCATGTTGTGGTCGCTCGTTCCAAGGGGATCCTTAACTAGGACATTATTAATTAATCCTGACTCATTACACAGGACCAGGTCCAAGGTTGCCTGCCCCCTAGTAGGATCAGTTACATACTGCTCAAGAAATCCATCCCTGATGCACTCAATGAACTCGTCCTCAAGGCTGCTCTGCCCAATTTGATTTGTCCAGTTAATATGATAATTAAAATCCCCCATAATTATAGCTGTTCCCTTATTACATGCCCCGACTATTTCCTGATTAATACTTCTTCCAGCAGAGTTGCAACTATTAGGAGGCCTATATAATACGCCCACTTATGTTTTTTTCCCCTTATTATTCCTTATCTCCACCCAAACTGTTTCATTATCTTGATGCTTTGTCCCAATATCATTTATCTGTATGACAGTGATTCCTTCCTTTATTAACATAGCCACCCCACCTCCCCTTCCTTCCTGCCTGTCCTTCCTGATTGTTAAATACCCTGGCATATTTAATTCCCAGTCGTTGTCACCCTGCAGCCATGTTTCTGTAATGGCCACAAGATCATACCCATACGTAGTTATTTGTGCCGTTAACTCGTCCATTTTATTACGAATGCTACGTGCATTCAGATAAAGAACTTTCAAATCTGTTTTGTGACGCTTAGTTCCTGCTTTTTCCTTTTTTAACACTTTACCTATTACTCCATACCTTCTGTCCCTTCCTGTTACGCTTTCCTCTCTCTCCCTGCTCAGGTTCCCAACCCCCTGCCACTTCAGTTTAAACCCTCCCCAACAGCACTAGCAAACACTCCTCCTAGGACAGCGGTCCCGGCCCTGCCCAGGTGCAGACCGTCCGGTTTGTACTGGTCCCACCTCCCCCAGAACCGTTTCCAGTGTCCCAGGAATTTGAATCCCTCCCCCTTGCACCATTCCTCTGGCCACGTATTCATTTGAAATATCCTTCTATTTCTACTCTGAAGAGCACGTGGCACTGGCAGCAATCCTGAGATTACTACCTTTGAGGTCCTATTTTTTAATTTACCTCCTAACTCCCTATATTCTGCTTTTAGGACCTCATCCCCTTTTTTACCTATATCGTTGGTGCCTATGTGCACCACGACAGCTGGCTGTTCGCCCTCCCCCTCCAAAATGTTCTGTAGCCGCTCCAAGACGTCCTTGATCCTTGCACCAGGGAGGCAACACACCATCCTGGAGTCTCGGTTGCGGCCGCAGAAACGCCTGTCTATTCCCCTTACAATTGAGTCCCCTATCACTATAGCTCTTTCACTCTTTTTCCTCCCAGCCTGTGCAGCAGAGCTACCCGTGGTGCCAGGAAGTTGGCTGCTGCTGCCTTCCCCTGATAAGTCATCCCCCCCAACAGCATCCAAACTGGCATATCTGTTTGAGAGGGGGATGGCCACAGGGGACCCCTGCACTACCTGCCTGCACCTCTTACTCTTCCTGGTGGTCACCCATTCACTTCCTGCCTGTATACCCTTTACCTGCGGTGTGACCAACTCGCTAAACGTGCTATCCACGAGTTTCTCTGCATCGCGGATGCTCCACAGTGAGTCCACCCGCAGCTCCAGCTCCGAGATACGATCGGTCAGTAGCTGCAGGTGGACACACTTCCCGCACACATGGTCGGCAGGGACACTGGTAGTGTCCATGACTTCCCACATCTTGCAGGAGGAGCATATCACGGGTGCGAGGTCTGCTGCCATGACTTGCCTTAGCTTAGTTACCCCTTTTAAATTACGTTGAAATTAGAAAATGTTAACTATACTAGGGACCTAGGTTCACTAAAAAAAAACACTATCTGCTATAAAACCTGCAGATCTTCCCTTTCTTATTACTTTACTTACAGTAAAATGGTAGAAATACTCACCTGAACCTACTCACCAATCAGCTGCCTCCCCTGTGCCGCGTCACTTTCTGACTGGTGACGTCACCCCGAACTCTGCCGCTGGTCTCAGAGTCTCGCTCTCAGAGTGAGCTCTGGTCTCACTCTCTCCGCGCTGTTTATATCCCCGCTCTGGTCTCACTCTCTCCGCGCTGTTTATATCCCCGCTCTGGTCTCACTCTCTCCGCGCTGTTTATATCCCCGCTCTGGTCTCACTCTCTCCGCGCTGTTTATATCCCCGCTCTGGTCTCACTCTCTCCGCGCTGTTTATATCCCCGCTCTGGTCTCACTCTCTCCGCGCTGTTTATATCCCCGCTCTGGTCTCACTCTATCCGCGCTGTTTATATCCCCGCTCTGGTCTCACTCTCTCCGCGCTGTTTATATCCCCGCTCTGGTCTCACTCTGTCCGCGCTGTTTATATCCCCGCTCTGGTCTCACTCTCTCCGCGCTGTTTATATCCCCGCTCTGGTCTCACTCTCTCCGCGCTGTTTATATCCCCGCTCTGGTCTCACTCTGTCCGCGCTGTTTATATCCCCGCTCTGGTCTCACTCTCTCCGCGCTGTTTATATCCCCGCTCTGGTCTCACTCTCTCCGCGCTGTTTATATCCCCGCTCTGGTCTCACTCTCTCCGCGCTGTTTATATCCCCGCTCTGGTCTCACTCTCTCCGCGCTGTTTATATCCCCGCTCTGGTCTCACTCTCTCCGCGCTGTTTATATCCCCGCTCTGGTCTCACTCTCTGCTGTTTATATCCCCGCTCTGGTCTCACTCTCTCCGCGCTGTTTATATCCCCGCTCTGGTCTCACTCTCTCCGCGCTGTTTATATCCCCGCTCTGGTCTCACTCACTCCGCGCTGTTTATATCCCCGCTCTGGTCTCACTCTCTCCGCGCTGTTTATATCCCCGCTCTGGTCTCACTCTCTCCGCGCTGTTTATATCGCCGCTCTGGTCTCACTCTCTCCACGCTGTTTATATCCCCGCTCTGGTCTCACTCTCTCCGCGCTGTTTATATCCCCGCTCTGGTCTCACTCTCTCCACGCTGTTTATATCCCCGCTCTGGTCTCACTCTCTCCGCGCTGTTTATATCCCCGCTCTGGTCTCACTCTCTCCGCGCTGTTTATATCCCCGCTCTGGTCTCACTCTCTCCGCGCTGTTTATATCCCCGCTCTGGTCTCACTCTCTCCGCGCTGTTTATATCCCCGCTCTGGTCTCACTCTCTCCGCGCTGTTTATATCCCCGCTCTGGTCTCACTCTCTCCGCGCTGTTTATATCCCCGCTCTGGTCTCACTCTCTCCGCGCTGTTTTTTACCCGCTCTGGTCTCACTCTCTCCGCGCTGTTTCTATCCCCGCTCTGGTCACACTCTCTCCGCGCTGTTTATATCCCCGCTCTGGTCTCACTCTCTCCGCGCTGTTTCTATCCCCGCTCTGGTCTCACTCTCTCCGTGCTGTTTATATCCCCGCTCTGGTCTCACTCTCTCCGTGCTGTTTATATCCCCGCTCTGGTCTCACTCTCTCCGCGCTGTTTATATCCCCGCTCTGGTCTCACTCTCTCCGTGCTGTTTATATCCCCGCTCTGGTCTCACTCTCTCCGCGCTGTTTATATCCCCGCTCTGGTCTCACTCTCTCCGTGCTGTTTATATCCCCGCTCTGGTCTCACTCTCTCCGCGCTGTTTATATCCCCGCTCTGGTCTCACTCTCTCCGTGCTGTTTATATCCCCGCTCTGGTCTCACTCTCTCCGCGCTGTTTTTATCCCCGCTCTGGTCTCACTCTCTCCGCGCTGTTTATATCCCCGCTCTGGTCTCACTCTCTCCGCGCTGTTTATATCCCCGCTCTGGTCTCACTCTCTCCGCGCTGTTTCTATCCCCGCTCTGGTCTCACTCTCTCCGCGCTGTTTCTATCCCCGCTCTGGTCTCACTCTCTCCGCGCTGTTTATATCCCCGCTCTGGTCTCACTCTCTCCGTGCTGTTTATATCCCCGCTCTGGTCTCACTCTCTCCGTACTGTTTATATCCCCGCTCTGGTCTCACTCTCTCCGCGCTGTTTATATCCCCGCTCTGGTCTCACTCTCTCCGTGCTGTTTATATCCCCGCTCTGGTCTCACTCTCTCCGCGCTGTTGATATCCCCGCTCTGGTCTCACTCTCTCCGTGCTGTTTATATCCCCGCTCTGGTCTCGCTCTCTCCCGCCGCTCACCGCTCTCAGGTCCACTACCGCTCTGCAAGAAAAGCAAGGCAAAGCAGCACCTCCTTCCCCCACTTCACCTAACTCCCACACGTACCGAACTCTCAGCACACTGTGTAATATCCACTCCTAAACCAGTGGTAGACTTTTCATGACCTCTCGTGTTATCCAGCAAGGCAGCCGATTGTGAACAATCGCTAAAAGTTTCAGACATAGAAATAAATTCAGACGGATCTGCCATCAGCGACCAAAGGATCGTAAAACGAAACCAATCTCAGTCCGTTCGGCCCTTCAAAGTTCTCTTCAATAACGTCTGGGGGATGGTTCTCAAGTTGTAGATTGGCCCCGAAGACGAGTTAAGCAACAGTCTGACATAACCTTACACACCGAATCATGTCAATGAACAAACATCACAGATTCGTCCATCTCCGTCTTGTCCAACCAACTGCACAGACCCAAAAGAGGTCGGGACCAATTATACAAGAGGCCAGTGATGGAGGA
The DNA here is from genome assembly GCF_035084215.1 of Heptranchias perlo. NCBI lineage: Eukaryota > Metazoa > Chordata > Chondrichthyes > Hexanchiformes > Hexanchidae > Heptranchias > Heptranchias perlo. The sequence goes on along the minus strand of NW_027139581.1, from coordinate 1,270,668 downwards.
ACGCAGGGTTACCGAGACAGGGAGGGGCGAATCCATGGAGTGATTTGAACACGAGGAGAACAATCCCAGCTTCTTCAGTCTCTCCAAAGTTTCTCATCCTTGGTACCATTCTAGTAAATCTCCTCTGCACCATCTCCGAGGCCTTGATATCCTTCCCAAAGTGTGGTGCACAGAACCGGACACAATTGGGCACCTGAGGCCTGACCAGTGATTTATAACCAGTGGTTAGTCCACTCTTGGAGTATTCTACACAGTTGTGGTCTCCATATTATAAAAAAAAAGGTTTATATACACTGGAGAGGGCGCAAAAATATAATCAAGGATGGTACCAGAACTGAGAGGACATAGTTAACAGGAAAGGCTGAACAGGCTGGGCCTTTTTTCTCCAGAAAGGGGAATGGTGAGGGGTGACATAGTTGAGGTCTTCATAATTATGAAGGGCCTGATTGGGGAGATTTGGAGCAGACTTCTTTACTCGTGTGGGAGCGGAAAAACAAAACTAGGGATCATAAATTTAAGGGAGTCACCAATAAATCCAAAAAGCAATTCAAGAGAAACTTATTGACCCAGAGAGTGGTTAGAATGTTGAACTCGCTACCACAAGGAACAGTTGAGGCAAATAGAATAGATGAATTTAAGGGGAAGCTAGCTGAGAACATGAGGGAGAAAGGAATTGAAGGATATGCTGATAGGGTGAGATGAAGTTGAATGGGAGGACTCTCGTGTGGAACATAAACTACAGCATGGACCAGTTGGGCCGAATGGCCTGTTTGTGAGCTGTAAATTCTGTGTAATTCGATGTTATACGAGTTTAGGGATTTTTAAATTGAGGCGTTGCTTGGCCGAGATCCAATGTACCTGAGGAAGCCCAGGGGTGATGGGTGAACCGGACTTGATGCGAGTCAGGATAGAGGCCGAAGTATTTTGGATGTGCTCACGTTTATGGTGGGTGGGAGGCCGGCCAGGAGAACATTGGAATAGTCGAGTCTGGAGGTAACAAAACATGAGTCAGGGTTTCAGCTGAAGATGAGCTGAAGCTGAGGCAGAGATGGGCGATGTTAGGGAGGTGGAAATGTTGGTCTTAATAGTGGAGAGGATATGACGTGAGAAGTTCAGTTGAGTGTCGAATCGAACACTCGCTCGTCCGGTTCAGCCTCAGTGAACGGAATTTGTGATTGGGGCCGAAGACAATGGCTTCAGTCTTTCTGGTGTTTAAATTGACGAAATTTCTGCTCGTCCAGGATTGGATGTCGGCCAAGCAGTGTGACAAATCAGAAAGAGTGAAGGGGTCGAGAGAGTCGGTGGTGAGATACAGCTTGGTATCAGGTATGTGTGGAATCTGACTTTGTGTTTTCGGATGATGTCTCCGAGGGGAAGCTTGAATCCGTGAAATAGGAGGAAGCCAAGGATTGTTCCTTGTGGGACACCAGAGATAACGGTGCGGGGGCGGGGAGATGAATCATTGCAGGAGATTCTTTGGCTAAGCCTGGATTGATAGGAATGGAACAAGGCGAGGGCAGTCCCACCCAGTTGGACAACGGACGAGAGGCGTTGGAGGAGGATGGTGCGGTCACCCGTGTCAAAGGCTGCAGGCGGGTCGAGAAGGATGAGGAGGGATAGTTTACGTGTGACTATCTTTGACTGACTATTGTTCAGGCCCTATAATCGTTTACTATATCAGGTAGCGTGTGGACCAGGAAGGGAAGTTGTGTGGTCAGCAGTTTAGTGGGGAAAGGGCCGAGGGAGCAGCAGATTGGTCTCATGGTTCAGATGAGCTCGGAGAGAGCATGAGCGGAGAGAGAAGAGAAACTCGAGAAAGATCTGGATTCAGGGCTGGGACTGGGGAAGTTTGGCTCGGTGTGCTAGAGGAAGCGAGAGAAGCTGGAGAGGCAGCTGAATGAATGGTCTCAATCTTAGTGACAAAGAAGTCCATAAGTTCCTCGGACTTGTTGGAAGTGAGGGTGGAGGGGGCCGGGGAGAGGGGTTTAAGAAGACGGTTTGTAGTTAAGAGAAGCCGGGGTCATCTTTGCATTCCAGGGTAATCCTGGAATAGTGTGGAGTTTTCACAGAGGAGAACAGGTCCCGATAGTGCTTGATGGGGTCCAGTGAGATCTGGCGATTAATGGCCAATCCACATGTGCGCCATATACGTTCAAATCGACGTTCCTTGGACTTTAAGAAGCAACGATGGGAGTCGTGCCAAGGAAAACAAACATAGTGAGAGAGAGTAAGGGGTTTACTGGGGACAAGGGTATCAAAGGTGGAGGTGAAGGTGAGATTGAGCAGATCAGTATCTGCAGAAGTATCGTGGCGAATGGAGGGTTAAAGGTGAAACAGTTGAGAGTTTCAAAGTGATTTCAAGGAATGGCATTAAATGAAAAACAAAGGAAAATAAATCAATTCAAACATAACTGAATAAACAAAAAAATGCATTTATATAGCGCTTTTAACGTAATAAAACGTCCCAATGCGATTCAACAGTAGATAGAGTCATAGAGTCATAGAGTTATACAGCACGGATAGAGGCCCTTCGGCCCATCGTGTCCGCGCCGGCCATCAACCCTGTCTACTCTAATCCCATATTCCAGCATTTGGTCCGTAGCCTAGATGTTAGATAGTCCATGTGGACCTCACTGAGATCTCCTGTAATGTGGCCCACGGGAACGGAACTAAATCAAAACGATGGAAATAAATCAATTCAAAAATAACTGAAGAAACAATTTCCTAGAACGTATATTATATTTCAAATCCTGTCCTGACCATCCACCACCAATGACCATAAGGTAGAGCGAGAGACGGTTGAAAGTAAGACAGCTGCCTGGAGCTGAATCATTATTGGATATTGTCCAATATTTCAGAGTGTGTTGGTGATATGACTGTCAGCGCTGGTTTCCACAGATCAGTGTCATTAACTGTAACCAGCAGACCTTAAAACTCCTGTTACCTGTGAACACATATTTCTGATCCGATACTAGGGTTCAGTGCAGAGAGCAGACGGCAAACTGTTCAATAAAGAGAATCGTCCACCAACATTCCTTGTGTACGAGACTCAAATAACAGTCAAATCCTAAAAAATGACCATCAGTTGAAGAAAGTAATGAAAAGGACAGACTGTTCATTGAACTGGGACCAGTGAATCGGCAACTGTTCACATGTTGCATGAAGGAAACAAGGTGCATTACCAGACACTGAACGAGAGGCTTACACTGAATACAATTAATAACCGGGTCTAAAGGACAAGGACAGTAAATACAGATAAACATGGTTTACAGAATTAATTGCTGAAATAATGACTTACCAGGAACACCAACAGCAGCGAGGAGCGGATAGTAAATCATTTGTACATCATAAATTGCCCACAGAATCCGAAGTTCAGTTGGAATATACCAGAACATAATTTCATGATCTGTGAGATCCAAGGGTCACTGTTTGTACTGGAGGCAAAGCTGCATCAAACACTCTGATGTGACGCTTTGAAAACAGTCCCTATTTATAGCCTGAGTGAACTCTCCAGTGAGACAATTAAACGACACACTGACTGATATTAATTACAGTCACGAAACAAACAGGTCAGGTTAATCCCTGAACTCAATCACACTATATTGATAATTACATTTAAAATAGCATTTTACCGAGGTGAAGTGAAGAAACCGAAAATTCTGAATATTACTTTTAAAAAATGACGTGAAGAAAGAAAATATGAATCCCGCAGTCTTTCAGAGAGAGCAGCTTCACTGACAGAGTTCAGATTACTTCCGTGAGACCAATTCAGCCTGCGATTTCAGAATTTTTCAAATCAGGTTTCTGGGGTAGACTTAACAAAAGTGCAAAAGACAACAAGGATAAAGAGAAGTAGATCAAGTAATGGTCAGTAAGGAGACATGGGGGCTGATAACACAATGGTCAGTAAGGATACATGTGGCTGATAATACAATGGTCAGTAAGGATACATGGGGGCTCATGATACAATGGTCAGTAACGATACATGGGGGCTGATAATACAATGGTCAGTAAGGGTACATTGGGGCTGATAATTCAATGGTCAGTAACTATGCATAGGGACTGATAATACCATGTTCAGTAAATATACATGGGGGCTGATAATACAATGGTCAGTAAGGATACATGGGGGCTCATAATACAATGGTCAGTAAGGATACATGGGGGCTGATAATACAATGGTCAGTAAATATACATTGGGGCTGATAATTCAATGGTCAGTAAGTATACATCGGGACTGATAATACAATGTTCAGTAAATATTCATGGAGGCTGATAATACAATGGTCAGTAAGGATACATGGGGGCTGATAATACAATGTTCAGTAAGGATACATGGAGGCTGATGATACAATGTTCAATAAGGATACATGGGGGCTGATAATGCAACGGTCAGTAAGGATAAATGGAGGCTGATAATACAATGTTCAATAAGGATACATGGGGGCTGATAATGCAATGGTCAGTAAGGATAAATGGAGGCTGATAATACAATGGTCAGTAAGGATACATGGGTGCTCATAATACAATGGTCAGTAAGGATACATGGGTGCTGATAACACAATGGTCAGTGAGAGGTAGACCGCTCTCTTTGGGGAATCCAGCGATCCTGTGGAATATGGTAGACCTCTCCCTTTGCCGCGCTTGGGAAATGTCAAGTTCTCACAGGGCTCTGGGTGATTGTGTATCCGTGACCTGATGAATACAGACTCTCACAGGGCTGTGGGTGATGGTGTATCTGTGACCTGATGAATGCAGTCTCTCACAGGGCTGTGGGTGATGGTGTATCTGTGACCTGATGAATGCAGTCTCTCGCAGGGCTCTGGATGATTGTGTATCCGTGACCTGATGAATGCAGACTCTCACAGGGCTCTGGATGATTGTGTATCCGTGACCTGATGACTGCAGACTCTCACAGGGCTCTGGGTGATGGTGTATCCGTGACCTGATGAATTCAGACTCTCACAGGGCTCTGGGTGATGTTGCACATGTCACCGGGGCCGGACTGAAATGACCCACATGCCACTGACGTGGCCCTGCAGGAAGCAGAAGGAGGCTGAAGGTCCTCTTGTAACATCTCACAGAGGCGGCCGATTGCATCCTTCCTAAAACGAAGTCTCCACACAGATATCTCTTCCGATAACAATGTGGTTGATGTGGTGTCTATGGACTTTCAAAAGGCATTTGATAGAGTGCCGCACGGTCGGCCTATCATCAAGATTGCAGCCCATGGAATAAAGGGGGCTGTAATAATCTCAATACAGAATTGACTAAGAGACAGGAAACTGAGAGAAGTGGTGAACGGTTGTTTTTCGGACTGGAGGGAGGTGTACAGTGATGTTCCCAGGGGTCGGTGCTGGGACCACTGCTTTTCTTGATACATATTAATGACTTGGACTTCGGTGTACAGGGCACAATTTCAAATTTTTCAGGTGGCACAAAACTTGGAAGGGTAGTAAAGAGTAAGGAGGATAGTGATAGACGTCAAGAGGATCTAGACAGGCTGGTGACATGGGCGGACACGAGGCAGATGGAATTTAAAGCAGAAAAATGCGACGTGATACATTTTGGTAGGAAGAATGAGGAGAGGCAATATAACCTGGTGGGCACAACTCTAAAAGGGATAGAGGAACAGAGAGATCTGGGGTTGCATGCGCACAAATCATTGAAGGTGGCAGGGCAGGTTGAGAAAGAGATTTAAAAAGCATACGGGATCCTAGGCTTTATAAATAGAGGCATAGAGTACAAAAGTGTGGAAGTCATGATGAACCTTTATAAAACACTGGTTCGGCCACATCTGGAATATTGTGTCCAGTTCTGGGCAGTTCTCGATGTGAAGGCCTTCGTGAGGGTGCAGAAGAGATTTACTACAATGATTCCAGTGATGAGGGACTTTAGTTACATGGATAGACTGGAGAAGCTGGGATTGTTCTCCTTCGAGCAGAGAAGGTTGCGAGGAGATTCGACGGAGGTATTCAAAATCATGAACGGTCCAGGCAGAGTAGATGGAGAGAACCTGTTCCCATTGGTGGAAGGGCCAAGAAACAGAGGACATAGATTTAAGGTGATTGGCAAAAGACCCAAAGGTGACATGAGGAAAAACTCTTTTACACAGCGAGTGTTTCGGATCTGGAATGCGCTGCCCGAGGGAGTGGTGGAGGCAGATTCAATCATAGCTTTCAAAAGACAACTGGATAATTACTTGAAAGGAAGAAAAATGCAGGGCTACAGGGGTAGTGCGGGCGAGTGGGACGAACTGGAATGTTCTTGCAGAGAGCCGGCACGGACTCGATAGGCCGAATGGCCTCCATCCCTGCTGTAACCGTTCTATGATGCTATGATGAAAATGGAAGAAGAGTTAAAATGAGCAGTGTCAAAATGTAACTAAATCAACAGCTCCCACGAGTGGGGTTTAAACCCATGCAAGTATAAACCCATGGGATTTTAGATTCAACGCCTTAACCACTCGGCCGTTCTGGTCCTTTCACTGCTGTTGCATACCTATAGAAGCTTTTACAGTCTGTTGTCATGTTCCTCGCTGGTTTACTCTCATTTTCTATTTTCTGTTTCTTTATCAATTTCTTGGTCCTCCTTTGCTGAATTCTAAAATGCTCCCAATCCTCAAGGTTACTGCTTTTTCTGGCAACTTTATTTGCCTCTTCCTTTGATTTAATGCTATCTTTAATTTATCTTGTTAGCCACGGTTGGACAACTCTTACTGTTGGGTTTTTGTGCCATAAGGAATATATATTTGTTGCAGTCTATCACTGTCCTCCTCACTGTTCAATGCACTTCCAAGTTTTGTGTCATCTACATTTTTTTTAAATTTTGCCCTGTACACCCAAGTCCAAGTCATTAATATATATCAAAAAAACAGTGGTCCAAGCACCGACCTCTGGGAACACCATTGTACACCTCCCTCTGGTCCGAAAAATTTTCACTGAAACCTAAAGCATATGCAAAGCCTTATGTGGTGAGTGTCCTTTGCTCGCTCACGCCAGCTCCGCGTTTGTATCAATGGTGAATATCCCCACCTCTCACCAGCGTTCAATTCCCCGACGGCGAGGTTGCACTTTCGCTGCCTTTAAAAACTTCACTTTCATTCCTCTTGCAATTTATCTCCAATATTTGATGTGAAAAATACACTGAAATTCTCAGTCGCACAATCCCACTTTCCACAATTTAATTTCACTGATATTCCAGCGATTTTAAAACCTGCTCTCTGCCTCACTCTTCACCTAGAAGTCAGAACCCTCATAATGTGCAAGCAATGAATACGCAGAATCGATCTGTGAGCAGACCGGGGCGAATTCAGTAGCCCGAAACCGAGAGTCAGAGACAGAGACAGAGGGAGACATACAGAAAGAAATTTATTTCCAATACTTGATGTGGAAAATACACTGAAAGTCTAACTCGGACCATCCCACTTTCCAAAATTTAATTCCACTGATATTCCAGCGATTTCAAAACTCTCGATTAAGGTCTCTCTCTCTTTCTCTCGCTCCCCGTCTCTCTCTCTCTCTCTGCCTCTCTCCATCTGTCTGGATCTCTGTCTCTTTCTGTCTCTCTCTCTGTGACTCTTTCCACAATGGCCCGTTAAATAAACTGTCATGAAATTATTCGTTAAGGCGGAATACTAGAAATCCATTGTTCCTCAATCAGTCGCAATCAGTTGCGGAAATCTTTTGATGAGACTTCATCCGCTGAAGAACATTATCATCTGGTTTTCGCCCGTGCGGTGCGGTGGGAAATGGAACGGCGTCGGTCTCATAAACTGTGGAAGCGCGGGATCCATCTCCGTCCGGATCTGCACCAGGCTTTAATTATGAATGAAATGATGACAGTTTGTTCAACTTTCCACGGGCCACTGTTGAAAGAAGACTCACTGTTCACATTTCCATCTCTCTGTTCGTTAAGATCCAGAATAAAATGATGTGGGGAGCGAGAAAAAGAGTGATAAAGAGAGACACTCAGAAAGAGAGAGAGACACTGGGACAGAAAGAGACTCTCTCGGTCTGTCTGAGTCGGTGTCACTCTCTCTCCCTCCAGCTGTCCAATACCCGCAGATTTGAGAATCACAGGGTCAAAGAAGGAAACAGATTGGAACACATTGAGCCTGTGTCCTGTTTCAAAACCGACTCCCAGGAAAACGGCTCCGCTAGAATCGTTAAATGGTCAAAGTTTTTCTGGCGAGTTTGACCTCCTCCCTGAGATGGGGAGACACCGGGGACGTGGGGCTTCGGAAAAATCAGTTCCAATTGAATATTCTCCATCGTGGTGAGATATCCCTCCTCAGCCAGGGATTTAGTTCCCCGACGGGGAGGAAGAATTTTTAAGAGGCCAACGACAAATTTTACTTCTTTGCCTCGCTTCTTCTTCAAAAACGACAGAGAAAAATAGAACAGAAAAAGAATGAAACAGGTGATTGTCACTTTCAGAATATTATTGAGCGGAGACTGTTTGGGGCCTGAATTCTTGGGGCCCGCCTGTTGCAGAGCACAAATGTGTTCCGATCTGTTTCCTCCTTTGACCCTGTGATTCTCAGCTCTGCGGGTATTAGAGAGAGGGAGGGGGAGAGAAAAACAGAGAGAGAGAGAGACTGAGACAGAGAGAGAGAGAGAGAGAAAGACTGATCCTGAGAGACACCTTGAAATATAGGGGGAGGGGGAGAGAGAGAGATTTAACGATTATGCCTGTGTGTATACTGTGCCTAAATGTGTGTGTTTGTCTCACTTTTTCTGAGCTTTTCTGAGTGATTCTCTGTTTCTCTGTCTTTCTCTCTCTGTCACTCTCTCCCGCTCTCCCCACATCACGTTATTCTGGACCTCGACGAACAGAGAGATGGAAATGTGAAAGGTCAGTCTTCTTTCAACTGTGACCCGTGGAAACCAGGGTTCAATTTCCCGACCGGGAGGTTACATTTTTATTGCCTTTAAAAGCTTCACTTTCATTCCTCTTGCAATTTATCTCCAAGTGGAGGTTTACGAGAAAGATCCCACAGACAACAATGAAATGGATGGTCAGTTAATCTGCGTTTTGGTTTTGTTAGTTGAGGGAGGAAGGATAATTTCCTTAATAATGGATTCCAGCATTTTCATTTTAGACACACACATTACACAATGGGTCACCATTGACCAGAAACTTAACTGGACCAGCCATATAAATACTGTGGCTACGAGAGCAGGTCAGAGGCTGGGTATTCTGCGGCGAGTGACTCACCTCCTGACTCCCCAAAGCCTTTCCACCATCTACAAGGCACAAGTCAGGAGTGTGATGGAATACTCTCCACTTGCCTGGATGAGTGAAGCTCCAACAACACTCAAGAAGCTCGACACCATCCAAGATAAAGCAGCCCGCTTGATTGGCACCCCATCCACCACCCTAAACATTCACTCCCTTCACTACCGGCGCACTGTGGCTGCAGTGTGTACCATCCACAGGATGCACTGCAGCAACTCGCCAAGGCTTCTTCGACAGCACCTCCCAAACCCGCGACCTCTACCACCTAGAAGGACAAGGGCAGCAGGCGCATGGGAACAACACTCCCTGCACGTTCCCCTCCAAGTCACACACCATCCCGACTTGGAAATATATCGGCCGTTCCTTCATCGTCGCTGGGTCAAAATCCTGGAACTCCCTTCCGAACAGCACTGTGGGAGAACCGTCACCACACGGACTGCAGCGGTTCAAGAAGGCGGCTCACCACCACCTTCTCGAGGGCAATTAGGGATGGGCAATAAATGCCGGCCTTGCCAGCGACGCCCACATCCCGTGAACGAATAAAAAAAAAACACAGCCAGGTACACACGCAGACACTGATATACAGACAGATACTCACACACACAGGTACACACACTGACAGACAGACACACGTGTAGATTGAAACGCAGAGATGAAAGCTCATCAAATAAATGGTTAGAATCGATTCACTGAAACTGGAAGCGTGTCTGACGCCATCTGTGGTGAGTGTCCTTTCCCCCCGTCCCACGTAGTGCAGTGGTGAGTGTTTTCAACTCCCACGTGGGAGAGCAGAGTTCAGTTCTTCGACTTGGAGGCTGCATTTAAAAGCTTCGCTTTCGTTTCTCTTGCAATTTATCTCCAATATTTGATGTGGAAAATGCACTGAAAGGCTAACTCGGACCACGAGGGCACCGCACACAACAAAGGCAAACCAAGCCGATTCGATCCTGCAAAGTCCTCCATACAAACATCTGGGGACTTGTGTCAAAAGTGCAAGAGCTGTCCCACAGACCAGTGAAGCAACAGCCTGAAATAGCCATACTCACAGAATCATACCTTTCAACCAACGTCCCAGACTCTTCCATCACCATCCCCGGGTACGCCCTGTCCCACCGTCAGGACAGATCCACCAGATATGGCGGTATAGCAGAATACAGTCAGAAGGGAGTGACCCTGGGAGTCCCCAACATTGACTCCAGACCCAGTGAAATCTCGTGACGTCAGGTCAAACATCGGCAATGAAACCGCCTGCTCATTAACACCTCCCGCCCTCCCTCAACTGATGAATCATTTCTCCTCCATGTTGAGCACGACTTGGAGGAAGCACTGAGGGCAGCAAGGGCACAGAATGTGGTCTGCGCGGGGGACTTCAATGTCCATCACCAAGAGTGGCTCGGTAGCACCACTAAGTTAAGCAAATTGTCATGAAATAAATGGTTAAAATAGATTCACTGAAACTTGAAGCGTGTCTAACGCCATCTGTGGTGAGTGTCCTTTCCCGACTCACGGCAGTTCCCCGTGAGTATAGTGGTGAGTATCCCCGCCTATCAAGCAGAAGGCCGGGTAGCTTCAACTTTTCGTGCCATTAAAAGACAGAGCGACAGTCTGAAAAACTTATATATAGAGACAGATAGAAAGGGGAAATGAGAAACAGTTAGAGCCATACACAGAGAGAAAAACAGATAATTGAGAAAGAAACAGGGAAGAAAGAGATAGAAAGGAAGACGTGGAGAAAAAGAAAGTGAAAGTGACTGAAGAGCAGAAAGGGGCAGAGAGAAAAGGACAGTTAACAAGTTAAAGAAAGACGTAAAGAAACAGAGTAAGAGATTTAGATGGAGAAACAGCTGGAGACAATCAGAAAGAAAAATAAATAAACAGAAAAGAGGGAGAGAGAGAGAAAGAATAAAGGGCAGAAACAGAGAGGGGCAGGAAGATAAATAGAAAAGACAAGAGAGATGGAGAAACATGGAAGGAGAAAAATATAATGAGGAAGAAATTCACGGAGAAAGAGCACAAACAGGAAAGGAGCATGTATACATTAGAAAACAGAGACAGGGAGTGAATAGCGAGAGGAATTGGAGAGAAACAGGTGGAAAAATGGAGAAAGAAACTCAGAGGTGCAGAAGGAAAGTAAAACAGAAAGTGAAAGGCACACAGGGAAAATTACAAAGTGAGATTGAAACAGTGCGATAGAGACAAAAGAATTGAAGCAAAGAGAACTGGAGACACAGAAAGAATCAGTGCAGGAGAGAGACAGACAGCAAAAGAGACAAAGTGAGACAACAAAAGAAAGAGGCGGATATTTTCTGGTCTACAAATGGACAATGTAATTGATTAAAACGGAATTGGTACAGTGCCCTTTATATTAACACATCTCAAAACACTTTACACAATGAATTACTTCTGAACAGCGGAGACAGCTATGCAGGCAAATGTGTTAAATAATATAATTACTATATATGTGTCTGAACAGAAGAAATGGGCATGTTAATGTTGATTTCCAAACATTCAATTTTACTGTTACTTTTTCTTCATTTGTTTCAAAGATAATGTTGGACTAATGTGCAAGAATTAATGATACATTTACGTAGTCTGCGTACAACGAAATTAAAGTTGATTGTGAATTCATAAAAAAGAAAGAGGTGGAGAAAGTGAAGAGAGAAATGGAGAAAAGGAGAGTCAGAACAGAGAGTGAAAGGCCGAGAGAGAGAGAGAAAGAGTTGAATAGAGGGTGAGAGGGCAAAAAAGACAGAGATAGAGAGAGGGAGTGGGGAGCGAACGAGCAAGAGGGACAGCGAGGCAAATGGAAAGAAGAGATAAAGATGGAAGACAGAAACATAGAGATACAAAGAGAGAAGCAAAGGGTGACAGGGAAAATATATAGAGATGAAACAGTGACACAGAGACAGAAATTAAAGAGGGTGAAGTAACAAGAGAAAAAATACAGAAAGAAGACTGAGAAAGATAAATATATTGACAGAGAGACAGAACCAGTGAAAGGCAGACATATACAAAAAAACAGCAAGGCAGAGACGGGAATGTGATTAACACAGAGAGCACGAAATAATCATAAAACAACTCATTTTAATCAGCTTGGAGTGAGTGAGTGCAGAAGCAGAACAGCAGCAGATGAAGCAGGCGAGCCAGTTAATGTCTGTTCTGGGGGAACAGGTTTTGGGTTTAATTTTGACAGTTGTAAAGATGATGCCTGGAGGCTGCACAATAAAGTCACTCAGTGTTGTGTAACTGACCCTGCCCTTTATTGACAGCAGGAGTTTTGCCAGCTGCTCTGTACAGTGTGTAACTTTCCCAGTGACCTGCTGTATTCTGTATTAAATCAGCCTGTACTCTTACCCCTTCTGCTGTGTTCGTAAACTGGACAGGGTCCCACAGCACTCTAACAAAAAGCAAAATACTCTAAATCTGAAAGAATAAAGCTTATCGCTCCGGGCATGGAGAATTATTTTCAGCAAAAAATCAGCCAATCAGAAAAAAAGGCGTGGGATATCTGCACGTATCTATACATATAAAAAAATCTATATTTATATTTGAAAAACACAAAGCAAGAGAGGAATCATGGACAGAGGGGTGGATCAGATTATCTCAGTCAAATGACCCCATGCAGAATGAGAAAGGTAGAAAGTCTTGCATGTCTAAAGCACCTTTCACAGTGTCAGGTCGTCCCAAAGCGCTTTACAATCAATGAAATACTTTTAACTGTACTCAATGTTGTAATGCAGGCAGCCAATTTGAGCACAGCAAGCTCCCATAAACAGCAATGAAGAAAATGATGAGATAATCTGTTTCCGGTGTTGGTTGAGTGATAAATATTGGCCAGGACATCGGGGAGAACTCCACTGCTCATCTTCGAATAGTACCATGTGAACTTTTACATCCACCTGTGAGGGCCTCAGTTTAATGTCTCATCCTAAAGACGGCACCTCCGAAAGTGCAGCACTCCCTCAGTACAGCACTGGAGTGTCAGCTTAGATTTTCTGCTCAAATCCCTGGAGTGCAAACTGTGCCCAGGCAAGGACCATGACTTGGTTAAATAAAATTTCCCAATCAATATATGAAAGTTAAGCCTCCAGCAATCAGACACCAGCTTGTGTAACCTGGACTCCAGGTTCCAACAATTCTCTCAAAATGATTGCTGATTTTATTTTCATCCGCCAATTGTACAGTGTCCACAGAAAGAAGCTAAACGGAATAAAATCAAAAAATGGATCCTTCATAATAACATGAATCAATGCTACTAGTTGTAATGTAGGGGATGGCAACACACAGCAAATTGGAGATGCGTGTAACAAGGGTGCTACAGTAATCATGGGTGACTTTAATCTACACATAGACTGGCCAAACCAAACTAGCAATGATATTGTGGAGGATGAATTCCTGGTGTGTGTACGAGATGGATTTTTTTAAAACAGCACGTTGAGGAGCCAACTCGGGAACAGATTAGCCCAGATTGGGTATTGTGCAATGAGAAAGGGTTAACTAATAATCTTGTTGTGCGGGTCCTTTAGGGAAGAATGACCATAACATGATAGAATTCTTCATTAAGATGGAAAGTGAAGTGGTCTAATCGGAAACTAGGATCCTAAATCTAAACAAAGGAAACTACGAAGGTGTGAGGAGTGAGTTGGCTATGATAGACCGGGGAGCTTCATTAAAAGGCATGACGGTGGATAGGCAATGGCTGACATTTAAGGAACGAATGCATGAATTGCAACAGTTATGCATTCCTTTCTGGCGCAAAAACACAAAAGGAAAAGCGGCCCAACCATGGCTAACAAAAGAAATTAAGGATAGTATTAGATCCAAAGAGGAGTCAAAAAAAGTTGCCAGAAGAAGTAGCGAGCCTGAGGATTGGGAACAGTTTAGAATTCATAGAAAAACGACTAAGAGATTGAGTAATAGGTGAAAAATAGAGTATGAGAGTAAACTTGCAAGGAACATCAAAGCGGACTGTTAAAGCTTCTATGTAAAAAGGCAAAGATTAGCGAAGACAAAAGTAGGTCCATTACAGTCAGAAACGGGAAAATTTATAATGGGGAACAGGGAAATGGCAGAGCAATGAAACAAATACTTTGGTTCTGACGTCACGGAAGAGGACAGAAATAACTTCCCAGAAATGGGAGGGAACCAAGGGTCTGGTGAGAAGGAGATAAAAAACGAAATTTGCATTAGTAAAAAAAATAGTCCTGGAGAAATTAATGGGACTGAAAGTCGATAAATCCCCAGGGCCTGATAACCTGCATCCCAGAGGTGGCCATGGATGCAACGGATGCACTGGTTGTCATCTTCCAAAATACTATAGAATATGGAAGAGTTTCTGCAGATTGGAGGCTTTGAAATGTAACCCCACTATTTATAAAAGGAGGGAGAGAGAAAACACGGAACTACAGACCGGTTAGCCAAACATCAGTAGGAGGGAAAATGCTAGAGACCATTATATGGTCTCGAGCAGGATGTGATAACAGGACACATAGAAAATATCAACGGAATTAGACAAAGTCAACATGGATTTATGAAAGGGAAATCGTGTTTGACAAACCTGCTGGAGTTTTTTGAGGATGTATCTGGTAGAATAGATAAGGGAGAACCAGTGGATGTGGTCCATTTGGATTTTCAGAATGCCTTTGATAAAGACCCACAAAAGAGGTTCGTGTGAAAAATAAAAGCACATGGGATTGGGGGCAATACACTGGCATGGATTGAAAATTGGTTAACAGTCAGGAAACAGAGGGTAGGAATAAATGGGTCTTTTTCTGGGTGGCAGGCAGTGACTAGTGGGGTACCGCAGGGATCAGTGCTTGGGCCCCAGCTATTCACAATATATATCAATCATTTGGATGAGGGAACCAAATGTAATATTTCCAAGTTTGCTGACGATACAAAATTAGGTGGGATTGTGAGTTGTGTGGACGATGCAAAGAGGCTTCAAGGCGATATAGGTAAGTTGAATGAGTGGGAACATACATGGCAGACGCAGTATAACGTGGATAAATGTGAAGTTATCCACTTCGGAAGGAAAAACAGGAAGGCAGATTATTAATTAAATGGTGATAGATTAGGAAATGTTGATGTACAAAGGGACCTGAGTGTCACTGAAAGCAAGAATGCAGGTGCAGCAAGCCTTTCGAAGGTTAATGTTATGTTGGCCTTAATTGCAAGAGGGTTTGAATACAGGAGCAAGGATGGCTTACTGCAGTTATTTAGGTGCTTGGTGAGACCACACCTGGAGTATTGTGTGCCGTTTTGGTCACCTGACAGAAGAAAGGATATACTTGCCTTCGAGGCGGTGTATGAAGGTTCGGCAGATTAATTCCTGGGATCAGAGGATTATCCTATGAAGAGAGGTTAAGTTGAATAGGACTACACTCTCTGGAGTTTAGAACAATGTGAGGTGATTTCATTGAAACAGACAAGATTCTTCGTGTGCTTGACAGGGTAGATGCTGAGAGACTGTTCTACCTTCTGAAGAGTCGAGAACTAGGGAACATAGTCTCAGGGTAAGCGGTCGGCCATTCAAGACTGAGATGAGGAGGAATTTCTTCATGCAGAGTGTTGAGAATCTTTGGAATTCTTTACCCCAGAGGGCTGTGGATGCTGATTCATTCAATATCTTCAAGACTGATATCGATAGATTTTTGGACTCTCGGGGAATCAAGGGATATGGGGATTGGGCGGAAAAGTGGAGTTGACGTCGAAGAGCAGCCATGAGCTCATTGAATGGTGGAGCAGGCTCGAGGGGTTTTATGGCCTCCTCCTGCTCCTATTTTACGTTCTCATGTTCCTATATTGCTCAATACTATATTTAAAAAAAAATAAAGAAGAGTTTTATTTCCCAAACAGAATTAAAACGATGGGATTCTTGTCATTTTCCAATGATTTGAACCGGCCATTCCATATCCAGACCCAGTGCTATCATGAGGCTATCAATGTGTGTTAATGGAATTCCAAGTGTTTAATATTTAACTCGAGTTGGAGAGAATATTCCTGTCACGTTGTCAACATTGAAATCTGTTGATTCATGAAAGGAACCACGCGATAGACCGCGGTTCAATTCCCTGACGAGTAGGTTACACTTTTGCTGCCTTTCACAGTTTCACTTTCATTTCTCTTGCAATTTATCTGCAATATTTGATGTGGAAAATACACTGAAAGACAAACTCGGACCATCCCACTTTCCACAATTTAATTTCACTGATATTTCAGCGATTTTAAAAGCTGCTCTCTGCCTCATCCTTCACCTCGATGTCAGAACCAACAGTTAATCTGTTTTTTGGTGGTGTTGTTTGAGGAAAGATTATCGTCCAGATTTCCAAGCATGCGCATCACAAGGTCCCACAAACCGCAATGACAAAGTAACAGGTACATAATACAGATGGAAAACGAGTGGAACTGAGCAGTATGAAAGTGTAACGGGATTAAATTAAAGACTTTGATTTCTTGTTTGTTATTGTCATTCTGACAACAAAGATCCCACATACAGCAATGAAAAGGATGGCCAGTTAATCTGTTTTTTGGTGGTGTTGATTGAGGGAGGATTATCGTCCAGGTTTCCAAATTTGCGCACAGCAAGGTCCCACAAACCGCAATGACAAAGTGACAGGTACATCATGCAGATGGAAAACGAGTGGAACTGAGCAGCATGAAAGTGTAACGGGATTAAATTAAAGAGCTACCGGGAGTGGGGTTCACCCGGGTGTAAACCAATTGGATCTTAAGTCCTTAATCACTCGGCCTGGTGCTTCATGACACTTTATTTAACTTTCCACGGGCCACTTGTGAAAGAAGACTGAGCGACCACTTTTCCATCTCTCCCCACCATAATTGACAGGATGTCTCGGAGCGGCTGCAGGACATTCTGGAGGGGGAGGGTGAACAGCCAGTTGTCGTGGTGCATATAGGCACCAACGATATAGGTAAAAAACAGGATGAGGTCCTACAAGCTGAATTTAGGGAGTTAGGAGTTAAACTAAAGAGTAGGACCTCAAAGGTAGTAATCTCAGGATTGCTACCAGTGCCACGGGCAAGTCAGAGTAGGAATGACAGGATAGCTAAGATGAATACGTGGCTTGAGAGATGGTGCAAGAGGGAGGGATTCAAATTCCTGGGCCATTGGAACCGGTTCTGGGGGAGGTGGGACCAGTACAAATTGGACGGTCTGCATCTGGGCAGGACTGGAACCAATGTCCTAGGGGGAGTGTTTGCCAGTGCTGTTGGGGAGGGTTTAAACTAATGTGGCAGGGGGATGGGAACCGATGCAGGAAGTCAGTGGGAAATAAAATGGTGACAGAAACAAAAGGCTGTAAGGGAGAGTGTACAGAACATGACCGGACAGATGGTCTGAGAAAGCAGGGCAAAGCCAAAAGAAGTCTAGATTAAACTGCATTTATTTCAATGCAAGAAGTCTGATGGGCAAGGCAGATGAACTCAGGGCATGGATGGGTACATGGGACTGGGATGTTATAGCTATTACTGAAACATGGATAAGGGAGGGGCAGGACTGGCAGCTCAATGTTCCAGGGTACAGATGCTATAGGAAAGATAGAGCAGGAGGTAAGAGAGGAGGGGGAGTTGCGTTCTTGATTAGGGAGAACATCACGGCAGTAGTGAGAGGGGATATATCCGAGGGTTCGCCCACTGAGTCTATATGGGGAGAACTGAAAAATAAGAAGGGAGAGATCACTTTGATAGGATTGTACTACAGACCCCCAAATAGTCAACGGGAAATTGAGGAGCAAATATGTAAGGAGATTACAGACAGCTGCAAGAAAAATAGGGTGGTAATAGTAGGGGACTTTAACTTTCCCAACATTGACTGGGACAGCCATAGCATTAGGGGCTTGGATGGAGAGAAATTTGTTGAGTGTATTCAGGAGGAATTTCTCATTCAGTATGTGGATGGCCCGACTAGAGAGGGGGCAAAACTTGACCTCCTCTTGGGAAATAAGGAAGGGCAGGTGACAGAAGTGTTGGTGAGGGATCACTTTGGGACAAGTGATCATAATTCCATTAGTTTTAAGATAGCTATGGAGAAGGATAGGTCTGGCCCAAAAGTTAAAATTCTAAATTGGGGAAAGGCCAATTTTGATGGTATTAGACAGGAACTTTCAGAAGTTGATTGGGAGAGTCTGTTGGCAGGCAAAGGGACGTCTGGTAAGTGGGAGGCTTTCAAAAGTGTATTAACCAGGGTTCAGGGTAAGCACATTCCTTATAAAGTGAAGGGCAAGGCTGTTAGAAGTAGGGAACCTTGGATGACTCGGGAGATTGAGGCACTCGTCAAAAAGAAGAAGGAGGCATATGACATGCATAGGCAGCTGGGATCAAGTGGATCCCTTGAAGAGTATAGAGATTGCCGGAGTAGAGTTAAGAGAGAAATCAGGAGGGCAAAAAGGGGATATGAGATTGCTTTGGCAGATCAGGCAAAGGTGAATCCAAAGAGCTTCTACAAATACATAAAGGGCAAAAGGGTAAAGAGGGAGAGAGTAGGGCCTCTTAAGGATCAACAAGGTCATCTATCTGCGGAACCACAAGAAATGGGTGAGATCCTGAATGAATATTTCACATCGGTATTTACGGTTGAGAAAGGCATGGATGTTAGGGAACTTGGGGAAATAAATAGTGATGTCTTGAGGAGTGTACATATTACAGAGAGGGAGGTGCTGGAAGTCTTAACGCGCATCAAGGTAGATAAATCTCCGGGACCTGATGAAATGTATCCCAGGACTTTATGGGAGGTTAGGGAGGAAATTGCGGGTCCCCTAGCAGAGATATTTGAATCATCCACCGCTACAGGTGAGGTGCCTGAAGATTGGAGGGTAGCAAATGTTGTGCCTTTGTTTAAGAAGGGTGGCAGGGAAAAGCCTGGGAACTACAGACCAGTGAGCCTGACATCTGTAGTGGGTAAGTTGTTAGAGGGTATTCTGAGGGACAGGATCCACAGGCATTTGGAGAGGCAGGGACTAATTAGGAACAGTCAGCATGGTTTTGTGAGAGGAAAATCATGTTTCACGAATTTGATTGAGTTTTTTGAAGGGGTAACCAAGAAGATAGATGAGGGCTGTGCAGTAGACGTGGTCTACATGGACTTCAGCAAAGCATTTGACAAGGTACCGCATGGTAGGTTGTTACATAAGGTTAAATCTCATGGGATCCAAGGTGAGGTAGCCAATTGGATACAAAATTGGCTTGACGACAGAAGACAGAGGGTGGTTGTAGAGGGTTATTTTTCAAACTGGATGCCTGTGTCCAGCAGTGTGCCTCAGGGATCGGTGCTGGGTCCGCTGTTATTTGTTATTTATATTAATGATTTGGATGAGAATTTAGCAGGCATGGTTAGTAAGTTTGCAGATGACACCAAGATTGGTGGCATTGTGGACAGTGAAGAAGGTTATCTGGGATTGCAACGGGATCTTGATCAATTGGGCCAGTGGGCCGATGAATGGCAGATGGAGTTTAATTTAGATAAATGTGAGGTGATGCATTTTGGTAGATCGAATCGGGCCAGGACCTACTCCGTTAATGGTAGGGCATTGGGGAGAGTTATAGAACAAAGAGATCTAGGAGTACAGGTTCATAGCTCCTTGAAAGTGGAGTCACAGGTGGATAGGGTGGTGAAGAAGGCATTCGGCATGCTTGGTTTCATTGGTCAGAACATTGAATGCAGGAGTTGGGATGTCTTGTTGAAGTTGTACAGGGCATTGGTGAGGCCACACTTGGAGTACTGTGTACAGTTCTGGTCACCCTATTATAGAAAGGATATTATTAAACTAGAAAGAGTGCAGAAAAGATTTACTGGGATGCTACCGGGACTTGATGGTTTGACTTACAGGGAGAGGTTCGACAGACTGGGACTTTTTTCCCTGGAGAGTAGGAGGTTAAGGGGTGATCTTATAGAAGTCTATAAAATAATGAGGGGCATAGATAAGGTCGATAGTCAAAATCTTTTCCCAAAGGTAGGGGAGTCTATAACGAGGGGGCATAGATTTAAGGTGAGAGGGGAGAGATACAAAAGGGTCCAGAGGGGCAATTTTTTCACTCAAAGGGTGGTGAGTGTCTGGAACGAGCTGCCAGAGGCAGTAGTAGAGGCGGGTACAATTTTGTCTTTTAAAAAGCATTTAGACAGTTACATGGGTAAGATGGGTATAGACGGATATGGGCCAAGTGCAGGCAATTGGGACTAGCTTAGTGGTATAAACTGGGCGACAAGGACATGTTGGGCCGAAGGGCCTGTTTCCATGTTGTAACTTCTATGATTCTATGTCCAGAGTAAAATTATGTGAGGAACGCGGGAGAGAGTGAGGGAGAGAAAGAAAGAGACAGAAACCCATTCAGAAAAACGGAGAAAATGTGAGGCACACACACACACACACACACACACGGACATATACACAGAGAGTGATTCAAACAGACAGAGAAAGACAGACTGTCGGTCATTTGGCACATTTTTGTTCTATTTCCATCGTAGATTTCGTGAAATCTTGCAGATCAATTCCAAAGAGCATAAAACTCAAGGTGTTAAAAGCCGTGCATTTTTAATTCACTGCAGTTTGAGTAATTCTACTAGAAATTTTCTGCATGTTGAAACGCAGATAATGGGATCTGCAGTCGGCAGGATCCGAATTTGCGAGGAGAGATCCCAACAGATCGCTAGTCTATCGTCTGAACCACTCGGGGGGCGCTCACCATTAAATCAACTCAACGATTAGGATGGCCGCGTGGTGGGTTTATACCTGCGTGGCTTCGAATCTCATTTCTGGTAAATGTTATTTCCGTTGCATTTTGCTACTGCTCATTGACACTCTTGTTCCATCTGCCTCATGCGCCTGTTACTCTGTCATTGCTATTTGTGGGAACTTGCTTTCATCAAATTTCGAAACCTGGACGATAATCAACAGCACCAAAAAGCAGATGAACTGGCCATCCTTTTCATTGCTGCATGTGGGATCTTTCTGGTAAACCTCCTCTGCGCCCTTTCCGATGCCTGACTCTCTCTGTCCCTCAACATGACACTAACGAGGAACTGGCACAGGACGGAAAGTGAAGCTTTTCAAGGCAGCAGAAGTTCAACTTCCCGTCGGGGGATTGAACCGCAGGTGCCCGAATAACAGGCGAGGATACTCACCACGATACCAACGAGGAGCCGGTGTCGTCTGGAGATGGACACTCACGACAGGTGGCGTTGGACATTCTTCGAATGTCAGTGAATCTGTTTTGACCATTTCTTTGATGACAAAGAAAAGCGTAGGAGAAGTGACACTCAAGTACATTACACATAAAGCACAAATGTGGAAGAACCAGGATGGCCGAGTGGTTAAGGCGTTGGACTTAAGATCCAATGGGTTTATACCCGCATGGGTTCAAACCCCACTCCTGGTAGATGTTATTTCCGTTAGGTTTTTTTTCACTGCTCATTGACTCTTCTTCCATTTGCATCACAAAATCATGGAAAGGTGACAGCACGGAAGGAGGCCTTTCGGCACATCGAGTCCGTACCGGCTCGATGCAAGCCCAATCCAGCTCGTCCCACTCCCTGGCCGTGTCCCCGGAGCCCTGCATTTTTTTCCTTTCAAGTACTTATCCCGTTCGGTTTTGAAAGCCATGATTGAATCTGCCTCCATCACCCCCTCGGGATGCTGAATTAGCCCGGGTCTGTTCACAACGCGACTCAGCCTTTCATTTCTTGCTCATTATTGTGGTTCTGACATCGAGGTGACGCAGAGAGCAAGATTGAAAATCGCTGAAATATCAGTGAAATTATACTGTGGAAAGTGGGATTGTCCGAGTTAGTTTATTAGTGTTTTTTCACACATCCAATGTTGGAGATAAATGAAAACGAAGGTTTTGAAGGCAGTAGAAATTCATTGTCCCGCGTGGATTTGAATTGAGGTTTAATTGTCTGATAATTTGTGTTATTCATCACGATACCAACGAGTGACTCGCCTGAGCACCCGATCCCCCTGAGCGACGGCTGATACCAATCCCAGTTCTGTGGCTCTATGTTGCAGAGCGCTGGATTATTGCGATTTTAAGTCAGCAGCATCATAAATCGAGGAAGTAGTCGTGGCCGAGTGGTTAAGGCGATGGACTAGAAATCCATTGGGGTTTCCCCGCGCAGGTTCGAATCCTGCCGACTACGGTTCAGATTTTTCCTTTCATCCCTTTCATCTCTGCGTTTCAACCCATCCGAGTGTGTGTGAAATGAAAATGCGACAATCCATTATTAAGAAGTCGGAGCAGGACATTCGCGGACTCATAATACAATCTCGAATAGTCAACATGGTTTTATGAATGGGAAATCGTGTCTGACAACTTTATTCGAGTTTTTGAGGTGGTAACGAGCAGGGTGGATAAAGGGGAACCAATAGATGCAGTCTATTTGGATTTCCAAAAGGCATTCGATGAGATGCCACATAAAAGGTGATATCCCTGCTGCTTGTTATTCTCCACGTTTGCACACATCCATGCCTTCTGCCGCTTCCTGCCACGCTGCAGCCATTGCTTCTGGCCTGTACCTCGCAGAGAATAACAGGCACAAGATAAGAGCTCATGGATTGAGGATTGGCGAACTAACAGAAAACAAAGAGTCGGGATAAAAGGGTGATTTTCAAAATGGCAATTTGTAACTGGTGGGTGCCGCAGGGATCAGTGCTGGAGCCTCAACTATTTACAATATATATCAATGACTTGGATGAAGGGACAGAGTGTATTGTGGCCAATTTAGCTGATGATACGAAGATAGGTGGAAAAGCAAGTTGCGAGGGTGACACAAAGTATCTGCAAAGGGATATTGACAGGTTAAGAGAATGGGCAAAAATTTGACAGATGGAATATAACGTGGGAAAATGTGAATTCATCCACTTTGGGGGGAAAAATATAAAAGCAAAATATTATTTGAATGGAGAAATACTACAAAATGCTGCGGTACAGAGCGATCTGGGTGTCCTCGTACATGAAACACAAAAAGTCAACATACAGGTGCAGCAGGTAATCCAGAAGGCAAACGGAATATTGGACTATTGAGAGAAAGACAGAGAAACGGACACTCACACAGAAAAGCTAAGAAAAAGTGAGACACACACACATTACACACAGAGGCATGGTCGTTCTTGGTGCCCGTCTGTTGCAGAGCGATGGATCGTTGCAATTTTAAGTGAGCAGCATTTAGTTAAACTGAAGCGGTCGTGGCGGGGGTTGCTTAGGGCGATGGATAAAAAAATCATTGGGATCTCCCCGGGCAGATTCGAATTCCTGCCGGCTATGGTTCAGAACTTTCTTTTCAGACCCCTCACGCTCGCGTTTCAACCGACACGTGTGTGTCTGTCTGTCAGTGTGTGTACCTGTGTGTGTGAGTATGTGTCTGTATATCAGTGTCTGCGTGTGTACATGGCTGTGTAATGTGTGTGTCTAAAACGAAAATGCTGGAATCTATTATTAAGGAAGTTATCGTTCCTCCCTCAACGAACACCACCAAAACGCAGATTAACTGACCATCCATTTCATTGTTGGATGTGGGATCTTTCTGGTAAACCTCCACGTGGAGATAAATTGCAAGAGAAATGAAAGTGAAGCTTTTAAAGGCAAAAAAACAATAACCTCCCGGTCGGGAAATTGAACCCTGGTTTCCACGAGCCACTGTTGAAAGAAAACTTACCTGTCACATTTCCATCTCTCTGTTCGTCAAGGTTCAGAATAACGTGATGTGGGGAGCGCGGGAGAGAGTGACAGAGAGAGAAAGACAGAGAAACAGAGACTCACTCAGAAAAGCTTATAAAAAGTGAGACAGACACATTTAGGCACATTACACACACAGGCATTATCGTTCAATCCCTCCCTCCTCCTCCCACTCCCTCTATGTTTCAAGGTGTCTCTCAGGATCAGTCTTTGCCTCTCTCCCCCTCTCTCTCTCTGTCTCTCTCTCTCTGTCTCTCTCTCTGTCTCGCTCTCTCTCTCTCTGTCTCTCTCTCTCTGTCTCTCTCTCTCTGTCTGTTTGTCCCTCCCCCTCCTTCTCTCTAATACCCGCAGATCTAAGAATCACAGGGTCAATGATGGAAAAAGATCGGAACACATTTGTGCTCTGCAACGAACGGGCCCCAAGAATTCAGTCCCCAAACAGTCTCCGCTCAATAATATTCTGAAAGTGACAATCACCTGTTTCATTCTTTTTCTGTTCTATTTTTCTCTGTCGTTTTTGAAGAAGAAGCGAGGCAAAGAAGTAAAATTTGTAGTTGGCGTCTTAAAAATGCTTCCTCCTCATCGGGGAATTGAATCCCTGGCTGAGGGGGGATATCTCACCACGATGGAGAATATCCAATTGGAAATGATTTTTCCGAAGCCTTTTAATCGCCCCACGTTCCCGTGTCTCGCCATCTCAGGGAGGAGGTCAAAATCACCGGAAAAACTTTGACCATTTAACGATTCTACCGGAGCCGTTTTCCTGGGAGTCGGTTTTGAAACAGGACACAGGCTCAATGTGTTCCAATCTGTTTCCTTCTTTGACCCTGTGATTCTCAAATCTGCGGGTATTGGACAGATGGAGGGAGAGAGACTGACACAGACTCAGACAGACCGAGAGAGTCTCTTTCTGTCCCAGTGAATCTCTCTCTTTCTGAGTGTCTCTCTTTATCACTCTTTTCCTCGCACCCCACATCACTTTATTCTGGATCTTAACTAACAGAGAGATGGAAATGTGAACGGTGAGTCTTCTTTCAACAGTGGCCCGTGGAAAGTTCAACAAACTGTTGTCAAATAGGTCATTTCATTAAAAATTGAAGCCGGCACGGACGGGGATCGCACGGACAGACAGTGAACACACTCACACAGAGAGGTGTCCGTGGTTGTGTGTGTGTGTCATGTGTCAGAGCGTGTGTGTCACTTCTTCAACGCTTTTCAGAGTTTCTCTCTGTCACACTTTCCCCGCTCCACACATCATTTCATCCTGGACTTTGACTGACAATGAAAATGATGCAGTGAGACTCAAGTATATTACACACCAATCCAAACTGTGAAACGACCAGGATGGCCGAGTGGTGAAGGCGTTGGACATAAAATCCAATGGGTTTATCCCCGCGTCGGCTCGAACCCCACTCCTGGTAGTTGCTCCATTTTGATACTGCTCATTGTCGCTCTTCTTCCATTTGCATGAGAGAAACATGGAAAGGAAACAGCACGGAAGGAGGCGATTCGGCCATTCGGTCCGTGCCGGCTCCATGCAAGAACATTCCAGTTATTCCCACTCCCCCGCCGTAGCCCTGCAATCTTTTTCCTTTCAAGTACTTATCCAGTTCCCTTTTGAAAGCCATGATTGAATCTGCCGCCACCACCCCCTCGGGCAGTGCATTCCGGATCATAAGCACTCGCTGTGTTTAAAAGTTTTTCCTCATGTCACCTTTGGTTATTTTGCCAATCACCTTAAATCTCTGTCCTCAGATTCTTGACCCTTCGCCAATGGGAACACTTTCTCTCTATCGACTCTCTCTGGACCCTTCATGATTTTGATGACCTCCATCGAATCTCCTCTCAACCGCCTCTGTTCCAAGGAGAGCAATCCCAGCTCCCCCAGTCTATCCACATAACTAAAGACCCTCATCCCTGGAATCATTCTAATAAATCTCTTCTGCACCCTCTCTAAGGCCTTCACATCTTTCCGAAATTCCGGTGCCAAAACTGGACTCAATACTCCAGTTGCAGTCGAACCAGTGTTTTATAAAGGTTCATCGTGACTTCCAAAATTTTGTACTCTATGCCTCTATTTATAAAGCCCAGGATCCCGTATGCTTTTTTAACCACTTTCTCAACCTGCCCTTCCGCCTTCAATGATTTGTGTACATATACCCCCAGATCTCTCTGTTCCTGCACCCCCTTCAGACTTGTGCCCTCTAGTTGAAATTACCTCATCTCATTCTTCCGACCAAAATGTATGACTTCGCACTATTCTGCGTTAAATTTCACCTGCCATGTATCCGCCCATTCCACCAGCCTGTCCATATTCACTTGAAGTCTATGACTGTCCTCCTCACTCTTTACGACTCTTACAAGTTTTGTGTTATCCTCAAATTTTGAAATTGTGCCCTGTACACCCAAGTCCAAGTCATTAGAAAATCAAGAAAAGCACTGGTCCCAGCACCGACTCCTGGGGAACATCACTGTACACCTCCCTCCACTCCGAAAAACAACCGTTCACCACTTCTCTGTTCGCTGTCCCTCAGTCAATTCTATATCCATATTGCTACGACCCCCTTTATTCCATGGGCCGCAATCTTGATCATAAGCCTACCATGCGGCACTTTATCAAAAGCCTTTTGAAATTCCATATGCACCACATCACCACATTGTTATCGGGAGAGATATCTGTGCGGAGACTTCGTTTTCGCAAGGATGCGATCGGCCGCCTCTGTGAGATTTTACAAGAGGACCTTCAGCCACCTTCTACTTCCTGCATGGCCTCGTCAGTGGCATGTGGGTCATTTCAGTCCGGCCCCGGTGACATGTGCAACATTACCCAGAGCCCTGTGAGAGTCTGAATTCATCAGGTCACAGATACACCATCACCCAGAGCCCTGCGAGAGTCTGAATTCATCAGGTCCCGGATACACCATCACCCAGAGCTCTGGGAGAGTCTGAATTCATCAGATCACAGAGACACCATCACCCAGAGCCTTGTGAGAGTCTGAATTTATCAGGTCACGGATACACCATCACTCAGAGCCCTGCGAGAGTCCGCATTCGTCAGGTCACAGATACACCATCACCCAGAGCCCTGTGAGAGTCTGAATTCATCAGGTTACGGATACACCATCACCCAGAGCCCTGTGAGAGTCTGAATTCATCAGGTCACAGATACACCATCACCCAGAGCCCTGCGAGAGTCTGAATTCATCAGGTCCCGGATACACCATCACCCAGAGCTCTGGGAGAGTCTGAATTCATCAGATCACAGAGACACCATCACCCAGAGCCTTGTGAGAGTCTGAATTTATCAGGTCACGGATACACCATCACTCAGAGCCCTGCGAGAGTCCGCATTCGTCAGGTCACAGATACACCATCACCCAGAGCCCTGTGAGAGTCTGAATTCATCAGGTTACGGATACACCATCACCCAGAGCCCTGTGAGAGTCTGAATTCATCAGGTCACGGATACACCATCACTCAGAGCCCTGCGAGAGTCTGAATTCATCAGGTCACAGATACACCATCACCCAGAGCCCTGCGAGAGTCTGAATTCATCAGGTCACGGATACATCATCACTCAGAGCCCTGCGAGAGTGAATTCATGAGATCACGGGCGCGATATTGCGCAGTGTTTCCGAGTTCATCAAACTTGACAATTCCCCAGCATGGCATAGGGAGAGGTCTGTCGTGTTCCACACGTTCACTGGATTCCCCAGAGTGCAGTGGGCTGTCGACAGATCCCATGTGGCATGGAAGGCACCGAATGAGACACCTGTCATTAACATCAACAGGAAGGGGTTTAATTGGTTAAATGTGAGAATCCTTTGCGATGCCGACCTGTGGATCCTGAGTGTAAATACAGATCACAAGTGAAGTGCCCATGATGCCTTCGTCCTTCGCCACTCAGACTTGCAATGATACCTTCACCGGAGAGCAGCAAGGATCTGGATGGATATCAGGTGACAAGGGCGACCCACAGGACCAATAGTACATCACTGGAGAGGTACAACCGTGCCCACGTGTGCTCACGCCAAGTAGTGGAGTGGAGAATCGGTGGAGCTGAAATCACGCTTTCGATACTTGGACAGGTCGGGGGATCTTTGCCGTACTCACCTGTCAAGGTGTCCAGGGTTGTGGTTGTCTGATGCGCATTGCACAACTTTACACTGCGGGAAGGACTGACCTTTGACCAGGAAGACGAGATGCCTCTGGGAATGGATGAGATGCAGGATGACAATCCGGATGTTGCTGGGGCCATTGTTGGTTCCCCCACCCCCACCCCCGAGGAAACCGGGGTTGCAGGGGACAGGGCAGCGGGAGAGCACCCAGTGGCTGATGCTTTTTGATATCGATGAAAATGGGTAATTGCCTCCTCGCCCCCTCCCAGGAAAACAGATAACAGGACAAGCGAGATTGAAAGTGAAACAGTGAGCTTTAATTGCAGCATCAAAAAATGAGTGCAAAACTTTACATTAACATTTTGAGGCAGTTAATTATTGTAAAACTTTATTGTGAACATTGAGGTTTAAATAAAAATTACGTTAACTCATTAATTTTCTTGTTTGAAAGCAATTGTGATGTTAACATGGTTTATATTCAGAAAATCTTCGAACAATTACAAATGATTTCTGATTAAATTTGAAGGGCAGCAGCAGCAACAAAAATTATCAGACAAACAATCAGGAGAGATTCAATACATCACAAAATATCAACAAGCGAAAAAAAACAAACAACCAAAACACCAACCGAACAAACAGCAATAAGATTTACAGACGCCCCCTTGCGGCATGTTCGAGGGTCGCTGTGACACTCTGAACAAGATGAGGTGAACTCTGCACTCGAGGAGCATCCTATTTCCTCCTGGCCCCCATCCCTCCCTGTGATCGAGCATCTCTTGAGGCAAGGGCACGTAATCTGTGCCTTAGAAAATGGCTGTAATCAGGGAGTTCGGAGCTGGGGTGCTGCTGTTCCACGGGGACATGAATAAAAGTAGCGTCAGGTGCAGGAATAGCTCCTGGCTCTTGGGCCTGTACTCTGTCTGCGGCAGGAAGTGGCACGGGGTGTGTCACGGGCTTCGGGTGCAGCACAGCCGTACTCGCATTCAACTCCATGAAATGTACGAGAGCCTGGTGAATATTTGTCAGCTCGGCAATGTTCTGTCCAGTATGGGCCAGCTGGGCAATGTTCTGTCCAGTATGGACCAGCTGGGCAATGTTCCGTCCAGTCTGGACCAGCTGGGAAATGTTCCGTCCAGTATGGACCAGCTGGGCAATGTTCTGTCCAGTATGAGCCAGCTGGGCAATGTTCTGCCAAGTATGGGCCAGCTGGGCAATGTTCTGTCCAGTATGGGCCAGCTGGGCAATGTTCTGTCCAGTATGGACCAGCTGGGCAATGTTCTGTTCAGTATGAGCCAGCTGGGCAATGTTATGTCCAGTATGGGCCAGCTGGGCAATGTTCTGTCCAGTAAGGACCAGCTGGGCAATGTTCTATCCAGTATGGACCAGCTGGGCAATGTTCTGTCCAGTATGGACCAGCTGGGCAATGTTCTATCCAGTATGGACCAGCTGGGCAATGTTCTGTTCAGTCTGGGCCAGCTGGGCAATGTTCTGTCCAGTATGGGCCAGCTGGGCAATGTTCTGTCGAGTATGGGCCAGCTGGGCAATGTTCTGTCCAGTATTTTCCAGCTAGGAAATGTTCTGTCCAGTATGGGCCAGCTGGACAATGTTCTGTCCAGTATGGGCCAGATGGGCAATGTTCTGTCCAGTATGGGCCAGCTGGACAATGTGCTGTCCAGTATTGTCCAGCTGGGCAATGTTCTGTCCAGTATGGGCCAGCTGGACAATGTTCTGTCCAGTATGGGCCAGCTGGACAATGTTCTGTCCAGTATGGGCCAGCTTGACACGAATGTGGTGTCCAGCATCCTTGATCTCCTGTCTCATGGAGACAAAACAGTCATGGTAATTGTCGCTCTCATCAGCCGTCAATCGTCTCACTTGTTGACCGTTGATGTCCTCTCCCAATGCATCATGCACATGGCGGGGAGGGGGATGACGTCGACGTCACCTCACGGGGGACTGGGGCGCATCTACCCCAACTCGCATCGGTGCCTCACACCCCGACAGGTCGGACTCAGCTGACGGCTGCCTGTGAGAGGGGGATTGTGTGTTTCTCGCACAGAGCCAGAGGGGCCGGGAGTTGGAGAAGCGGTGAGGTGAGGCTCCTCATCGTAAAGCGCTCCCCCCACATCAACACCCTGAGGGTGGCAGGTGGGGTCAGGAGCTGAAACACCATCACTCTCTGCAGACCGAACACCATCACTCTCTGCAGCCCAAACAAAGTCACCCTCTGCAGCTCAAACACCATCACCCTCTGCAGCACAAACACCATCACCCTCTGCAGCACAAACACCATCACCCTCTGCAGCACAAACACCATCACTCTCTGCAGCCCAAACACCATCACCCTCTGCAGCCCAAACACCATCACCCTCTGCAGCACAAACACCATCACCCTCTGCAGCACAAACACCATCACCCTCTGCAGCACAAACACCATCACTCTCTGCAGCCCAAACACCATCACTCTCTGCAGCCCAAACACCATCATTCTCTGCAGCACAAACACCATCACTCTCTGCAGTCCAAACATCATCACTCTCTGCAGCACAAACACCATCACCCTCTGCAGCACAAACACCATCACTCTCTGCAGCCCAAACACCATCACCCCCTGCAGCCCAAGCACCATCACTCTCTGCAGCTCAAACACCATCACTCTCTGCAGCCCAAACACCATCACCCCCTGCAGCCCAAACACCATCACCCTCTGCAGCCCAAACACCATCACTCTCTGCAGCCCAAACACCATCACCCTCTGCAGCATAAACACCATCACTCTCTGCAGCACAAACACCATCACCCTCTGCAGCACAAACACCATCACCCTCTGCAGCACAAACACCATCACTCTCTGCAGCCCAAACACCATCACTCTCTGCAGCCCAAACACCATCATTCTCTGCAGCACAAACACCATCACTCTCTGCAGTCCAAACACCATCACCCTCTGCAGCACAAACACCATCACCCTCTGCAGCACAAACACCATCACTCTCTGCAGCCCAAACACCATCACCCCCTGCAGCCCAAGCACCATCACTCTCTGCAGCTCAAACACCATCACTCTCTGCAGCCCAAACACCATCACCCCCTGCAGCCCAAACACCATCACCCTCTTCAGCCCAAACACCATCACTCTCTGCAGCCCAAACACCATCACCCTCTGCAGCACAAAAACCATCACCCTCTGTAGCACAAACACCATCACTCTCTGCAGCCCACACACCATCGCTCTCTGCAGACCGAACACCATCACTCTCTGCAGCCCAAACATCATCACCCTCTGCAGCACAAACACCATCACCCTCTGTAGCACAAACACCATCACCCTCTGCAGCACAAACACCATCACCCTCTGTAGCACAAACATCATCACCCTCTGCAGCCCAAACACCATCACTCTCTGCAGCACAAACACCATCACCCACTGCAGCACAAACACCATCACCCTCTGTAGCACAAACACCATCACCCTCTGCAGCACAAACACCATCACCCTCTGTAGCACAAACATCATCATCCTCTGCAGCACAAACACCATCACCCTCTGTAGCACAAACACCATCACCCTCTGCAGCACAAACACCATCACCCTCTGCAGCCCAAACACCATCACCCTCTGCAGCCCAAACACCATCACTCTCTGCAGACCGAACACCATCACTCTCTGCAGCCCAAACACCATCACCCTCTGCAGCACAAACACCATCACCCTCTGTAGCACAAACACCATCACCCTCTGTAGCACAAACACCATCACTCTCTGCAGCCCAAACACCATCACTCTCTGCAGCCCAAACACCATCACTCTCTGCAGGCCAAACACCATCACCCTCTGCAGAAACACCATCACCCTCTGCAGCCCAAACACCATCACTCTCTGCAGCTCAAACACCATCACCCTCTGCAGCCCAAACACCATCACCCTCTCCACAAACACCATCACTCTCTGCAGCACAAACACCATCACCCTCTGCAGCCCAAACTCCATCACTCTCTGCAGCCCAAACACCATCACCCTCTGCAGCCCAAACACCATCACCCTCTGCATCACAAACACCATCACTCTCTGCAGCACAAACACCATCACCCTCTGCACAAACACCATCACTCTCTGCAGCACAAACACCATCACCCTCTGCACAAACACCATCACTCTCTGCAGCCCAAACACCATCACCCTCTGCACAAACACCATCACTCTCTGCAGCCCAAACACCATCACCCTCTGCAGCACAAACATCATCACTCTCTGCAGCCCAAACACCATCACTCTCTGCAGCCCAAACACCATCACCCTCTGCACAAACACCATCACCCTCTGCAGCACAAACACCATCACCCTCTGCAGCCCAAACACCATCACCCTCTGCACAAACACCATCACTTTCTGCAGCCCAAACACCATCACCGTCTGCACAAACATCATCACCCTCTGCAGCACAAACACCATCACCCTCTGCAGCCGAAGCTCCATCATTCTCTGCAGCACAAACACCATCACTCTCTGCAGCACAAACACCATCACCCTCTGCAGCACAAACACCATCGCTCTCTGCAGACCGAACACCATCACTCTCTGCAGCACAAACACCATCACCCTCTGCAGCCCAAACACCATCACCCTCTGCAGCCCAAACACCATCACTCTCTGCAGACCGAACACCATCACTCTCTGCAGCCCAAACACCATCACCCTCTGCAGCACAAACACCATCACCCTCTGTAGCACAAACACCATCACCCTCTGTAGCACAAACACTATCACTCACTGCAGCCCAAACACCATCACTCTCTGCAGCCCAAACACCATCACTCTCTGCAGGCCAAACACCATCACCCTCTGCAGAAACACCATCACCCTCTGCAGCCCAAACACCATCACTCTCTGCAGCTCAAACACCATCACCCTCTGCAGCCCAAACACCGTCACCCTCTCCACAAACACCATCACTCTCTGCAGCACAAACACCATCACCCTCTGCAGCCCAAACTCCATCACTCTCTGCAGCCCAAACACCATCACCCTCTGCAGCCCAAACACCATCACTCTGCATCACAAACACCATCACTCTCTGCAGCACAAACACCATCACCCTCTGCACAAACACCATCACTCTCTGCAGCACAAACACCATCACCCTCTGCACAAACACCATCACTCTCTGCAGCCCAAACACCATCACCCTCTGCACAAACACCATCACTCTCTGCAGCCCAAACACCATCACCCTCTGCAGCACAAACATCATCACCCTCTGCAGCCCAAACACCATCACCCTCTGCACAAACACCATCACCCTCTGCAGCACAAACACCATCACCCTCTGCAGCCCAAACACCATCACCCTCTGCACAAACACCATCACTTTCTGCAGCCCAAACACCATCACCGTCTGCACAAACATCATCACCCTCTGCAGCACAAACACCATCACCCTCTGCAGCCCAAGCTCCATCACTCTCTGCAGCACAAACACCATCACCCTCTGCAGCCCAAACACCATCACCCTCTGCAGCACAAACACCATCACACTCTGCAGCCGCCGACTCACCACCCTCTGCAGTCCGAGTGTCCTCAGACGGCTGTGCACCTGTGGGAAGGAAGAACAAAATGTTCCACTGGTGAAGCATGTTCATCGGTCACATCACAGAAGCCCACACGCTGCACGAGCATGGTCAGACTCTAATCTCCTTTTCCCATCCTTCAGACAACACGCAGGTTTTAAACATGCAGCTGGCCAATAGAGGAATGTGAAACTCACCTTTCATCGCTCCAGTGTCTGATCGGTCACCAGGCACAAAACTGGAAGTGTTGCCCTGCAGCTGAGTGGCCCTTTCTTCATGCTGGGTCATCTCCCTCATAAAGGCTGAACCGCCGCCGGTCTTCGACCTCTCACGGTTGTTGAAAGCCATTTTAATCCACAGGATATTTAACAATAAAAATCAGATTGTGCTTGTTTGTGTGAGAGAGATAAGTTGGGGGTTTGGAGACAGGGTCTAATTCACTAATTTTAATTCAACACCTCAAATCTCTGGAGTTGGGATAAAAGATCTCTAAAAGCATTTAGTGAGGCCCGTCCACAATGGTAACTGAGTTTTACGACCAGTTGCCATTAGATTGAACCTTGACCACACCACCCAGAAACAACCTGTGTTTGTGCATTAGTTAAACTCAACTCATTTAAATCTGAACTTTTGAATTTCAAAAACTCTCTATATATCCTGACCGACTGCATTAAATCATTGATTTTTTGCGGCCCTGTTCCGCTGTCCGTGACACGTTGCTGTTCGTGCTCAGAACCTGTGCCACCTCCTTCCACACCAACACGCTAACTTTCTTTGCCGCCCGAGACTTCCGTTCCCCAGAAGCCGCCGAAGCCTCACCTCAACCTCATTGAGGAGTGTGGAGAGTTCTTCATCACAACATTTGTTTCACCTCTTCTCATTCATCTTTTGCTGTTCCATCATTTTTCTCAGTGTAAAAACAGCCTTTTCAAAAACAGTTCATTTTATTTTACACTCCTTTTTAAAGACTGTTTATTTAAGATTCCGCTGCTTTTTATAAACGGTTCATTTAAATTCGGCTTTTTATAAAAAGTTTATTTTTTTATTTACAATTACTTGAAGAACACTAACTTTCAATGAGAAGTCTGTTCACCTCTTTGAGCAATGAAGGCTGGAGCTGTGGGCGTGACTTCACTTCCTGACAGATTTTGTGGGGTTGTCTTCTCCTCTCACAGGCATTTCCAGCCGCGGCAACCAACGCTGCTCAGAGGCTCGGGGGACAGAGCAGGATTGTATTCATGGTCCAGTTCAAACAATTCGACGCAGAAAAGCCCGCCGTCAGTAATTTCGTTAATTTAAATCGAAGGAGCGGCGGTGACCGTTGATTCGACGCTCCGAGCGATTTCTGGCAAGATCTGCCTCATGCATCCTTCCTGACAATTGTATTATCAGCCGCCATGTATCCTGACTGACCATTGTATTATCAGTCCCCATGTGTCCATACTGACCATTGTATTATCAGTCCCCATGTTTCCTTGCTGACCATTGTATTATCAGTCCCCATGTATCCTTACTGACCATTGTATTATCAGCCCCCATGTGTGCATTACTGACCATTGTATTATCAGCCCCCATGTATCCTTACTGACCATTGTATTATCAGCCCCCATGTTTCCATACTGACCATTGTATTATCAGTCCCCATGTATTCTTACTGACCATTGTATTATCAGCCGCCATGTGTCCTTACTGACCATTGTATTATCAGTCCCCATGTATCCTTACTGACCATTGTATTATCAGTCCCCATGTATTCTTACTGACCATTGTATTATCAGTCCCCATGTATCCTTACTGACCACTGTATTATCAGCTCCCATGTATCTTTACTGACCATTGTATTATCAGTCCCCATGTGTCCATGCTGACCATTGTATTATCAGTCCCCATGTATCCTTACTGACCATTGTATTATCAGTCCCCATGTGTCCTTACTGACCATTCTATTATCAGTCCCCATGTATCCTTACTGACCATTGTATTTTCAGTGCACATGCATCCTAACTGACCATTGTATTATCAGCATCCATGTATCCTTACTGACCATTATATTATCAGTCCCCATGTGTCCTTACTGATCATTGTATTATCAATCCACATGTATCCTTACTGACCATTGTATTATCAGTCCCCGTGTATCCTTACTGACCATTGTATGATCAGCATCCATGTATCCTTACTGACCATTATATTATCAGTCCCCATGTGTCCTTACTGATCATTGTATTATCAGTCCACATGTATCCTTACTGACCATTGTATTATCAGTCCCCAAGTGTCCTTACTGACCATTGTATTATCAGTGCCCATTTGTCCATACTGATCATTGTATTATCAGTCCACATGTACACTTACTGACCATTGTATTATCCGCCGCCGTGTATACCCACTGACCATTCTATTATCACTCACATGTATACTTCATGACCATTGTATTATCATCCTTCATGTATCCTTACTGACCATTATATTATCACTCCCATGTATACTTAATGATCATTGTATTGTCAGCCCCCTTGTATCCTTACTGACCATTGTATTATCAGCCACCGTTTATACTTACGGACCATTGTATTATCAACCCCCATGCACACTTACTAACCATTGTATTATCAGCCCCTGTATACTTACTGTCCATTGTATTATCAGCCCCTGTATACTTACTGTCCATTGTATTATCAGCCCCTGTGTGCTTACCGACCATTGTCTTATCAGCCTCTGTATACTTACTGGTCATTGTATTATCATCCCCCCTGTATACTTATTGGCCATTGTATTATCAGCCGCCGTGTATACTTACTGACCACTGTATTATCAGTCTCCGTGTCTGCTTACTGACCATTTTATTATCAACCTCCATGTATACTTACTGGCCATTGCATTATCAGCCCCCATGTATAATTGCTGACCATTGTATTATCAGCCCCCATGTATACTTACTGACCACTATATTATCGGCCCCCATTTATACTTACTGATCATTGTATTATCAGCCCCCATTTATACTTACTGGTCATTGTATTATCAGCCCCCATCTTTACTTACTGTCCATTCTATTACCACTCCCATATATTCTGACTGACTGTTGCATTACCACCGTCATATCTTCTTACTGACCATTACATTATCTTCCACATGTATCCTTACTCAGCATTGTATCAGCACACCACATATATCCTTACTGACAATTGTTTATATTCTTACTGACCATTTTATTTTCACCCACATATATTCTCACTGATAATTGTATTCTCTGCATCCAAGTATCTTTACTGACCATTGCACTGACACATCCCAGGTACTCTTACTGACCATTGTATTTTCCCACCACATGTATTCCGACTGACCATTGCATTATCACACAATATGTGTCCTTGCTGACCATTCTCTGATCACCCCCATTTATACTTACTGACCATTGCATTGTCACACCCCATGTATAATTACTGACCATTGTATTATCAATCCCATCTCTCCTTCCTGACCATTACATTATCAGCCCCCATGTATCCTTACTGCCCATTATTAGTGACCAGTATATTATCTGCCCCATTTACAGTTACTGACCATGGCAGTATCATAACCCACGTATCCTTACTGACCATTGTTGAATAAACCCCAGGTATTCTTACTGACTACTGTATTATCATTCCGCTATGTTCTTACTGACCATTACATTAACACACAAATGTGTTCTTTCTGACCATTGCATTTGCAAACCCCGTGTTTCCTTAATGATCATTGCATTATCTGCATTCAAGAATCCTTACAAAACATTCAGTTGTCACCCACATGTATCCGTAAAGGACATTGCATTATCACACCAAATGTGTTCTTACTGACCATTGTATTATCAGACCCCGTGTATCCTTACTGACCATTGTATTATCAGTCCCCATGTATCCTTACTGACCATTGTATTATCAGCCCCCATCTCTCCTTCCTGACCATTATATTACCAGCCCCAATGTATCCTTACTGACCATTGTATTATCAGTCCCCATGTATCCTTACTGACCATTGTATTATCAGCCCCAATGTATCCTTACTGACTATTATATTATCAGTCCCCATGTATCCTCACTGACCATTACTTTATCTGCTTTAATCTATCCTTGTTGTCTTTTGCACTTTTGTTTACTCCACCCCAGAAAACGTATTTGAAAAATTCTGAAATTGCCGGCTGAATTCACAGAAATAATCTGAACTCTGTCAGTGAAGCTGCTCTCTCTTCACATCAGTACTGTAAGACTGCGGGATTCATATTTTATTTTTTTACATCATTTTTTGTAAGTAATATTCAGACCTTTCGGTAGCTTCACTTCACATCAGTAAAATGCTTGTTTACATGTTATTTTCAATATCGAGTCATGGTGTTAAGGGATTAACCCGACCTGTTTGTTTACTGACCTTAATTAATGTCAATGTGTCGTTTAATTGTCTCACTGGAGAGTTCCCTCAGGCCATAAATAGGGACTGTTTTCAAGGCGTCACAGCGGAGTGTTTGATGCAGCTTTGCCTCCAGTACAAACAGTGATCATTGGATCTCAGAGATAATGAAGTCATGTTCTGGTATATTCCAACTCAGCTTCGGATTCTCTGGGCAATTATTGATGTACAAAAGATTTACTATCCGCTCCTCGCTGCTGTTGGTGTTCCTGGTAAGTCATTATTTCAGCAATTAATTCGTTAAACCATGTTTAACTGTATTTACTGTCCTTGTCCTTTAGACCCGGTTATTAATTGTATTCAGTGTAATCCTCTTGTTCAGTATCTGGTAATGCACCTTGTTTCCTTCATGTAACATGTGAACAGTTGCCGATTCACTGCCCCAGTTCGATGAACACCATTTCCTTTTCATAACTTTCTTCAACTGATGGTCATTTTTTAGGATTTGCCTGTTATTTGAGTCTCGTACACAAGGAATGTTGGTGGAGGATTCTCTTTTTTGAACAGTTTGCCGTCTGCTCTCTGCACTGAACCCTGGTATCGGATCAGAAATATGTGTTCATAGAGTAAGACAGCTGCCTGGAGCTGAATCATTGTTGGATATTGTCCAATATTTCAGAGTGTATTGGTGACCTATCTGTTAGCGCTGGTTTCCACAGATCAGTGTCATTAACGATAACCAGCAGACCTTAAAACTCCTGTTACCTGTGAACAAGTAACTTGAATTGTCTTTCCCAGGGGTTTCTCACTGTTTCAGCATTGTTTTTTCCAAGTTGTTATCTGTTAAGGTTCTTATCAGTTGTTTTGAGAAACAAAAGCCAGTTCGAAGCTTTTCGAAGCTTCCACTCATCGTTGCTTTCATTCTTATCAGTTGTTGTTCAAAACCGAAGCTTCTCAAATTTCTGCACATTGCTGTCTTTGCAGTTTAAACTTACAATGTCCAAATGTAATGTCCAAAGGGGCAAAGTTAACCCATTCATTCACGGTTCTCTCTCGTCTCCTCTTCAAATCTGCCGTCATCACCCCATCCTCAAAAAAAATCCATGACCCCTCGGTCCTTGTAAATTACGGCCCCCATCTCCAACCTCCCTTTCCTCTCCTTCAACGTGTTGTCGTTTCCAAAATCTGTGCCCATCTTTCCTGCAAATGCATTTGCAACCTCTCCAATCAGGTTTCCGACGCTGCCACAGCACTGAGACGGCCCGAATCAAAGTCACAAATGACATCCCATGTGACTGACCGTGGAAAACTATCCCTCCTCTTCCTTCTTGGCCTGTCTGCATCCTTTGACACGGGTGTCCACACCATCCACCTCCAACGCCTCTCGTCCGTTGTCCAACTGCGTGGGACTGCCCTCGCCTGCTTCCATTCCTATCAATTCAGGATTAGCTCGGGAATCTCCTGCAATGATTCATCTTACCGCCCACACACCGTTATCTCTGGTGTCCCACAAGGAACAATCCTTGACCTCCTCCTATTTCACATATTCAAGCTTCCCCTCGGTGACATCATCCGAAAACACAAAGTCAGATTCCACATGGAACTGACACCCAGCTGTAACTCACCACCGCCTCTCTCGACCCCTTCACTGCGAATCCAACGTCCAGTCCTGGATGAGCAGAAATTTCGTCCATTTAAACATTAGAAAGACTGAAGCCATTGTCTTCGGCCCCTATTACAAATTCCGTTCATTCGCTACTGATTCCATCCCCGTCCCTGGTCACAGTCTGAGGCTGAACCGGACCAGTTGGCGTTCTATTTGACCCTGATCTGAGCTTCTGTCCCCAGATCCTCTCCATCACCAAGATCGCCGACTTCCACCTCCCGAACATTGCCTGTCTCTGCCTCTGCATCAGCCCATCTTCTGCTGAAATCCAGATCCATGGTTTTGTTACCCCTGAACTCGACTATTCCAATGCTCTTCTCGCCGGTCAACCACCCACCACCCTCCATAACCTTGAGCTCACCCAAAACTCTGCTGCCCGCATCCAAACTCGCACCAAGTCCCGTTCACCCATCACCCCTCTGCTTGCTGACCTACATTGGCCCCCAGTCGAGAGAAGCCTCAATTTTAAAATTTCTAAACTCGGGTTACATAGAAATCCATAGAATTTACAGCTCACAAATAGGCCATTCGGCCCAACTGGTCTATGCCGGTGTTTCTGCTCCACACGAGCCTCCTCCCATTCTGCTTCATCTCACCCTATCAGCATATTCTTACATTCCTTTCTCCCTCTTGTACTTCGTTAACTTCCCCATAAATGCATCTATTCTATTCGCCTCAACTATTCCTTGTGGTAGCGAGCTCTACATTCTAACCAGTCCCTGGGTAACTCAGTCTCCCCTGAACTGATTATTGGATTTGTTGGTCATTATCTTATATTTATGACCACGAGTTTTGTCCCCCCACTCCACCACAAGTGAAAAAAAGGAGAGAAAAGAGTCCCAGCCTGTTCAGCCTCTCCTGATAAGTATATCCTCTCAGTTCTGGTATCATCATTGTAAATCTGTTTTGCACTCACTCCAGTGCCTTTAAACCATTGTTATTAATGGAGATCACAACTGTGCACAATACTCCAAGAGTGGACGAACCACTGGTTATAAATCACTGGTCAGGCCTCAGCTGTCCAATTGTCTCCAATTAAGGGCACCACACTTTCGGAAGGATTTCAAGGCCTTGGAGAGGGTGCAGAGGAGATTTAGTAGAATGTTCCCAGGGATGAGCGACCAGGCTGCTGCTTTTACTCTCAGACTGATGTGCAATTCCCTGTTTTTCTCTTCCTTACAGTGAACTTAGTGACGATTGTGGTCCTGTCTGGAGGAAGGTGCGGTCTCTCCAAATGTGTCACTCGTTACCTGGTGTCCATGGCAGCGGCCGATCGACTGGTCATTATCACTGATCTGATATTCAGGCAAATTCCTATTCTTTATTCGACTCAGTTTGAGTTCATGTGGGCATTTAAAGTGTGTAATATCCACGCCGTCCTGCTTCACGCAGTCACAGACTGTTCTGTCTGGTTCACAGTCACTTTCACCTTTGATCGATTTGTGGCCATTTGTTGCCAGAAGCTGAAAACAAAATATTGCACCGAGAAAACGGCGGCTGTGGTTCTGGGAACCGTGAGTGTGCTGTTCTGTGTGAAGAACACTTTCTGGTACTTTATGCTTGGAGGTGAATATTGGATTAGTAATGATCCCTGGTTTTGTTACGTATCACATTATGTTCGTTCTTCACAGGTGTGGGCAGTAATTGAATTCCTTCATTATATTGTAACCCCATTTGTTCCATTTGTTCTGATTCTGCTGCTCAATGTTTTAACCGTCAGACACATTTTATTGTCGAGCAGAGTCCGCAGGAGACTCCAGGCTCACAGCAGTGGGGAGAGTCCCAGTGACCCAGAGATGGAGAAGAGAAGGAAATCCATCATTTTACTGTTCGTTATATCGGGGAATTTCATCCTGTTGTGGGCGGTGTTTCTGTTGTATTTTGTATGGAATCGATTGGAGCTGTTAGACTTTATTCATGTATATCTACCTGCAATTGTCAAAGAACTGGGATTTATGCTCCAGCTCCTGAGTTGCTGCACCAACACGTGTATTTATGCCGTGACCCAGACTAAATTCAGAGAGGAGTTGAAGAATGTGGTGAAATATCCATTCACTGGAATTGTTAAATTTATTAAATAATGAGAAGACTTTCCATCATCACAAGGTGTTGGTCTGGTGTTCTGCCCAATCCCCTCATCTCTGTGATACAAACACAGTGAGGCCGGTTTTCATCTTTCACCGCCCTGATTTAGTGACTAACAGGGACGGTAGAGGTGGGGAAGTCCGCGGAGATCAGTCCCGCTTGATTCCTCCTGGTCTTTCGCCCCGCTAAGTCCTCTGGTGCGGCCTGGGGCGGGTGTATGAAGCTCCCGTCCGCCTGACTCTTGTTTCATTTGTTTGCCGAAAGCGGGCGGGTGGGGCACACATGCAGCCCATGGTGTGAGGACCAGAGAATTATCCTTTAAGAATCATTTCACTTCTCCTTAGGAACAGAGGAACAGGACGAGGCCATTCAGCCCCTCGAGCCTATTCCTCCGTTCAATTAGATCATGGCTGATCTGTATCTTAACTCCATTTACCCCCATGGTTTTGCAACCCTTAATACCCTCGCCCAACAAAAAATCTATCAATCTCAGTTTTGTAATTTTCTATTGACCCCCGGCATCAACAGCTTTTGGGGGAGAGGATTCCAGATTTCCACTCCCTTTGTGTGAAAAAATGCTTCCTGACATCACACCTGAACCTCTCATTTTAAGATTATGCTCCCTTGTCATGGACTAGCCCACCAGAAGAAATAGTTTATCTCTATCTACCCTATCAAATCCTTTAATCATCTTAAACATCAATTAGATCACCCCTTAATCTTCTATATTCAAGAGAATACAAGCCTAGTCTGTGCAACCTGTCCTCATCATTTAACCGTTTAACCCCGATAACATTCTGGTGAATCTGTGCTGCACCCCCTCCGAGGCCAAATATCCTTCCTGAGATGCGGTGCCCAGAACTGAACGCAGTCTCCAGCTGGGGTCTGACCAGAGCTCTGTACAACTGGAACATAACTTCCACCCTTTTGTATTCCAGCCTTTTGTGATCAGGCCCAACGTTCCATTCGTATTTTCAATTAATTTTTGGACCTGTGCTTCAGCTTTTAATGATTTCTGTACTTGGACCCCTAAATCTCGCGGCACTTCCACAGTTCCCAGCTTCTCGCCATTTAGAAAATATCCTGATCTATCTTTCTTAGGACCAAAGCGGATGACCTCACACTTTCCCACTTTGAACTCCATCTGCCACAGTTTTGCCCATTCACTTAATCTATCAATGTCCCTTTGCAACTATCTGCTCCCATCTACAATATTTATTGTGCTACCTAACTTGATGTCGTCAGTGAACGAAGATATAAGGCTCCATATTCCTTCATCCAAGTCATTTATCAATACAGTGAAAAGCTGCGGTCCCTGTGCAGAGCACTGGGGACACCACTAGTCACATCCTGCTGATTAGAGTACAGACTCATTAAACCTACTCCCTGTCTCGTAACTCCAAACCAATTCCCTGTCCAAGCCAAAGGGTTGCCTCCAATCCCATGCATTCTCGATTATATTAACAGACTATAATGTGGAACCTTATCGAATGTCTTCTGGAAGTCAATATAAATAACATCCACAGACACGCCATTGCCGACCACATTAATTACCTCTTCAAAAATTTTAACTCGGGTTTCATTAGACATGACTTAACCTTTACAAATACATGCTGTTTTCTCTGATCAGCTCAAATTTCTCCAGATTCTCAGTCACTCTTTCCCAAATAACAGATTCTACCAACTTCCCCACAATTGATGACAGACGAACGTGTTTATGATTTCCTGCTTTATCTCAACTCAATTGAAAACTATTGGAACAATGCGTTGATATACAGGGAATACAGTGGTAATGTACCGGGTATAAGGTGGAGATGTACAGGGTATAAGGTGGAGATGTACAGGATATAAAGTGGTGATGTACAGGGTATAAAGTGGTGATGTACCGGGTATAAAGTGGAGATGTACAGGGTTTAAAGTGGTGATGTACAAGGTTTAAAGTGGTGATGTACAGGGTTGAAAGTGGTGATGTACTAGGTATCAAGTGGTGATGTACAGGGTTTAAAGTGGTGATGTACAGGGATTAAAGTGGAGATGCACAGGGTACAAAGTGGTGATAAGACCACAAGAGACAGGAGCAGAAGTTGGCAATTCGGCCCCTCGAACCTGCTCCGCCATTCAATGAGATCATGGCTGCTCTGATTTTTACCTCAACTCCACTTTCCCGCCCTTTCCCCATATCCTTTGACTCCCTTGCTGATCAACAATTTGTCTAACTCAGCCTTGAATGTATTCAATGACTCAGCCTCCACAGCTTTTTGGGGTAAAGAATTCCAAAGATTCACGACCCTCTGAGAGAAGAAATTCGACCTAATTTCCGTCTTAAACGGGCGACCCCTTATTCTGAGACTATGTCCCCTCGTTTTAGATTCCCCCATGAGGGGTAACATCCTCTCAGCATCTACCCTATCGATTCCCCTCAGAATCTTGTATGTTTCAATAAGATCTCCTCTCATTCTTCTAAACTTCAGTGAGTATAGACCCAACCCGTTCAATCTTTCCTCAGAAGGCAACCCTTCCATGCCCGGAATCAACCTTGTGAACCTTCTCTGAACTGCCTTCAATGCAAGTATGTCCTTCCTTAAATAAGGGCACCAGAACTGTACGCTGTATTCCAGGTGTGGTCTCACCAGCACCCTGTACAGTTGTAACATGACTTCCCTGCTTTTATACTCCATCCCCCTTGAAATAAAGGCCAATATTCCATTTGCCTTCCGGATTACCTGCTGCACCTGCATGTTGACTTTTTGTGTGTAATGTACGAGGACACCCAGATCCCTCTGTACTGCAGCAATTTGTAGTATTTCTCCATTCAAATAATATTTTGCTTTTTTTATTTTTCCTCCCAAAGTGGCTGAATTCACATTTTCCCACGTTATGTTA
Source organism: Heptranchias perlo (assembly GCF_035084215.1). Classification (NCBI taxonomy): domain Eukaryota; kingdom Metazoa; phylum Chordata; class Chondrichthyes; order Hexanchiformes; family Hexanchidae; genus Heptranchias; species Heptranchias perlo. Next base: position 1,226,034 of record NW_027139581.1, on the reverse strand, counting down.
CATCTGCCAAATTTTTGCCCATTCGCTTAACCTGTCAATATCCCTTTGCAGACACTTTGTGTCCTTCTCCTAACTTGCTTTTCCACCTATCTTTATATCATCAGCAAATTTGGCCACAAGACACTCTGTTCCTTCATCCAAGTCATTTGATATATATTGTAAATAGTTGAGGCCCCAGCACTGAGCCCTGCGGCACCCGACCAGTTACAGATTGCCATTTTGAAAATGACCCTTTAGTAAGCCAATCCTCAGTCCATGCCAGTATATTACCCCCAACACCATGTTGACCGGAAGTCACCGGTAACTGTTTTGGCTTAGGACACAGAGCAGGAGAGTCAATTCCCTCTTAATTCTCAATTCGCTTTATTAACGTTATTAGATCATGTACATACCGCTTATACGTCTGGTTAGATATAGGCATGCATTTTACAGCAGGTTATACAGTTTTATACTCAAACTAGGATTTAAACGCACACCCACTAGGTTTCCCTGACTAACACATCCCTGAGTGGTCACAGAATAGAAAGTATATTATATTACCCGGAAAGGAGAGATAACGCTGGCCAGGCGATTCGTTCTCTCTCTCTCGACGTCGTCTTTACATCCCTGACGTAGTCTCTACGTCCCTGACGTAGGGTCCCTACTTCCGCGATAGTTGGTCTCTGGAGTCGCCCTCACAAACACACTGGCACCAAGCCTGCAATTCTTCAGTTTTAACTTCAAGCCTGTCTTTTCGAATGATGCTGTCTGCTCCGGTTGGCTTAAAGTTGCTGGAGTGGTCAGTGTCATCCCCTGATTGGCTCTGTTCCAAGGGGCTCGGTAGCATCACCTCATTACTCCTTTTCTAAATAAGGCCTGGTGTCTCATCAAAGCTCCTTTGTCCCTCTAAGAAGCGGAACGAATTCAAACCGGTTCTGGCCAGTTTAGACCAGTGACTGAACTCCAGGTCACCTCAGTTGAAAATTCAGTGTCGTTGTTCGCAATTCGAATTATACTCAGTAGTTTTCTGCAGCCCCTGGCCAACATCTCCCCCCTTTTGATCCAAAGATGCTTATCTTAGGATCATTATAATCCCTTTCAGTGTACCACTCCTGAGGTTGTCATTGTCCCACAATGGGCACGTTACATCCGCGATATGATATGGTAAAAGAAAAAATATAAATGGTTGTCGAAAAAATACAAAAATGAAGCGTATAAAATATAATTCACACAGTGCCCTTATATTGATAATCGCTTTTTCTGTTTCATTATTGCACAAACACTCAATTGTTGCAAAATTTCATGTTTCCACCTTCTGAGCTGATATACATTGAATATGACAAGTATTAATGCACATACAATCACAACCACAGCAGCATGTGATAACATCCTGATCCATGGATGTATTTGAACATTAGATCCCCAAGATCGGTGCTGGGTCCGCTGTTATTTGTCATTTATATTAATGATTTGGATGAGAATTTAGGAGGCATGGTTCGTAAGTTTTCAGATGACACCAAGATTGGTGGCATTGTGGACAGTGAAGAAGGTTATCTAGGATTGCAACGGGATTTTGATCAATTGGGCCAGTGGGCCGATGAATTGCAGATGGAGTTTAATTTAGATAAATGTCAGGTGATGCATTTTGGTAGATCGAATCGGGCCAGGACCTACTCCGTTAATGGTAGGGCGTTGGGGAGAGTTATAGAACAAAGAGATCTAGGAGTACAGGTTCATAGCTCCTTGAAAGTGGAGTCACAGGTGGATAGGGTGGTGAAGAAGGTATTCGACATGCTTGGTTTCATTGGTGAGAACATTGAATACAGGAGTTGGGATGTCTTGTTGAAGTTGTACAAGACATTAGTAAGGCCACACTTGGAATACTGTGTACAGTTCTGGTCACCCTATTATAGAAAGGATATTATTAAACTAGAAAGAGTGCAGAAAAGATTTACTAGGATGCTACCGGGACTTGATGGTTTGACTTATAGGGAGAGGTTGGATAGACTGAGACTTTTTTCCCTGGAGAGTAGGAGACTTAGGGGTGATCTTATAGAAGTCTATAAAATAATGAGGGGCATAGATAAGGTAGATAGTCAAAATCGTTTCGCAAAGGTAGGGGAGTCTTTAACGAGGGGGCATAGATTTAAGGTGAGAGGGGAGAGATAAAAAAAGGGTCCAGAGGGGCAATTTTTTCACTCAAAGGGTGGTGAGTGTCTGGAACGAGCTGCCAGAGGCAGTAGTAGAGGCGGGTACAATTTTGTCTTTTAAAAAGCATTTGGACAGTTACATGGGTAAGATGGGTATAGAGGGATATGGGCCAAGTGCAGGCAATTGGGACTAGCTTAGTGGTATGAACTGGGCGACATGGACATGTTGGGCCGAAGGGCCTGTTTCCATGTTGTAAACTTCTATGATTCTATGATTCTATGATTCTAATTCCAAAACTTATCACAGAACCTGGGGTCCTGTAGCAGTTCATCTGCTTTATCAGCATGAGTTTTAATTATTTTAGTGTGTTTCGTCCATTGATGAATTATCTCATTGGCTTCCTCTGCTATTTGCGTCCAATCTGTCGTCAGGTGCGGAATGGGTAGTAGTTCGGTAGGAACATATTTCCGCAGATCTTGGTCTATATCGGTCCGTTGGACTGTGAGGTTTTCGTTTATTACCAACCTCATTATTGGCTTAGGCAGAACTTGTCCACCGACAACCAGGTCTGAGGTCACATTGTTAATGGCCACATTGTGTCCTTCCAGAGGGCACTGTTTCCATACTTTTTTATAGTTCATAGCCGCTGTGGCTATGTAATACGTTTGTCCCACAAGGGCGTGTTGTAAAAAGGACTGGTTGTTAACCGGCAAAATGGACAATGAACAATTTTCATAAGTACTGAACCCGCAATTAATAAGTTTCTGTCTCGTTATCTCTTCTGGACAGGCCCAGTGATTCCCTCCTTGGTGACACTTTGACAAATCTACCCCTTTCTCAGCACCGTCCATTACAAAAGCATGAGATGGTGGGCTGCTCAAAGATATCCAAGTACCCTCATGATACTTGCCCACGTTATGAACTCTTTTTAACGGGTAGGTCAAATTGCTTCCGTGCCGGGGAATATGAAACACCGCCCCAACGTAATATTTCCGGTATAAGTCACTACCCCAGTCAATATTTACATCGGTGTGCTCCCTGATGGTCGCTCCATAAATGGACCCGCAAATTAATTAATGATTTTTCCCTCTGGGATTACCAACAATGTCACCTCTAGAACTGTGTTGCATGAAAACTGTACTGCCGCTCCCTCCGGTATACCCAAAGTCTTTCCCGCGCACGCTAACCCATCCACTCCCGTACAATACAAATTTAAATCCTCTCGTTTCCCTTTGTTGGTTCGGACTGTCTTATTCTGCAGAGCAAAGTTGTCCCTAGTCTCGGGATATCCCTCCGCCGTCGACACTGCTTCAGGCACGTTCATTCGTCGTGACGGCTCCGAGGCAGGTTCAACCGCAGTTCTGATGATGTTCAATCCGATAGCAACAAAATGCATCATCCCCTTCATTCTCGGCTGGACCTGTAATAAACAAGTGTAATTTCTGCTCTTATTTACAGTTTCTTTTAAGTCCTATCATAAGTCCAGTCTCTCTATATACTGAGCCAGACCGTCCATATCCTGTTCCCAATTTGTTTCAGATTCGAACCGTCCGTTTCTTCTAACCCACTTATTCCCCCTTTTTGTTTTATTTTTCTTTCTTTTTTTTTCCTGGATTCGCCTCTGTATGTGAACGGACAGTTTCAAATTTGTTTTCGATCACCTCCTCTTGGACCTGTAGCTGGTCCTGTTCTTGATCTCCCTGACCTTCAGAATTCGGAACATCGTTAGCATCGAGCAGCACATGCCAATGGTGATTATCTTGTTTTTCTCCTACCAACTTTAGCTGATTAATGTGGTACCAGCCACTCTTATCTGGTGCCGTTAATATCCTGTATACAGATGGGCTAGCTTTGTCCACTATCTCATAGGGACCGGCAAATTTTGGACTCAAGAATGAGGTGGGCTGTTGTATTCTAATCATTACTCTCTGTCCGGGGCTCAACTCTGTCGGGCTGGCTTTTGCATCGAAATAAGTCTTGCTTTGCTGTTTCTTCTTTCCCTGTCGGTGAGCGGCTACATAATTTGCTTCTTTTACTGTTTCCACTAGCTGTTGTACCCATTTTTCTGATATAATGTGATCTACCTCGGGTTCAGACAAATCCAAACCTACCAACACCTCCATTCCACTCATGCCCCTTCCTCTCATGAGTTTATAAGGAGTGTAGCCTGTTGATGAAGCCACGGTATTCCTGACTATCATCAGCACAAAGGGCAGAACCACTTGCCAGGTTGTCTTGTGCTGCTGCACCATTATGGCTGTCATGTTTTTCAATGTCCGATTCATTCTTTCCACAATTCCACTAGACTGTGGTCTATAGGGTATGTGAAATCTTTGTCTGACCCCAAAAAGGGTCACAACATCTTGCATTACTTGGGCTGTAAAATGTGTTCCCTGATCCGATTCCATGCTTCGGGGTAAACCCCAACGGGTAAACACCTTTTCGAATAGAATTTGCGCAGTAACTTTGACTGTGTTTGTTCTGGTCGGAAAAGCTTCCACTCATTTAGTGAAGGTATCCACTATTACTAGAATGTACTTGTATCCTCCTGGAGTGGGGGGCAGGGGTCGTACACAGTTTATCTGTAAATTAGTCCAAGGCCCTTCAACTGGTCTAGTATGTCGGAGGGCCCCTTTCTTAATATTTCTATCGGGGTTGTGTTGTGCACAGATCAAACAATTCTTGACATTGTGTTCCACGTCACCTGTCATTCCGGGCCACCAGCACACCTCCTTCATCCTATCTAGGGTGCTCTCCGTCCCTTTATATCCCCATAAGTCAAGGTATCAGTGGATTATTTGGTTTCGTCCCCCCTCTGGCACCACAAATTTTCCTTCACACAAAACCACTCCGTCTTGAATATCGACCCCCTTGTGCCTTTTGTATGTGTCTGATTCTGCTCCTTCTATTAGTTTTTTTTAATTCTCCGTCTTTCTTTTGCTCCTCCGTTAAATCCATTATTTTGACCTGCTTCTCTTTCTGGCCTCCGATTTCCCCAATCGGTGGCTGCCATTCCTGTCCACTTACAGCACCTCGTTTAGCTAGTTCATCAGCTTTCCTGTTCCCTTCGGGAGATAGTTTTGAATGAGCTTTCACTTTTGTGACCCCATATCCTTTCCCCTGTGCTTCTTCAAAGATGTACCGTAATAGCGGGGATGCCGGAAGGGGTCTTCCATCCGCTGAGACAAATCCTCTCGCTTCCCATAGGGGCAAATGTTCTGTGAGGCTATTACAAACATACATGCTATCAGAATATATGACTGATCTGGGCGGAAAATATTCCGGGTGACCAACCACATATGCGACGGCTGCTAGTTCTGCTGCCTGCGCACTCATAGTGTTAGGTAATTTCAGAGCCGCACTAAATCTTTCCCGTCCGTGGTCATCCTCCATGTATATCCCACAGCCAGTTCTCCTTTCCCCATCCTGTACTGATGAAGAGCCATCCACAAAACATTTAAAATAGGGTTCTTCCTTTCCTGTTTCCTTTGTCTTTCTGCTTTCAGGCCCCGTCTTACCCCCTCCCTTTTGTTTTGATACAAATGGGCCCTTGGGGTCATTTGCTATCATCAATTGACACTCATGTTTCTCTCCCTGATAAACTAAGTTGTCTGCTAACACAGTGGTGGTTTTCACCCCCTTTACGGTTATATTTCTCCCTTGCAGCAACAATGTCCATCTAGCGATTCTATTTTGGCTAACTGAACCATCCTTAATCCTTCCATCTAACAGTAGCTGTACTGAGGTGTGTTCTGTTAATATTGTAAGTGGGTTTGGTCCCACTATATAGGTAAAATGCTGCACTGCCCAAAAGACAGCTAGCAAGTGTCTTTGGCACACCGTGTAACCCTGCTCTACTGGTGAGAGCATACGTGAAGCGTACGATACTGGTCGTAATTTCCCATGTGTCTCCTGTAACAGAACTGCCGAGAGGGTGGTGTCTGTGGTAGCCATCTCCAATGAAAACGGCTCAGTTGGATTTGGGCTTTTTAGAGCAGGCACGGCAGCTGGTGCTTGCTTTTGATCAGTCATGGCCTCGGAGTGTTCTGTTTTCCACTCCCAGGCCACATACTTTTTGAATAATTCCATCAACGGGGCCGCCTTTGTGGCGAATCCATCATTATGGTCCCTGCGATATCCCACCAACCCCAAGAAGGACCTTAACCCTTTTACATCCCGCGGAACAAGGAGTCTGCCAACCGTCTCGATCCTTCGCTTGTCAATGTCCCTTAGTCCCGGCGTCAGAATCATTCCCAAGTAAGTAACTTTTTGTTTCATGGTCTGCGCTTTTTTAGGGTTAATCTTTAATCCCAAGTCATGTAGCAACTGCAGTAATTCACTTAGCAGTTGATAATGTTCCTTCTTGGTTTCAGTTTGTAGGAGTAAGTCGTCTACATACTGCATTAAACATTCAGGCCTCAAGAATCCTTTTAACCCTTCCCTCAGGCGTTGGTGAAATATGGACGGGGAATTGTGAAACCCCTGCGGCAGGGCGGTCCATGTATATTGCTGTCCTTGGAAAGTAAATGCAAATTTATATTGACATTCTTTCTCCAGTGGAATAGACCAAAAACCGTTACTTATGTCCAAAACCGTAGAACACTGCGCACCCTCATTTTGTCGAACTACTGTCTCTGGTCTGGTTGCTACAGTAGGGGCTGTTAGCGGGGTGGCTTTATTTAATTCTCTGTCGTCAATCGTGAGTCGCCAGCTACCGTCGGGTTTCCTCACCAGCCAAATAGGTGCGTTATTAGTAGAAGCTATTGGTCTTAATATCCCTTGCTGCAGCAGACTCTGTATCACCTTCTCTATCTCTTCTTCTGCTTGTTTTGGGAAACCATACTGATTCTGTGGTTTGGGGTCTGGACCTTGTATACACACACTCCCGGTCATTTTCCCACAATCATGTTTATGTCGGGCAAATACTATTGAGTTTTGTGCAATAATTTGTTGTACTTCACGATCGTTACTCATTTCTCCTGGTTCTATCCACATTTCCCCGATCGTGCATATCCTATCCTGATATTCCCCCACCGGGACGAGTGTGTGATTTATACTGCCCATGCCCAAAGGCATTTGCCAAATTATACAATTAACAGGGTCGAAGCAGATTCCCGCTTTGGCCATATAGTCACTCCCTGATATATGTTCTTGTCCTCTAGGTAATGCAATAAGGACCACTGAATGCTCTATCACTATGTCTCCCACACCGACTTCCAACGGTACACTCACATATCCCACTTGTGAATGCCCTGTGAATCCACTGAGAATAATTTTATTTTGAATTTTCCAATCTATGTCATTGATCTGAGTGGTGTTAACGGTGGTTCGAGATCCCTCTGTGTCCCAAAGGATTGTAAGATGGCGGCCTCCGACCCTACCATTCACTAGGGGTCTCCCCGTGTCATCCAACCGCGCGTCACACACCCATAACGGAGAGGCCTGAGATCGTCATTGCAGTTCGGGGTACAACCCGGAACTCGGTGATATTTCTATCGTATCACTCTGAGGACTCGGTCTATTCTGCCCTTCCACGGGTCGGCTCTGATTTCTTCCCCGACCTGCATTCTCTCGTCTCGGGTTCGGGCAGTCCCTTGCGAAGTGTCCCTCTTGGCCACAGTTATAGCATTTGGACACCTCGCCTTGAGTTCTCCCCTTTCCCGAGAAGTTTCCTCTGCCTCTGCCTCTACCTCTTCCCACTATCTGATAAGCAGGAGGAGGTTCCCCCTGAGTCGGTCCCCTCCCTTCATTTCTCCAGGTTATCGCCTGATCTTTAACAGGCATTGCTCTGTCCCCGGATGCCTTGGATCGTTTTGGTATTTCCCTTTCCCACACTCTAACCATCTTCCTAATTATCCAGGGTTCCGTATGTGTGTCATCAGCGGGATCAAACTGATCTAGTGCCTTCCTCGACTCCTCAGTGCCATGCGACACTAGTGTTCTCAGCCATCGGTTCCGAACCTCCCACTGTAAATTATCCCTGTCTAAGTCTGTACTATAGACCCCCTGAAATACCGCCCAAATGCGAGTCGAAAATACAGTGGTGTGTTCACCTTTCCTTTGATAGCATCTCATCAGCGCCTCCACTGGATCCCCTCTGTTATCGCCCATGACAGATAATATCTGGTCCTTTAAGGCTTCATTCGTGCCTCCACCAAGTTTTTGTTCCTCCGGTAGGGCGGAGTGTATATGTGGGTGAAGGCACATTGGGATTAATTTCCTTTCCTCAGCATCGTCTAAGCCGTGTATCGCTCTCTGTTGCCTGACCGCTAGGAACAACTCCCTGGGATCATCCCCGGGCGCACACGTTCCAATATCTTTCGCAATAACCCTCAGTTCCTGTACCCCAAGTGGGGTGGAATATGTCATATCCTGACCATCTTCCCCCATCTGTGCTCTTGTAGTTACCAGGGGGGCCATTGGGGCAGACGGTTTTTTCTGCTCTGGAGCATAAGCTGGCGGTGGGTCCCCCAGTGGAGGTTCCCTATCACCGCTGCTGTATCTATCCGCCTTGTCTGCTAAATCATCCCAATCTACATCCCCGAAACCACTTTCTTCACCTCTCCCGGGTGCAAAAGCACACAATATGCCCCTCTGTGTGGCTAGCTGATCTTGCAGCCTCCCTATCACTTTCTGACACGTTGTGTGATCACCAGTACCACTCCTCTTCTCCTGAGCTGCTCTGTGAATCACATTCATAGCAGTTTTTAAATCACCACATTGTTGTTTCCATCTCTCCACCTCAGCTTTAGCTGCTTGGACTTCTCCCTCTCTCATATTCTTTTCATTAGTCAATTTTTCGCACTGTAACTGATATTGGTTCATGTGCATCAAATCTGCACTTCTCTGTCCCTGTCGATCAGTTACCTTCTCACTAAGGCGGGCGATCTCCTCACGGAGTTTTTTATTCTCTTCCCCTAATTCGTCTTGGATTTTCCGAGTCTTTTCTTTCTCTCTCCTAGCCTGCTGTCGGCATTCTATCCATTCCTCAAGTAAACATCCGATCGCTACAGATTTTTGTATCTTTTTAAATTTCCACCTGACATCTTTGTTTGCGCAATTTTCCAAAGGACCGCCCCAACAGGCGTTCCCTTGTCTCCAATGTGACCCGCATACTCCCCGTATTGCGGCCACTTCCCTATTACATATTTTGCAGGAGTCCCTTCCAATTAAAACAGTCCAAGTCCCCAGGGAGCCGAGCCGAGCGGAGGGAGCGTCCGATAAAAGGCGGGATTTCAGAGCGCTGAGAGGAGCCGAGCCGAGCGGAGGGAGCGTCCGAGTTCGAAGTGACGTCAGGAATCAGATCGGGACGCGACACAGGGGAGGCACCTGATTGGTGAGTAGGTTCAGTTGAGTATTTCTACTTATCGACAGAAACTGAAGTAAAAGGGAAGGTCTGCAGGTCTTATAGGAAGTAGCGTTTATTTTTTAGTGAATCAAGGTCCCTAGTGTAGTTAACATTCTCTAAATTGAGAACAATTTAAAGGAGTAAACTCCTTAAAGGGAGTGGTAAGTAGTTTTTCTTTCCTTTTTTTTCTCTTGACATTGCAGTTGTTGTTAAGCTAACTTAAGGGTTAAGTCATGGCAGGAGATCCCAGAGCCGTGTCATGTTCCTCTTGTGAGATGTGGGAATTCAGGGCTCCTTCCTGTATCCCTGATTCCTTCACCTGCGGGAAGTGTGTCCGGCTGCAGCTATTGTTTGACCGCTTGACGGCTCTGGAGCTGCGGATGGACTCACTTTGGAGCATCCGCGATGCTGAGAAAGTCGTGGATAGCACGTTCAGTGAGTTGGTCACACCACAGATAAAAATTACTGAGGGAGATAGTGAATGGGTGACCAACAGACAGAGGAAGAGTAGGAAGGCAGTGCAGGGGTCCCCTGCGGTCATCTCCCTCCAAAACAGGTATACCGTTTTGGATACTGTTGGGGGAGATGGCTCACCAGGGGAAGGTGGCAGTGGCCAGGTTCATGGCACCGTGGCTGGCTCTGCTGCACAGGAGGGCAAGAAAAAGAGTGGCAGAGCTATAGTGATAGGGGACCCGATTGTAAGGGGAATAGACAGGTGTTTCTGCGGACGCAACCGAGACTCCAGGATGGTATGTTGCCTCCATGGTGCAAGGGTCAAGGATGTCTCGGAGCGGCTGCAGGACATTCTGGAGGGGGAGGGTTAACAGCCAGTTGTCGTGGTGCATATAGGCACCAACGATATAGGTAAAAAACAGGATGAGGTCCTACAAGCTGAATTTAGGGAGTTAGGAGTTAAACTAAAGAGTAGGACCTTAAAGGTAGTAATCTCAGGATTGCTACCAGTGCCACGGGCAAGTCAGAGTAGGAATGACAGGATAGCTAAGATGAATACGTGGCTTGAGAGATGGTGCAAGAGGGAGGGATTCAAATTCCTGGGCCATTGGAACCGGTTCTGGGGGAGGTGGGACCAGCACAAATTGGACGGTCTGCATCTGGGCAGGACTGGAACCAATGTCCTAGGGGGAGTGTTTGCCAGTGCTGTTGGGGAGGGTTTAAACTAATGTGGCAGGGGGATGGGAACCGATGCAGGAAGTCAGTGGGAAATAAAATGGTGACAGAAACAAAAGGAAGTAAGGGAGAGTGTACAGAACATGACCGGACAGATGGTCTGAGAAAGCAGGGCAAAGACCAGGGGATGTCTAGATTAAACTGCATTTATTTCAATGCAAGAAGTCTGATGGGCAAGGCAGATGAACTCAGGGCATGGATGGGTACATGGGACTGGGATGTTATAGCTATTACTGAAACATGGATAAGGGAGGGGCAGGACTGGCAGCTCAATGTTCCAGGGTACAGATGCTATAGGAAAGATAGAGCAGGAGGTAAGAGAGGAGGGGGAGTTGCGTTCTTGATTAGGGAGAACATCACGGCAGTAGTGAGAGGGGATATATCCGAGGGTTCGCCCACTGAGTCTATATGGGGAGAACTGAAAATTAAGAAGGGAGAGATCACTTTGATAGGATTGTACTACAGACCCCCAAATAGTCAACCGGAAATTGAGGAGCAAATATGTAAGGAGATTACAGACAGCTGCAAGAAAAATAGGGTGGTAATAGTAGGGGACTTTAACTTTCCCAACATTGACTGGGACAGCCATAGCATTAGGGGCTTGGATGGAGAGAAATTTGTTGAGTATTCAGGAGGAATTTCTCATTCAGTATGTGGATGGCCCGACTAGAGAGGGGGCAAAACTTGACCTCCTCTTGGGAAATAAGGAAGGGCAGGTGACAGAAGTGTTAGTGAGGGATCACTTTGGGACAAGTGATCATAATTCCATTAGTTTTAAGATAGCTATGGAGAAGGATTGGTCTGGCCCAAAAGTTAAAATTCTAAATTGGGGAAAGGCCAATTTTGATGGTATTAGACAGGAACTTTCAGAAGTTGATTGGGAGAGTCTGTTGGCAGGCAAAGGGACGTCTTGTAAGTGAAAGGCTTTCAAAAGTGTGTTAACCAGGGTTCAGGGTAAGCACATTCCTTATAAAGTGAAGGGCAAGGCTGGTAGAAGTAGGGAACCTTGGATGACTCGGGAGATTGAGGCACTAGTCAAAAAGAAGAAGGAGGCATATGACATGCATAGGCAGCTGGGATCAAGTGGATCCCTTGAAGAGTATAGAGATTGCCGGAGTAGAGTTAAGAGAGAAATCAGGAGGGCAAAAAGGGGATATGAGATTGCTTTGGCAGATCAGGCAAAGGTGAATCCAAAGAGCTTCTACAAATACATAAAGGGCAAAAGGGTAACTAGGGAGAGAGGAGGGCCTCTGAAGGATCAACAAGGTCATCTATGTGCGGAACCACAAGAAATGGGTGAGATCCTGAATGAATATTTCACATCGGTATTTACGGTTGAGAAAGGCATGGATGTTAGGGAACTTGGGGAAATAAATAGTGATGTCTTGAGGAGTGTACATATTACAGAGAGGGAGGTGCTGGAAGTCTTAACGCGCATCAAGGTAGATAAATCTCCGGGACCTGATGAAATGTATCCCAGGACGTTATGGGAGGTTAGGGAGGAAATTGCGGGTCCCCTAGCAGAGATATTTGAATCATCCACCGCTACAGGTGAGGTGCCTGAAGATTGGAGGGTAGCAAATGTTGTGCCTTTGTTTAAGAAGGGCGGCAGGGAAAAGCCTGGGAACTACAGACCAGTGAGCCTGACATCTGTAGTGGGTAAGTTGTTAGAGGGTATTCTGAGGGACAGGATCTACAGGCATTTGGAGAGGCAGGGACTAATTAGGAACAGTCAGCATGGTTTTGTGAGAGGAAAATCATGTCTCACGAATTTGATTGAGTTTTTTGAAGGGGTAACCAAGAAGATAGATGAGGGCTGTGCAGTCGACGTGGTCTACATGGACTTCAGCAAAGCATTTGACAAGGTCCCTCATGGTAGGTTGTTACATAAGGTTAAATCTCATGGGATCCAAGGTGAGGTAGCCAATTGGATACAAAATTGGCTTGACGACAGAAGACAGAGGGTGGTTGTAGAGGGTTGTTTTTCAAACTGGATGCCTGTGTCCAGCGGTGTGCCTCAGGGATCGGTGCTGGGTCCGCTGTTATTTGTTATTTATATTATGATTTGGATGAGAATTTAGGAGGCATGGTTAGTAAGTTTGCAGATGACACCAAGATTGGTGGCATTGTGGACAGTGAAGAAGGTTATCTAGGATTGCAACGGGGTCTTGATCAATTGGGCCAGTGGGCCGATGAATGGCAGATGGAGTTTAATTTAGATAAATGTGAGGTGATGCATTTTGGTAGATCGAATCGGGCCAGGACCTACTCCGTTAATGGTAGGGCGTTGGGGAGAGTTATAGAACAAAGAGATCGAGGAGGACAGATTCATAGCTCCATGAAAGTGGAGTCACAGGTGGATAGGGTGGAGAAGAAGGCATTCAGCATGCTTGGTTTCATTGGTCAGAACATTGAATGCAGGAGTTGGGATGTCTTGTTGAAGTTGTACAGGGCATTGGTGAGGCCACACTTGGAGTACTGTGTACAGTTCTGGTCACCCTATTATAGAAAGGATATTATTAAACTAGAAAGAGTGCAGAAAAGATTTACTAGGATGCTACCGGGACTTGATGGTTTGACTTACAGGGAGAGGTTCGACAGACTGGGAATTTTTTCCCTGGAGAGTAGGAGGTTAAGGGGTGATCTTATAGAAGTCTATAAAATAATGAGGGGCATAGATAAGGTCGATAGTCAAAATCTTTTCCCAAAGGTAGGGGAGTCTATAACGAGGGGGCATAGATTTAAGGTGAGAGGGGAGAGATACAAAAGGGTCCAGAGGGGCAATTTTTTCACTCAAAGGGTGGTGAGTGTCTGGAACGAGCAGCCAGAGGCAGTAGTAGAGGCGGGTACAATTTTGTCTTTTAAAAAGCATTTGGACAGTTACATGGGTAAGATGGGTATAGAGGGATATGGGCCAAGTGCAGGCAATTGGGACTAGCTTAGTGGTATAAACTAGGCGACATGGACATGTTGGGCCGAAGGGCCTGTTTCCATGTTGTAACTTCTATGATTCTATGATTCTATGATTTCCCTTTATTCGTCATCTTACGTTATTAACTATGAATTAACTCCTGTTCTCTGTATACTTTGCCAAATTCGGTTCGCCTCGAGGCTCCCACTGACGCAACGGTGAGATTTATCCTCGAGGCCACCCAGGGAAGCCAAAGATGTTGACCGGAAGTCACCGGTTAACGGTTTTGGCTTAGTACACAGAGGAAGAGTCAATTCTCTCTTAATTCTCAATTCGCTTTATTAACATTATTAGATCATGTACATACCGCTTATACGTCTAGTTAGATATAGGTATGTAGTTTACAGCAGGTTATACAGGTTTATACTCCAACTAGGATTTAAACGCACACCCACTAAGTTTCCTGAGTAATACTCCCCGAGTATTAAGCTTTAAACGCACATCCACTAGGTTTCTCTATTAATACTCCCCGAGTATTAGGCTTTAAACGCACACCCACTGGGTTTTCCTGACAACACTCCCAGAGTGTCACAGAATAGAAAGGATATTATATTACCCGGACAGGAGAGACACTGCTGGCCAGGCAATTCTCCCTCTTACTCCCGACGTCGTCTCCACGTCCTTGACGTAGTCTTTACGTCCCTGACGGAAGGTTCTCACTTCCACGAGGGTTCGTCTCCAGAGTCTCCCAGAGTCTCCCTCACAGACAAACACACACCAACAAAAACACACACACACACACACACACACACACACACTCTCTCTCTCTCTCTCTCTCTTGCTCACAAACAAACAAAGACACACACACTGGCAGCAAGCCCGCAATGCTTCAGTGTTATACCCAAGTCTTGTCTTTTCGAATGATGATGTCTTCTCCGGTTGGCTCAAAGTTGCTGGAGTGACCGATGTCATCCCCTGATTGGCTCCGTTCCAAGGGGTCAGGTAGCATCACCTCATTACTCCTTTTCTAAATAAGGACTGGTGTCTCATCACAGACCCTTTGTCTCATAGAAGCATGGCTAATTCAAACCGGTTCTGGCCAGTCCAGACCAGTGACTGAACTCCTGGTGACCTCAGTTCAAAAGTCAGTGTCTTTGTTAGCAATTCGAATTAACCTCAAGAGGTTTTCTGCACCCTCTGGCCAACACAAGGGAGTGAAATGTTGTAGTTGGTAGAAGGGAAAATAGGGTTGAGGTCACAATCAGATCAGCCATGACCTTATCAAATGGCAGAGCAGGCTCGAGGGGCCGAATGGCCAACTCCTGCTCTTAATTCATATGTTCGTACGAGTGAGGAATATGCCGCGCCATGAGGTTACAGATTGTGCTGGGATACAATTCTGCTGCTGCTGCTGACGGCCCGCAGCACCTCATGAATTCCCAGTTCGTATGTTCAAATGAGAGATTAAGGGATGATAGGAGGGCAGTGATCTCAGAGAAGAGAGAACATGATGAGTTGAGATGGAGATTGAAATCACCGAGGATGAGACGTCGCTGGGTGCAGAGGTTGAGGGAGGAAAGCAGTGAAGATATCTCGGTGAGAAACATGGCGTGGTACTTGGGTGGCGGTAGAGAACGAGGATTTTATAGGAGACGTGAGAGAAGTGGTGAGATGCTCATAGGAGGAGAAGGTGCCAGAGGAGTAGGGGGTCAGACATTGATGTGATTTGGTGATAAGATGCACACCGCCACCGAGTCGTTCTGGGCGGGTCAGGTGACAGATTTCACCAGGCTTCCGGCTTCATGAAGGGGGAAGGTGTCATCACCCGTCAGCCAGGTTTCTGTCAAGGCCATGATATCGATGCAATCATCCACAGTAAGATCATGGATGGCAAGGGCTTCGATCACAATTGAACGGACATTCTGGAGGGAGATGCGGAGAGGGGCGGCGATAGCTGATCCGCTGGGAGAATCCACAGTGTCAGCGCTGGGAGGGGTGAGTGGGACAGGAAGGTGAGCCCGCAGCGGATACGTTGGGTTGGAAGGTCGGTGAAAGAGTCGGAAGGGGCAGTTGGGGTTACTGCTCATAAGGAGGTAGCGACGAGTGTCTCGATGGGCCCTTCAGAGGATGCCAAGAGAGGCACAGAAGGAAGCTGTGGGATTATCGAAGATGGAGTCAAGCCGGGGATGGCGGTAGGAGAGTAGGAAGGTGGAGGAGTGCTGAAGGGTTGGGATAGGGATTGGGGGGCAGAGTACCCGAGAGGAGAGAAATTAAAGGAGGCATGACGACAGGAGGGAGGGGCCTAGGAGGGGTAAAGAGAAAAGGAGAAAAAAGGGGAAATAGAAACGATGGGCTCTGGTCTGGAGCGGCAGCAAAAACACACACGTGAATGGACACAGGGAAACTCTGGTTACATAGGAGCGGTTACAGAGCAAGATTGGGATAGAAATGTCCTGGTAATAAACAGGGAATAGAGGAGACAATAGGAGGGAGAACAAAGTTATAGTTCGAAGTCCCGTGGTGGGATAGAGATGACGTAGATAGGGTGGAGTCAGCTTGGAGCATCAACGAACTGATGTCCTGGTTCGGAGACAGGAGTGGAGGGAGAGAGAATCCAGAAGCTATTTGAAGTATCAGAGAACGGACTGCTGGAGGTATTTCCGTGAGAATGAAGAGCCCGGAAGTGTGCAGAATCGGTAGCGGGGCAGAAAAACGGTGTCGAAGTTGGAGGTCATTGTAAGATCCAGAAGCGGTGGAGAGATGGACTACGGCCCAGGAGAGTGAATTGTGGCCAGGAATTCTCACTTCAGTAAAATAAAACTGAAAAACCAGTCGGACCAATGGGACAGTCATCAGCTCAGCAGGTAACAGCAGTGGTGGGGGTTGGGCTGTGGGCTGGACAAAGTTACCTGAAAACGTAAGCAACTGAATAGCAGATCAGAGTCACGGCAGCTGAGTCTTGGAGTGTCGTCCAGTGGAGATGCGTCGTCTTGACGGCAGAGAAGTCCAGGAATTTGGAATCCAAATTTGAGCAAAGATCCAGCATTCAGTGATGAAAACAAAGAGCAGGCGTGGTCGGGAGATGGGCAGTGGGCCCAGGTAACTTTAAACTTGCAGCTTGAACTTGTAGTTAGGGCCATGATGCACCCACCATTGGAGCAGGGGTACTTAAACAGTGAAAGAGGGGAGATTGGGGGAGAAAGGGCAAAGGATGGCAACGGATGACCAAGGATAGAGCTGCAGAGCAAAGGAGCTCCCCAGGGAGCAGCCAAACCTGGGCAGGATCTTAGCCTCAAGAATGTCCGGGTAATAGAGGAACAGCTGATCAATGTATCTTTACCCTACCCCAGGTGTTTGGTGAATGCGACGGAAATCCAGGCAACACAGTCACAAGGATTTATCTGCAGTGTCAGACTTGCATCCCATTGATTTTAACATCTCATCGAGGCTACTGCACGGAGTCACAGACAATGCCTCGCGCCTCTTTGTGGAAGGCGGCAGACACTTGTATTCCTGGTAAATGTGGAGGAAGATCATTTAAAATGGGATTGATCTGTCCGTCAGGTTTAAAATAAGTTACCATTGTTGGAAAATAATTGTGGTTCTATATGCGTTTTAGGCATTAAACAATGATAATATGGCTATTACAGGCATCATGGGTAAGTGGAGTAAGCTTCGGAACATCGGAACATGAGGAGGCCATTCAGCCCCCCGAGACTGGATTTTTTTTCTTTTCCAGTATTTATCCAATTCCCTTTTGCGAGTTACTAATCAATCTGCTTTCACCATCCTTTCAGGCCGTGCATTCCACATCATTACAAATATCTGCATTTAAACAATGTTTCTTCATATCGCCTCTGGTACTTTTGCGAATCACCTTAAATCTGTGGCTTTCGTAACCGACCCATCTGCCAATGGAAACAGTTTCTCCTTATTTACTCTATCAAACTGATCATGATTTTGAACACGTCTATCAAATCTCCTCTTAACCTTCTCGGCTCTAAGGAGAACAATCACAGCTTCTCCAGTCTGTCCACGTAACTGAAGTCTCTCATCCCTCGTACCTATTTAGTAAACCTCTTCTGCACCCTCTCTAAGACCTTCACTTCCTTCGTCCTGTGTGGTGCACAGAATTTAACACAGTTGTCCAGCTGAGGCCGAACCAGTGATTTTTAAGGTTCAGCTTAACTTCCTTGCTTTTGTACCCTATGCCTCTATTAATAAATTGTAAACAATTTTACAACACCAAGTTATAGTCCAGCAATTTTATTTTAAATTCACAAGGAAAGCTTGTGAATTTAAAATAAAATTGCTGGACTATAACTTGGTGTTGTAAAATTGTTTACAATTGTCAACCCCAGTCCATCACCGGCATCTCCACATCTATTAATAAAGCCCAGGATCCCAAATGCTTTTTCAACAGCCTTCTGAACTTGTCCTGCCATCTTCAAAGATTTGTCTACATAATCCCCCAGGCCTCCATGTTCCTGTACCCCCTTTAAAATTGTACCATTTAGATGATATTACCTCTCCTCATTCTTCCTAACAAAATGTATCATTCGCATTCTCTGCATTAAATTTTATCTGCCATGTGTCTGCCCATTTTTCCAGTCTGTCTATGTCCTCCTGAAGTCTGTTACTATCCTTCAAATTGTTTATTGCATTCCTGAGTTACGTATCATCTGCAAACTTTGGAATTGTACAATGTATACCTTGGTCCAGGCCATTTATATATATCAAATAGAGCAATGGTCCCAATACCGACCCCTGGGGAACACGACTGTTTCCTTCCCTCCTGTCTGCAAAATAACTGTTCACCATTACTCCCTGCTTTCTGCCCTTCAGCCAATGTTGTTTCCACGCTGCCACTGTCCCTTTAATCCCATGCGCTTTAATTTTGCTAACAAGTCTATTATGTGGTACTTCATGAAATGCCTTTTGAAAGTCCATGTACACAACATCAACCCCGCTGCCCTTATCAATCCTCTCCATTACTTCATCAAAGAACTCAATCAAGTTAGTCAAACGCGATTTTCCGTTGACAAATCCGTGCTGACATTCACTTATTAGCCCATACTTTTCCAAGTGCAAATTAATTTTGTCGTGGATTA
The DNA here is from genome assembly GCF_035084215.1 of Heptranchias perlo. NCBI lineage: Eukaryota > Metazoa > Chordata > Chondrichthyes > Hexanchiformes > Hexanchidae > Heptranchias > Heptranchias perlo. Next base: position 1,207,346 of record NW_027139581.1, on the reverse strand, counting down.
TTGTCTCTAAAAGTTTCCCCTCCACTGACGTTAGGCTGATTGCCCTGTAATTGCCGGGTTTATCCATCTCCCTTTTATTGAACAGGGGTATGGCATTTGCATTCCTCCAATAATCTGACATTGCCCCGTATCTAAGGAGGATTGGAAGATTGTGGCCAGAGCCTCTGCAATTTCTACCCTTACTTTCCTCAGTCACAGACGATGCAATAGGTTAGGATCGGGTGATATTTCTATTTTGAGTGCTGCCAACCTTTCAAGTACCTCCTCTTTGTCTATTTTTGTCCTATCTGATGTCGCTTCTCCATCCTCCTTTACTGCTACATTGGCAGCATCCTCTTCTCTAGAGAAGATTGATGCAAAGTATTCATTTAGTACATCAGCCATGCCGACTGCCTCCACAAGAAGATCTCACTTTTTTTTGTCCCAAATCGGTGACAGGCTTCCTTTCACGACCCTTTTACTATTTATATGCTTATAAAAAGCTTTTGTGTTCCCTTTTATGTTCGCCGCAAATCTGTTCTCATACTCTCCCTTTGTACTTCTTATTCCCTTTTTCAGATCTCCTCTGTACTTTCTGTGTTTAGCTTTGTTCTCTACTATATTATGAAACTTACATTTGTCATACGCCTGCATTTTCTGTTAACTTTTAATCTCTGTATCTTCAGTCACCCAGGGAGCTCCAGCTTTGGCTGTCCTTCCTTTCCTCCATCTGGAAATATGTCTACTTTGTGCCCAAACCATGTTCTCCTTGAAGGGCTCCCATTGTTCCATTACTGAATTGTCTGACAATTTTTGAATCCAATCTATCAGTGAAAGATTCCTTTTTCACCCGCTGATGTTATCCCTCCTCCAATTAAGTAGCCCCATGTATGCTTGCTCACAATTGGGGAACTATCAGCCCCTCAATCCTTACTGACCATTCTGTTAGCAGCCCCCTCAATCCTTACTGACCAATGTAGTTAGTCTGCTGTAACCTTACTGACCATTGTATTATCAGCCCCATGGACCCTTAATGACCATTATATTATCAACCCCATGTATCTTTACTGACCATTCTGTTATCAGCACCACATATACTTACTGATCATTGTATGAACATTCCAATGCATCCTTACTGACCATTGTTTCATCAGCCAAATGGATCCTTACCGAGCACTGTATTATCAGACACCAGGAATCCTTCCTGACCATTATATTATCATTCCCAATGTATCCTTACTGACCACTGCATTGTCAGCCCCCATGTATCCTTGCTGACCATTGTATTATCAGCCCCCATGTATCCTTACTGACCATTGTATTATCAGCGTCCATGTATCCTTACTGACCATTGTATTATCAGCGTCCATGTATCCTTACTGACCATTGTATTATCCGTCACAATGTTTCCGTACTGACCACTGTATTATTAGCCCCATCGATCCTTACTGACCATTGTATTATCAGTCCCAACGTATCTTTACTGACCACTCTATTATTAGCCCCATGTATCCTTACTGACCACTGTATTATCAGCCCCATGTATCCTTATCAGCCCCCATGTATCCTTACTGACCAACGTATTATCAGCCCCATATATCCTTCCTGACCACTGCATTATCAGCCACATGTATCCTTACTGACCATTGTATTATTAGCCCCCACGTCTGCTTACTGACCATTGTATTATCAGTCCCCAGTATCCTTACTGATCACTGTGTCATCCGCCCCGATTTATCCTTACTGTCCATTGTATTATCAGCCAAATATATCCTTAATGACCATTGTATTATCCACTCCATGTATCCTTACTGACCATTGAATTATCAGCCCCAACTATAATTAATGACCATTGTTCACGACGCCCATGTATCCCGAGTAACCATTGTATTATCAGCCCCATGTATCTTCACTGACAATTGTACTATCAGCCCCATTTACCCTTGCTGACCATTGTACTATCAGCCCCATGTATCCTTACAAACCTTTCTAATTTCAGCCTCATTTTACCTTTTTGACGATTGTATTATCAGCCCAATGTTTCCTTAATGGCCGTTGTAATATCAGCTCCCCACCCCCAACCTCTGTATCCTTACTAACCATTGTATTATCAGTCCCCATGTATCCTTACTGACCATTGAAATATCAGACCCATTGTATCCTTACTGACCATTGTGATATCAGCCGCCATATATCCTTACTGACCATTGTATTATCAGTCCCCATGTATCCTTACTGACCATTGTATTATCAGCCCCCATGTATGCCTACTGCTCATTGTATTATCTGCCCCAATGTACTCTTACTGACCATTGAATTATCAGCCCCCATGTATCCTTACTGACCATTGTATTTCAGCCCCCATGTATGCCTACTGCCCATTGTATTATCAGCCCCCATGTATGCCTACTGACCATTGTATTATCAGCCCCCATGCATCCTCACTGACCATTGTATTTCAGCCCCCATGTATGCCTACTGCTCATTCTATTATCAGCCCCCGTGTATCCTTACTGACCATTGAATTATCAGCCCCCATGTATCCTTACTGACCATTGAATTGTCAGCCCCCATGTATCCATAGTGACCATTGCATTATCAGCCCCCATGTATCCATATTGACCATTGCATTATCAGCCCCCATGTATCCATCGTGACCATTGCATTATCAGCCTCCATGTATCCATAGTGACCATTGCATTATCAGCCCCCATGTATCCATAGTGACCATTGCATTATCAGCCCCCATGTATCCATAGTGACCATTGCATTATCAGCCTCCATGTATCCATCGTGACCATTGTATTATCAGCCTCCATGTATCCATAATGATCATTACTTGACCTGATTCTTTCCATCCTCGTTGTCTTTTGCACCTTTATTAAATCCACCCCTGAAAACTGATTGGAAAGATTATAATATTGCAGGTTTAATTCGTATCACAGAAATAATCTGAACTCTGTCGGTGAAGCTGCTCTCTCTTCACATCAGTACTGTAAGATTGCGGGATTCGTATTTTCTTTCTGCACTATTTTTTTAAAAGTAATATTCCGAATTTTTGGTAACTTCACTTTATGTCAGTAAAATACTTGTTTTCCTTTAATTGTCAAGAGAGTGATGGAGTTAAGGGATTAACCTAACCTGTTTCTTCATCGACTGTTATTAATGTCAATGTGTCGTTCAATTGTCTCGCTGGAGAGTTCCCTCAGGCTATAAATAGAGACTGTTTTCAATGTGTCTCTTCAGATTGTTTGATGCAGCATTGCCTCCAGGTCAAACAGTAACCCTTGGATCTCAGAGATAATGAAATTATGTTCTGGTATATTCCAACTGAGCTTCGGATTCTGTGGGCACTTTATGACGTACAAAAGATTTATTACCCGCTCCTCGCTACTGTTGGTGTTCCTGGTAAGTCATTATTTCAGCAATTAATTCTGTGAACCATTTTTAACTGTATTTACTGTCCTTTTCCTTATTAATTGTATTCGGTGTAATCCTCTTGTTCAGTGTCTGGTAATGCAACTTGTTCCCTTCATGTAACATGTGAACAGTTGCCGATTCACCAGTTTTAGTTCAATGAACACGATGTCATTTTCATGACTTTCTTCAACTGATAGTATTTTTTTAGGATTTGCCTGTTATTTGAGTCTCGTACACAAGGAATGTTGGTGGACGATTCTCTTTATTGAACAGTTTGCCGTCTGTTGTCTGCACAGTACCCTAGTATCGGATCAGAAATATGCGCTCACAAGAGTTTTAACGTCTGCTGGTTATAGTTAATGACACTGATCTGTGGAAACCAGCGCTGACAGTCAGATCACAAATACACTCTGAAATATTGGACAATATCCAATAATGATTCGCTCGAGGAGCTGTCTTACTTTCAATCGTCTCCCGCTCTGCCTTCTTGTCACTGGTGCTAAATGGTCAGGACAGGCTTTAAACGACAGTATATGTTCCAGTAAATTGTTTTTTCAGTTATGTTTGAGTTGATTTATTTCCATTGTTTTGATTTAAACCCTTTCCTGTGGGCACATTACCGGAGATCTTAGTGAGGTCCACATGGACGATCTAACATCGACTGTTGATGCGCACTGGGACATTTTAATATGTTGAAGGCGTTATATAAATGCAAATTGTTGTTGTTTATTCAGTTATGTTTGAATTGATTTATTTCCATTCTTCTTGATTCAATCCTATGTCTTCAAATCACTTTGAAATTCCCAATTGTCTCTCCTTTGACCCTCCATTGGTCACGATACTTCTGCAGATACTGATCTGCTCAATCTCACCCTCACCTCCACTTTTGATCCCTTCTCCCCAGTAAACCCCTTACTCTCTCTCACCCTGTTCATTCCCCTTGACACGATTCCCATCGCTGCTCCCTTAAGTCCAAGGGACCCAGGTTTGAACACTTATGGCGCACATTTGGATTCGCCATTCATCGCCAGATCTCGCTGGACCTCATCAAGCACTATCGGGACCTGCTCTCCTCTGTGAAAACACCTCACTATTCCAGGATTACCCTGGAATGCAAAGATGACCGCGGCTTCTCTTCTCCACAACAAACAATCTTAAACCCCTCTCCCCTGCCCCCTCCACTCTTTCTTCCAAAAAGTGCGAGGAGCTCATGGATTTCTTTGTCACGACGATTGAGACTATTCGTTCAGCTGCATTTACCGCTTTTCTCCCTTGCCCGAGTCCATGGAGCCAAAGTTCCCCAAGGTACCCTCCCCCGGACCGAGCCTTGAACATGCATCTTTCTCCAGTGTCTCTTCATTCTCCCCTCATACCCACTCCGAGCTCATCTTGACCAGGAACCCCACCTCCTGCTCCCTCGACCCCTTTCTCACTAAACTGCTGGCCACCTAACTTCCCTTCCTGGCTCCCACGCTGAACGTGTTGTCGCCTCCCAAATTGGTGCCCATCTTTGCTGCAATTGCATTAGGAACCTCTCTAAGCAGGTTTCCGCACCTGCCACAGCGCTGAAACGGCTCTAATCAAAGTCACAAATGACATCCCATGTGACTGACTCTGTGGTAAACTATCCCTCCTCATCCTTCTCAACCGATCTGTCGCCTTTGATATGGGTGACCACACCATCCTCCTCCCACGCCTCTCGTCCGTTGTGCAACTGGGTGGGACTGCCCTCGCCTAGTTCCATTCCTCTCAATCCAGGCTTAGCCAGATAATTTTCTGCAATGCCTTATCTTCCCGCCCCCGCACCGTTATCTCTGGTGTCCCACAAGGAACAATCCTTCACCTCCTCCTATTTCACATGTGCAAGTTTCCTTCAGCGACATCATCGAAAACACAATGTCAGATTCCACATGTAACTGACACCCAGCTGTCCCTCACCACCGCCTCTCTCGACCCCTTCACTCTCTCTGATTTGTCACAGTTTGTCCGAAATCCAGTCCTGGATGAGCAGAAATTTCGTCCATTTAAACATTAGAAAGACTGAAGCCATTGTTTTCAGCCCCTATCACAAATTCCGTTCCCTCGCGACTGATTCCATCCCCCTCCCTGGTCACAGTCTGAGGCTGAACCGGACTAGTAGGCGTTCTATTTGACCCTGAGCTGAGCTTCTGACCCCATATCCTCTCCATCACCAAGATCGCCTGCTTCCACCTCCCGAACATCGCCCGTCCCTGCCCCTGCCTCAGCCCATCTTCTATTGAAATCCTGATCCATGGTTTTTTTACCTGCAGATTCGATTATTCCAATGCTCTTCTGGCCGGCCTCCCACCCACCACCCTCCATCAACTTGAGCTCATTCAAAACTCTGCTGCCCATAACCTAACTCGCACCAAGTCCCGTTCACCCATCACACCTGTGCTTGCTGACCGAAATTGGCCCCCTGTCGAGCAACGCCTCGACATAAAAATTTTATAATCGTGTTGCATAGAATTACATAGAATTTACAGGCTATTCGGCCCAACTGGTCCATGACGGTGTTTCTGCACCACACGAGCCACCTCCCATTCTACTTCATCTCACCCGATCAGAATATCCTTCAATTCCTTTCTCCATCATGTACTGAGCGAGCATCCCCTTAAATGTATCTATTCTATTCGCCTCACCTGTTCCTTGTGGTAGCGAGTTCAACATTCTAATCACTCTCTGGGTAAAGAAGTTTCTCCTGAATTGCTCATTGGATTGATTGGTGACGATCTTATATTGATGACCCCTAGTTTAGTCCCCCCACGTCCCTGAAATGGAAATGTCCTCTCAACATCTAGCCTATCAAACCCTTCATAATTTTAAAGATCTCAATCATGTCACCCCGTCATCCTTCCCATTTTTCGAGAAAAGAGTCCCAGCCTGTTCAGCCTTTCCTGGGAAGGACATCTTCACAGTTCTGGTGGGACAGGGTGGAGATGGAGGAATCTGCAATGTTAACTAATAGACATGACTCTGTGAGCACGATTACGTCAGGCTGGTGCTTAATTCGTATTTGGGACAAATCTCGAACTGGGGAACTATCCCCCAGATGTTATTGAAGAGAACTTTGAAGGGCCGAACGGGCTGAGATTGATATAGTCTTACGATCCCGAGGTCGCTGATGGCAGATCCATCTGAATTGATTGTTATCACTGAAATTTGTAGCGATTGTTTACAATCGGCTGCCTTGCTGGATAACATCATTGGGCATTAAAATACAACAACTGGATTGGGAATGGAGTTACATGTGGGTCCGGCTGGTAGAGTGGGAGGCAGCGGGGTTTTACAGACCGCCCATCAGTTCTTCATGACTATTTTTCTGATAAATTTACCAGATTTGTTCGATTAAATGTCACAATTTGCCGTGATTGGATTTGTAAAACGGACCCCAGCCTGCAATAACCGCTAGTTTCCCATCGCCTTTATTCCTCATCACAAAGACCGCCGACCTCCACCGCTGTGACATCACCTGCCACCTCCACAACATCAACACATGAAACCCTCATTCAAATATTCATCACCTCTAGACTCGATTATAAAAATACTCCCCCGGCTGGCCTCCCATCCTCCATCTTCTGTGAACTTTAGTTCATCGAAAATTATGCTGCCTGTATCCCATCCCGCACGAACTCCGGCCCACCCATCAACCAAACTCTCCATTCCTGTGACTCCAGGCTCTGGTCCACCCTCCTCTCCATCAGTGACGGCCGTGTCTCCAGTCTCTTGTCCACCCTCCTCTCCCTTCACTCCATCAGTGACGGCCGTATCTCCAGTCTCTTGTCCACCCTCCTCTCCCTCCTCTCCATCAGTGACGGCCGTGTCTCCAGTCTCTTGTCCACCCTCCTCTCCCTTCACTCCATCAGTGACGGCCGTGTCTCCAGTCTCTTGTCCACCCTCCTCTCCCTTCACTCCACCAGTGACGGCCATGGCTCCAGTCTCTTGTCCACCCTCCTCTCCCTTCACTCCACCAGTGACGGCCATGTCTCCAGTCTCTTGTCCATCTTCCTCTCCCTTTCCTGCACCAGTGGTGGCCGTGAATTGAGCCGCGGACATCTCACACTCTGAAACTTTCTCCTTAATTCTTTCTTCCTCTCCACCTCCCTCTTCCACTTTAAGACCCTCCTTCACACCAAAGCTTTCGCTCACTGCTCCCAATCTCTCATTCTTTGGCTTGACGTCCATTTTCCTCACACCTCTGTGAAGTGCCTTGGGATGTTTGTTTAAATAGCTGTATGTTGAAAATTGCAGTGAAATGAATTATTCACTGAATCACTCTTCAAAACTAACCCTTTGGCTGTGAAGCGCTTTGGGACGTTTTGAGGTCGTGAAAGGCGTGATAAGACATTTCAGTTTTCAGTTGACCATTTTAAAAATGGAACAATTTCCCCTCGGAGTGAATCACAAGCCAGTCCAAAATGTTGATCTAAAGTCCAGACATGCGCAGTTTACAGCAGGGTCACAGGACAGTGATCAGGACTCGGAATCCTGGGTTATTTCCCTCCAAACCCAAGCACATTGAGGCCATTGTAGCTTCCAACTGCCGACCCAGTGCAGGCCCTGGTTTGGAGTTGGGGCCTACTGGTGGTTACAGCGGTGCACTTAGGAAATCTAAATGAAATCAGGCAGAGTCAGCTCGGTTTGGTGGAAGGGAAATCGTGTTTGACTAATTTATTGGAGTTCTTGAGGAAGTAACAAGCAACGTGGATAAAGGAGACCCTGTGGATGTGGTGTCCTTTGATTTCCACAAGGCTTTTGACAAGGTGCCACATCAAAGGCTACTACACAAAATAAGAGCTCGTGGTGTAGGTGTTAACATATCAGCATAGATAAAGGAATGGTTATCTATCAGGAAACAGAGAGGAGGCATAATTGGGTCATTTTCTGTTTGGCAAGATGTAACGAGTGGAGTGCCACAGGGATCAGTGCTTGGATCTCAACTATTTACAATCTATATCAATGACTTGGATGAAGGGACCGAATGTATGGTTGCTAAATTTGCTGATGACACAAAGGTAGGTAGGAAAGTAAGTTGTGAAGAGAATTTAAAGAGTCTGCAAAGGGATCTAGATAGGTTAAGTGAGTGGACAAAACAATTGGCAGATGGAGCATAATGTGGGAAAATGTGAACTTGTCCACTTTGGCAGGAGGAATAGAAAAGCAGTATATTATTTAAAGGGAGAAAAATTGCAGAACTCTGTGGTACAGAGGGATCTGTGTGTCCTAGTACATGAATCACAGAAAGTTAGTTTGCAGGTACAGCAAGTGGTTAGGAAGGCAAATGGAATGTTGTCATTTATTTCAAGGGGAATGGAATATAAAAGTGGAAATGTTTTGCTACAGTTGTACAGAGTATTGGTGAGACCACATCTAGAATATTGTGTGCAGTTTTGGTCTCCTTATTTAAGAAAGGACATAATTGCTTTGGAGGCGGTTCAGATTGATTACTGGGATGAGGGGGTTATCTTATGAGGAAAGGCTGGACAAGTTGGGCATGTATGCATTGGAGTTTAAAAGAATGAGGGGTGACCTTATTGAAATATATATAAGATCCTGAGGGGACTAGAAGGGGTAGATGCTGTGGGGATGTTTCCATTTGTGGGAGAGACTAGAACCAGGGTCCACAGTTTAAAAACAAGGGGTCTCCCATTTAAGAAGGAGATGACATTTTTTTTTCTCTCGGGGGGTGGTGAGTCTGGAGAACTCCCTTCCCCACAGAGCGGTGGAGGCAGGCTCATTGAATATTTTTAAGGCTGAGTTAGATGGATTCCTGATTATCAAGGGAGTCAAATGTTATAGTAGGTAGACGGGAAAGTATGGTTGATGTCACAATCAGATCAGCCATGATCTTATTAAATGACAGAGCAGGCTCGAGGGGCCGAATGGTCCATTCCTGCTCTTAATTCATATAGTGCGATTTGTTTCCTGCTACACCAGGGCGGTGCTTTACAAATAAACCCTCTCCACAGCAGAAAGTTCTCTCATAGGTAAGGGAATTAGATTATTTCCCTGGATTCAATAATAACTGAACATTTCACCCTGAATTCGACCGAACTGCTGCTTTTACTCCCAGTCTGAAGTATAATTCCCTGTTTTCCCTTCCTTACAGTGAACTTAGTGACGATTGTGATCCTGTCTCGAGGAAGGTGCGGTCTCTCCAAATGTGTCACCCGTTACCTGGTGTCCATGGCAGCGGCGGATCTACTGGTCGTTATCACTGATCTGATATTCAGGCAGATTCCTATTCTTTATTCGGCTCAGTTTCGGTTCTTGTTGCGCTCCAGAGTGTGTAATATCCACGCCGTCCTGCTTTACGCAGCCACAGACTGTTCTGTCTGGTTCACAATCACTTTCACCTTTGATCGATTTGTGGCCATTTGTTGCCAGAAGCTGAAAACAAAATATTGCACTGAGAAAACGGCGGCTGTGGTTCTGGGAACAGTGAGTGTGCTGTTCTGTGTGAAGAACACTTTCTGGTACTTCATGTGTGGAGGTGAATATTGGATTAGTAATTCTCCCTGGTTTTGTTATATGTCAGGTAATGTTATTGATGTACACTTTTGGGTAATAATTGAATTCCTTCATTATATTTTAACCCCATTTGTTCCATTTGTTCTGATTCTGCTGCTCAATGCTTTAACCGTCAGACACATTTTATTGTCGAGCCGAGTCCGCAGGAGACTCCGGGCCCACAGCAGTGGGGAGAGTCCCAGTGACCCAGAGATGGAGAAGAGAAGGAAATCCATCGTTTTACTATTTGTTATATCGGGGAATTTTATCCTGTTATGGGCGGTGTTTCTGTTGTATTTTGTATGGTACCGATTATATGGGTTAGACTTTATTCCTGTGTATCTCCCTAAATTTGTACAAGAACTGGGATTTATGCTCCAGCTCCTGAGTTGCTGCACCAACACGTGTATTTATGCCGTGACCCAGACTAAATTCAGAGAGGAGTTGAAGAATGTGGTGAAATATCCCTTTACTGGAATTGTTAAATTCATTAAATAATGAGAAGACTTTCCATCATCACAAGGTGTTGGTCTGGTGTTCTGCCCAATCCCCTCATCTCTGTGATACAAACACAGTGAGGCCGGTTTACATCTTTCACCGCCCTGATTTAGTGACTAACAGGGACGGTAGAGGTGGGGAAGTCCGCGGAGATCAGTCCCGCTTGATTCCTGCTGGTTTTTAGCCCCGCTAAGTCCTCTGGTGCGGCCTGGGGCGGGTGGATGAAGCTCCCGTCCGCCAGACTCTTGTTTCATGTGTTTACACAAGGCGGGCGGGGCGGGGAAGGTCGCTGTGTCATTTTAGAGGCCCCAGGGGACAGGCCTCTGAGTACCCAGCAACCCCAGGGAAAACTGGGGGTAAAGTCCTCGGACCAACCTGCAGCCGGGGAGGAAGGCGTTCAATTATAAGTGGTTTCAGCCTTTTAAAGGCTCCCGGTCTATCTGTCCCATGGACTTTTATGGAATTCACCAAATAAAATGTCCCTTTGAAGACTGCGGTTGGGGAGGATGAACCATGAACTGTGCCCAGCTCACCCTCAACACATGCAGCCCATGGTGTGAGGACCAGAGAGTCATCTTTTAATAATCATTTCACTTCTCCTCAGAGATATAGTTACCGGAGGAGGCCATTGAGTCCCTCAGGCTTGTTCCTCCTTCAATTCGATCATGGCTGATCTGTATCTTAACTCCATTTTCCCCCTTGGTTTTGTAACCCTTAATACCCTCGCTTCGCAAAGATCTATCGATATCAGTTTTGAATTTTCAATTGACCCCAGTCTCAACAGCTTTTTGGGGAAGAGAGTTCCAGATTTCGACTCCCCTTTGTGTGAAGAAATGCTTTCTGACATCACGTCTGAACAGCCAAGCTATAATTTTAAGGTTACGCCCTCTTGCTCTCGACCCTCCCACCAGAGGAAAGAGTTTCTCTCTGCCGACCCTATAAAATCCTTTAATCATCTTAAACACCTCAATAAGTTCACTCCTTAATCTTCGATACTCAAGGGAATAAAAGCCGAGTCTCTGCAACCTGATCTCATAATTTAACCGTTTTCGCCTCGGAATCATTCTGGTGGATCTGTGCTGCACCCCCTCCAACGCCAATATATCCTTCCTGAGGTGCGGTGCACAGAACTCAACGCAGTCTCCAGATGGTGTCTAACCAGAGCTTTGTACAGCTGTAACATAACTTCCACTCATTTGTATTCCTGCCCTCTTATGAAAAAGGCCAACTTTCCGTTAGCTCTTTAAATTATTTTGGTACCTGTCCATCACCTTTTAGTGATTTCTGCAATTGGACCCCTAAATTTCCCTGCTTTTCCACAGTTCCCAGTTTCTCGCCATTTCGGAAATACTCCAATCAATTTTTCTTAGGTCCAATATGGATGATCTCACACTTTCCCATCTTGAACTCGATCTGCCACAGTTTTGCCCATTCACTTAACAGATCAATGTCCCTTTGCAACCATCTGCTGCCATCGACAATATTGATTGTGCTTCCTAACTTAGTGCCGTCAGCAAACTTAGATATACGGCTTTCTGTTCCTTCATCCAATTCATCTATAAATGCAGTGAAAAACTACGATCCCAGTACAGATCCCTGGGGGACACCACCAGTCACATCCTGCCAATTTGAGTAACACAGCCATTACCCTTACTCTCTGTCTCCTACCTCATAACCAATTCCCTGCCCAACCCAATAGGTTACCTCCAATTCCAGACGCTCACGTTATTGTGAACAATCTCTTATGTGGAATCTTGTCGAATGTCTTCTGGAAGTTCATATAAATTACATCCATCGACACTCCCTTATCCACCACATTAATTACCTCCTCAGAAAATTCGACTAGGTTCGTTCGACATGACTCACCCTTTAGAAATCCATGCTGCTCTCTCTGATCAGCTCAAATTTGTCCATATGCTCAGTCACTCTGTCCCTAATAACATATTCCAGTAACTTCCCGACAGTTGAACTTAGACGAATTAGGTCTATAATTTCCTCGTTTAACTCTCCTTAATTGAAAACTATTTGAACAAAGTGGTGATGTACCGGATATATAGTGGTGACGTACAGAGTATGAAGTGGTGATTCGCAAGGTATAAAGTGGTGATGTACTTGTTATAAAGTGCTGATGTACCGAGTAAAAGAGTTGACGTACAGGGTATAATGTGATGATGTTCAGGATATAAATGGTGATGTACAGGTTTTGAAATGGTGATGTACCAGGTAGAAAGTAGTGATATACAAGGTATAATGTGGTGAAGGGCAGGGTATAAAGTGATGATGTACAGGGTATAAAGTGATGCTGTACAGTTCATAAATTGGTGATGTACTGGGTATAAAGTGGTGATGTACTTGGTATAATGTGATGTTGTACAGGGTATAAAGTGGTGATATATCGGGTATAAAGTGGTGATGTAAAGGGTATATAGTGGTGATGTACTTGTTATGAAGTGGTGATGTACAGGGTATAAAGTGGTGATGTACAGGGTATAAAGTTGTGATGCACGAGGTATAAAGTGGTGATGTATTGGGTATAAAATGGTGATGTACTCGGTATAAATTTGTGATGTACGTGGTATAAAGTGGTGATGTATAGGATATAAAGTGATGATATACAGGGTAAAACTTAGTGTTGTACATTGCATAAAGTGGTGATGTACTTGGTGTAATGTGGTGATGTACAGGGTATAAAGTGGTGATGTACTTTGTGTAATGTGGTGATGTACAGTGTATAAATTGATGATGTACAGGGTATAAAGTGGTGATGCACAGGTTATAAAGTGTTGATGTGCAATGTATAAAGTTGTGATGTAGTGGGTGTAAAGTGGTGATGTATTGTGTATAAATTGGTGATGTACAGGGTATAAAGTGATGATGTAAAGGGTATAAAGTGGTGATGTAGTGGGTATGAATTGGTGATGCACAGGTTATAAATTGGTGATGTATTGTGTATAAAGTGGTGATGTACAGGGTATAAAGTGGTGATGTAGTGGGTATAAAGTGGTGATGCACAGGTTATAAAGTGGTGATGTATTGTGTATAAAGTGGTGATGTACAGGTTATAAAGTGGTGATGTATTGTGTATAAAGTGGTGATGTTCAGGGTATAAAGTGGTGATGTCCTTGTTATCAAGTGGTGATGTGCAGTGCATAAAGTGGTGTTGTCATGGGTATAAAGTGGTGATGTATTGTGTATGAAGTGGTGATGTACAGGGTATAAAGTGGAGATGTACAGGGTATAAAGTGATGATGTACCAGGTATAAAGTGGTGATGTACAGAGTGTAAAGTGATGATGTACAGGGTGTAAAGTGATGATGTGCAGGGTATAAAGTGGTGATGTACAGAGTGTAAAGTGGTGATGTACAGAGTGTAAAGTGATGATGTACAGGGTATAAAGTGGTGATGTACAGGGTATAAAGTGGAGCTGTACAGGGTATAAAGTGATGATGTACAGGGAGTAAAGTGATCTCCACACATATTGAACCCAGCTCCTCTTTCAGTTCCCGATAAGGCCCCGAGCTAAACACAACCCATAATATGCAGTGTTCTGTGAGGTTGGTTCCTAGGTTGGTTGCTTGGAACTGCATGATCAGTGATGTCATAAAGCGGTGACGGTTCCATGACACTGTGCCTGAGTATTGTGACATCACAGACGTGCCGTGCAGACCAGTCCCTGCTCTGTGTTTGACCGAGAATCAGCATTTCAAACAGAGCTTCCCCTTCACACATCACCTTTGGTTTGAATGATGTCTGAAGGAAGCTGTCTGGGGCTCGGAGATACACAAACTTTACAATGAATCACTTGGTGTCCGTTTAGGGAAGACCCAACTTTAAAATGGTGCAGTGACATTCACATGTCATAGGATGAACCCCCTCTTATTGACTCCTTACTCTCCCCCTTCCCCTGCCCTCCGGGGAAGACAGTTACCGGCCCTCCTACCGGATGAAAACCCCACAGAACGGCTGCTCACAGACACTCGGTCTGACTCCCAGACACAGAACTCTGTCCACAGACAGGTACACTTTGAGGGTCAGGGGGTGGGGATTACAGGGCTGATGTTACATTTCCTGTGTCCGCCACGCTCTATTTCACCTGACTCCATGCAGCAGTCTGTGATCTCCATACAGGCAATGGGACACCAGTCAAGCAATGTCCACAGCCGGCACCTTCTGGACTGAGCGTCTGAGGTGAGACGGAGACACACGGCGGGGGGTGGTTGTGCAGGGGCAGGGGTGTATATTTCGGCTGTCACGGGTATAATGAGTGGATAATGCAGTCAGGATCAGGGAGTCGGGCTTGTCTACACGATCAGGGGCAGCTGATGGAGGGAGACCCCAGATCAGGAAACCTGCAATGTCCACAATAAATCGACATGTGACCTCCACAGTACCTCGCCATGTGATCGCCCCTGTACCTCGTCACGTGATCGCCCCTGTGCCTCGCCATGTGATCTCCCCAGTCCTCCATCATGTGATCGGCCCAATGCCAAATCACGTGATCTCCCCAGTCGTTACCTGAAGTTGATCTTCCAGTTTCAGTGGTGGAAGTGAAAACCTCGAGTTAACCGAGGGAACTTAGACTGGGGAATCTGAGGTTTGTATGAAAGAAGTGATTAATAACAAGGAAATTCATAAAAACTGATGCAATAAGAGAAATAAACAGGCGAATCTTAGTAAAGCAAGCAATAAAAAGTGGCTAGAATAATACAAATAAAACTCATCTGATCATCAATGTTTAATATTAAATATAAATCAGTTATCTCTGGAAATTGATAAATAAATAACTGCAAAGAAAGAATGAAATCTCCAGGACCTGATGTTTTGTCCCTCAGGGTATCAAAGGAAACAGGTGGGGAAATTACAGAAACATTCGTCATAGTTTCACAAAGCTCTCTGGACTCGGGAATTGTGCCTCTGGATATGAAAATTGAAAATGTCACTTCGTTATTTAAAGAGTGAGAGAGAAACCAGGAAAATATTTCATGTTAACATCCGTTGTGGGGAAGTTACTGGAATCTATCATCACAGACAAAATGATTGAGGACTTGAACAAGTCGGAGCTGATCAAAGAGAGTCAGCGAGACAGCATGGATTTGTGAAGGGTAGGTCATGCCTGACTAATCTAGTGGAATTGTTTAAGGTCACTAACAGGGTGGAAAGGGAGTGTCGATGGATATTGTCTGTATGGACTTCCAGAAGGCATTTGATAAGGTTCAGCACAAGAGATAATTAGCAAAAATAAAAGTGCACAAAATTGAAAGTGACCTTGTCACTTGGGTTGGAATTGGTGGGGAGGCAGGAGACAGAGAGTGGGGTTAAAGGAAATGTTCTTTGATTGGTGGGATGTGACAAGTGGTGTTCCCCAGGGATCTGGACTGGGGCCTCAGCTTTTCACCATATTTATCAATAACTTGGATGAAGGAACAGAGAGTTTTCTATCCAAGTTTGCAGATGACACTAAGTTAGGAGGCACAGTAAATTGTGTAGATGGGAGCAGGAAGTTACAAAGGGACAGATTAAGTGAGTGGACAAAACTGTGGCAGATGGAGTTCAGTGTGGGGAAGTGTGAGATCATCCACTTTGGATGCAAGAAGGAAACATTGGAGTATTTTCTTAAAGTGGAGACTGGGAGCTGTGGAGGAGCAAAGGGTGTCCATGTACACAGATCACTAAAAGCTAATGCTCAGATGCAAAAAGTAATCACAAAGACTAATGAAATGTTGGCCTTTATCTCGAGGGCTGGAATACAAAGGGGAGGAAGTTGTGCTTCAGTTCTACAGAGCCTCGGTCAGAGCCCCTCTGGTGTACTGATCCTCAACACGGATATATTGGCCTTGGAGGGGGGACAGTGCAGATTCACCAGAATGATACCGGGGCTTGAAGAGTTCAATTATGAGGATAGGGTGCAGAAACTTGGTTTGTATTCCTTTGAGTTTAGAAGGTTGAGGGTGATCTGATCCAGGGATTTAAAATGATAAAGGGATTCGATAGGGTAGAAATAGAAACTATTTTCTGTGGTGGGGGAATCCTGAACAATAGAGCATGACCTTAAAATTAGAGCTCGGGCGTCTCGGAGTGAAATCCGGAAGCTCTTTATCACACACGGGGAGTGGAAATCTGCTCAGGCTGATTGAAGTGGACCCTGTGATATCATAGAATGTTCTGTCCTCTCAGACTTCGACATCTTGTCGATCCATCTTTTAAAAAGTTGTACGAACTCAGTTCTAAGATGGATTCCTCTAATTTCATAATAAATCTTCAATCAGCTTGTCTTATCATCGAGATATCAAGGACCAGACACACTGTGTTTAAAAGAAAGCTGGTTTGTTTGACACTTATACAGAATATTAAACTCCAGCCCAGTTCTCGGGGTTATTAACATCAGAAACAGACCCCAACTGTCAGAATGAACATGGTTCAGTCCTGGATGTGATTAACAGCGGCAAAAACAGCAGAATCCAACCCCTGCAGTCACAAGTGAACTCGTTGTTATCTCAGCAGTTTGGATGACTGAGTGAATCCCTTCCCACAGACAGCTCTGTGTGTGGGAAGGGATTCACTCAGTCATTCCATCCAGTCTCATTGAACACCAACTAGTTCACACTGATATGAAACCTTTTAAATGTTCTGACTGTGAGAAGAGCTTTAAAAGCACAAACGGACTGCTGACACACCAGCGAGTTCACACTGGTGAACGACCTCTCCCCGGTGTGACTGTTGAGGAGTTTCCAGTTCTGACGGGTAATGGAATCCCTTTCCACAGTCCCCACATTTCCACGGTTTCTCCGTGGTCCGGGTGTCCTTGTGTCTCTCCAGGTTGGACGTTCAGTTGAAGCCTCGTCCACACACAGAACACGTGGACGGTTTCTCCCCACTGTAAATGGTGCGATGTGTTTTCAGGCTGTGTAACTGGTTAAAGCTCTTTCCACACTCAGTCTCGGGTGTGTGTGTCTCGGTGATTTTCCACTCACACTGATGTTTGAAATCTTCTCCCACAGACGAAATTGACAAACATTTCTCCTTCCACATTGAAAGGCCGATGATATTCAGGACCTGATGAATCGAGTGACTCGGTCAGATCTTGATGTGATGTTTGGTTTGAGTTTCCCGTTTACAAATCCTGCCCTTCTAATACCCTGTAAAAGAGTTTACAAAAATCATCATTGTGAATACAGGATAGAAATTCAGCACAGGCAAACATAGAAACTTAGAAAATAGGAGCAGGAGTAGGCCATTCGGCCCTTTCTGCCAGCTCTGCCATTCAATATGATCATGGCTGATCCTCTATTACAACACCATAGTCCCGCTCTCTCCCCATACCCCTTGATGCCTTTTGCGTCTACGAATCTATCTAGCTCCTTCTTAAATTATTCAGTGATTTGGCCTTCTGTGGTAGAGAATTTCACAGGTTCACCACACTCCGAGTGAAGAAATTTCTCCTCATCTCAGTCCTAAATGTCCTACCCCGTAACCTGAAATGTGACCCCTCGTTCTGGACCCCCCTCCCAACCAGGGGAAGCATCCTGCCTGCATCCAGTCTGTCTAGCCCTATGCTTCAAGGAGATCCCCTCTTATTCTTCGAAACTTGAGTGCATACAGGGCGAGTCGACCCAATCTCTCCTCATATGACATTCCTGCCAACCCAAGAATCAGTCTGGAGAACTTTCGCTGCACTCCCTCTATAGTAAGTATATCCTTTCTTAGGTAAGGAGATCGAAACTGCACTCAATACTCCAGGTGTGGTCTCACTGAGGCCCTGTATATCTGCAGTAAGACTTCCTTGCTCCTGAACTCAAATCCACTTGCAATGAAGGCCAACATACCATTTGCCAGTTTATAGTTTCTATGGACCATTCTTTCCTCTCTTATTCCCCCAGACTGTAAATCCCTTTCCCACAAACTCTCCCTCCTCCCTGTGCTGAAATCCAAACCCATCTCACTCTCTCTCGCGTACTTTTCCTCTGCTCCCAGTTTTCTCCCTCCCTCTACTCTGGTTGGGTTCAGTTCTGCACCCCGTGTGCAGAATGAGAATAAAATGAATAAGTAATTATGATCTGGAATGAGCTGCCTGGAAGGGTGGTGGATGCAGATTCAATCGTGGCTTTCAAAAAGCAATTCGATAAATATTTGTAAGGAAAAAAAATGCAAGGCTGTGGGGTAAGAGCGGAGGAATGGGACTAACTGGATTGCTCTTAAAAAGAACCAGCACAAGCTTCATAGGCCGAATGGCCTCCTGTGTTGTCACCATTCCATGATTCTATTCAATGATTTTCTCTCCTGGTCATTGAGAACCTGAAGCCCCGCCCACTCTTTGTTCAGGTCATTAGGACCCTGAAGCCCCGCCCACTCTTTGTTCCTGGTCACGGGGACACTGAACCCCGCCCACTCTTTGTTCCTGGTCATTGGGATCCTGAAGCCCCGCCCACCCTTTCTTCCTGGTTGCTGGGACCCGAAAACCCTGTCCAATCTTTGTTCCCGGTCAGGGGTCCCTGAAGCCACGCCCACTCTTTGAACGTGGTCACTGGGAGCCTGAAGCCCCGCCCACTCTTTTTACCTGGTCACTGGGACCCTGAATCATAGAAATCATAGAATCGTCGAAATTTACAGCACACAAGGAGGCCATTCGCCCATCATGTCTGTGCCCACCGAAAAAGAGCTATCCAGCCGAATCCCACCTTGCAGCACTTGGTCCGTAGCCTTGTAACTTATGGCACTTCAAGTGCACATCCAAGTACTTTTTAAATGCTATAATGGTTTCTGCCTCTACCACTCTTTCAGGTAGTAAGTTCCCGACCCCCGCCATACTCTGGGTGAAAAGATTTCTCCTCAGCTCCCGTCTAATCCTTTTACCACTTACTTTAAATCAGTCACCCCTTGTTATTGACCTCTCTGCTAAGGGAAATAAGTCCTCACGATCCACTCTATCAGACATTGACCACCCACTGAGTGAAGAATTTTCTCCCCATCTCAGTCCTAAATGACCGACCCCTTATCCTGAGACTATGCCCCCGAGTTCTCGACTCTTTAACCAGGGGTAACAGCCTCTCAGCATCTACACTGTCAAGCCCTCTCATAATCTTATACGTTTCAATGAGATTGCGAGTGGCACTTCCTTTCCATCTTAAAAAACAACTTGTTCGGAACATAGGAATATCGAAACAGGATTCGGCCATTCAGCCCCTCGTTCCTGCTCCGCCATTTGATAAGATCATGGCTGATCTGTGATCTAACTCAATACACCTGCCTTTGGCCCATATCCCTTAATACCTTTGGTTGCCAAAAAGCTATCTATCTCAGATTTAAATTTAGCAATTGAGCGAGCATCAATTGCCGTTTGTGGAAGAGAGTTCCAAACTTCTACCACCCTTTGTGTGTAGAAATGTTTTCTAATCTCACTCCTGCAAGGTCTGGCTCTAATTTTTAGACTGTGCCCCCTACTCCTAGAATCCCCAACCAGCGGAAATAGTTTCTCTCTATCCACCCTATCTGTTCTCCTTAATATCTTGTAAACTTCGATCAGATCACCCCTTAACATTCGAAACTCGAGAGAATACAACCCCAATTTATGTAATGTCTCCTCGTAACTTAACCCTTGAAGTCCGGGTATCATTCTAGTAAACCTACGCTGCACTCCCTCCAAGACCAATATGTCCTTCCGAAGGTGCGGTGCCCAGAACTGCTCACAGTACTCCAGGTGCGGTCCAACCAGGGTTTTGTATAGCTGCAGCATAACTTCTGCCCCCTTGTACTCCAGTCCTCTCGATATAAAGGCCAGCATTCCATGAGCCTTATTGATTATTTTCTGATTGTTCCAAGTGTTGCCAGCTTATTATCGGGTAGGCCACACAAAAAAATGGGGCCTCGTAAGTTTCCTTCATAATGACAGGCCTGAACTCGAGTTAGAAAACACAGTTCGAAAACATTTCGCAATTAAACCAGACTGGGCGGGGAGGGGCTGAGGTGCGAGTTAGTGAAGGAAACTTGGCGACCAGCGGACATCACTCCATGGCTGAGGGTCCGGGCACTCGGGTTCCTGTATAATTTATTTATTAATGTATTTATTAATTTCGTTCATTGACCCTCCGGCCCCAATCCCGATGGGATGTAAAATAATGTTACGGACACGAATTCGGGCCTTCAGTGGTGATGTGCTTACCCAGAATTCCCCCGCGCGGCAGAATGAGCCCTTTTGACAACGACAGGCGCCTGGTGAGCAGACTCTGGCCTCTGAGCATGCGCAGTACGAATGTTGGCGGCTGACTGAGGCAGAACAGACGCGTCGGGATCCGGTCGGAGATGGTGGGCATGGTGGAGGAATAGGACCTGTGGGTGGGCAGGGAAGCTTTATAAACAACTAGTGTAGGTCTCAGGCTCTGAATAAGAGCCCACAGGCTCCGTCCAGGTAATTGCTGGATGACTGGATACATCGATTTATAAAGACAGATGGATAGATGGATGGATGGATAGATCGAGAAAGAAAGATAGATAGAGAGATGAATGGATGGGTAGATAGATAGAGAAAGATAGATAGAGAGATGAATGGATGGATGGATGTTTCGGTAGAGAGATAGACAGATCGATAGTTAGAGAGATAGATAGATAGATAGATAGATAGATAGATAGATAGATGTATGGATGAATAGATAGATACAGAGAGAAAGGTAGATACACAGATAGATGTATTGATGGATAGATAGAGAGAGAGAGAAAGATAGATACATAGATAGATGGATGGATGGAGATATAGAGAAAGACAAATAGATAGATGGATGGATGAATAGATGGAGAGATAGATAGATGGGTGGATGGATAGATGGAGAGAGAACGAAATACAGATAGATCAATGAATGGATAGATAGATAGAGATAGTATGACAGTTAGATAGCTGCATGGATGGATAGATTGAGAGAGATAGATAGATAGACAGATAGATGGATGGATAGATAGAAAGAGAGATAGATGGATGGATAGAAAGAGAGATAGATAGATAAGTGGATGGATAGATAGAGAGATAGAAAAATGGATGGATGAACAGATAGATAGATAGATGTATGGATGGATAGATAGAGAGATAGATAGATGGATGGATGAACAGATAGATAGATAGATGTACGGATAGATAGATAAAGAGATAGATGGATGGATAGATAGAGAGATAGATAGATGGATAGCTAGATAGATAGAGAGATAGATAGAGAGATGGATGGATAGAGAGATAGAGAGATAGATAGATGGATGCATAGATAGACAGATGGATGTATAGATAGAGAGATAGATAGATACCGAGATAGATAGATAGATGGATATATAGGTAGATAGAGAGATAGATAAATGGATGGATGGATAGATAGTGAGAAAGATAGATCGATGGATAGGTACAGAGATAGATAGGTGGATGGAGGGATGAATAGAGAGATAGATAGATGGATGGATGGATAAAGAGATAGATAGATTCTTCGAGATTCCTTTTGTTCCTCACCATTCATCATTTTCTTCCATTGCCCTGCTCCTGTTAATCGCTGTGAGACGTTCTATTATTTGATGGACGCTTTATGAATGCCAATTCTTGCATGGGCAATAATAAATAAAATTCAGAAAATTACTCTAGTACATGTAGTGTGGTTCCTTCATCAGAAGATGGTGATAAAGATCTTTGTAAAACGTAACTGTACAGAAGCGCGTGTCTCTGAACACATAAGGAACAGTTCACTGCACATTTTATTATTATCATCAATATTATCACCACTCAATCCACTTTGAAGGGGATATGGATTCAAACAGCAGGCGGAAACTAACGAGGACTTAATATCAATTACATTTAAAAGCTTCGAAATCGATCTTTGGAAGTGTCTGTTTGTGAGATTAGAGATTGGACACTGTGACAAGGGGCGAACTTGTGTAATGATAAAACAGCGGGGAGCAGTATGTCAAATAAACACATCATTGCTAGTTTGTGTGAGTTCATAGAATGACAGAATCAGAGAAACATACAGCACAAAAGGAGGCCTTTCTGCCCATCGTGCCGATGCTGGCTCTGTGAAAGAGCTATCCAATAAATCCCACTCCCTTGCTCTTTCCCCAGAGCTCTGCACTTTTTCCTTTTCAAGTATTTATCCAATTTCCTTTTGAAAGTTACTATTGAATCTGCTTCCACCACCCTTTCAGGCAGTGCATTCCAGATCATAATCACTCACTGCGTAAAAACAACTCTCCTCATCTCCCTCTTGGTTCATTGCCAATTATTTCATATATGTGTCCTCTGGTTACAGACCCTCCTGACAGTGGAAACAGTTCCTCACTTTCTACTCTATGACATCGCCTCATAATTTTAAACATCTCTATTAAATCTCCCCTTAACATTCTCTGCTCCGAGGAGAACAGTCCCTCCTACTCTAATCTCTCCACATAGCTGAAGTCCATCTTCCCCGGTCTCAATCTGGCAAACCTCCCCTGAAACCCTCACTAAGGCCTTGACATGCATCCTAAATCGTGGTGCCCAGAATTGGACACCATACTGTAGTTAAGCTGTAACCAGTGCTTTATAAGGTTGAGGATATCTTCTTTGCTTTTGTCCACTTTGCCACTATTTATAAAGCCACAATCCCGTATGGGATAAGCATAGTGAGAGAGGAAGTATTAATGGGTTTAACACCTTTGAAAGTAGATAAATCGCCAGGCCCGGATGAAATATATCCCAGGCTGTTAAAAGAAGAAAGGGACGAAATAACGGAGGCTCTGACCATTATTTTCCAATCCTCTCTGGCTACAGGAGTGGTGCCCGAGGAGTGGAGGACTACTAACGTTGTACCGTTGTTTAAAAATGGAGAAAGGGATAGACCGAGTAATCACAGGCCAGTCAGCTTAAACTCGGTGGTGGGCAAATTATTGGAATCATTTCTGAGGGACAGGATGAACCATCATTTAGAAAGGCACGGATTAATCAAGGACAGTCAGCATGGGTTTGTTAAGGGAAGGTCGTGTCTAACTAGTTTGATTGAACTTTTTCAGGAGGTAACAAGGAGGGTCAATGAGGGTAGTGCGTTTGATGTGGTCCACGTGGATTTTAGCAAGGCTTTTGACAAAGATCCACATGGCAGAGTGGTCAAAAAATTAAAAGCTCATGGAATCCAAGGGAACGTGGAAAGTTGGGTCCAAAATTAGCTTAGTGGCAGGATGCAAAGGGCATTAGTCAACGGGTATTTTAATGACTGGATGGCTGTTTCCAGTGGGGTTCTGCATGGCTCAGTACAAGGTCCTTTGCTTTTTTGTGGTATATATTAATGATTTAGACTTAAAAGTAGGGGGCATGACGAAGAAGTTTGCAAATGATACAAAAATTGGCCGTGTGTTTGCTTGTGAGGTGGAAAGCTGTCGACGGCAGGAAAGTATCAATGGACTGGTCAGGTGGGCAGAACAGTGACAAATGGAACTCAATCCGGAGAAGTGTGAGGTAATGCATTTCGGGAGGACCATCAACGCAAGGGAATACACAATAAATGGGAGGATACTGAGAGATGTAGTGAAAGAGAGGGACCTTGGAGTGTATGTACACAGATCCCTGATGGCAGCAGTGCAGGTGGATAAGGTGGTTAAAAAGATATACAGGATACTTTCCTTTATTAGCCGAGGTATAGAATATAAGAGCAGGTAGGTTATGCTGGAACTTTATAAAACACTAATTTGTCCACAGCTTGAGTACTGCGTACAATTCTGATCACCACATTACAGGAAAGATGTAATTGCACTAGAGAGGGTGCAGAGGACATTTAAAAGGATGTTGCCAGGACTGTTGAATTTTAGCTGTGAGTTAAGATTGGACAGGCAGCAGTTGTTTTCTTTGGAACAGAGGAGACTGAGGGGTGATTAAGTTGTGGTGTATAAAATAAGAGGGGCCCAGATAGAGTGGATAGGAAGGACCTATTTACTTTAGCAGAGAGGTCAATAACCAGAGGTTATAGATTTAAAGTCATTGGTAGAAGGATTAGACGGTAGCTGAGGAATTTTTTTGTCAGCCAGAGAGTGGTAGGCGTCTAGAACTCAGTATCTGAAAGGATGATGGAGGCAGAAACCCTCATCACAGTTTTAAAAATTCTGGGATATTCACCTGAAGTGTCAGAATCTACAAGGCTACGGATCAAGTGCTGGGAAGTGGTCTTAGCCTGAGTAGCTCTTTTTCGGCCTGCACTGCCATGGTAGGCCAAATGGCCTCCTTCTGTGTCCTAAATGTTTCCATACTTCCATGTTTTTTTTAATAGCCTTATCAACTTGTCCTGCCACCTTCAAAGATGTATGTGAATCCCCCGGTCTCTCTGTTCTTGCACTCCCTTTAATATTGAACCATTTCGTTTATATTGCCTCTCCTCCTTCGGAAGACGTGATAAGATGGCGCACAAATGCATATTCCTTCTTAGCAGCCAGTAATAGAAATGACATTTCCAAGCTCATATTAGCAATTGGTGTAAATGCCAATCGTGCCCACCAGGTGCCAGCAAACAATGAAGCCGAAAGATCCATGCAGTTTTTTACTTGCAGGTGGAGAATGCCTCACTTCTGCCACACTCAAACGAACTATGTGTAGATGAGTGCGGTGAATCAAATATTACACTGAGACATGGACTGGATCAGGAAATGAGACATCAATTCCAGTACTGCAATAACATGCAATACAAAGGTGTGACTCCAAACTTAAAACAGTCTTCAGCACGGGTTGTTGGCCTCAGTGCAGAGTTTGAGCGCTGGTTAAAAATAATCTGTTCAATTCAATCACATTGAACTTATAACAGATACATACAGTAATGAACTGAACGAAGTGTTCAAAATGTTAAAACGATTTAATAGTGTAGATACGGAGAACCTGTTTCCTCTGGTGGGGAAATCAATAATATGGAGACATAATCTTAAAATTAAAGCTCGGCCGTTCGGGTCTGAAATCAGGAAGCACGTTTTCACACAAAGGGTAATTAAAATCTGGAATTCTCTCCCCGAAAGGCTGTGATTTCTGGGACAATTGGAACTTTCAGGACTGAGATCGATAGATTTTTGTTGGGTAAGGGTATCAGGGGATGTGGAGCAAAGGTGGGGAAATGGAGGTGAGGTGAAAATCAACCATGATTTAATTGAAAGCAGAGCCAGCTCGAGGGGCTGAATGGCCTCCTCCTGTTCCTATGTTCCGAATATAATTCCTGTAAATTTATCTGGACGGTTAATGGCATGAGATCATAATATTGCCTGATTAGAGTAAGGACAAACGGGGGAATGTAGTAATGACATTGGACAGTCTCTAGTGCAATCATAACAGAAACAGGGCCTGGTGTAACACCAACAGAGGCAGTGTCTAGTGTAATAATGACATTCGGCAGTGTCCAGTGTAATAATGACATTAGGCAATCTCTCGTGAAATCATAACAGAAACAAGATCTGGTATAACACTAACAGAGGCAGTGTCTAGGGTAATAATAAAGGAGCCAGATACCAGTGCAATACTAACAGATATGTGCGGTGATACTAACAGAGGTATTGCCAAATGTATCAGTGATGGAGATAATGCATAATGTAATAATAAACACAGGGTCTACAGTGTGAATAAAAGGCACAGGATCTGGTGCAGTAATAACAGAGGCATGGTCCAGAATAACTTAATCAGTGACATGCACTATTGAAGTAATAACTGAAACAGGGTCTAGTGTAATGCAAACAGTTACATAGCTTACTGCAGTAATAACTGAGACAGAATCTGGTGTAAAATAGCCAGAGACATGGACTAGTGCAGTAATAACTGAGAGAGGGCCTCGTGCAATATAACAAGAGACATGGTCTAATGCAGTAATAACCGAGAAAGGGTTTTGGGTAAGAAATACAGTGACATTTTCCAGTGCAGTTATAATTCAAACATGGTCAAGTGTAACATAAACAGAGGCATGGTCTAATAGCAGTGCTAACTGAGGCAGGCTCTAGAGTAATATAAGCAGAGACATGGTCCAGTGCAGTATTAAATGAGACAGGGTCTAGTGTAATTTAAAGAGAGACATGGTCTAATGCAATAATAACTGAGACATGGTTTTGGGTAAATTATACAGTGACATGTTGTAGTACAGTAATAACTGAGGGAGGGCACAGTGTAACATAAGCAGAGACATGGTCTAGTGCAATATAAACAAAGACATGGTCTGGTGCAGCAATAAATGAGTCAGGCTATAGTGTACTATTAACAGAGGCATGGACTAGTGCAGTAATAACTGAGACATTGCTGAGTGTAACACAACGAGGGACGTGCTCTAGAGCATTAGAAACGAAGACATAATCTAGTACAGTATAAACAGATATGGACTAGTGCAGTAATATCTGAGACAGAGACCAGTGTAACATAACAAGGAACATGGTCCAGTACAGTAATAACTAAGATTATGGTCTCGAGTATTAGAAACGGAGACATAGTCTAATGCAGTAATAAATGAGACAGGGTCTAGTATAACATAAACAGAGACATGTTCTGGTGTAATATAAACAGAGGCATGGTCTAATTTAATACTAACTCAGAGAGGGTCTAGTGCAATATAAAGAGAGGCATGTTCTCGTGTAATGTAAACAGAGAATTGGTCTAGTGTAATGTAAAGAGAGACATGGTCTGTTGCAGTAATAACTGAGACATCGTCCAGTGTAACAAATGCAGTGACATGGTCTTGTGTAGTAAGAACTGAGACAGTGTCTCGTGTAATATAAACTGAGATACAGCCTCGTGCAGCAATAACGGAGACAGGGCCGAGTGCAATGTAAACAGAGACATAGTGAAGTGCAGTAATAACTGAAAGATGGTCTAGTGCAGTAATAACTGAGAGAGGACCTAGTGTAATATATACAGTGACATGGTCTAGTGTAGTATAACAGAAGCATGTTCCAGTGCAGAAATAACTGAGAGAGGACCTAGTGTAATATATACAGTGACATGGTCTAGTGCAGTATAACAGAGGCATGTTCTAGTGCAGAAATAACTGAGCGAGGGCCGAGTGTAATATAAACATATACTTGGCCGAGTGCAGAAGTAACTGAGACAGGGCTTAGTGTAATATAAACAGAGACTTGGTCCAGTGCAGTGATAAATGAGAGGGGACCTAGTGTAATATATATCGTGACATGGTCCAGTGTAGTATATCAAAAACATGTTCTAGTGTAGAAGTAACTTGCGAGGGCCTAGTATAATATAAACAGAGACATGGTCGAGTGTAGTGATAAATGAGAGGGGACCTAGTGTATTATATACAGTGACATGGTCTAGTGTAGTATAACAGAGGCATAAAAACATAGAAACATAGAAAATAGGAGTAGGTATCGGCCATTCGGCCCTTCGAGCCTGCCGCACTATTCAATATGATCATGGCTGATTATCTAACTCAATACAATTTTCCCGCTCTTTCTCCATACCAGTTGATGCCTTTTATGTCTGAAAATCAATCTAGCTCCTTCTTAAATATATTCAGGGATTTGGCCTCCACAGCCTTATTAGGTCGAGAATTCCACAGGTTCACCACGCTTTGAGTGAAGAAAGTTCGCCTCATCTCAGTCCGAAATGTCCTATCTCGTATCCTGAGGCTCTGACCGCTCGTTCTGGACACCCCAGCAAGGGGAAACATCCTCCTTGCATTCAGACTATCTAGCCCTGTCAGAATTTTCTACGTTTCAACTAGATCCCCTCTCATTCATCTAAACTCGAGTGAATGCAGGCCGAGTCGACCCAATCTTTCCTCACACGACAGTCCTGCCATACCAGGAATCAGTCTGGATAACCTTCGCTGCACTCCCTCTATGGCAAGTATACCCTTTCTTAGGTGAGGAGACCAAAACTGCACACAATACTCCAAGTGTGGTCTCACCAAGGCCCTGTATAACTGCAGTAAGACATCCTTGCTCCTGTACTCAAAACCTCTTGCAATGAAGGCCAACATACCATTTGTCTTCCGAACTGCTTGCTGCACCTGCATGTTAGCTTTCAGTGAATGGTGTACCAAAAAAAACAGGTCCCTTTGTACACCAACATTTCCCAATCTATCACCATTTAAATAATTCTCTGCCTTTCTGTTTTTCCTTCCGAAGTGGATAACTTCACGTTTATCCACATTATACTGCATTTGCCCACTCACTCAACTTGTCTAAATCGCCTGGAAGCCTCTTTGCATCCACCTCACAACTCACGATCTCACCCAGTTTTGTGTCGTCAGCAAACTTGGAAATATTACATTTGGTTCCCTCATCCAAATCATTGATATATATTGTGAATAGCTGGGGCCCAAGCACTGGTCCCTGTTGTACCTCACTAGTCACTGCCTACACCCCGAAATAGACCCATTTATTGTTACTCTGTGTTTCCTCTCAACCAATTTTCAATCCATGCCAGTATATTACCACCAATCCCATGTTCTTCAATTTTGCACACTCTTCGCTTATGTGGGATTTTATCAAAGGCCTTCTGAAAATCCAAATGTACCACATCCACTGGTTCTCCCTTAACTATTCTACGAGTTACATCCTCAAAAATACTCCAGTAGGTTTGCAAAACACGATTTCCTTTTCATAAATCCATGTTGACTTTGCCTAATCCCGTTGACATTTTCTAAGTGTCCTGTTATCACAACCTTTATAATAGACTCTAGCATTTTCCCTACTACTGATGTTAGGCTTACCGGTCTGTCGTTCCCTATATTCTCTATCCATCCTGTTTTAAATAGTGGGGTTATATTTGCAACCCTCCAATCAGCAGGAACTGATAATAATCTCTAAGATTTTAGAAGATGACAACTAATGCATCCACTATTTCCATGGCCACCTCTTTTCGTACTCTGGGTTGCAGATTATCAGGCCCTGGGGATTTATCGGCTTTCAGTCCCAGTAATTTCTCCAGCACTATTTTCTTACCAATTCTAATTTCCTTCAATTCCTTCTTCTCACTAGTCCCTTAGTTCCCTAGCATTTCTGGGTAGTTATTTGTGTCCTCTTCCGTGAAGACAGAACCAAAGTATTTGTTTAATTGCTCTGCCGTTTCCTTGTTCCCCATTATAAATAATCCCGCTTCTGACTGTAAGGGACCTATATTTGTCTTCACTAATCTTTTTCTTTTTACATACTTGCAGAAGCTTTTACAGTCCACTTTGATGTTCCTTGCAAGTTTACTCTCATACTCTATTGCTCCCCTCTTAATCAATCTCTTAATCATTTTTTGCTGAATTCTAAACTGCTCCCAATCCTGAGTCTTGCTACTTTTTCTTGCAACTTTATATGGATACTAATTTTAATGATATTATTCTTAATTTCTTTTGTTAGCCATGGTTGTGCCGCTTTTCGTTATGTGTTTTTTCGCCAGGAAGGATTGTATAATTGTTGCAATTCATGTATTCGTTCCTTAAACGTTAGCCATTGTCTATCCACCGTCATGCCTTTTAATGAAACTTCCCAATTTATCACAGCCAACTCACTCCTCATAAAATCGTGGTTTCCTTTGTTTAGATTTAGGACCCTAGTTTCTGATTGGACTACTTCACTTTGCATCTAAATGAAGAATTCTATCATGTTGTGAACACTCTTCCCTAAAGAACCCTGCACAACAAGATTATTAATTAATCCCTTCTCATTGCGCAATACCCAATCTCGGATAACCTGTTTCCTGGTTGGTTCCTCAACGTACTGGTCTAAGAAACCATCTCGTACACACTCCAGGAATTCATCCTCCACAGTATTATTGCTAATTTGGTTTGGCCAGTCTATATTTAGAATAAAGTCACCCATGATTACTCTCGTACCCTTGTTACATGCACCTCTAATTTCCTGTTTGATGCCATCCCCTACATCACCATTACTGTTGGAGGCCGATAGACAACTCCCACCAGTGTTTTTTGCCCCTTGATGCTTCTTAACTCTACCCAGACTAATTCTACATCTTGATTTTCTGAGCCAATATCCTTTCTCACTATTGCTCTGATTTCATCCTTTACTGACAACGCCACCCCACCTCCTTTTCATTTTTGCCTGTCCTTCCTAAATATTGAATATGCTTGGATATTCAGCTCCCAGCCTTGGTCACCCTGCAACCATGTCTCTGTAATTGCAATTATATCATATCCGTTTGCATCTATTTGTAGTGTTAATTCATCTACCTTATTACGAATGCAACGTGCAATCAGATACAGTGCCTTTAAATTGGTCTTTCTCGCATTTTTAGACATCTTAACATTTGTTTGTACTCTAGCCATACTTGTCTTATTACCATTTTTTTCTTACCCGAGCCATGTACTAGTGCAGAAATAACTGAGCGAGGGCCTAGTATAATGTAAACAGAGACATGGTCTCGTGTAATATAACCAGATACTTGGCCTAATGCCGTAATAACTGAGACAGGATCTAGTGTGATATAAAATGACACATGGTCTATTGAGGTAATAACTGAGACATCGTCAGGTGTATTATAAAAAGAGACATGGTTTATTGCAGTACTAACTGAGGCATGGTCCAGTGTAATATAAACAGAGACGTGGATTAGTGCAGTAAAAACTGAGCCAAGATGTAGTGTATTATCAACAGAACATGGTCGAGTGCAGTAATAACTGAGACAGCGCCTAGTGTAATATAAACAGAGTCATGGCCTAGTGGAGTATTAACTGAGCCGTGGTCTACTGAAGCAATGGCTGAGACATATGTCCAGTGAAGTAATAATTGAGATTGGGTCCAGTATAATATAATCAGAGACATGATCTTGTGCTGTAATAACTGAGACAGGGGGAAATGTAACATAAATTGAGACATGGCCTCTTGCAATAATAACTGAGACAGTGCCCAGTGTAATTTAAACAGAGACATGGTCTATTGCATTAATAACTGAGACATCAAACTACTTTTTGTAATATATTAATGACCTAAGCTTGGGTGTAGAGGGTATTATTTCAAAGTTTGCTGATGTCACGAAACTCGGAAATGTAGTAAACAATGCGGAGGGTCGTAACAGACTTCAGGAGGACAAGGACACACTGGTGAAATGGGCAGACACATGGCAGATGAAATTTAACGTCGAGAAGTGTGATGTGATACATTTTGGTAGGCAGAATGAGGAGAAGAAATATGAACGAAATGATACAATTTTAAAGGGGGTACATGAACAGACAAAACCGAGGGTGTATGCACACAAATCTTCGCAGGTGGCAGAACAAGTTGAAAAGGCTTTTAAAAAGCATATGGGGCCCTCGGCTTTTTTAATAGAGGCTGAGAGTACAAAAATAAGAAAGTTATGCTAAACCTTTATAAAACACTCGTTAAGCCGCAGCTGGAGTGTTGCGTTCAATTCTTGGCACCACACTGAAGGAAGGATGTCAAGGTCTTAGAGAGGGTTCAGAAGAGATTTACTAGAATGGTGCCAGGGGTGAGGGACTTCAGTTATGTGAAGAGATTGAAGAAGCTGGGGTTGTTCTCCTTATAAGAGAGAAGGTTAAGAAGAGATTTGATAGATGTGTTCAAAATCATGAACGGTTCTGATAGAGTAAATAAGGAGAAACTCTTTCCAATGGCAGAAAGGTCGGTAACCAGAGGATACAGATTTAAGGTGATCAGTAGAAGAGCCAGAAGCGCCATGAGGAATCATTTTTTGACACAGCGAGTTGTTACATATCTGGAATGCGCTGCCTGAAAGGGTGGTGGAAGTAGATTGAATATTAACTTTCAAAAGGGAATTCGATAAATACTTGAAGGGAAATAAATTACTGGGCTATGTCGAAAGAGCTGGGAAATGGGATCATTGGATAGCTCTTTCAAAGCGCCGGCGCAGGCACAATGGGCCGAATGGCGTCCTTTGCTGTACTTGCTATGGTACTATGATACTATGATACATGGTCTGGTGCAATATAAACAGAAACAGGGTCTCGTGCAGGTATAACTGAGGCAGGGTGTAGTGTAATATGAACAGACACCTGGTCTAATGCAGTAAGAATTGAGGCAGGATGCAGTGTAATACAAACAGAGTCAGGGTCTAGTGCAGGAATAACTGAGGCAGGGTGTAGTGTAATATAAACAGACACCTGGTCTAATGCAGTAAGAATTGAGGCAGGATGCAGTGTAATACAAACAGAGTCAGGGTCTAGTACAGGAATAACTGAGGCAGGGTGTCGTGTAATATGAACAGACACCTGGTCTAATGCAGTAAGAATTGAGGCAGGATGCAGTGTAATATAAACAGAAACAGGGTCTAGTGCAGGAATAACTGAGGCAGGCTGTCGTGTAATATAAACAGACACCTGGTCGAATGCAGTAAGAATTGAGGCAGGATGCAGTGTAATATAAACAGAGTCAGGGTCCAGTGCAGGAATAACTGAGGCAGGCTGTAGTGTAATAAAAATAGACACCTGGTCTAATGCAGTAAGAATTGAGGCAGGATGCAGTGTAATTTCAACAGACACCTGGTCGAGTGCAATAATAAATGAGGCAGGGTGCAGTGTAATATAAACAGACACCTTGTCTTTCCTTTTATTCGTTTATGGGATGCGGGCTTCGCTGGCTCGCCCAGCATTTATTACCCATCCCTTATTGCCCTTGAGAAGGTGGTGGTGAGCCGCCTTCTTGAACCGCTGCAGTCCGTGTGGTGAAGGTACTCCCACAGTGCTGTTAAGAAGGGAGTTCCAGGATTTTGACCCAGCGACGATGAAGGAACGGCGATATATTTCCAAGTCGGGATGGTGTGTGACTTGGAGGGGAACGTGCAGGTGGTGTTGTTCCCATGTGCCTGCTGCCCTTGTCCTTCTAGGTGGTAGAGGTCGCGGGTTTGGGAGGAGCTGTCGAAGAAGCCTTGGCGAGTTGCTGCAGTGCATCCTGTGGATGGTACACACTGCAGCCACTGTGCGCCGGTGGTGAAGGGAGTGAATGTTTAGGGAGGTGGATGAGGTGCCAATCAAGCGGGCTGCTTTGTCCTTGATGGTGTCGATCTTCTTAAGTGTTGTTGGAGCTGCACTCATACAGGCAAGTGGAGAGTATTCCATCATACTCCTGACTTGTGCCTTGCAGATAGTGGAAAGGCTTTGGGGAGTCAGGAGATGAGTCACTCGCCGCAGAATACCCAGCCTCTGACCTGCTCTTGTAGCCACAGTATTTATGCGGCTGGTCCAGTTAAGTTTCTGGTCAATGGTGACCCCCAGGATGTTGATGGTGGGGGATTCGGCCACCGAATGGTAATGTCGTTGAATGTCAAGTGGAGGCGGTTAGACTCTCTCTTGTTGAAGATGGTCATTGCCTGACACTTGTCTGGCGCGAATGCTAATTGCCAGTTATCAGCCCAAGCCTGGATGTTGTCCAGGTCTTGCTGCATGCGGGAAAGGAGTGCTTCATTCCCTGAGGAGTTGCGAATGGAACTGAACACTGTGCAATCATCAGCGAATATTCTCATTTCTGACCTTGCGATGGAGGGAAGGTCATTGATGAAGCTGCTGAAGATGGTTGGGCAGTAATAACTGAGACAGGGTGCAGTGTAATATAAAAAGACACCGGGTCGAGTGCAGTAATATCTGAGGCAGGGCCTGGTGCAGTATAAACAGAGACATGGTCTAGTGCATTAATAATTGAGGCAGAGCTTAGTGTAATATGAACAGAGATTAAACAGATTATGGTGTTTGTTCACAGGAAATGAATTACTATCCAGGCGATGAAGGTGAAAATTACTCCCAGGGTTTTTAGTGTAACCACAACAAAGGGAGGTCTGGTGTAAGAATTGTCGACAGTAACAATAACAGATGCATTGTTCTCCGATAAAATTCACAAACTCATCCTCTGGTTTAACAGACAGGATGTTTAGTGTAACGATAGCAGAGATTGGGGAAGACTTCCGTCATCACTACCTGGGAGCTAATCTGCTGAATGGATCGCACGGCCTTTGGAGAACCCGCCTGACTTTAGTTCCAGGCCATGACAACTAAAATCTACCCCAGGGTCTAGTGTAACAAAACAGAACAGGGTCTAGTGCAATAAGAGCAGAGGGAGGGTTTACTGTTACAACAACAAAGAACCACTGAAATACAAGGGCAGAGGGTTTTGATATCATAGTAATAACAGAGGCCAGGGTCCAGTGTAATGAAGGAGAGACAGAATCTATTCGAATAATAATAATAAAAATAATAAAAATAACAACAATAATGAAGGCATGGTTGCGTTACAACAGCAGAAAGAGGGTGCAGTGTAATAATTAGGGGCACGGTAGTGTGGTGATTATGTTCCTGGACTGGTAATACAGAGGGCTGGACGATTAATTCAGAGAACATCAGTTCAAATATGAGAGATTGAGAATTTGAATTCAGTTGTTTAAACACTAAATGAAAATCTGATCTCAGTAAAAGTAACCATGAAGCTATCGGATTGTTGTAAAAACCCAACTGGTTCCCTGAAGGCCTTTAGGGAAGGGAATCTGCCGCCCTTTACCGGTCTGGCCAAATGCAACTCCAATCCCACAGCAACCTGGTGGACTCTTAACTGCCTTGTCAAGTGCCGAGCGAGCCACTTAGTTGTATCAGACAGCAAGAACGAATAGGACTGCAGCGGTTCAAGAAGAAGACCCCCCGCCCCGCACCCACTGGCGATGGGCAATAAATGCCCACATCCCAGGAATGGGAAAAAGTATCATTCTGGTGAATCTGCGCTGCACCCGCTCCAAGGCCAATATATCCTTCCTGAGTTGCAGTGCCCAGATCTGAATGCAGTACCACCGATGGGGTATAACCTGAGCTCTGTACAGCTGGAACATAACTTCCACCCCCTTGAATTCCAGTCCCCTTGAGATAAAAGCCAACTTTCCAATAACCTTTGTGATTACTTTTTGTATCTGTTGGAAAGGACAGCGAGAGAACCTCCCTAAATATGCCGCGGAAATCTTTATGTCCACTTGAGAGGGCAGACGGGCCTCAGTTTATTATACAGCAACAAGGACAGAGAGATACTGAGAGCGTTAGGGAGAGAAGGATAGAAAAAAATACGACAGAGGCAAAAAGATACAAGAAAGAAAGAATGAAATAGTGACAGAAACAGAGAGAGAGTGAAATAATGAAAGACAGTGGTAGACACAGAAATGGTGATGGGACAAGGCGAGATATAAATACAGAGAGAAACAGTTCGGGAGACAAAGGAATCGATACACTGAGATGGAGAGAAATACAGGGAGAACGAGGGACAAACAGAGAAGGAAAAACTAAGAAAGAGAAAAAGAGGGAGAAAGGGACTTAAAAATAGAAAGAGTCAGGAGGGAGCGAGAGCGAAAAAAGCTGAGGAATAGAGAAATAAGTAATAGAGAGAAAGACATGAAATGAAAGGCAGCGAACCATCAGGTCACTGCTTCAGATACCAGAGGAAGCTGAGTGACTGTTTCCAAAGATACCGCCAGTCATGTCCTCAATGGAGACTCGAACAGAGAATGGCTCATTTGCAAATATCACCGCAATGCTTATCTCTGTCCTTCTGCACCGACCCTGCGGCCATATTTAGACCGCGCTGTAAGATGTTGCCATCAGATTATGGCTCCTGTATTTATTTTTTGCTCAGAAGTGAGATGTGTGGTTTCGAGCAGGCAGCAGAAAAACAGGAAGTGTGTTGACTCAGAATGAAATCAAAGGCAGCAGCTTTATGTTTTCAACCTGAACAGACTTCCTGTCTCTGTGGGCGGGCTGACCCGAACAGCTCGATAACCGGAATATCTCCATTATAGTTCAAAACTGTATTTACCTCCATTTCAGTTTAAAGAATAAAATATGAACTTGGTTTTAACACATTCAGTGAAAGGGGAGATCGGCTGAAGATTATCACTGGAAGAACAGGGGACAGAAAAAAATCTGTTGGTAAAGAAGGTTAATCATAAAGTAAAACGCTTTGCCAAGAGTGGATACTGAGTCGAGAATAAAACACCAATTAAAGAAAGAAAGACAGAAAGAAAGAAATGGATGGATAGAAAGAACGAAAGACAGAGGTGACACAGAAATAGTGATGGGTAAAGGAGATACATGAATACATTGAGAAACAGTTAGGGAGGCACGGGAATGGCCACACAGAAATTGAGAGGCTTTTAAAAATGGAGGCTATAAAAATGATATAGGGAAAGGGCAGAAAAATGGGATTGCAGTAAACAATTCCAGGTGAACAGCCAGTAGCACCAAACAGGACCTGCCTCCCTGCTGTAAATTGGCAGATTCTATGATACCGACAAAAATAAAGTAACTTGAGTTTGGCTCTTTGTGTGACCATCAGTAGTTACCACTATGATCTCCGCATCAGAGGTTCTGGGCTGATGTCAACTTTCTGACCTAGAACTTAGAGCACTCATTATAAAAGCTGCATAGACGGAGGTGCGGTTACTCGAATAGCCCATTAAACTGGCATCCTATGTACCTGTTCTGGTGGTTCGGGTGGACAATAAACATCTCATAGTTTTGGGCGAAATCAAAAGTAAAATTCTGCGAATGCTGGAAATCTGAAATATGAACGGAAAATGCTGGAAATACTCAGCAGGTCAGGCAGCATCTGTGGAGAGAGAAACAGAGTTAACGTTTCAGGTCGACAACCTTTTGTCAGAACTGGAAGAAGTCTATCTACCTGAAACGTTATCTCTGTTTCTTTCTCCACGGATGCTGCCTGGCCTCCTGAGTATTTCCAGCATTTTCTGTTTTTATTTCATCGTTTTGGGAGTCCCATTGTAAAAAGGACACCAAAGCCATACAGAATATACAGTGTAGATTCACCAGGATGATACCAGGCACGGCACGCTATCGTGTGAGGAGATACATTAGAATCTGCAACTATTTCCACTGCAGAAGATAAGCCTAAACGGAAATTTAACAAAAGCTTTAAAATTATGAATTGCATTGAAAAGGTGATTAGGAAAAAGACAATTTCCTCCAGTTAGGTACTCGGTGACCGGAAATGGCCAATGTAAAATTGCCACTAAGGGAGAGAGAGGAGTGTCTGTAGCACATATGTGCGTGTGTCTTTCCGTCTTTTTCTCTTTAATTTATGTTTCTCCCACATAGATGTCGAAATGCAACATCTGAGCCCTTTGATGGCCTCGATGCAGGCTGTTTGAACTCATTCAAACCATAATAAAGACTTGCATGTAAAATCGCGCCTGTCACGACCTCAGGATGGCCCAAAGCGCGTTGCAGACAAAGAAGTACCTTTGAACTGTTGTTATGTAGGAAAGGCGGCAGTCATTTGCGCACAGCAAGGATCCACAAACAGCAATGAGATAAATGACCAGATAATCTGTTGCAGTGGAAGGATAAATATTGGGCCCAGGACACAAGGGAGAACTTCCCATCTCTTCCTCCAATCGTCCCGGGGAATCTTTTACACCCACCTGGGTAAACTCTTATCAGAAACACGGCACCTCCGACAGTGCAGCACTCCATCCGGACTGCCCCTCCGATAGGACAGCACTCCTGCGACATAAAACAGGAACCTGCAGAATGGGCGAGTAATTGGCAAATAAATTTCAATAGAGAGAAATGTGAGGTGGTACATTTAGATCGGAAGAATAAGGAGGTCACATACTCCTTGGCAAATAAGAATCTAAATGGGGGAGAGGAGCAGAGGGACCTGGGGGTAAAGATACACAAATCACTAAAAGTAGTGATGCAGGTTATTAAGGCCATAAAAAAGCAAACCAAGCACTGGGGTTCATTTCTAGAGGAGTAGATTTGGAATGCAGAAAATTTATGTTAAACTTGTATAGAACCTTGGTTAGACCACACTTGGAGTCCTATGAACAGTTCTGATCTCCATATTATAAAAAGGCTATGGGGCACTGGAGAAGGTGCAGAAAAGATTCACTAGGCTCATACCACAATCGAGAGGTTGAACCTCAGGAAAAATTGAACAGGCTGAGGCTCTCTTCTGTAAAATAGAGAAGACTGAGGGGTCACCTGACAGAGGTCTTTAAGATTATGAGAGGGTTTGATAGGGTAGATATGGAGAAGATGATTCCACTTGCGGGGGAGTCCAGAACAAGGGACCATACATATAAGATAGTCACTAATAAATCCAATAGGGAATTCAGGGGAAACTTCTTTACTCAAAGAGTGGTTAGAATGTTGTAAGAAGTAGTTGAGGAAACGGGTCAGTGTAAGACAAATCTATCTCAGCTCAATTGCTAAGTTTAAATCTGAGATAGATAGCTTTTTGGCAACCAAAGGTGTTCAGGGATATGGGCCAAAGGCAGAAAATTGAGCCCAATATTGGATGACAATCCAGTGCAGTACCGGAGGAGTGCTGCACTGTCGGAAGTGCATTCTTTTGGATGAGACGATAAATTGAGGCACTGTCTGTCCTCCCAGGTGGACGTGAAAAATCCCATGATACTATTTTGAAGAAGAGCAGGGGGTTTCTCCTGCTCCAATGTTTATCACTAAATCAACATCACTGAAACAGATCATCTGGTCATTTATCTCATTGCTCCATGTGGGATCTTACTGTTCAAAAATTGGCTGCTGTATCTTTCTCCATCTTGCTCTCTCCCTAACTGTTTCCCCATCTCTTCCTCTGCCTTTCTGTTTCCACCTACCTTTCTCATTCTTTCTCTCTCTCACTGTTGCCCCTATCTCCCTTTTCTGTCTCCCCCTGTCTCTCTCTCTCTCCATCTCTGTTTTTCCCTGTCTCTCCCTCTCTCTGTCTGTTTCCTTCTGTCTCTCCCACTTCTTCCGTTTCTCACTCTCTCCCATTCTCTCTATTGCTCCCTCTATCCCTCTCGTTCAGTATTCATTATCTCATTGCTGTTTGTGGGATCTTGCTGTGCGCAAATTGGCTGCCGTATTTCCGACATTCAACAGTGACCACACTTCAGAAGTACTTCATGGGCTGCAAAGCCCTTTGGGACGTCCGGAGGTCATGAAAGGCGCTATATAAATGCAAGTCTTTCTTTTTAAATGTCAACATTTGAAAATGCAAGTTGCGATATGTTAAAAGCTCAGAGATTAATGCGTCTGTAGAACATTGCTCTGGTCATTGCTTTAACCTGTTAACTTTACATGGGTTAAATGTTCCACAAAGTTGACATCCAGAGGAACACCAGCCTCTTTAGGAATGTTCTATTGATTTCTGCAGCCGAACTGGGTTCTTAATTTTAATCGTGTTCCCCTTTGATACAAATAACATCTGTTCTAATTGAACAAAACACCCACTGATGCCACTGTTCGAGACATTTCTATTTCTTTGGACCAAACTGTCAATATTCTGAAAATAAAACCTATTTGTGAGTTCAAACAAATCAATAACTGACTTTGATGATCTGGGTTTGCTGCCGTGAACATTTCACCGAAACCAAAGGCGCTTATGTAAATAATCACAGAAATAGAAGTCCCAGATTAGAGTATTGAGCACCGAAAATCAGCAACACATGTTCCCCCAACACAACCCAGAATAAAGAGAGAGAGAGAAATGCAAATCTCTCAACGAATTCAAACAACAATTGTTTTTGGTCCATTTCTACAAGTTATAGGGCAAATTAGTGAAGGCAATATCTACGTTCATAATCATGGAATCATAGAAAGATTACAGCACGGAAGGAGGCCATTCGACCCGTCGATTCCGTGCCGGCTGTCTATAAGAGCAATCCAGCGAGTCCCACACCCCTGCCATATGCCCGTAGCCCCGAAATGTTTTTCCCTTCAAGTACTTATCCAGTTCCCTTTTGAAGGCCATGATTGAATCTGCCTCCACCACCCCCTCTGGCAGTGCATTCCAGATCACAACCACTCGCTGTGTCAAAAAAAGTTTTTTCTCATCTCGCCTTTGGTTCTTTTGCCAATCGCCTTAAATCTTTGTACTCTGATTCTTGACCGCTCCGCCAATGGGAACAGTTTCTCTCCATCTACTCTCTCCAGAGCCTTCAAGATTCTGAATACCTTTATCAAATCTCCTCTAAACCATCTCTGCTCTAAGGAGCACATCCTCAGCTTTTCCAGTCTATGCAGGTAACTAAAGTCCCTCATCCCTGGAATCATTCTAGTAAATATTTTCTGCACCCTCTCTAAGGCCTTCACATCCTTCCTAAAGTTCAGTGCCCAGAACTGGACCCAATATTCCAGTTGTGGT
Organism: Heptranchias perlo; assembly: GCF_035084215.1. Classification (NCBI taxonomy): domain Eukaryota; kingdom Metazoa; phylum Chordata; class Chondrichthyes; order Hexanchiformes; family Hexanchidae; genus Heptranchias; species Heptranchias perlo. The sequence goes on along the minus strand of NW_027139581.1, from coordinate 1,166,837 downwards.
CCAACCAGTGTTTTATAAAGGTTCATCACAACCTCCTTGCCTATGTACTCCATGCCTCTATTTATAGAGACCACGATCCCCTATGCTTTATCAACCTGCTTTCTCAACCTGCCCTGCTACCTTCAACGATTTGTGCACCCCCATATCTCTCTGTTCCTGCACTCCTTTTAGAATTGTGCCCTTTACTTTATATTGCTTCTCCTAGTTCTTCCCACAGAAATGTATCACTTCACACCTTTCTGCGTTGAATTTCGTCTGCCACGGTTCAGCAGGCCCTTGTAGTTACGCATCCAAAAAATTGGAAGAGGTTGCGAGGGAAATAGTGGAGGTAATGGTCAAAAAAAGACTGTGGAAACAGAAATAGTCCGAAAGTCGCTGGAGAGTAGCAAGTGTTGCATTCCCCTCCCATCAACGGAAATAATTAAGTTAGGGAATTACACACTTATTAATCTTACTTTCATTTTTACCATCACTTGCACAAATCATCACACACTCCAGGTTTATATCAGGAACTTTTGTGTGATGCTGAGATGATCACTTGACAATAAACCAGAGAGACTCCATGGTAGCAGGCGTTGAGTTCCCTCAATGCACCGTCCCCAGTGAATACTCTATCCCTGGATCATGAAAGAGGAACATTTCACCGCTGCAGTCCATTATACGGGAAGATATTAATGAACACTTAGAAAGGCGAGGACTGATCAGGGACAGACAGCGTGGATCTATCAAGTACAGGTTGTGCTTGAGGATTTCATCTGAAGCATAGATGAAGAGAAAGGGCCTGTTTATTATCTATGGATTTTCAGGAGACGTTTCCTCAGGTGTCAAATAAGAGACTTGTTGCAAAAAGCAAGGCACATGGTAGTAAAGGGAATGTGGCTATCTGGACAGAGCGGTGGCTGAGGGGCTGAAGTGAAAGTGTAGGGGTAACTGGATTTTGTTTTTGCATTCACAGGATGTGGTCAGAGGCAGACTGTAGGGATCTGTGCTCGGGCCCATTTTGTTTTTCTGTTTTTATTGACATTTACACAAATGGTTTGGATATAGACAAAAGACGAATGCGATCACAGTTTGCTGATGGTTCCAAATTATAATCCCAAAGCTATGAAAATAATTCAGAAGATTACAGGACATCGGCCGGTTAGTAGAAAGAGGAGAGAGGTGACAAATGCTGTTGAATGCAAGGAAATGTGAAGTAACACATTTTTGGGAAAAAATATTGAAAGATAGTATATTCCAAACAGCAACACAGTTGAGAGATCATCCGAGAATCATAGAGCACAAAGGGTAAATAATAAAAGATTGCTTCCACTGGTTGGCCATTCACGCGGCATGGAATCAGTGTTATCACGAGGAGAGCAGGAGGATGCGCTGGGAGATTTCTTTTCATGCAGAAGGTCCCTGGATTGTTTTAACCATCTCGAAGATTGAAGGTGAACCTATATCCTAATTACAAGGGAATTGGTTAAGTATTTGAGAGGAAAAATATCAAAAATACACCGGAAATCGCAGGAACATGAGATCCGAAGGCACATTTGAAGAGGAAGCGCCGCTATTGCCAAACGGCGGCCTTCAGTGTCGCACATTATATGATTCTAGCATATGTTTAGCTATTCATTGTGTGATCTCATCACTTTTCCAACAGAATACTTGGGACAAGCTTGCCTTGGTAACAGAATGGTCAGCATGACATCGGTTTCTGAAGAAGAGTTATAAATACATGTTAAAGATATAAACGATCTGCAATGACATTTTTTAATAACAGAAAATAAAATGCTGAAAATAATTGGTGAAGATAATAATTTATCCATGTGGAATGTACTTGTAACCATTAAGAATGATATTTGTTGTACACACACACACATATACAAAAAGCAAACACTTCGATTGTGCTCTTTTCAGTTGTTCCTCTTAACCAGATGAGAGTTAGAGCAATTTGAGGGATTTAGGACCCTGCAGCAGCCCAAACGGCGGTGCTGTGAGTGCACAGTTCCGGGCTCTGCCGAACAGAATCAGTGTTAGCTATTTAGAAAATACTGCAGGAAAAAGATCCTTAACATAAAAACAACTGCGATCAATTGGCACAGCACAATACAAGTGTGCATTAGTAAACTTTCACACAACAGATTTTACCACTAATAGCGCTGTTCCTCCTCTATAGTCCCCCTCAATCCCCAATCGTCTCTGGAAGATTGTTGCAAGATTCATCCCCAGCCTTTCAACGCGAATATTACGACATTATAGGAGATAAATAACAAATTGCACGCAGCTGCTGATAGCTATTAACAAGAATAAACGTATGCGTCCAACCAAAAATTATTGTCTGCTCCCACCCTCGCAAATATATATATCTATATTTATATTGGTATCCGTCCATCTGTCAATCGATCCATCTATCAATCTATGTACCTATCTATCTATCTATCTATCTATCCATCTATCTATCCATCTATGTTTCTATCTATCTATCTATTTATCTATCTATCTATATATTTCTTGTGTCTGTGTCTATGTGAAGGATATATTACACAGATACACAGATTGATAGATATTGCAGGGTGCACTGTTATGAAGAAAATAGCTTGACCAAAATTGATCAACGTGAATCACATGCCGCAATCTCAGTAATATCTTTTGGGATATGTTCAAACTGATTGAAACAAAGAGAAGCGTGTCTGAGGGATGGAGATTCCCTTCCCTCCTGTTTCACATTTCAGCTGCCCTGCTGTCCGGCGAATTGAGAGCTGCAGCGGGAGAAAATCACTTGGTTTGGTCTGGCGCGGCACCTAATGGATGTTCTAAAGGTTGCATCGGTGTCGCTGAGAGTCAGCTCTTTGTCGGCCCCGTGTGAGCGTGCGCATGCGTGCCCGGGACATTAATAGAAATGCAGCTCAATTTCAAAGGGAATGGTTCGTCATCATTATTTCGTGGAAAACAAAATCACTAAAAAGCTACTCGTAGCAGCGAACTCATAAAAAGATATTCTGCAAATCAATGACTTTGATCTAACTTTCATGGACCTTCTTTATAGGTTCAAAGCCGATAAATCCGCAGGGACAAATGTTGTAAACTTCAGGCTCCAAAGCTTGAGCGGGGCCAAGGTCAAACCCCAGTGTTCCCTCCCTCTATATCCCCCTCAACAATAAAGGTTAAAGAGCTGCCAACAATTCTGTAAATGATCTCGAGAGGCGGAAAATCGGCAGCGGTAAGAGTCACCTCTTTGTCGTTGGCAGAAATCCCGCAACGTCGGAGATACGGCCCAACTTCACAATACCATTACTCCTGGGCCAAGATCTATCAATGGTTGACAGTAATAATCAATGAGTGAATAAATGCAGGAGAGGTTCCACTGCAACGAGAACTCGCCAATGTCGGACCTATTTCAAGGAAGGTGACAAAACAAATTGTTAGCTTTCGGCAAACTAATTTTACAGCATTGCAGCAGAATCATTGAAAGGGACCAGAAAGAACAACATTGAGAAGAGGCTGTACCGAAATTCTCCAGGAAGTGTCAGCCCAGGAATTTGGAGAGGGACAGATCCTGTCTTGTCAAACCTCTTGACTTTTTTCAGGATGTAACATTTCAAGTGGACATTTGAAATTCGTATGCTCTGTTATAGGTACATAGGAATACAAGGATTACAGACAGAAACGGTAATTGCAGCCCATCTTTCTGATCCCAGTAGTGGCGGAACAGGCTCGAAGGACACCAATAGAGGGAGATAGCTCAAGCTGTGATTGAGTACAGTGATACAGAGAGACATCAACTGAGGTCGATAGATAAAGGTGTGACTGAGTACAGTGAACGATTCTGAGAGACACCAACAGGGGGAGAAAGATGAAGGTGTGACTGAGTGCAGTGACTATGATCCACATGCCTTAATCACACCATCATCCTTCAACGCCATTCCTCTGTTGTCCAGCTTGGCGGGATTCACCTTGCTTCGGTCAACCTTGCCTACCTTATTGTAACCAGAGTATCTTTACCAATTATTTCTCTTCCGACCTCCAGACCGTCAAGTCACTTCCTCATTCTCTTATAGACAATTTAAATTGATGACCCCTCATCACTGACTCCCCAAATGGAGGAAATAGTCTTCCCTTATGGACTCACTCAAAACACTTTCTAATTTTCTACAAGTTCTTGACAAAGTCATACTTGGAGAATTGCATTCATACTGGTGCCCATACATGATGGAGGGGAATATAGAGGGGGATATAGATGGGAACATAGAGGGGGATATAGAGGGGGATATAGAGGGGGTTATAGAAGGGGATATAGAGGGGGCTATGGAGGGGAATGTAGAAGGGAATATAAAGCGGATTATAGAGGGGGATATAGAGAGGGGGAAATAGAGGGGATTATAGAGGGGACAATGTAGAGGGGATATAGCAGAGGATATTGAGGGAGATATAGAGGCGAAATAGAGGGAATATAGAGTGGCATATAAATGGGAATATAGAGGAGAATAAGGAGAGCGAAATAGAGGGAATATAGAGGGGGATAAAGTGGGAATATAGAGTGGAATATAAAGGGGGATATAGATGGGAATATAGAGCGAATATAGATGTGTATTATAGAGGGGAAAATAGATGGCAATATAGAGGGAGATATAGAGGGGATATAGACTGGAAGATAGAGGGGAATATAGAGGGGAATTATAGAGGGGAATATAGATGGCAATATACAGGGGGATATAGAGGGTTATTTCGTGGGGATTATAGAGGTGGAATATCGAGAGGAATATAGAGGGGATATAGTGGGGGATATAAAGGGGGATATAGAGGGTGATGTAGAGGAAAATATCGAAGGGATTATCGTGGGGGAATATAGGGGGATTATAGAGGGGCAATGTCGATGGGATATAGTGGGCGATATAGAGGGGAAAATAGAGGGGGATACAGAGGGGAACGGGGAGAGGAATATTGAGGGAATATTGAGGGGATTATAGAGGGGATATAGAGGGCCTTATAGAGGGGCGTATTGGGGGATTTAGAGTGGGAAATAGAGGGGCGTATAAGGGGAAATCGAGAGGGGGATATCGAGGAGAGTTTATAGGGGGATACAGAGAGGGATATAGAGAGAGATATGAAGGGGATATGTGGGGAATGTAGAGCGGAATATGGAGGGAATATAGAGGGGGAAATAGAGGTGAATATAGAAGGGAATACAGATGGGAATATAGAGGAAATATAGAGGGAAATATAGAGGGGAATATAGAGGGGGATATAGAGAGGAAAATGGAGGGGAATGTAGAGTGGAATATAGAGGGAATATAGAGGGGAATATAGGGGGCGAAAAAGAGTGGAATATAGAGGGGCATATAGAGGGGGAATATAGGTGGGACGAAAGAGGGGAAATCGAGATAATATGGAAAGGATTAGAGAGGAGGAATTTAGAGGGGTATAGAGAGGGGAGATAGAGGGGTATTTAGAGAGGGATATAGAGGGTGATGTAGAGGGGGTAAAGAGGGAATAGAGAGGGGCATATAGAGGAGAATATAAAGTAGATTATAGAGAGGAATGAAGAGGGGGAATATTGAAGAAATATAGAGATGGATATAGAGGGGAATATCATGGTCCGAAGGAGGTGCAGACCAGGGCAATAAAATGGCACCCAGTCTCAGGGTATTTAGGTATCAGGCTGGGCTGAAGGAGTTGGAGCTATTTTCATGAGTGAACTCAGGCTTAGAGCAGATGTGACAGAATTTTATATTTTATTTGAAGGAAATAGATTGTGATGAATTAGATGGGATATTTGAGACGGAGAGCAATGGAAGAAGTACATTATATGCTTATTAAACAGGTAGGCAAAGAATTAAGGCAGCTGTTCGTAAGTAATCCTTTCAACAGACAGTCTAACTGCACCAGTCTCACAGTAAAATGGGAATAAGGGAAACATGGAGAAAGAAAGGGTTGTAAAGACCGACCACGTTTCTGTTGTAATTGAGTGAATTCAAATAAAGACATTGTGAGACCTTTTGTCAAACACAAATTGATACATGTTGCATGTCTGAGACTCTGTCTCTCCTCACCCCGGTCAGATTTCCGCTTCATCTCTTTCTGATGAAGATTTGCCCTGATCAGACTAGAGTTACAAGAAGCGGATGGAAATCCTCAGCCTTCTCTTAATGAATAGGTAGAGCAACTCAGGCAATTGGATGTGGATATTGGAGGAGGCCGTATTATCCTGCAAATCAGGAGGGATTGGGGGAATGATTCAGGCAGCGCCAGTGATGAGGGGCCGACCTCAGTCTAGGAAACAAAATTCATGCAAAAATGTGAATGGACATAAGCACCTTTTACATCCCACAAATCGATCCAAATCTACCCGTCCTGCAATCCATCCATCCATTGGTCCGTCCGTCCATCCATCTCAATTACCTATCAATTACCTAACAACTTCATTGAGCATAATTATAGCTTCTGTACCGGTTTTCGGCCCGGCTTGGTGACTGAAGCGCTGAGCTAACTTCCGTCCACGGCCATAAAAGTAATGACAGCAGCAATTTATGAAAATGCCTCAATCAATGAGCAATAATTCTGGCTTTAAAAATTGATCTCAGTACAACTTATTATAACCAATGGGGTGCGTTGTGAAGTCAGTATCAATTGTTGCTGGGTAGATCTGTGTACCTTTAGGCTTTACTCACAATGAATGGAGGTTGAACTCGGCTTTCAGCTCTGCGGTCAGTTGTCAGGAAACAGCTCATTGATTTACTCCACAGAACCCGCAGATGCTTCTTGTAAATTACATTGTGAGTTTTCGCCATTTCCTGACGACAGTAAGACGGACTTCCCGCCAAGGAATGTTTTACAGATATGGCTTGAGTTTGGGTTTCAACAAAACGAGGTTTAACTACTCAGCAAAAACACGTCTTTTACATGCGATAACATCTAAAGTCTAATTGTCTGCAAATCCCCCCTGTACAATATCATAAAATGCGATTATAGAATGTGAGAACCTTGAGATATTATTGAAATAATTTTCAATCCCGAGTACAGACCATTCTAGCCTTGATATTTTCCATAACCTACTATAATCCGGCAGTAGGCTGGGGAAGATGTGCTACTTCCACAAAAATATACAGGCGGTTATTGATATGAGGAACAGAATAACCGATAAAATACAAGCATTTTATGAAATTATTCTTTCTTTACAGGACTCGGGAATACTGAAAGCTGTTCGTGTATAATCAAAGCGAACAACAGCAACGAACACTGAGACGGTGAAATATAGTTACAAACAGATCTGGTCTGACTGTAATTCCAACACTGCATTCAAGTTAAATTTTTAAAAATTATATATATATATATATATGTATATCCAGGGAACGTACCATGTATAATATCATATATTTAATATATACACACAGAATACGTTTATATACATCCATTGATTGTGTAATTAAATTGCACATAGTGCAGAATCTGTTGGTAATTATTCAGTTCCGTTGATTTGTAATTGGAATCAAAAGTTAGAAGAGGCGCTGTAAATTTTGAAATGAATTTACATGTCCAGTTTCTGCGATAGAAATAGATATACGTGTGTGTGTGTGTGTGCGTGTGTGTGTGTGAGTGAGTGAGTGAGAGACACAGACAGACAGATAGAGACAGATATAGAGAGAAATAGAGAGAGAGAGACAGATTTGGAAACAAGTGAACTGTTGCCCACAACACGAATTCTACCCAGCGCTGGGAGTCACGTTCACTGGAACCAAAACAGCTGCATCTCTGATTAATCCAACAATGAATCAAAGATCAGACCTTTAACTAGAACATGTGAACTAATAATCTCACTTTCCTTGTAAAAATTAAAAATCTATCTAACATTAATAAAACAATGTCTACGTTTATTTTTTTGTTTCACACTTTTCAATAGTCTTTAATTTTGCAGTATTAAGGACATTTACAATGTGCAATATGGTAATTCTCATTAGAAAGCAAGGCATTTGAGAATTTAATTCTGAGGGAGACAGTTTTGGAGAAACTGTGTAATCTCCTGCAAAGACAGGTGGATTGCTTCACAATTTACAATCGTTCAATATGAGTAACTTTACCCCACTACCGATAGTAAAGTTAGTATCAGGGGCCCGAGTGATGGGGAGAGCTCACATTAAGTAAAGAACTGCATAGAAACGATATCTGATACCTGAAAATAAAGGCAATAGTTTCCCAAAATTTGTTGAACATCCGATAGAATTGGTACAATAATAATCACTTCCTCTCTCCTTTTGCATTCGATTCAGTGACACCAACTGAATAGGGATTAAAAATGTGGGAGAATCAGACTCCATATACTATCTTTAAACTGAAATTGTTTTGGATTAACTGTATTATCTAGATCGATAACTAGCCAATACAAAGCAAATCTAGTTTTGAGAGGTGAGCACAGAAAATGGATTATTGGTGCTAATTTTTTGATGATCGAAAATCAGATCGTTGAGCTGAGAAAGGAAAAGAGAGGAGGAGCCAAACTACTGCTGAAGGAGGCGGATGATTTCCAGCCCCGGGCTTTAGCTCACGGAGCTCCAGGCAGTTTAAATAGTGGAGCGCTCGGCTTCAGGTCAGCAATCAGGAGGCTGTTCTGGGGAGCAGAGAGTTTGATCAAGAAAGCAAACGATGGCGCTTGGCTTCTACCTCTGTTTACTTCTGTCTTACTTTACCTGTGAGTATTCTTTCCCTTTTCAGCTCAGGGTGGGGGAAATTCCTCTGATTGCACTGTGAAGATTATCTTAGCGAAATTGCAAATACGTCAGGAAAGAACCGATTTATCAGTTCTCCAGCATGACAACAAAATTAAACCTTCAATAATTCGTTCAAGATATTGTACAAAAAGAACGAGAAGATGGATGATTAACCCAGTTCTCGCTTTTAAATATTCTGTTTTACTTTTATGACCATCTTTAATTTTGCCTGTTTTAATGACATCCGATCTTTTCCCCCCACTCTCAGATGTCCAATGCAACATCGTGCTGACTCAATCGGATTCCGTTACCGCAAAGCCCACGGAGACTCAGACACTGTCCTGTTCGGTGAGTGGGTTCAATGTCAACAGCTATTACATGGCTTGGGTTAAGCAAGTTCCTGGGAAAGGGCTGGAGTGGTTACTGAGCTATTATACGCCCACATCCACGAATTATTACGCACCCGGAGTTCAAGATCGATTCACCCCTTCCAAAGACAGCACGACCTTTTATCTGAAAATGACTAATTTGAAGACCGAAGACACCGCCATGTATTACTGTGCAGGATACCCACGGGGAGGGGGTCCGGGGCTGGACCTGTACAAAAACAGGAGGAGAAATCCAACCGTTCCAAATATAACCTGACGGTTAGTAATTAAATAAAGTGCAATGTTAATTGCAGTACTTTCAAATAGACGGTATTTCTTCCCAAAGCATCTTGTTTAAGGACAGTTAACTGATCTAAAATATGAACTGTTGTTGTAATAATGAGGAGAAGGGACTCTGCTGGTGTCCAGCACTTCGATGTGTGAGGAATGGAAATTTGAAGTTAATGCTTGTTTCAATATATTCTACCACTGGTCGCTGATGTGCACAGATGTGTTCTCTTTCTCTCACCCTGAGTGAATTTCTAGTCCGGTTGCAGTCCCAATAAGGGTTTTTTGAAAGTGAATTTTGACAGACAGTGCTGAACAGAGAGCGAGTGCAGTATTTGTGCTGGCGTGTGTCATTGTGATAATACAGTGGATCCACAGTGCTTCATATCGACATCTCGTCATACAGTAACACTGAGCGGGATCCTGCTGAAATCTGTGATCACAAAACCATCATGAACAGCAACATTAGTGTCATTCCATATATATCACTGTCAGAAATATCTCCAAGTTTATAAAACCAGCTATAAAGTGTAAATTGAACTGACGAATTTAAATTCCATGCAAAGACTGGTTGTGTGTCTCAACACTAAAACGTGGCTTTTTATAAACATATAACAAGTTATACTGATACAAGCATCACATTAATGCATCCACTGGTGAATCTGAGTCGAGTTTTTTGTAAGCTGTTTGGAATTTAGATCTACATACGAAAGCTATATGTTGGCAGAAGTATTTGACACGGTGTGTATCATGGTGTATACCTGGGTGGCACAGCATTAACTGTCAATACAAAAACCCTTTCAACATTCATGGGGTGAAACTGGGGCAGTGCTCCGGCTGGAATACAACTGCGAATATATTAAAGTAATATTCATGTATTGCTATCTCGCACTGCAGTCCTGGCGAGGATTAAGCAGGACAACTATAAAAAATATTCACGAAATTGTTGGCGATTTGGAAACTTGTTCATCAACTAATGTATGAGATCGCAAATATCAAAGTAATTTATAAACAATCAAATGGAACCATTTGTTACTATATATAATGATTTTTAATATCACATAAATCTATCGTAACATTACCTTGCCTCTGGAATGTCAAAACTTAAAATAATGTAGACTATTTTCTGTACCGAATGCAGAGCCCCTTATTGTGTGACTCAGATGAAGGAATGTAACACAGTGATTACTGGGGCTACTGGGGACAAGGGACCATGGTGACGGTGACTGCAGGTAAGAAACATGCACTAATTTAGTTGCAGTATTTAATTTGTATGTTTAATCTTGTATTTCGTGTTGTTTTAATAGTTAATTATTTCCACAATCCTGTGAAGTTGGTACTGTTTCCTTAGATTTATTGGTATGTAACTTTTGATTGTGCATCTGAGATTTTATAGATCAAAGCAGCTGTATCACTCTTGCATTTCTCCTTGATTATTGTGGGATCTTGTTTATCTGCGAGTATGGGTTATTTGATACCAGAAACCTGATGCTGATCTGTGTTTATTTTTGTTTCTGCAATGTTTAATTTGACAACATCTGGCTAATGCAGTTCTCGGTTATAATGTTGTCCCAAGTGCTTTGGGCTCAGTCCGAGATCATGTACATCGGGCTCCTTTCAGGATATACTGAAATTCTTTATGAGTGTAGAGTACTCGCTCGGCCGTGTAGAAAACTGCTTAAAAATCCACTCCTGACTCCATCATGTGAAAGACACTGTGAAAATCCGCAGAGTCTGTATTGTTTCAGAGAGCTCAGAAAACTACAGAGATTCTAATTGTGCAGAGACAGAGCATAAAATTATTAGAAGCTCGATGCATCATAGTATCATATAGTATGTAGAGCAGAGGAGGAGGCCATTCGGCCCAACGTGCCTCTGCCAGCTCTTTGAAAGAGCTTCCAATCAGTTCCATCCCCCTGTACTTTTCTCAGAGTCCTGTTTTTTCCCTTCAAGTATTTATCCAATTCCCTTTTGAAAGTTACTTTTAAATCTGCTTCCACCGCCCTTTCACTGCATTCCAAATCATTACAACTCACTTCATAATTTAAAACTCATTTCTGTGCCTTTATTTACATAAAACTAATGTATTCATCTATTAGTATAATATTCGATACGTTCATATTGAATATCTGTCACGAAAAGTTTGTTAACATTTCCACAATGCACAAGGTTGTGGGCAGAAGCAGGTTTAAAATTAATATTGGATTTGATTATAATTTAATACAGCATCAGTTAATATCAATGTTAACTTACAATATAATCAATTAAACACAAACCGCCTTCCACAAATGTCCCATACACAACACCGTCAGGAGAAAATGTCAGAGATGGGAGAAAAATAAATCGATTATGTTACAATTAATTTCACAAATCACCGTGTTTCTTACTCAGTTGTGATTGAGCTCCAAAAGGTCTCACTGCAGATTTTAATTAGTTGCTGTATCCTGGTTTGGTCTTGATGATTTTATATATTATATTTAATTAATGAACAATGTGGAGCCTGTGGCTGGATAGATTTCAATTTAAAATAGCTCTTGGTTTATTAAGTACTTACTCTTCAATGGAGGAAGTTTTATTGTCAGTAAACTGTCCAAAAATGTTGGCTCTTTGTATATTATCTCTTTTAGGCAGTGAGACAGGCTTTACTAAAGAATTGTGCAAATTCATAGGCAGAAAGAGATAAACTGTTATAGAAGCCAAACAACATTTTTAAAATGAATGGGGGTAATTTTGATTTTGGCGACAGTGCGAAACGTGTGCTGGGGAGTCGACAGTCCGTTTAACATCTCTCCCGGCTTTTATTTCCAATGACGTGAATCACCAGTTTTACACTGTCCCGCCAAGTCAAAATTACCACCAATATATTTCAACCAAAGAACTTTCAGGCTTCACAAGGTTGGAAATAGACAAGAAATAAACTAGGCAGAGTGGGGGAAATTATAAGGTTGGAGGCAGCGATGCGAATATTGCTGGAAATTAAGCAGAATTGTTGAAATGATCTTCGTTTAATTAAATTACATTAGTTCATTAAATTTTAAAAACTACTGACCTCGTAAGGCTGGAAGGAAACTAGAAACAATTTTAAACTTCAAACAGATTTGTTTCACTAAAATGACGTTAATATCAACATTAATTTATTATCAGCACTCTGGAGGTAAAATTCAACTTGTGCGGGGCGTAAAACGGGCGGTAGCGGATGGGCTTTCCGAATTACACAACGCCTGGTTTTCCCTGAATTACGCTCCCGTCGAAGTTAGAAGTTCGAACCTAAAGGCTCGTTTCTCCATTTGCTCCGTTATATTCAGGGTCTCTGATAATTAAACGAAGCGATGTTCTGTTTTACACGGATCCTTGTGTAGTTTCAGTTAAACTTGAATTATACTGAATTCCACATTTCGAAGTTAAAGTGTGCAAGATATAGATTCCCGCCTGGGCGTTAAACAATCCCTGCTCTGTGCACAGAGAGGAAATTTGAGTGGGGAGGATTGCACACCTGCTACAAAACTCTCCCGATTTTACTTCCATTAGTTTAAATAGGAGGAAGATCAGGTGGATTCTGTGAGTGACGTCTATTTTTTCCCGATCAGATTTCCCTCCCCCCCTCCCCCTTCCCCAGATTGTTGTTCAGCGCGAAGCTGAGATTATCCTTAATACCCAGCCAGCGAAGACAAAAATCTACCTTTAGTGTTTTATTGAACAGTTTCTCTGCAGACGAGGCTATAGCACAGATCATTTAAGAAACGGAAGAGCGCTACTTTAGCAAATCGAGGTTCTGCAGCTCATCTGTGTTGGTGATTTGAGACCCGAGCCAGGCGGTAAACAAAGAATACAGAGACCCCGGACTCAGATGTGTTGAGGGCGGCGGGAGAATAGGACAGGGAACAGTTCTGGTCCAAAGGTCCTACCCGCATTTGCAAGGCGTTTCTTGGCTGACATTATTAATAGTTATTATTATTGCTGTTAATAATAATATTATTACTACCACATTATTAGTGATACCTTTATTATTGCTGTTGATATTATTATTTATGTATCTTGAAGTGTTGGGACATTAGGAGTAAACAGTAAATACCGCGAAACTTGGCCCAATATTTGATTACAGCAAGAAAGCAAATGGGAGAAGTTGCTCGATGCATCATGAGAGAGAAAGGGTTCACATTAAGAGGTGACATTATTTCTCTATACACCGTTCATTAGACCATGAGAGAGAAATGGTTCACATTAAGAGGTGACATTATTTCTCTATACACCGTTCATTAGACCATGAGAGAGAAATGGTTCACATTAAGAGGTGACATTATTTCTCTACACACAGTTCTTTAGACCATGAGAGAGAAAGGGGTCACATTAAGAGGTGACATTATTTCTCTGTACACCGTTCTTTAGACCATGAGAGAGAAAGGGTTCACATTAAGAGGTGACATTATTTCTCTGTGCACCGTTCTTTAGACCATGAGAGAGAAAGGGTTCACATTAAGAGGTGACATTATTTCTCTATACACCGTTCTTTAGAGCATGAGAGAGAAAGGGTTCACATTAAGAGGTGACATTATTTCTCTACACACAGTTCTTTGGACCATGAGAGAGAAAGGGTTCACATTAAGAGGTGACATTATTTCTCCATACACCGTTCTTTTGACCATGAGAGAGAAAGGGTTCACATTAAGAGGTGACATTATTTCTCTATACACCGTTCTTTCGACCCTGAGAGAGAAAAGCAATGTCAACGACAGCCAATCGGCAGCTCGTTTCCCCCTGCCCGAGCATCTTTTCGATTTAAGGCAGTGCAAAACGGGGCACCGATTGGCTGTCGCCCATTTTGCACCACAGACAAGGATGAATTGATACTCAATGGGCGGTAGCTCACAACTGGCAGTATTGCACCAGCCTCCCGTTATACTTCAATGGGAGTGAATATAAGGAGGGGCGAGAAACAGGCGGCCGATTCGATACCGCCCCTTTGTCCACTGCCCAAGTCGGATTCATGCCCCGAAATCATACCCACACTGAACAAATTCCTCTTCACTTAAATGGAAAAGAAATTTGGGTGGATTGCAAAATGAGGTGCAATTCGTTATCGTCGATTTTGCGCTACTGCCAAAGAAGAATTTAAATATCTCACTTCTCATCCTGTCCATGAGAACCACCTCCTGCTCCCTCAACCCTATTCCCACCAAACTGCTGACCACCAAACTTCCCTTCCTGGCCCCAATGTTAGCTTATATTGTGAACGATACATGTTTGCTGATATTGTTAACGGTTCCATCTCCTCAGGTATTGTCCCCCTCCCCTTCAAATCTGCCCTCATCACCCCCCCCCCAACTAAAAAAACCCACTCATGACCCTTCTGTCCTTGCAAACTACCGCCCCATCTCTAACCCCGCTTTCCTCTCCAAAGTCCTTGAATGTGTTGTCGTCTCCCTAACCCCTGTCACCATCTTTCCCATAACTCCATTATGGACCCCTCCAATCAGGTTTCCGCCCCTGCCACAGTACTGAAATGACCCTTGACAAAGTTACAAATGACATCCTATGTGACTGTGACCGGAGTAAACTTTCCCTCCTCATCTTTTCCGACCTGTCTGCAGCCTTTGACACGGTTCACCACATCATCCTCTTCCAAAGCCTCTCCTCCGTCATCCAACTGGGTAGGACTGCGCTCGCCTGGTTCAATTCTCAGCTACCCAGTCGTAGCCAGAGAACCATCCGCAATGACTTCTCTTCCCGCTCCGTTATCTCTGGAGTCCCCCAAGGATCTATCCTTGACCCTTCCTATTTCTCATCGACATGCTGCCCCGCGGCGACATCATCTGAAAATACAAAGTCAGATTCCACATGGAAGCTGCCGACACCCAGCTCTACCTCACCACCACCTCCCTCAACCCCTCCACTCTCTCTGATTTGTCACACTGCTTGTCCGACATCCAGTGCTGGATAAGCAAAAATTTCCTCCAACTAAATGTTGGGAGGACAGAAGTCGTTGTCTTTGGTCCCCGCCACTAAACCCGTTCCCTAGCCACTGTCTCCATCCCTCTCCCTGGCCATTCTCTGAGGCTGAACCAGACCGTTCGCAAACTCGGCGTCCTATTTGACCCTGAGATGAGATTCGGACCACATATCTGCTCCATCGCCAAGACCGCCTAATTCCACCTCCGTAACATCACCCATCTCCACCCCTGCCTCAGCTCTTCTGCTGCTGAAACCCTCATCCATGCCTTTATTGCCTCTAGATTTGACTATTCCAATGCTCTCCTGGCCTCCCATCTCCCGCCCTCCATAAACCTGGGCTGATCGAAAACTCTGCTGCCCCGTATCCTAACTCGCACAAAGTCCCGTTCACCCATCACACCTGTACTCGCTGACCTCCATTGGCTGTCGGTCCGGGAACGCCTCGATTTTAAAGTTCACATCCTTGTTTTCAAATCCCTCCATGGCCTCACCCCTCCCTATCTCTGTAACCTCCTCCAGCCGTACAACCCTCCGAGGCCACCAATTCTGGCCTCTTGCGTATCCTCGATTTTAATCGCTCCACCATTGGTGGCCGTGCCATCAGCTGTCTTGGCCCTAAACTCTGTAATCCCCTCCCTAAACCTCGCCGCCTCTCTACCTCTCCCTCTCCTTGAAGAATCTCCTTTAAACCTACCTCTTTGACCAAGCATTTGTTCAGCTGTCCCAATATCTCCTTCTGTGCCTCAGTGACATTTTATGACATTGAAGGGGCTATATAATTGCAAGATGTTTTTGGCGTACAATCGCATTTTTAGAATTATATATTCACACTTTAGATCTGTTTGCACATCCGAACACTTAGTTTCATATCCCTGAGTATACAGTCCCACATTCTGCACACTAATTAAATTATATCTGCCACATGCCCGCCCATTCTCCTATCCTGCCTCTGTCTTCATGAAGACTTTTACATTCCTCCTCGCTGCTTGCCAAATCATGTACTTTTTTGTCGTTAGCAACTTTCGAGATTTTATTCCCTGTCGCCAAGTGTAAACCATGGAATGTATGTAAACAGAAGTGCCCCGAATACTGACACCAGGAGGACTTCACTTTCCAGCCGTTCTCCAATCTGAAGGACACGTTAACCGTTTCTCTGTGTTTCCTGTCCATCAACCAACTTTCCATCCCTGCTGCTCACAGTTCCTCTAAACGTATACGCCTGATTTTTTATCCAGCCCCCTCTTGGCCTCGATGGATATTCAGACTTATATGCCGAGAAATTCGTCAGAGCTGCTCCCGCTCCGCCTGCGAGACTTTGTGGGAAGTGGAGTGGAAACTCCGTTTACAGGGAGTAGCCTGGGGGAATTTCCAGACCTGTGATATTAATATTTTTGCCTGAACTTTACTTGAGAACAGTTAGGGGAGAGAATATGTCCTCGTCATTGGAGTGGCGACAAGGAGTTCGGCGAAGTCAATGATACAATTTCCTTGTACTGAGTCTGGGTGGATGGAGCTTGATGGGCCGAATGGACTTTCCTGTCTCCGGACTTTCGGATGCACCAGACTGGGGTTCGGTGAGCCCATTTCAAGTCAGGCCTCACAATTAGCAGAGGCTCACTTTTCACTGTTGTTTGTGATCCTCAAATGATGCAATTGGTGCAGATTCTGGCGGATATTCAAAACATGAGGGCGTTTCATGTAAATGTGATCGCGGAGTTTCACTTTTGTGTTCAATTTGTTCCTCTTTCACAGCTGAACCGTCTACTCCGACACTCTTCGCCCTGCTATCGTCCTGTGGAGAACCCAATACTGAAGGTTTGGTGACGGTCGGGTGCTTGGCGATGAACTATTCTCCCGAAAAAGCCATCCTTTCCTGGACCAAAAATGACCAAAGCATCACCAGTGGATTCATGACCTACCCGTCAGTGTTCAACAAGAAGGGAACCTACACCCTGAGCAGCCAGTTAACGATCCCCGAGTCAGAGATGGAGAGCAGCAAAGTCTACTGCGTGGTTCGGCACAGCGGATCTGCCTGGAAGACAGTGAAGCTGCCCATTCCAGGTTAGTGTGAGCTCGATGGCGACCAAGATGTGAAAAGATAACAGAATTTTCCAATACAGAATTATTTAATTTTGAAATGGTGAAATCTCCTTTGTTTCCTTGAATTCCCATAGAAAGATTGCCTGCGGTCCCTCCAACTGTTATCCTCACGCAAAGTTCACCTCAGGAAATCTTATCCAGCAAACATGTAACGGCCGTGTGTTTAATATCCGAATTCCGACCAAAACCCATCGACGTGCAGTGGCTGAAGGGCGGATTGCCCGTGAAGTCCGGGTTCGTCACCTCTCCTCCCTGTGAAGAGAACGGCAACTTCAGCGTCAGTAGTCGGCTGGAAATCACCTCCAGGGAATGGTTCAACGGTGCGGTATACACCT
The DNA here is from genome assembly GCF_035084215.1 of Heptranchias perlo. Lineage (NCBI taxonomy): Eukaryota > Metazoa > Chordata > Chondrichthyes > Hexanchiformes > Hexanchidae > Heptranchias > Heptranchias perlo. The sequence goes on along the minus strand of NW_027139581.1, from coordinate 1,149,110 downwards.
GCTCCGTCACTCACAAAGCGAGCAAGAGCATCCAGAGCAAAAATATCACCAGTTCTCCTGGTAAGAGGCAAACCGGGAGCTGAGGCCAGATGCATCTAAGTGCCAAATTCTACCGAAATTTACAGTCAGTGTTCCGTGGGGTGGGGGTGAGGGTGTGTGGGGGGACTGATAACTTCTTTCACCAATTATTAGGAACATATCATTGATGTTATTGATCATCTCTGAGTCAGAAGGTCGTGGGTTCAATCCCACTCCAGAGACTTGAGCATAAAATCGAGGCTGACACTCCCAGTCAGGACTGATGGAGCGCTGCACTATGGGAGGTGCCATCTTGTTGAGACGTTAAACCGAGGCCCCGATCTGCCCTCTCAGGTGAAAGGAAAAGATCACACAGCAATATCTAGAAGACAAGCAATGGAGTTCTCCCCTGTGTCCTGGCCAATATTTATCCCTCAACCAACATCACTAAAAGAGATTACCCGGTCATTATCACATTGCTGTTGGTGGGAGCTTGCTGTGAGCAAATTGATAGCTGAGTTTCCAACATTTCAACAGTGACCACACGTCAAAAGTAGTTTTTTGTCTGTAAAGCGCTCTGGGACGTCCTGAGGTGATGAAAAGCGCTGTATAAATGCAAGTTCTTTCTTTCTTTACCGAGTATCTAGTTACTTGCTTCCTTCTCCTGGACGGCCTGACTCTCTCTGCCTCTGTTACAGTTCAGTGAGCACTGCAGACGTTCCAGAGCCCCGCCCCAGAAGGGATTCCTCTGCGGACATGTCATCGGATCAGTCTGCGATCCTGGTCCCAGTTTTGTTCTCAGTGAGCCGAAATCAGGCGGTGCGCAAGTAGAGCATCAGAGCTGTGCTTCAACACAACTGTTCCAGGGAATGGGGGAGTCACCAATGGTCACATTCCTGATTAGTGGCACGGAAAATCAGGCGCACTGTATAATGGGAGGCTGAGTCCATATCGCCCAAAGTAAAAATGACTTTCCTTGTCTTTAATCAAATAAAGGCTGAACGTTCGCTTCACAATTCTCCAGAGAATAGATCGGTTCACATTTATTTTCCTCTCACAGATTGTCCTCCACCCGGTGAACCAGAAGTCACAATTCTGCCACCATCACAAGAACAGGTTTTACTGGAGGCGACGGTGACTTTGACCTGTGTCGTGTCTGATGCTCCGAATGGGGTCAACGTGTCCTGGACCAGAGAACAGCAGCCTTTAAAATCAGAGATTGCCGTCCAACCTGGCGAGGGCTCCGACAGCCTGATCAGCAAAGTAGACATCTCGACACAAGCGTGGCTGAGTGGGGATACGTTCTATTGCGTGGTGAGCCATCAGGATCTTCCAACTCCTAAAAGAGCGTCCATACACAAGGAACGAGGTGAGCAGTGAGGTTGCAGCAACAAGTGTCACATTGTGAATCTTCTCAGTGCGTGTACATGACTTCTATTCATTAAATATATGCATAGTCTATCCCCATGGCATAGTTTAGTCCATCCACCACCTTAAACATTCATTCCCTCCACCACCGGCTCACTGTGGTTGCAGTGTGTACCATCTACAGGATACACTGCAGCAACTCGTGCACGCTTCTTTGGCAGCACCTCCCAAACCCGCGGCCCCTACCAACAGGTGCATGGGAACACCATCACCTCCAAGTTCACCTTAAAATCACAACTCATCCCGATTTGGGCAAATATCGCCATTCCTTCATTGTCCCATTCAAATTTCCGGAACTCCCTCCTAACAGCACTGTGGGAGTACCTTCACTATACGGACTGTAGCGGGTCAAGCAGAAGGCTCACCATCACTTTCTCAAGGACAACTATGGATGGGCAATAAAAGCCGACCTCACGAGAGGCGCCCACATCCCGGGAATGAATAAACAATAAAGTTGGTAAATGGATAAAATGGAGAGGAAACTCTTTTATTCCGAACGAAAGGCTTTTCTCACTTCTCGGTCCCCTCTGCAGAGCTTGGATTAGAGGAAACTCTTTTACCCCCACCATGGCAAGTAGCGAAATTGAACTCAATAATCCTGTAAATTCGCTGGCTGACACCGGAGAAACTGAGGGAGTCCAGAACAAGGGGCCATAACCTTAATATTAGAGCTAGGTCGTTCAGGGGTGATGCGAGGGAACATTTCTTCATACAAACGGCAGTGGGAATCTGGAACTCTCTCCCCAAAAAAGCTGGTGAGGCTGGAGGTCAATTGGAAATTTCAAAACTGAGATTAATAGTTTGTTGCTGGATTACGTGCAATCCGGAGCAAATCCACTGCACCACGGGAGACTCGGCTGAACTGCGAGCGAGCGAAATGCAGTTGTTATAGGGGGTTCAATAGTCTTACTAAAATTGTACAGGGCTTTGTTGAGACCTCACCTGGAGTATTGCGTACAGTTTTGGTCTGCTTATCTGAGGAAGGATAAACTTGCCTTTGATGCGGTGCAAAGAAGATTCACTGGATTGATTCCTGGGAGGAGAGGGTTGTCCTGTGAGGAGAGATTGAGTACAATGGCCTTATACTCTCTGGATTTTAGAAGAATGAGAGGTGATCTCATTGAAAAATATAAGATTCTGAGGGGGCTTGACAGGGTAGATGCTGAGAGGTTGTTTCCCCTGGCTGGAGCTAAGGGGCATAGACTCAGGATAAGGGGTCGACCATTTAAGACTGAGGTGAGGTGGAATTTCTTCACTCAGAGGGTTGTGAATCTGTGAAATTCTCTACCCCAGAGGAATGTGGATGTTGAGTCGTTGAATATATTCAAGGCTGAGATAGATAGATTTTTGGACTCTGGGGGAATTATTGGTAAAAAGATAATGTGCTTCGGAAATTATTTGGGCTAAAGGCTGACAAATCCCCAGGGCCTGATAATCTGCATCCCAGAGTAATAAAGGAAGTGGCCCTTGAAATAGTGGATGCATTGGTGATCATCTTCCAAAATTCTATAGACTCTGGAACAGTTCCTACAGCTGGAGGCTGGCAAATGTAACCCCACTATTTCAAACAGGAGGGAGAGAAAAAACAGGGAATTACAGACCAGTTAGCGTAACATCAACAGTGGGAAAAATGCTATCGTCTATTATGAAAGATGTGACAACAGAATACTTGGAAGGCATTCACGTGAATGGACAAAGTCAGTTTGGTTTATGAAAGGGAAATCATGCTTAACAAATCTACTGGAGTTTTTTGAGGATGTAACCAGCAGAATAGATAAGGGAGAACCAGTAGATGTGGTGTATTTGGATTTTCAGATGGCTTTTGATAAGGTGCCACACAAGAGGTTAGTGTGCAAAATTAAAGCACATGGGATTGGGGGGAATATATTGGCATGGATCGAGAATTGTTTGACAGACAGGAAACAGAGAATAGGAATAAACGGGTCTTTTTCCGGGTGCCAGGCAGTGACTAGTGAGGTATCGCAGGGAACAGTGCTTGGGCCCAAGCTATTCACAATATATATCAATGATTTGGATGAGGGAACTAAATGTAACATTTCCAAGTTTGCAGACGATACCAAGCTGGGGTGGAATGAGAGCTGTAAGGAGGATGCAAAGAGTGATTTAGACAAGTTGGGTGAGTGGGCAAGAACATGGCGGATGCAGTATAACGTGGATAAATGTGAGGTTATCAACTTTGGTTGTAAAAACAGAAAGGCAGATGATTATCTGAATGGTGATAGTTTGGGAAAAGGGGAGGTGCAACGAGACCTGGGTGTCCTTGCACACCAGTCGCTAAAAGCGAGCATTTGAGTACAGGAGCAGGGATATCTCACTATAGTTATACGGGGCCTTGGTGAGACCACATCTGGAGTATTGTGTGCAGTTTTGGTCTCCTTATCTGAGGAAGGATGTCCTTTCCATGGAGGGAGTGCAACGAAGGTTTACCAGACTGATTCCTGGGATGGCAGGATTGATGGCAGGATGAGGAGGGATTGGAATGACTCGGCCTATATTCACCAGAGTTTAGAAGAATGAGAGATGATCTCATCGAAAAATACAAAATTCTAACAGGACTAGACAGACTTGATGCAGGGAGGATGTTCCCGATTGCTGGGGAGTCCAGAACCAGGGGTCACAGACTCAGGATACGGGGTATACCACTTCTCACCGGGGTGAGGAGACATTTTTTCAATCAGAGGTTGGTGAACCTGTGGAATTTTCTACCACAGAGGGCAGTAGAGGCCAAGTCATCAGATGTATTCAAGAAGGAGATCGATATATGTGTTAACGTTAAAGGGATCAAGGGATATGGGGATAAAGCAGGAACAGGGCACTGAGTTAGACGATCGGCTATTATCATTTTCATGACAGAGCAGGCCCGAAGGGCCGAATGGCCTACTCTTGCTCCTATTTTCTATGTTTCTATGATTCAAGGGATATGGGGATCGGGCTGGAAAGTGGAGTTGAGGTTGAAGATCAGCCATGATCTTATTGAATGTTGGAGCTGGTTCGGGAGTCCGTATGGCCTACTCCTGCTCGTATTTCTTATGTTCTTATATTATTGTGTTCAGGGAGATAGACCGGCGTTTCTGCAAGGGCCGACATGAGTCCTGTATGTGTGTTGTCTCCCTGGTGCCAGGGTAAAGGACAACATTGAGAGATGCGGGACCTTTTGAGGAGGGAAGGGGAACAGCCAGAAATCATGGTCCATGTGGGAACCGATGACATAGGAAGGAAAAGTTCCTGCAGTCAGAGTTTCAGGAGCTAGGGAGGAAGTTCAAAAGTAGCACCTCAAAGGTAGTAAAATCTGGATTACTCCCAGAGCCAAGCGCTAGTGAGTATAGGACTGGCCGAATAAGATTTGCTAATGCGTGGCTGGAGAAATGGTGCAGGAGTGTGGGTTTCAGATACCTGGGACATTGGGAGCAGTTGTGAGGCAGGAGGGATCCGATCAAGATGGACGGGTTGCACCTCAACAGAGCTGGGAAGTTAACTGCTGCTATGGGCGAGGGTTTAAACAAATTTGACAATAGGGTGGGCACCAGGATGAAACATTATAGAGAAGAAGCAAGGTGCACAGAGGACTGGGAGGGACAAATAGCACTTGAGCAAAGAGTACTTCAGAAATAGGATGGATCAGACAGGGGGAAATTAGGCAGTCTAAGATGAGCTTGGAGTGCATGTGTGTAAATGCACGTGGCGTGGTAAATAAGGTTGGTGAGCTGCAGGCTCAAGTCGCCACATGGGACTGTGATATAGAGACAATGGCAGAGACATGGCTCAAAGGTTGGGGGGAATGGGTACTTTATATTCCTGTCTACACTGTATTCAGGAAAGATAGTGAAGGAAAGAAAGGAGGTGTGGCAGTATTGATCAATTAAACTATTATAGCACTGGAAAGTGATGATAAAGGTGAGGGGGTGTCAAAGACAAAATCCATTTGGTTAAAATTAAAGAACAATGGAGGAGCTATTTCACTACTGGGTGTGTACTATAGGCCACCAGATAATGGGAAGGAGATACAGGAACAAATTTGCAGGCAAGTTACGGGAAGATGCAAGAACGATAGATTAGTGATAATGGGGGGCCTTCCATTATCCCAATATAGGCTGGGACAGCAACAATGTATCGGGCAAAGACGGGAAGGAATTCCTGAAATGTGTACAAGAGAACTTTGTTGAACAATGTGTTTCCAGCCCAGCGGGGAAGGAAGCAATGCTGGATCTAGTTCTGGGAATGAAGTGAAGCATGATTCAGTGGGGGAGCATTTGGGGAACAGTGATCATAATATCATGAGATTTAGAATAGTCATGGAAAATGACAATCTAATGTGAAAATATTTAACTGGAGGAGGGCTAATTTCAGTGAGTTACAAAGGGATCGGAATCAAAGATTGGTTTGCAAAATAGTAATTGAAGAATGGGAGGCCTTCAATGAGGAAATGGTTCACATCCAGTCCCACGAGGGGGAAAGGAAGGCCATCCAAAACTAGAGCTCATTTGATGACTAAAGATATAGAGATTACAATGAAACAGAAAAAGGAGGTTTATGACAAATGTAAGGCACATAATACAATTTAGGACTAAGTTGAATACAGAAAGTACAGAGGAGATTTAAAAAGGAAATAAGAGCGGCAAAGAGAATATGAGAATAGATTAGCGGCCAGCATAAAAGGGAACCCAAACGTTTTTATAAAGATGTAAATTGTAAAAGGGTAGTGAAAGGAAGGGTGGGACCGATTAGGGACAAAAAAAAGAGATCTTCTTGTGGAGGAAGAGGGCAGGGCTGAGGTACTAAATGAATGCACCGCATTGGTCTTCACTAGAGAAAAGGATGCTGCCACTGTAACAGTAAAAGGGGGTCAGTAGCGATATGGGATAGGATAAAAATAGATAGACGAGGTACTTAAAAGATTGGCAGTACTCAAAGTAGAAAAGTCACCCGGTCCAGATGGGATGCAACCGAGGTTTCTGAGGGAAGTAAGGGTGGAAATTACGGAGGCTCTCACCACAATTTCCGATCCTCCTTAGATATGGGAATGGCACCGGAGGACTGGAGGATTGCAAATGTTACAGACTTGTTCAAAAAGGTAAACCCGGCAGTTACAGACCAGTCAGCCGAATGTCGGTGGTGGGGAAACTTTTCGAGAGAATAATCCGGGACAAAATTAATTGGCACTTGGAAAATTCAGCACGGATTTGTTAAAGGAAAATCGTGTTTGATAACTTGATTGAGCTCTTTGATGAAGTAACGGGAAGGGTTAATGAGTGTAATGTGGTTGATGTTGTGTATATGGACTTCCAGAAGGCATTTGATAAAGTACCACATAATAGACTTGTAAGCGAAATTAAAGCCCCCGGGATTAAAGAGAAAGCGGCAGCGTGGATACAAAATTGTCTAATCATAGAATGGTTCCAGCTCAGATTGAAGCCATTCGGCCCATCGTGCCCCTGCCGGCTCTTTATAAGAGAAATCCACTTAGTCCCATTTAGCCTACGCTTGCCCAGTACCAGTGCAATTTTTTCCCTTGAAGTATTTGTCCAATTCCTTTTTAAAAGCCACGATTGAATCTGCTTCCACCACCCTTGCACTCCGGTCCCAAAACTGGTCCCACTGCCCCAAGACTCTGAAGCCATCCATCCTGAGCCATGTCTGCAGCCACGAATTAACCTGCCTTATCTTCCAATTTCTGGACTCACTAGCGGGTGGCACTGGGAGTAATCCAGAGATTACTACCTTTGAGGTCTTGCTTTTCAACTTCCTCCCTCGCTCCTGAAACACTGACCGCAGGAACTCATCCACTTTTCTTTCCTTTGTCGCTAAGGGACAGAAAGCAAAGAGTAGTGTTGAACGATAGTTTCTCAGACTGGAGGGAAGTATAGAGTGGTGTTCTCCAGGAATCAGCATGACATGGACTTGGGTATACTGGGTACAATTACAAAGTTTGCTGATGACACGAAACTCGGAAATGTAAATAATGTGAAGGATAGTAACTAACTTTAGGAGGACATAGACAAACTGGTGAAATGTGCAGAGACATGGCAGATGTAATTTAACGCAGAGAAGTATGAAGTGATGCATTCTTTGGGAGGAAGAATGAAGAGACACAATATAAACTAAATGGTAGAATTTTAAAGGGAGTGCAGGAACAGAGAGACCTGGGGGTGTACGTACAGAAATCTTTGAAGGTGGAAGGAGAAGTTGAGAATGCTGTTAATAAACCATATGTGATCCTCGGCTTTTGTAATAGAGGCACAGAGCACAGAAGCAAATAAGTTACGCTAAATCTTTATAAATCATTGGTTAGGTTTCAGCTGGAGTATTGTGTTCAATTCTTGGCACCACACTTTAGAAAGGATGTCAAGGCCTTAGAGAGGGTGCAGACGAGATTTACTAGAATGGCAGCAGGGATGAGAGATTTCAGTTATTTGGAGACTGGAGAGGCCGGGATTGTTCTCCTTGGAACAGAAAATGTTAAGGGGAGATGTTATGGAGGTATTCAAAATCATGAAGGGTTTTGATCAGGTAAATAAGGAGAAACTGTTTCCAGTGGCAGAAGGTTTGGTTACCAGAGGATACAGATTTAAAGTGGTTGGCAAAAGAGCCAGAGGCGACATGAGGAAACATTTTTTTCGCACCGAGATGTAATGATCTGAATGTTCTGCCTGAAAGGGTGGTGGAAGCAGATTCAATCGTAACTTTCAAAAGGGAATTGGTTAAATACTTGAAGGGAAAAAATAGACAGCTATCGGGAAAGAGCAGGGTAATGGGAATAATTGGATAGCGCATTCAAAGAGCCGGAATAGGTACGTTGGGCCGAATGGCCTCCTTCTGTGCTGTACTATATTATGATACTGTGATAAAGGGTATTGAGAGATATTGAACCAAGCGAGTAAATGCAGTTGAGAAACAGATCAGCCATGTTATAATTGAATGGCGGAACAGACTCGATGGCCTGAATGGCCTCCTGCTGTTCCTATGTTCCTGAACTGACCGTTAAAAATCCGAACTCTTTTTCCATTGTCCTTTCACTGTCCATATCCGAAGGGAGGCTATCACCCCTATGCGATCTTCGCCACATGTGGCTTTGCTCCAGGACGATGTAGTTGTCCTCTCAAATTATCTACAAGCCACTCAGTTACATTTCTCAAACGATGGCCTTCTCAAGGCACGTAGAGGAGAGGAGAGATGTCACCTTAAGTGACTCGTGCACAAAGCAACAAACAGAGTTTTTAAAATTAGGCAAGGGGACGATATCTCGGAGTGCAAAGTGAATCTTCACAACCTAAAGCTGCGCTTTATTCCCTCTATGATCGCCTCTCACTTATTAATATCCAAACATTTTTTTCTGTAGATCCAAATCCACAGGAACCGTCTGTGTTTGTCCTCCTCCCGTTAGCAGAAGAAATCTCCGCTCAGCGGTCTATGACCCTCACCTGCTTAGTGAGAGGTTTCTCTCCCAGAGAGATCTTTGTCAAGTGGACCGTTAATAACAAGAAGCTGAATTCCAGCGGCTACAAGAACACTGAGGTGATGGCGGAGAACGACAGTAGCTCCTTCTTCATGTACAGCATGTTATCCATTAAGACGGAGGATTGGACCAGCGGTGCTTCTTACTCCTGTGTGGTCGGACATGAAGCCATTCCCTTGAAGATAATGAGCAGAACGGTTAATAAATCGAGCGGTAAACCGAGTTTTGTGAACATTTCCCTTGTACTGATGGACACCGTGAATTCTTGTCAATGAGATTATCTCATTTCCATTCCTTAATTAACAGCAAATAAAGACCCTTTTTCTGTTAACGAGTCAAATGTATGGGAATTGAATTATTTTTGTTGGTCGGGAGCAGGATATGTTCCCTTTGGAGACCCAATGCGCCAACATTCCGTTGGAACGCAAGAACAGGAGGAGGCCATTCAGCCCTTCGAGCCTGTTCCCCCATTCATTGAGATCATGGCTGATCTGTATCCTAACTCCATCCACCCGCCTTGGCTCCAGATCCCTTAATACCCTTGGTTAGCAAAAATAAATCAGCTTTAAAATTATTAATTGAGCATCGACTGCTTTTTGTGGGAGAGAGTTCCACACTTCTCCCACCCGGTGTGTGAAGAAATGTTTCCGAACTTCTCTCCTGAATGGCCTGGCTCTGATTTTAAGGTTATGTCCCCTTGTCCTAGACTCCCCCGCCAGCGGGAAATTCTTCTCTCTATCTACCCTATCAATTCCTTTCAAAATCTTAAAAATCTCATTCAAATCACCCGTTAACCTTCGATATTCCGCCCTTCGAGCTTATTTACAGCACAAGCTAAATGCAGACTAAAGGTGCTTCCACTACCAGACCCCTTAACCCTAATATAAGAAAACCGCTTCCAAACACAACACAATGGCTGTTTCCAATTCCCACAAAAACAATACATTGCGGCTTCTCTTCGTCATTACACCGATTTCTTCCGATTGAAGCCAGTTTTGCGCTGTTAGATGATGCCCGTTGGGAACTATTGTGAGGCCACTCCAACTAATTTAACAGAAGACCATTAAAGCAACATGCAGAGGATCATTTCTATCCAATAAAATGTTGCATTTCTATCTTCACTGCATTGAATGTAGACAGTAGTGACGGAAGGGCATTGGTCGGCACAGACCATCTCTCCTGTCCTCATGAAAGAGAGACAGACACTGCCCTTCTGTTGTCCACGAACCCCCGGGACCAGCGGGCAGTCAGTTTCTAAATAACAGAACCACATGGTCTGCAAATATAAACGTCGCTTTACATCAAATAAATCAACTTATTAAATAACTATTTATGAATAAAAATATCTATTCAGGGGGATTGAGAAAACATTGCCTGACTAAACTTGAGATGAGAGGTTTAGCGTCAATAATCTAAACTACATTGACCTAGTCTTTGAGGTGATAACGATTGCACCCACACTTTGTCCCTGAAACAGAGCACATTGGAAACCGCTGGAGATCAATATTCCAGAGCAGGTGGTCGTTCATTGTCACAGGCCGTGCCCAGAGCTGTCCGAATTTCTGACAGCCGGGAAAAGCCACTTTCATATCCTGAAGTGGGAAAACTAACTAATCTCACTGAACTGATCGTTAAAAATACAAGAAATGGACCGATTTTCTAAAACCCAGTTCTTGGTATTCTGAGAAACTTTGATACCATAACATCTTCCTGCTCCCTATACATGCACTGAAGCAATTATCTCAGTTGGAAACTGATACAGATAGATAATGTTCAAAGTATTTCCATCACAAATAAACGACCAAGATTGGAACTAACATCCGATCTCTTACCCAGCACCATGCCAGCCGTCAAATAGGAGATATCGAAACCTATCGATAAAATAATCGACATAAATCACTGAACATCCCTCGATATCTCACCATAATATCCCCGAATGATCGATCTACGAAATCGATTGAAAATACATTAGTGTCTGACAATTAAGAAAAAAAATCACCTTTACCAACACGGAATGTATGAGGATCATAAAGGAAGCGAGGCTGTGAAGTTAGGAACAGAGACAGATTACTGAGCGGGATTAACTGAACAAAAGATACACCTTGGAAATTAAATTAGAGACCAAAATAATACAGTGAGGAAAGAAAGAAATAAATAATAATAATATATCCTGGTTTAATAAACGATCTGAATATATTTCCTCCTCTCCATCCCCGTAGATTCCATAAACCAGGTCTGGGTCGAAGACTATGAGGAAGAGAGCGGCAACATCTGGACAACCGCTTCCACATTCATCATTCTGTTCTTCCTGAGCATTTTCTACAGCGCTGTCGTCACTCTGGTGAAGGTGAGAAGATTCAATCCAGTGACACTTTGATCTGAATGAAGCGGTTTGAAAAGCCTCTAAAAGTTTCATTCATAAAAACCCTGAGATAAATGCACGGACCACTAAATATCTGCTTCATTCTTTTATCCCTCTTTTACAGGTAAAGTGATCGGTTGAATTTCGGATTTTGCACATCTGTTTATTAACATCTCAAAGTGAAACGCCGTCAGTTAATATATCGACATCTATAGCTGAGAAAAACATCAACGGGATTTCCGTCTTTCTGATTGAAATGTTTATTAATGTGTGAGATAACCATCGCTATAATGTAAATGATTCTTAGAGTTTGAGTCCCCTTTCACCTTTGTTTTAATAATTCATGTGTAAATAAATATTTTTTCTCATTTCTTATCCACAATTGTTTCCTTCCCTTTATGTTGAGCCTCTGTTTTCCTTCTCTGCTGTCTGTTGCAGTTGTGCAGACAGCTGGCAGCTCAGACCGGCTCTGTTCTATTCTCAATGTGACACTGAGTTGTTACATTCAGTTCGTGTTAACTTTTTAAAACTTCTTTGTAAATTGTAAACTTTTAAATTGTTAATAAATCTTGAATGACAAATGGACTAATTTGGACTTTGCTGAATTTCTTTCTCCAAGATTAAGCCACATTGTTACATTTTGCCGATATCAATTCTTTTTCCCTGACAGATATTTTGCATCCGTCCTGTTTGGGTTGTGTTTGAACCCAGGACCCTTCAGTTAAGGACCCACTGCGCCACCTAGTGTCCCATCAGAGAAAAGCGACCTCTATCTTTTCATGTCAAGCTCCAGAGGCGAAATGACTGTGCAGTCACCAGGCGCACCTCGCAGTCTCCTCTCACGTTATGGTCCGCCGCAGTCACATGCTAAATTCTGTTAACAATACAAACAACAACATCTTGCATTTATATGGCGCCTTTAACGCAATAAAACGCCACAAGGCGCTTCACAGAAGCGATTATCAAACACAACTTGACACCAAGACACATAAGGAGATATCAGGACAGGTGACCAAAAGCTTAATCAAAGAGGAAGGTTTTAAGGAGCATCTTAAAGGAGGAGAGAGAGATAGAGACGCAGAGAGGTTTAGGGAGGGAACTCCACAGTGTAGGGCGTAGACAGCCGAAGGTACGACCGCCAATGGTGGAGCGATTAAAATCGGGGATGCGCAAGAGGAACAGAGATCCCAGGAGATTTTCGGGCTGGAGGAAGTTACAAACAAAGGGAGGGGTGAGGCCATAGAAGCATTGTTGGATTGGGAGCCAATGTGGGTCAGCGAGTACAGGGGTGATGGGTGAACGGGACTTGGTGCGAGATAGGTTATGGGCAACAAAGTTTTGGATGAGCTCAAGTTTACAGAGGGTGCAACGTGCGAGATAATCCAGGAGATCAATGGAATAGTTGAGTCTATTGGTAACAAAGACATGGTTAGCTGAGGCAAGGGCGGAGACGGGCGATGTGACGGAAGTGGAAGTAGGCGGTCTTGGTGATGAAGACGACATGAGGTTGGAAGCTCAGCTGAGGGTCAAATCGGGCGCCAAGTTTGCGAACAGTCAGCTGTTTAATGTGGTCAATGCACCACAAATAATTAGAACCCGAACGACAAATGATACACAATATTAGCAGATTTTTCTGTTACTGTGGCAACAAAGGGGTTTTTAATCCTCCAATAATTACTTCCACGTGATTCCGATATGAGTAGTTATTAGCCTTTATCGCTGTTTACAAGCTATTTGTTCCTCTGAGGAATGCGGAGGTCTTTGGTTACCACATCTCTTGAGATGCTGAACCATGCCCCCCTCAACATCACCCTCTTGCTAAATGTCTCGGGCATTATGCGAGCTATGCGAGGTGGGACACTTAACTAGTTTTAAACCATATTCTTAAAGTCCCTCCTCTTGAACCTGAGTGAAACCACACTGCCTAAGATCATCCTGAGTTTATATTTTATCATCATCAGATTTACATAAGCACAGAAAGACATGTACATATTGCTCCAAGTTTCATTTGGTTAATATTATACATTATGATATAGACAAAGAAAATCATAATACCCTGTACAGGAAACTAAGGTGTGCCATATTATCAAGAAGTCATGGACTTTAAAGATTCTCCAGTTATCCTGTTGCTAATATCCACCTTATGGATAATTTTTTGCTGAGTATTATTTCCCCCCAGCCCAATTTAATTTTTAACTCAAAGGAACCTAACCCTGCACATTGAAAATCCAAATATCTATGCCCCTCTTTACTTTAATTTCAACCCCCTGTTATGTTCCAGTGTTACCCCATTATTTTATCACTTCATCTCATTCATCGGCTTTGGAGGAATTTCAATGTCCAATACAATATTTACAGTCTGCTCCAATATCTGAATACATTTTATTGTTTATAGAAGCATTGAAAATTTATGGCACAGAAGGAGGCCATTCGGCCTTTCCTGTCTGCGCTGGCTGAGAACCGAGACACCCGGCCTAATCCCACTTTCCCGCATTTGGTCCGCAGCTCTGCAGGTGCACATCCAGGTATTGTTGAAATGAGTTAAGGGTTTCTGCCTCAAACAACTCTTTCAGGCAGTGAGTTCGAGACCCCCACCAACCTCTGGGTGAATTTTTTTTCCTCATTTCCGCTCTAATCCTAAAAGTAATACCAATCACTTTAAATCTATGCTCCTTGCTTATTGACGCCTCCGCTGAGGGAAATAGGTCCTTCCTATCCACTCTTTCTCGGCCCCTCATAATTTTGTACACCTCAATCAAATCAACCCTCAGCGTCCTCTGTTCCAAGGAAAACAACCCCAGCCTGTCCAATCTGTCATCAGAGCTAAAATTCTCCAATCCTGGCAACATCCTACTAAATCTCCTCTGCACCCTCTCTAGTGCAATTCCATCCTTCCTGTAATTTGGTGACCAGAACTGTGCGCAGTACTCAAGCTGTGGCCTAACTAGTGTTTTATACAGTTCTACCATAACATCCATGATTTTGCATTCTATGCCTCGGCTAATAAAGGTAAGCATTCCGTATGTCTTTTTAACCACTATATCCACCTGTCCTGCCACCTTCAGAGATCTGTGGACATGCACTCCAAGGTCCCTCAATTCCTCTGCACCTCTCAGTATCATCCTATTTATTGTGTACTCCCTTGCCTTGTTTGCCCTTTCCAAATGCATTACCTCACAATTCTCCGGATTGAATTCTATTTGCCACTTTTCTGCCCATCTGACCATCCATTGATATCTTCCTGCAGTCTATAGCTTTCTTCCTCACTGTCAACCGCACGGCTTATCTTTGTGTCATCCGCAAATTTCTTAATCATGCCCCCTACGTTTAAGCCCAAATCGTTAATGTAAACCAGAAAAAGCAAAGAGCCTAATACAGGAGCCCTGCGGCACCCCACTGGAAACAGCCTTCTCGTCACAAAAACACCCGTCGACGTTAACCCTTTCCTCCCTGCAACTGAGCCAATTTTGGATCCAATTTGCCACATTCCCTTGGAACCCATGGGCCTTTACTTTTTTGACCAATCTTCCATGTGGGACCTTGTCAATAGCCTTGCTAAAATCCATGTAGACTACATCAATTGCGCTACCCTCATCGATCCTCCCTGTCACCTCCTCGAAAAATTCATTCAAGTCAGTCAGACGCAACCTCCCCTTAACAAATCCGTGCTGACTGTCCTTGATTAGTCCGTGCCTTTTAAATGACAGTTTATCCTGTCCTTCAGAATTGATTCCGATAATTTGCCCACCACCGAGGTGAGAATGACTGGCCTATCTTTCGGTCCCTTTTCAAACAACAGTGCAACATTAGCAGTCCTCCAATCCTCTGGCAATATGGTTGTATCCAGTGAAGTTTGGAAAACGAAAGCAGGAAGATATCAATGGACTGGTCAGATGGGCAGATAAGTGGCAAATGGAGCTCAATCCAGGGAAGTGTAAAGGTAATGCAATTGGGGAAAGCAAACAAGGCAAGGGAATACAAAATAAATGGGAGGATACTGAAAGGTGTAGAGGAATTGAGGGACTTTGAAGTGCATGTCCACCGATTCCTGAAGATAGCAGGACAGGTAGATAAGGTGGTTAAGAAGGCAGACGGGATACTTTCCTTTATTAGCCGAAAGCTTGTGAATTTAAAATAAAATTGCTGGACTATAACTTGGTGTTGTAAAATTGTTTACAATTTATTAGCCGAGGCATAGAATATAAAAGCAGGGAGGTTATGCCAGAACTGTATAAAATACGAGTTAGGCCACAGCTTGAGTACTGCGCACAGTTCTGGTCACCACATTAAATGAAGGATGTAATTACAATAGACAGGGTGCAGAGGAGATTTATTAGGATGCTGCCTGGACTGGAGCATTTTAGCTATGAAGACAGATTGGATAGTTTGGAGTTGTTTTCCTTGGAACAGAGGAGGCTGAGGGGTGATTTGATTGAGGTGTACAAAATTATGAGGGACCTAGATAGAGTGGATAGGAAGGACCTATTTCCCTTAGCGGAGGCTTCAATAACAAGGCAGCAGAGATTTAAAGTGATTGGTAGAAGGATTAGCGGAAATGTAGAAACATTTTTTCACCCAGAATGTGGTGGGGATCTGGAACTCACTGCCTTGGAGGGTGATAGAGGCAGAAACCCTCAACTCATTTTTAAAAATACCTGAATGCGCACCTGAAGAGCCGTGACCTGCAGGGCTACCGGCCAAATGCGGGAAAGTTGGATTCGGCTGGGTTGCTCATTTCTCAGATGGCGCGGACACGATGGGCCGAATGGCCTCCTTCTGTGCCGCAAATTTTCTAAGATTCTATGATGGCTGTGTGTCTATCTGGGTGTGTCTCACTTCTTCAAAGCTTTTCAGAGTGTCTCTCTCTCTTTCTTTCTCTCTGTCACTCTTTCCCCCGCTCCGCACATCATTTCATCTTTACTGACAAAGAGATAGAAATGTGAAAGACAAGCCTTCTTTGAGCAGATTGTGTGCTCGCTGCCGAGAGTGCTGCCCACTGAGCGACGGCTGATAACTGGACCAGTTCTGCGGCTCTGTGTCATTTTCCATCACTTTATAGAATCATAGAATCATAGAAGTTACAACATGGAAACAGGCCCTTCGGCCCAACATGTCCATGTCGCCCAGTTTATACCACTAAGCTAGTCCCAATTGCCTGCACTTGGCCCATATCCGTCTATACCCATGTTACCCATGTAACTGTCCAAATGCTTTTTAAAAGACAAAATTGTACCCGCCTCTACTACTGCCTCTGGCAGCTCGTTCCAGACACTCACCACCCTTTGAGTGAAAAAATTGCCCCTCTGGACCCTTTTGTATCTCTCCCCTCTCACCTTAAATCTAAGCCCCCTCGTTGTCGACTCCCCTACCTTTGGGAAAAGATTTTGACTATCTACCTTATCTATGACCCTCATTATTTTATAGACTTCTATAAGATCACCCCTTAACCTCTTACTCTCCAGGGAAAAAAGTCCCAGTCTGTCTAACCTCTCCCTATAAGTCAACCATCAAGTCCCGGTAGCATCCTCGTAAATCTTTTCTGCACTCTTTCTAGTTTAATAATATCCTTTCTATAATAGGGTGACCAGAACTGTACACAGTATTCCAAGTGTGGCCTCACCAATGCCCTGTACAACTTCAACAAGACATCCCAACTCCTGCATTCAATGTTCTGACCAATGAAACCAAGCATGCCGAATGCCTTCTTCACCACCCTATCCACCTGTGACTCCACTTCCAAGAGCTATGAACCTGTACTCCTAGATCTCTTTGTTCTATAACTCTCCCCAACGCCCTACCATTAACGGAGTAGGTCCTGGCCCGATTCGATCTACCAAAATGCATCACCTCACATTTATCTAAATTAAACTCCATCTGCCATTCATCGGCCCACTGGCCCAATTTATCAAGATCCCGTTGCAATTCTAGATAACCTTCTTCACTGTCCACAATGCCACCAATCTTGGTGTCATCTGCAAACTTACTAACCTACTTTGTGAGTCAGAGGTCCTGAGTAAAACACTGTTGGGAGCGGGGGAATGAGTGACAGCGAGAACGAGAGAGAAGCACTCAGAAAACTGCAAGAGAAATGAACGTGAAGCTTTTAAAGGCAGCACATTTATAACATCCCCGTCGAAAAATTGAACCCAGGTTTCCCTCGTGATAAGCGGGGATATAGACGACCGAGGAATCGGTACAAATCCATAATGGACACTCACCCAAGATGGCGTTAGACACGCTTGAAAGTTCAGTGAATCTATTTTAACCATTTATTTGATGACCTTTCATCTCTGTTTTTCAATCTACACGTACGTGTCTGTCTCTCTGTGTGTGTACCTGTGTGTGTGTATCTGTTTGTATATCAGTGTCTGCGTGTGTACCTGGCTGTGTATGTGTGTGTCTAAAATGAAAATGCTAGAATCCATTATTAAGGAAATTATCATTCCTCCCTCAACTAACACCACCAAAACGCAGATTAACTGGCCATCCATTTCATTGTTGTATGTGGGATCTTTCTGGTAAACCTCCTCTTGGAGATAAATTGCAAGAGGAATGAAAGTGAAGCTTTTAAAGGCAATAAAACTGTAACCTCCCAGACGGGAAATTGAACCCTGGTTTCCACGGGCCACTGTTAAAAGAAAACTCACCTTTCACATTTCCATCTTTCTGTTCGTCAAGGTCGAGAATAAAGTGATGTGGGGAGAGCGGGAGAGAGTGACAGAGAGAGAAAGACAGAGAAACAGAGACTCACTCAGAAAACGTTAGAAAAAGTGAGACACACACATACAGGTACATTGCAAACAGAGGCTTAATCGTTAAATCTCTCAGGATCAGTCTTTGTCTCTCTCTCTCTGTCTCTCTCTCTCCCCCTTTCTCTCTCTCTCTCTCTCCCTCTGTCTCTCTCTGAGAATCACAGGGTCCAAGAAGGAAACAGTTCGGAACACATTTGTGCTCTGCAACAGACGGGCCCCAAGAATTCAGTCCCCAAACAGTCGCCGCTCAATAATATTCTGAAAATGATAATCACCTGTTTCATTCTTTTTCTGCTCTATTTCTCTCTGTCGTTTTTGAAGAAGAAGCGAGGCAAAGGATTAAAAATTGTAGTCGGCCTCTTAAAAATGTTCCCTCCCCGTCGGGGAGCTAAATCCCTGGATAAGGAGGGATATCTCACCACGATGGAGAATATCCAATTCGAAATGATTTTTCTGAAGCCTTTTAATCGCCCCACGTCCCCGTGTCTCCCCATCTCAGGGAGGAGGTCAAACTCGCCGGAAAAACTTTGACCATTTAACGATTCTACCGGAGCCGTTTTCCTGGGAGTCGGTTTTGAAACAGGACACAGGCTCAATGTGTTCCAATCTGTTTCCTTCTTTGACCCTGTGATTCTCAAATCTGCGGGTATTGGACAGATGGAGGGAGAGAGACTGACACAGACTCAGACAGACCGAGAGAGTCTCTTTCTGTCCCAGTGTCTCTCTCTCTTTCTGAGTGTCTCTCTTTATCACTCTTTTCCTCGCACCTCACATCACTTTATTCTGGATCTTAACTAACAGAGAGATGGAAATGTGAACAGTGAGTCGTCTTTCAACAGTGGCCCGTGGAAAGTTCAACAAACTTTCAGACACATCACACACTCACACATAGAGGTGTACCTGGCTGTATGTGTGTGTGTCATGTGTCTGAGCGTGTGTGTCACTTCTTCAACGCTTCTCAGAGTTTCTCTCTGTCACACATTCCCCGCTCCACACATCATTTCATCCTGGACTTTGACTGACAATGAAAATGAAGCAGTGAGACTCAAGAATATTACACACCACACCAAACTGTGAAGAGACCAGGATGGCCGAGTGGTTAAGGCGTTGGACTTAAGATCCAATGGGTTTATACCCGCGTGGGTTCGAACTCCACTCCTGGTCGTTGCTCCATTTTGATACTGCTCATTGTCACTCCTCTTCCATTTGAATGAGAGAAACATGGAAAGGAGACAGCACGGAAGGAGGCGATTCGGCCATTCGGTCCGTGCCGGCTCCATGCAAGAGCATTCCAGCTCATCCCAATCCCCGCAGCCCTGATATTTTTTTCCTTTCAAGTACATATCCTGTTCCGTTTTGAAAGCCATGATTGAATCTGCCGCCACCACCCCCTCGGGCAGTGCATTTTCCTAATGTCACCTTTGGTTCTTCTGCCAATCACCTTAAATCGATGTCCTCTGGTTCTTGTCCCTTCCGCAAATGGGAACAGTTTCTCTCTATCCACTCTGTCCAGAACTTTCATGATTTTGATGATCTCCATCGAATCTCCCCTCAACCGTCTCTGTTCCAAGGAGAACAACCCCAGCTTCTCCAGTCTATCCACGGAACTAAATACCCTCATCACTGGAATCATTCTAATAAATCTCTTCTGCACCCTCTCGAAGGCCTTCACATCTTTCCTAAAGTGCGGTGCCCAGAACTGGACACAATACTCCAGTTGAGGCCGAACCAGTGTTTTATAAAGCTTTGTCATGACTTCCATACTTTTGTACTCCGTGCCTCGATTAAAAAAGCCAAAGATCCCGTATGCTTTTTTAACCACTTTCTCAACCTGCCCTGCCACCTTCAACGATTTGTGCGCATACACCCCCAGATCTCTCTGCTCCTGCACCCCCTTTAGACTTTTGGCCTCTAAGTTATATTGCCTCATCTCATTCTTCCGACCAAAATGTATGACTTCGTATTATTCTGCGTTAAATTTCACCTGCCATGTATCCGCCCATTCCACCAGCCAGTCCATATTCCCTTGAAGTCTATCACTATCCTCCGCACTCTTTACGACTCCTTCAAGTTTTGTGTTACCTGCAAATTTACAAATTGTGCCCTGGACTTCCAAGTCCAAGTCATTAATATATATCAAGAAAAGCAGTGGTCCCAGCACCGACCCCTGGGGAACGCCATTGGACACCTCCTTCCAGTGTGAAAAACAACCATTCACCAGTTATCTCTCTTTCCTGTCCCTTAGTCAATTCTGTATCCATGTTGCTACTGCTCTCTTTATTCCAGGGGCCGCAATCCTGATGATAAGCCTACCATGCGGCACTTTATCAAAAGCCTTTTGAAAGCACATTATTATCGGAAGAGATATCTGTGTGAAGACTTCGTTTCAGTAAGGAGGCAATCGGCCGCCTCTGTGAGATATTACAAGAGGACCTTCAGCCACCTTCTACTTCCTGCAGGGCCTCGTCAGTGGCATGTGGGTCATTTCAGTCAGGCCCTGGTGACATGTGCAACATCACCCAGAGCTATGTGAGAGTCTGAATTCATCAGGTCACGGATACACCATCTCCCAGAGCCCTGTGAGAGTCTGAATTCATCAGGTCACAGACACAACATCACCCAGAGCCCTGTGAGAGTCTGAATTCATCAGGTCACAGACACACCATTACCCAGAGCCCTGTGAGAGTCTGAATTCATTAGGTCATAGACACATCATTACCCAGAGCCCTGTGAGAGTCTAAATTCATCAGGTCACAGACACACCATTACCCAGAGCCCTGTGAGAGTCTGAATTCATCAGGTCATAGACACACCATTACCCAGAGCCCTGTGAGAGTCTGAATTCATCAGGTCACAGATACACCATTACCCAGAGCCCTGTGAGAGTCTGAATTCATCAGGTCACAGACACACCATTACCCAGAGCCCTGTGAGAGTCTGAATTCATCAGGTCACAGACACACCATTACCCAGAGCCCCGCGGGAGTCTGAATTCATCAGGTCACAGACACACCATTACCCAGAGCCCTGTGAGAGTCTGAATTCATCAGGTCACAGACACACCATTACCCAGAGCCCTGTGAGAGTCTGAATTCATCAGGTCACAGACACACCATTACCCAGAGCCCCGCGGGAGTCTGAATTCATCAGGTCACAGACACACCATTACCCAGAGCCCTGTGAGAGTCTGAATTCATCAGGTCGCAGACACACCATTACCCAGAGCCCTGCGGGAGTCTGTATTCATCAGGTCACAGATACACAATCACCCAGAGGCCTGCGAGAGTGGATTCATGAGGTCACAGGCGCGATATTCCGCGCGGTTTCCCAGTTGATCAAACTTGACATGTCCCCAGCGCAGTAAAGGGAGAGGTCGACCGTGATCCACAGGATCGCTGGATTCCCCAATGGGAGATGTCTACCGCGTTCCACACGATCGCTGGATTCCCCAAAGGGAGAGATCAACCGTGTTCCACAGGATCGCTGGATTCCCCAAAGGGAGAGGTCTACGGCGTTCTACAGGATCGCTGGATTCCCCAAAGGGAGAGGTGTACCGCGTTCCACAGGATCGCTGGATTCCCCAAAGGGAGAGATCAACCGCGTTCCACAGGATCGCTGGATTCCCCAAAGGGAGAGGTCTACGGCGTTCTGCTGGATCGCTGGATTCCCCAAAGGGAGAGGTGTACCGCGTTCCACAGGATCGCTGGATTCTCAAAGGGAAAGGTTTACCGCGTTCCACAGGATCGCTGGATTCCCAGATTGCAGGGGGCTGTCGACGGATTCCATGTGACATGGAAGGCACCCAATGAGGCACCTGTCACTTAAATCAACAGGAAGGGTCCATTCCCAGCGGCATCTCGTCTTCCTGGTCAAAGGTCAGTCCTTCCCGCAGTGTAAAGTTGTGCAATGCGCATCAGACAACCACAAATTGGTTAAATGTGAGGATCCTTTGCGATGCCGACCTGTGGATCATGAATGTAAATACAGATCACAAGGGAAGTGCCCATGATGCCTTCGTCCTTCGCCACTCAGACTTGCAATGATACCTTCACCGGAGAGCAGCATGGATCTGGATGGATATCAGGTGACAAGGGCTAACCGCTGAAGCCGTGGCTGATGACACCCGACCGCAGGACCAATAGTGCAGCTCAGGAGAGGAACAACCGTGCCCACGTGTGCTCACGCCAAGTCATGGAGAGGAGAATCGGTGGAGCTGAAATCACGCTTTCGATACTTGGACAGGTCGGGGGAACTTTGCCGTACTCACCTCTCAAGATGTCCAGGGTTGTGGTTGTCTGATGCGCATTGCACAACTTTACACTGCGGGAAGGACTGACCTTTGACCAGGAAGACGAGATGCCTCTGGGAATGGATGAGATGCAGGATGACAACCCGGATGTTGCTGGGGCCATTGTTGGTTTCCCCATCCCCACCCCCGGGGAAACCGTGGCTGCAGGAGACAGGGCAGCGGGAGAGCACCCAGTGGCTGATGCTTTTTGACATCGATGAAAATGGGTAATTGCCTCCCCGCCCCCTCCCAGGAAAGCAGATAACAGGACAAGCAAGATTGAAAGTGAAACAGTGAGCCTTAATTGCAGCATCAAAACATTAGTGCAAAACTTTACATTAACATTTTGAGGTATTTAGTTGTTGCAAAACTTTATTGTGAACATTGAGGTGTGTAGTGCAAAACTTTAAATAAAAATTAGGTTAACTTATTAATTTTGTTGTTTGAAAGCATTTGTGATGTTAACATGGTTTATATTCAGAAAATCTTCGAACAATTACAAATGACTTCTGATTAAGTTTGAAGGGCAGCAGCAGCAGCAACAAAAATTATCACACAAACAATCAGAAGAGATTCATCACATGACAAAATATCAACAAGCGAATAAAAACAAACAACCAAAACATCAACCGAACAAACAGCAATAAGATTTACAGACGCCCCCTTGCGGCATGCTCGAGGGTCGCTGTGACACTCTGAACAAGAGGAGGTGAACTCTGTCCTCGAGGAGCATCCTATTTCCTCCAGGCCCCCATCCCTCCCTGTGATCGAGCCCCTCTTGAGCCAAGGGCACGAAATCTGTGTCTTACAAAATGGCTGTAATCAGGGAGTTCGGAGCTGGGGTGCTGCTGTTCCACGGGGACATGAGTAAAAGCAGCGTTAGGTGCAGGAATAGCTCCTGGCTCTTGGGCCTGCAATCTGTCTGCGGCAGGAGGTGGCACGGGGGGTGTCACGGGCTTCAGGTGCAGCACAGCCGTGCTCGCATTCAACTCCATGAAATGTACGAGAGCCTGGTGAATATTTGTCAGCTGGGCAATGTTCTGTCCAGTGTGGGCCAGCTGGGCAATGTTCTGTCGAGTATGGGCCAGCTGGGCAATGTTCTGTCTAGTATGGACCAGCTGGCCAAGGTTCTGCCCAATATGGGTCAGCTGGGCAATGTTCTGTCCAGTATGGGCCAGCTGGGCAATGTTCTGTCCCGTATGGGGCAGTTGGACAAAGTTCTGACCAGTGTGGGCCAGCTTGGCAATGTTCCGTCCAATATGGGCCAGCTGGGCAATGTCCTCTCCAGTCTGGGCCAGCTGGGCAATGTTCTGTCCAGTATGGGCCATCTGGGCAATGTTCTGTCCAGTATGGGCCAGCTTGGCGCTAATGTTCTGTCCAGTATGGGCCAGCTTGGCACTAATTTTCTGTCCAGTATGGGCCAGCTGGGCAATGTTCTGTCCAGTATGGGTCAGCTGGGCAATGTTCTGTCCAGTATAGGCCAGCTGGGCAATGTTCTGTCCAGTATGGGCCAGCTGGGCAATGTTCTGTCCAGTCTGGGCCAGCTGGGCAATGTTCTGTCCAGTATGGGGCAGCTGGACAAAGTTCTGTCCAGTATGGGCCAGCTTGGCAATGTTCTGTCCAAGATGGGCCAGCTGGGCAATGTCCTGTCCAGTCTGGGCCAGCTGGGCAATGTTCTGTCCAGTATGGGCCAGCTTGGCGCGAATGTTCTGTCCAGTCTGGGCCAGCTTGGCGCTAATGTTCTGTCCAGCATCCTTCATCTCCTGTCTCATGGAGACGTAACAGTCACGGTACTTGTCGCTCTCATCAGCCGTCAATCGTCTCACTTGTTGACCGTTGATGTCCTCTCCCAATTCATCATCTACATGGGGGGGGGGGGGGGGAGGAGGGGGATGGGGATGACGTCTACTTCGCCTCACGGGGGACTGGGGTGCATCTACCCCAACTACCAACGGTTCCTCACACCCCGACAGGTCGGACTCAGCTGGCGGCTGCCTGTGAGAGGGGGATTGTGTGTGTCTCGCACAGAGCCAGAGGGGCCTGGAGTTGGAGAGGCGGTGAGGTGAGGCTCCTCATGGTCAAGCGCTCCCCCCACATCAACACCCTGAGGGTGGCAGGTGGGGTCAGGAGCTGAAACACCATCACACTCTGCAGTGCAAACACCATCACCCTCTGCAGCCCAAACACAATCACCCTCTGCAGCACAAACACCATCACCCTCTGCCGCCGCCGACTCACCACCTTCTGCAGCCCGAGTGTCCTCAGACGGCTGTGAACCTGTGGGAAGGAAGAACAAAATGTTCCACTGGTGAAGCATGTTCATCGGTCACATCACAGACGCCCACACGCTGCACGAGCATGGTCAGACTCGAATCTCCTTTTCCCATCCTTCAGACAACACGCAGGTTTTAAACATGCAGCTGGCCAATAGAGGAATGTCAAACTCACCTTTCCTCGCTCCAGTGTCTGATCGGACACCAGGCACTAAACTGGAATTGTTGCCCTGCAGCTGAGTGGCCCTTTCTTCATGCTCGGTCATCTCCCTCATAAAGGCTGAACCGCCGCCGGTCTTCGACCTCTCACCAAAAGACATTAAACAATAAAAATCAGTTTGTGCTTGTTTGTGTGAGAGAGATAAGTTGGGGGTTTGGAGACAGGGTCTAATTCACTAATTGTAACACCTCAAATCTCTGGAGTAGGGATAAAAGATCTCGAAAAGCATTTAGTGAGGCCCGTCCACAATGGCAACTGAGTTTTACGACCAGTTGCCATTAGATTGAACCTTGACCACACCACCCAGAAACAACCTGTGTTCATGCATCAGTTAAACTCAGCACATTTAAATCTGAACTTTTGAATTTCTAAAACTCTCCATATATCCTGGCCGACTGCATTAAATCATTGATTTTTTGCGGCCCTGTTCCGCTCTCCGTGACACGGTGCTGTTCGTGCTCAGAACCTGTGCCACCTCCTTCCACACCAACACGCTAACTTTCTGTGCCGCCCGAAACTTCCGTTCCCCAGAAGCCGCCGAAGCCTCACCTCAACCTCATTGAGGAGTGTGTAGAGGTCTTCATCACAACATTTGTTTCACCTCTTCTCATTCATCTTTTGCTGTTCCATCATTTTTCTCAGTGTAAAAACAGCCTTTTCAAAAACAGTTCATTTTATTTTACACTCCTTTTTAAAGACTGTTTATTTAAGATTCCACTGCTTTTTATAAACGGTTCATTTAAGTTCGGCTTTTTATAAAAAGATTATTTTTTTAATTTACAATTACATGCAGAACACTAACTTTCAATGAAAAGTCTGCTCACCTCTTTGAGCAATGAAGGCTGGAGCTGTGGGCGTGACTTCACTTCCTGACAGATTTTGTGGGCGTGTCTTCTCCTCTCAGACATTTCCAGCCGCGGCAACCAACGCTGCTCAGAGGCTCGGGGGACAGAGCAGGATTGGATTCATGGTCCAATTCAAACAATTCGACGCGGAAAAGCCCGCCGTCAGTAATTTAGTTAATTTAAATCGAAGGAGCGGCGGTGACCGTCGATTCGACGCTCCGAGCGATTTCTAGCAAGATCTGCCTCATGTATCCATCCTGACCATTGTAATATCAGACCCCATGTGTCCTTACTGACCATTGTATTATCAGTCCCCATGTATCCTTACTGACCATTGTATTATCAGTCCCCATCTGTCCTTAATGACCATTGTATTATCAGCCCCCATGTATCCTTACTGACCATTGTATTATCAGCCCCCGTGTGTCCTTACTGACCATTGTATTATTAGTCCCCATTTATACTTACTGACCATTGTATTATCAGCCCACATGTATCCTTACTGACCATTGTATTATGAGCATCCATGTATCCTTACTGACCATTGTATTATCAGCCCCCATGTATCCTTACTGACCATTGTATTATCAGCATCCATGTATCCTTACTGACCATTATATTATCAGACCCCATGTGTCCTTACTGACCATTGTATTATCAGTGCCCATGTGTCCTTACTGATCATTGTATTATCAGTCCACGTGTACACTTACAGACCATTGTATTATCCGCCGCCGTGTATACTTACTGACCATTCTATTATCACTCACATGTATACTTAATGACCATTGTATTATCATCCTTCATGTATCCTTACTGACCATTATATTATCACTCCCATGTGTGCTTAATGACCATTGTATTGTCAGCCCCCATTTATCCTTACTAACCATTGTATTATCAGCCCCTGTACACTTACTGTCCATTGTATTATCAGCCCCTGTATACTTACTGACCATTGTCTTATCAGCCCCTGTATACTTACTGGCCATTGTATTATCATACCCCCTGTATACTTACTGGCCATTGTATTATCAGCCCCCGTGTATACTTACTGGCCATTATATTATCAGCCCCCATGTATATTAGTGACCATTCTATTATCAGCCGCCGTGTATACTTATGACCATTGTATTAACAGCCTCCGTGTCTGCTTACTGACGATTCTATTATCAGCCCCCATGTATACTTACTGGCCATTGCATTATCAGCCCCCATGTATATTGCTGACCATTCTATTATCACTCCCCATGTATCCTTACTGATCATTGTATCATCAGCCCGCATGTCTCCTTCCTGGCCATTGCATTATCAGCCCCCATGTCTCCTTCCTGACCATTGCATTATCAGCCCCCATGTCTCCTTCCAGACCATTGTATTATCAGCCCCATGTATACTCACTGACCACTATATTATCGGCACCCATTCATACTTACTGGTCATTGTATTATCAGCCCCCATCTTTACTTACTGTCCATTCTATTACCACTCCCATGTATTCTTACTGTCCGTTGTATTATCGCTCCCATATATTCTGACTGACTGTTGCATTACCACCGTCATATCTTCTTACTGACCATTACATTATCTTCCACATGTATCCTTACTCAGCATTGTATCAGCACACCACATGTATCCTTACTGACAATTGTTTATATTCTTACTGACCATTTTATTTTCTCCCACATATATTCTCACTGACAACTGTATTATCTGCATCCAAGTATCTTTAGTGACCATTGCACTGACACATCCCAGGTACTCTTACTGACCATTGTATTATCCGACCATAAGTATTCCTACTGACCATTGCATTATCACACAATATGTGTCCTTGCTGACCATTCTCTGATCACCCCCATTTATACTTACTGACCATTGTATTATCAATCCCATGTATCCTTACTGACCATTGTATTATCAATCCCATGTATCCTGACTGACCATCGTATAATGAACAGTCATGTATTCTTACTGACCATTGCATTATCACTCACATGTATTCGCACTGTCAATTGTAATATCTGTGTCCAAGTATCTTTACTGACCATTGTGTTACCACCACCATGTGTTCTTACAGAACAATCTATTATCAGCCCCCATGTATCCTTACTGACCATTGCATTATTTGCGTAAAATATCCTAAATGAGCATGTAAATGTCAGATCCCATGTATTCTAACCGACTGTTGAATTAACGGCCCCATGTTTCCTTAATGAATATTGTATTATCACCCCCGTGTATTTTTACTGATCATTGTATTATTACCACCGATGTACCCATACTGCCATTGCATTATCACACCCCATGTATAATTACTGACCATTGTATTATCAATCCCATCTCTCCTTACTGACCATTACATTATCAGCCCCCAACTATCCTTACTGCCCATTGTATTATAACCCCCATGTATCATAATTGACCATTGTATCATCTGCATCCAAGTATCCTTATCGACCATTGCATTATCACATCTCAAGTATCCGTACTGACCGTTGTATTATCACGCCTTCACATTATTAGTGACCAGTATTTTATCTGCCCCATTTCCAGTTGCTGACCATGGCAGTATCATACCCCACGTATCCTTACTGACCATTGTCGGATAAACCCCAGGTATTCTTACTGACTACTGCATTATCATTCCGCTATGTTCTTACTGACCATTACATTATCACACAACTATGTTCTTTCTGACCGTTGCATGAGCAAACCCCGTGTTTCCTTACTGATCATTGCATTACCTGCATTCAAGAATCCTTACAAAACATTCAGTTGTCACCCACATGTATCCGTAAAGGACATTGCATTATCACACCAAATGTGTTCTCACTGACCATTGTATTATCAGACCCCGTGTATCCTTACTGACCATTGAATTATCAGCCCCCATGTATCCTTACTGACCATTGTATTATCAGCCCCCATGTATCCTTACTGACCATTGTTTTATCAGCCCCCGTGTATCCTTACTGACCATTGTATTATCAGCCCCCATGTATCCTTACTGACCATTATATTATCAGCCCCAATGTATCCTTACTGACCACCATATTATCAGCCCCCATGTATCCTCACTGACCATTACTTTATCTGCTTCAATCTATCCTTGTTTTCTTTTGCACTTTTGTGAACTCCACCCCAGAAAACGTATTTGAAAAATTCTGAAATTGCCGGCTGAATTCACAGAAATAATCTGAACTCTGTCAGTGAAGCTGCTCTCTCTTCACATCAGCACTGTAAGACTGCGGGATTCTTATTTTCTTTTTTTACATCATTTTCTTTAAGTAATATTCAGACCTTTTGGTAGCTTCACTTCACATCAGTAAAATGCTTGTTTACCTGTTATTTTCAATATGGAGTGATGGTGTTAAGGGATTAACCCGACTTGTTTGTTTACTGACCTTAATTAATGTCAATGTGTCGTTTAATTGTCTCACTGGAGAGTTCCCTCAGGCCACAAATACGGACTGTTTTCAAGGCGTCACAGCAGAGTGTTTGATGCAGCTTGGCCTCCAGTACAAACAGTTATCATTGGATCGCACAGATAATGATATCATGTTCTGGTATGTTCCAACTGAGCTTCGGATTCTGTGGGCATTTCATGATGTACAAAAGATTTACTATCCGCTCCTCGCTGCTGTTGGTGTTCCTGGTAAGTCATTATTTCAGCAATTAATTCTGTAAACCATGTTTAACTGTATTTACTGTCCTTGTCCTTTTGACCCGGTTATTAATTGTATTCAGTGTAATCCTCTTGTTCAGTGTCTGGTAATGCACCTTGTTTCCTTCATGTAACATGTGAACAGTTCCCGATTCACTGCCCCAGTTCGATGAACACCATTTCCTTTTCATAACTTTCTTCAACTGATGGTCATTTTTTAGGATTTGCCTGTTATTTGAGTCTCGTCCACAAGGAATGTTGGTGGACGATTCTCTTTATTGAACAGTTTGCCGTCTGCTCTCTGCACTGAACCCTAGTATCGGATCAGAAATATGTGTTCATAGAGTAAAACAGCTGCCTGGAGCTGAATCATTCTTGGATATTGTCCAATATTTCAGAGTGTATTGGTGATCTGACTGTCAGCGCTGGTTTCCACAGATCAGTGTCATTAACTATAACCAGCAGACCTTAAAACTCCTGTTACCTGTGAACAAGTAACTTGAATTGTCTTTCCCAAGGGTTTCTAACTGTTTCAGCATTGTTTTTTCCAAGTTGTTATCTGTTCAGGTTCTTATCAGTTGTTTTGAGAATCAAAAGCCAGTTTGAAGCTTTTCGAAGCTTCTCCTGATCGTTGCTTTCATTCAGATCAATTGTTGTTGAAAACCGAAGCTTCTCAAAGTTTCTGCACATTGCTGCCTTTGCAGTTTAAACCTACAATGTCCAAATGTAATGTCCAAAGGGGCAAATTTAACCCTTTCATTCACGGTTCTCTCTCGTCTCCTCTTCAAATCTGCCGTCATCACCCCATCCTCAAAAAAAATCCATGACCCCTCGGTCCTTGTAAATTACTGCCCCCATCTCCACGCTCCCTTTCCTCTCCTTGAACGTGTTGTCGTTTCCAAAATCTGTGCCCATCTTTCCTGCAAATGCATCAGCAACCTCTCCAATCAGGTTTCCACCGCTGTAACAGCACTGAGACGGCCCGAATCAAAGTCACAAATGACATCCCATGTGCCTGACCGTGGAAAACTATCCCTCCTCTTCCTTCTTGGCCTGTCTGCAGCCTTTGACACGGGTGTCCGCACCAGCCACCTCCAACGCCTCTCGTCCGTTGTCCAACTGGGTGGGACTGCCCTCGCCTGCTTCCATTCCTATCAATTCAGGATTAGCTAGGGAATCTCCTGCAATGATTTGTCTTACCGCCCCCGCACCGTCATCTCTGGTGTCTCACAAGGAACAATCCTTGACCTCCTCCTATGTCACATATTCAAGCTTCCCCTCGGTGACAACATCGAAAACACAAAGTCAGATTCCACATGGAACTGATACCCAGCTGTTTCTCACCACCGCCTCTCTCGACCCCTTCACTGCGAATCCAACGTCCAGTCCTGGATGAGCAGAAGTTTCGTCCATTAGAAAGACTGAAGCCATTGTCTTCGAACCCCATCAAAAATTCCGTTCATTCGCTCCTGATTTCATCCAGTTCCCTGGTCACAGTCTGAGGCTGAACCGGACCAGTAGGCGTTCTATTTGACCCTGAGCTGAGCTTCTGACCCCATATCCTCTCCATCACCAAGATCGCCGACTTCCACCTCCCGAACATTGCCCGTCTCCGCCCCTGCCTCAGCCCATCTACTGCTGAAATCCTGACCCATGGTTTTGTTACCTCCGGACTCGACTATTAACTTGAGCTCATCCAAAACTCTGCTGCCCACATCCAAACTCGCACCAAGTCCCGTTCACCCATCACCCCTCTGCTTGCTGACCTGCATTGGCTCCCGGTCGAGCGAAGCCTCAATTTAAAAATTCCTAAACTCGGGTTACATAGAATTACATAGAATTTACAGCTCACAAACAGGCCATTCGGCCCAACTGGTCTATGCCGGTGTTTA
Organism: Heptranchias perlo; assembly: GCF_035084215.1. Taxonomy (NCBI): domain Eukaryota; kingdom Metazoa; phylum Chordata; class Chondrichthyes; order Hexanchiformes; family Hexanchidae; genus Heptranchias; species Heptranchias perlo. The sequence continues at coordinate 1,117,891 of NW_027139581.1, read as the reverse complement.
TGCTCCACACGAGCCTCCTCCCATTCTACTTCATCTCACCCTATCAGCATATCCTTCCATTCCTTTCTCCCTCTTGTACTTAGTTAACTTCCCCTTAAATGCATCTATTCTATTCGCCTCAACTATTCCTTGTGGTAGCGAGCTCTACATTCTAACCAGTCCCTGGGTAACTCAGTCTCTCCTGAACTGCTTATTGGATTTGTTGGTCATTATCTTATATTTATGACCACTAGTTTTGTCCCCCCACTACACCACAAGTGAAAAAAAGGAGAGAAAAGAGTCCCAGCCTGTTCAGCCTCTCCTGATAAGTATATCCTCTCAGTTCTGGTATTATCATTGTAAATCTGTTTTGAACTCAGTCCAGTGCCTCGAAACCCTTGTTATTAATGGAGATCACAACTGTGCACAACACTCCAAGAGTGGACTAACCACTGGTTATAAATCTCTGGTCAGGCCTCAGCTGTCCAATTGTCTCCAATTCTGGGCATCACACTTTAGGAAGTATTTCAAGGCTTTGGAGAGGGTGCAGAGGAGATTTAGTAGAATGTTCCCAGGGATGAGCGACCAGGCTGCTGGTTTTACTCTCAGTCTGAAGTACAATTCCCTGTTTTTCTCTTCCTTACAGTGAACTTAGTGACGATTGTGATCCTGTCTGGAGGAAGGTGCGGTCTCTCCAAATGTGTCACCCGTTACCTGGTGTCCATGGCAGCGGCGGATCTACTGGTCGTTATCACTGATCTGATATTCAGGCAAATTCATATTCTTTATTGGACTCAGTTTCAGTTCATATGGGACTTTAAAGTGTGTAATATCCACGCCGTCCTGCTTTACGCAGCCACAGACTGTTCAGTCTGGTTCACAGTCACTTTCACCTTTGATCGATTTGTGGCGATTTGTTGCCAGAAGCTGAAAACAAAATATTGCACCGAGAAAACGGCGGCTGTGGTTCTGGGAACAGTGAGTGTGCTGTTCTGTGTGAAGAACACTTTCTGGTACTTTATGCTTGGAGGTGAATATTGGATGAGTAATTCTCCCTGGTTTTGTTTTGTATCATTGGATGTTCGTTATTCACAGGTGTGGACAGTAATTGTATTCCTTCATTATATTGTAACCCCATTTGTTCCATTTGTTCTGATTCTGCTCCTCAATGCTTTAACCGTCAGACACATTTTAGTGTCGAGCAGAGTCCGCAGGAGACTCCGGGCCCACAGCAGTGGGGAGAGTCCCAGTGACCCAGAGATGGAGAAGAGAAGGAAATCCATCATTTTACTGTTTGTTATATCGGGGAATTTTATCCTGTTATGGGCGGTGTTTCTGTTGTATTTTGTATGGAACCGATTGTATGTGTTAGACTTTATTCCTGTGTCTCTTTCTGAATTTGTACAAGAACTGGGATTTATGCTCCAGCTCCTGAGTTGCTGCACCAACACGTGTATTTATGCCGTGACCCAGACTAAATTCAGAGAGGAGTTGAAGAATGTGGTGAAATATCCCTTGACTGGAATTGTTAAATTCATTAAATAATGAGAAGACTTTCCATCATCACAAGGTGTTGGTCTGGTGTTCTGCCCAATCCCCTCATCTCTGTGATACAAACACAGTGAGGCCAGTTTTCATCTTTCACCGCCCTGATTTAGTGACTAACAGGGACGGTCGAGGTGGGGAAGTCCGCGGAGATCAGTCCCGCTTGATTCCTGCTCGTTTTTAGCCCCGTTCAGTCCTCTGGTGCGGCCTGGGGCGGGTGGATGAAGCTCCCGTCCGCCAGGCTCTTGTTTCATGTGTTCACACAAACGCGGCGGGGCGGGGCACACATGCAGCCCATGGAGTGAGGACCAGAGAATCATCTTTTAATTATAATTTTACGTTTCCATTCGAACAGAAATCGGCCATTCAGCCCGTTAAACCTTTTCCTCCATTCAATTAGATCAGGGCTGACTTGTATCTAACCTCCATTTCCCCCCTTGGATTTGTAACCATTCATACCCTGACCGAGCAAAGATCTATCAATCTCAGTTTTGAAATTTTCCACTCACCCCAGCGTCAACAGCTTTTTGGAGGAGAGGGTTCCAGATTTCCACTGCCCTTTGTGTGAAGAAATGCTTTCTGACATCACCCTTGAACGGACTACCACAAATTTTAAGGTTATGCCCATTTCTTCTGGACTCCCCCACCAGAGGAAATAGTTTCTCCCCATCTACCCCATCAAATCCTTCAATCATCTTAAACACCTTAATGAGATCAGCCTTTAATCTTCTATACTTCAGGGAATGCAAGCCTAGTCTGTGCAGTCTGTCCTCGTAACTTAACCTTTTTAGCCCGGGTATCATTCTGGTGAATCTGTGCTGTACCCCCTCCAAGGCCCATATATCCTTCCTGAGGTGCGCTGCCCAGAACTGAATGGAGTCTCGAGATGGGGTCTAACCAGAGCTCAGCACAGCTGGAACATAAATTCCACCCTTTTGTTTTCCACCCCCTGAAATAAAGGCCAACGTTCCATTAGCTTTTCGATTATTTTGTTGTACCTGTCCATTAGCATTTACTGATTTCTGGACTTGGACCCCACAATCTCTCTGCTCTTCCACAGTTGTGAACATCTCAGTATTTAGATACCCTGATCTATCTTTCTTCGGTCGAAAGTGGATGACCTCACACTTTCCCACATTGAACTCCATCTGCCGCAGTTTTGCCCATTCATTTAATCTTTCAACGTCCCTTTGCAACTATCTGCTCCCATCTACAATATTTATTGTGCTTCCTAACTTACTGTCGTCAGCGAGCTTGGATACACGGCTCTCTAATCCTTCATCCAAGTCATTTATGAACATAGTGAAAAGCTGAGGCCCCAGTACAGATCCCTGGGGACACCACTAGTCACATCCTGCTGATTTGAGTCCATACCCATTATCCCCACTCTCTGTCTCCTACCTCATAACCAATTCCCTGTCCAAGTCAATAGATTGCCTCCAATTCCATGCACTCTCGATTTTGTGAACAGACTCTTATGTGGAACCTTGTCGAATGTCATCTGGAAGTTCATATAAATAACATCCATTGACACTCCTAATCTACCACATTAATTAGCTCCTCAAAAAAATCAACTAGCTTCGTTAGACATGGTAGCAGGACAGGTAGATAAGGTGGTTAAGAAGGCAGATGGAATGCTTTCCTTTATTAGCTGAGGCATGGAACATAAAAGCAGGGATGTTATGCTGGAACTGTATAAAACACTAGTTCGGCCACAGCTTGAGTACTGCGCACAGTTCCGGTCACCACATTACAGGAAGGATGCAATTGCACGAGAGAGGGTGCAGAGGAGATTTACGAGGATGTTGCCAGGACTGGAGAATTTTAGCTGTGATGACAGATTGGATAGTCTGTGGTTGCTTTCCCTGGAACAGAGGAGGCTGAGGGATGATTTGATTGAGGTGTACAAAATTATGCAGGGCCTAGGTAGAGTGGATCAGAAGGACCTATTTCCCTTAGCGGAGGCTTCAATAACAAGGCAGCAGAGATTTAAAGTGATTGGTAGAAGGATTAGCGGAAATGTAGAAACATTTTTTCACCCAGAATGTGGTGGGGATCTGGAACTCACTGCCTTGGAGGGTGATAGAGGCAGAAACCCTCAACTCATTTTTAAAAATACCTGAATGCGCACCTGAAGAGCCGTGACCTGCAGGGCTACCGGCCAAATGCGGGAAAGTTGGATTCGGCTGGGTTGCTCATTTCTCAGATGGCGCGGACACGATGGGCCGAATGGCCTCCTTCTGTGCCGCAAATTTTCTAAGATTCTATGATGGCTGTGTGTCTATCTGGGTGTGTCTCACTTCTTCAAAGCTTTTCAGAGTGTCTCTCTCTCTTTCTTTCTCTCTGTCACTCTTTCCCCCGCTCCGCACATCATTTCATCTTTACTGACAAAGAGATAGAAATGTGAAAGACAAGCCTTCTTTGAGCAGATTGTGTGCTCGCTGCCGAGAGTGCTGCCCACTGAGCGACGGCTGATAACTGGACCAGTTCTGCGGCTCTGTGTCATTTTCCATCACTTTATAGAATCATAGAATCATAGAAGTTACAACATGGAAACAGGCCCTTCGGCCCAACATGTCCATGTCGCCCAGTTTATACCACTAAGCTAGTCCCAATTGCCTGCACTTGGCCCATATCCGTCTATACCCATGTTACCCATGTAACTGTCCAAATGCTTTTTAAAAGACAAAATTGTACCCGCCTCTACTACTGCCTCTGGCAGCTCGTTCCAGACACTCACCACCCTTTGAGTGAAAAAATTGCCCCTCTGGACCCTTTTGTATCTCTCCCCTCTCACCTTAAATCTAAGCCCCCTCGTTGTCGACTCCCCTACCTTTGGGAAAAGATTTTGACTATCTACCTTATCTATGACCCTCATTATTTTATAGACTTCTATAAGATCACCCCTTAACCTCTTACTCTCCAGGGAAAAAAGTCCCAGTCTGTCTAACCTCTCCCTATAAGTCAACCATCAAGTCCCGGTAGCATCCTCGTAAATCTTTTCTGCACTCTTTCTAGTTTAATAATATCCTTTCTATAATAGGGTGACCAGAACTGTACACAGTATTCCAAGTGTGGCCTCCCCAATGCCCTGTACAACTTCAACAAGACATCCCAACTCCTGCATTCAATGTTCTGACCAATGAAACCAAGCATGCCGAATGCCTTCTTCACCACCCTATCCACATGTGACTCCACTTTCAAGAGCTATGAACCTGTACTCCTAGATCTCTATGTTCTATAACTCTCCCCAACGCCCTACCATTAACGGAGTAGGTCCTGGCCCGATTCGATCTACCAAAATGCATCACCTCACATTTATCTAAATTAAACTCCATCTGCCATTCATCGGCCCACTGGCCCAATTTATCAAGATCCCGTTGCAATTCTAGATCACCTTCTTCACTGTCCACGATGCCACCAATCTTGGTGTCATCTGCAAACTTACTAACCTACTTTGTGAGTCAGAGGTCCTGAGTAAAACGCTGTTGGGAGCGGGGGAATGAGTGACAGCGAGAACGAGAGAGAAGCACTCAGAAAACTGCAAGAGAAATGAATGTGAAGCTTTTAAAGGCAGCACATTTATAACCTCCCCGTCGAAAAATTGAACCCAGGTTTCCCTCGTGATAAGCGGGGATATAGACGACCGAGGAATCGGTACAAATCCATAATGGACACTCACCCAAGATGGCGTTAGACACGCTTGAAAGTTCAGTGAATCTATTTTAACCATTTATTTGATGACCTTTCATCTCTGTTTTTCAATCTACACGTACGTGTCTGTCTCTCTGTGTGTGTACCTGTGTGTGTGTATCTGTTTGTATATCAGTGTCTGCGTGTGTACCTGGCTGTGTATGTGTGTGTCTAAAATGAAAATGCTGGAATCCATTATTAAAGAAGTTATCCTTCCTCCCTCAACTAACACCACCAAAACGCAGATTAACTGGCCATCCATTTCATTGTTGGATGTGGGATCTTTCTGGTAAACCTCCACTTGGAGATAAATTGCAAGAGGAATGAAAGTGAAGCTTTTAAAGGCAATAAAACTGTAACCTCCCAGACGGGAAATTGAACCCTGGTTTCCACGGGCCACTGTTAAAAGAAAACTCACCTTTCACATTTCCATCTTTCTGTTCGTCAAGGTCGAGAATAAAGTGATGTGGGGAGAGCGGGAGAGAGTGACAGAGAGAGAAAGACAGAGAAACAGAGACTCACTCAGAAAACGTTAGAAAAAGTGAGACACACACATACAGGTACATTGCAAACAGAGGCTTAATCGTTAAATCTCTCAGGATCAGTCTTTGTCTCTCTCTCTCTGTCTCTCTCTCTCCCCCTTTCTCTCTCTCTCTCTCTCCCTCTGTCTCTCTCTGAGAATCACAGGGTCCAAGAAGGAAACAGTTCGGAACACATTTGTGCTCTGCAACAGACGGGCCCCAAGAATTCAGTCCCCAAACAGTCGCCGCTCAATAATATTCTGAAAATGATAATCACCTGTTTCATTCTTTTTCTGCTCTATTTCTCTCTGTCGTTTTTGAAGAAGAAGCGAGGCAAAGGATTAAAAATTGTAGTCGGCCTCTTAAAAATGTTCCCTCCCCGTCGGGGAGCTAAATCCCTGGATAAGGAGGGATATCTCACCACGATGGAGAATATCCAATTCGAAATGATTTTTCTGAAGCCTTTTAATCGCCCCACGTCCCCGTGTCTCCCCATCTCAGGGAGGAGGTCAAACTCGCCGGAAAAACTTTGACCATTTAACGATTCTACCGGAGCCGTTTTCCTGGGAGTCGGTTTTGAAACAGGACACAGGCTCAATGTGTTCCAATCTGTTTCCTTCTTTGACCCTGTGATTCTCAAATCTGCGGGTATTGGACAGATGGAGGGAGAGAGACTGACACAGACTCAGACAGACCGAGAGAGTCTCTTTCTGTCCCAGTGTCTCTCTCTCTTTCTGAGTGTCTCTCTTTATCACTCTTTTCCTCGCACCTCACATCACTTTATTCTGGATCTTAACTAACAGAGAGATGGAAATGTGAACAGTGAGTCGTCTTTCAACAGTGGCCCGTGGAAAGTTCAACAAACTTTCAGACACATCACACACTCACACATAGAGGTGTACCTGGCTGTATGTGTGTGTGTCATGTGTCTGAGCGTGTGTGTCACTTCTTCAACGCTTCTCAGAGTTTCTCTCTGTCACACATTCCCCGCTCCACACATCATTTCATCCTGGACTTTGACTGACAATGAAAATGAAGCAGTGAGACTCAAGAATATTACACACCACACCAAACTGTGAAGAGACCAGGATGGCCGAGTGGTTAAGGCGTTGGACTTAAGATCCAATGGGTTTATACCCGCGTGGGTTCGAACCCCACTCCTGGTAGTTGCTCCATTTTGATACTGCTCATTGTCACTCCTCTTCCATTTGAATGAGAGAAACATGGAAAGGAGACAGCACGGAAGGAGGCGATTCGGCCATTCGGTCCGTGCCGGCTCCATGCAAGAGCATTCCAGCTCATCCCAATCCCCGCAGCCCTGATATTTTTTTCCTTTCAAGTACATATCCTGTTCCGTTTTGAAAGCCATGATTGAATCTGCCGCCACCACCCCCTCGGGCAGTGCATTTTCCTAATGTCACCTTTGGTTCTTCTGCCAATCACCTTAAATCGATGTCCTCTGGTTCTTGTCCCTTCCGCAAATGGGAACAGTTTCTCTCTATCCACTCTGTCCAGAACTTTCATGATTTTGATGATCTCCATCGAATCTCCCCTCAACCGTCTCTGTTCCAAGGAGAACAACCCCAGCTTCTCCAGTCTATCCACGTAACTAAATACCCTCATCACTGGAATCATTCTAATAAATCTCTTCTGCACCCTCTCGAAGGCCTTCACATCTTTCCTAAAGTGCGGTGCCCAGAACTGGACACAATACTCCAGTTGAGGCCGAACCAGTGTTTTATAAAGCTTTCTCATGACTTCCATACTTTTGTACTCCGTGCCTCGATTAAAAAAGCCAAAGATCCCGTATGCTTTTTTAACCACTTTCTCAACCTGCCCTGCCACCTTCAACGATTTGTGCGCATACACCCCCAGATCTCTCTGCTCCTGCACCCCCTTTAGACTTTTGGCCTCTAAGTTATATTGCCTCATCTCATTCTTCCGACCAAAATATATGACTTCGTATTATTCTGCGTTAAATTTCACCTGCCATGTATCCGCCCATTCCACCAGCCAGTCCATATTCCCTTGAAGTCTATCACTATCCTCCGCACTCTTTACGACTCCTTCAAGTTTTGTGTTATCTGCAAATTTACAAATTGTGCCCTGGACATCCAAGTCCAAGTCATTAATATATATCAAGAAAAGCAGTGGTCCCAGCACCGACCCCTGGGGAACGCCATTGGACACCTCCTTCCAGTGTGAAAAACAACCGTTCACCAGTTATCTCTCTTTCCTGTCCCTTAGTCAATTCTGTATCCATGTTGCTACTGCTCTCTTTATTCCAGGGGCCGCAATCCTGATGATAAGCCTACCATGCGGCACTTTATCAAAAGCCTTTTGAAAGCACATTATTATCGGAAGAGATATCTGTGTGAAGACTTCGTTTCAGTAAGGAGGCAATCGGCCGCCTCTGTGAGATGTTACAAGAGGACCTTCAGCCACCTTCTACTTCCTGCAGGGCCTCGTCAGTGGCATGTGGGTCATTTCAGTCAGGCCCTGGTGACATGTGCAACATCACCCAGAGCCATGTGAGAGTCTGAATTCATCAGGTCACGGATACACCATCTCCCAGAGCCCTGTGAGAGTCTGAATTCATCAGGTCACAGACACAACATCACCCAGAGCCCTGTGAGAGTCTGAATTCATCAGGTCACAGACACACCATTACCCAGAGCCCTGTGAGAGTCTGAATTCATCAGGTCATAGACACACCATTACCCAGAGCCCTGTGAGAGTCTGAATTCATCAGGTCACAGACACACCATTACCCAGAGCCCTGTGAGAGTCTGAATTCATCAGGTCACAGACACACCATTACACAGAGGACTGTGAGAGTCTGAATTCATCAGGTCACAGACACACCATTACCCAGAGCCCCGCGGGAGTCTGAATTCATCAGGTCACAGACACACCATCACCCAGAGCCCTGTGAGAGTCTGAATTCATCAGGTCGCAGACACACCATTACCCAGAGCCCCGCGGGAGTCTGTATTCTTCAGGTCACAGATATACAATCACCCAGAGTCCTGTGAGAGTGGATTGATGAGGTCACGGGCGCGATATTCCGCGCGGTTTCCCAGTTGATCAAACTTGACATGTCCCCAGCGCGGTAAAGGGAGAGGTCGACCGTGTTCCACAGGATCGCTGGATTCCCCAATGGGAGATGTCTACCGCGTTCCACACAATCGCTGGATTCCCCAAAGGGAGCGATCTACCGTGTTCCACAGGATCTCTGGATTCCCCAAAGGGAGAGGTCTACGGCGTTCCACAGGATCGCTGGATTCTCAAAGGGAGAGGTCTACGGCGTTCCACAGGATCGCTGGATTCTCAAAGGGAAAGGTTTACCGCGTTCCACAGGATCGCTGGATTCCCAGATTACAGGGGGCTGTCGACGGATTCCATGTGACATGGAAGACACCCAATGAGGCACCTGTCACTTAAATCAACAGGAAGGGGTCCATTCCCAGCGGCATCTCGTCTTCCTGGTCAAAGGTCAGTCCTTCCCGCAGTGTAAAGTTGTGCAATGCGCATCAGACAACCACAAATTGGTTAAATGTGAGGATCCTTTGCGATGCCGACCTGTGGATCATGAATGTAAATACAGATCAGAAGGGAAGTGCCCATGATGCCTTCGTCCTTCGCCACTCAGACTTGCAATGATACCTTCACCGGAGAGCAGCAAGGATCTGGATGGATATCAGGTGACAAGGGCTACCCGCTGAAGCCGTGGCTGATGACACCCGACCGCAGGACCAATAGTGCAGCTCAGGAGAGGAACAACCGTGCCCACGTGAGCTCGCGCCAAGTAGTGTGGAGGAGAATCTGGGAGCTGAAATCACGCTTTCGATACTTGGACAGGTCGGGGGAACTTTGCCGTACTCACCTCTCAAGATGTCCAGGGTTGTGGTTGTCTGATGCGCATTGCACAACTTTACACTGCGGGAAGGACTGACCTTTGACCAGGAAGACGAGATGCCTCTGGGAATGGATGAGATGCAGGATGACAACCCGGATGTTGCTGGGGCCATTGTTGGTTCCCCCATCCCCACCCCCGGGGAAACCGTGGCTGCAGGAGACAGGGCAGCGAGAGAGCACCCAGTGGCTGATGCTTTTTGACATCGATGAAAATGGGTAATTGCCTCCCCGCCCCCTCCCAGGAAAGCAGATAACAGGACAAGCAAGATTGAAAGTGAAACAGTGAGCTTTAATTGCAGCATCAAAAAATTAGTGCAAAACTTTACATTAACATTTTGAGGTATTTAGTTGTTGCAAAACTTTATTGTGAACATTGAGGTGTGTAGTGCAAAACTTTAAATAAAAATTAGGTTAACTTATTAATTTTGTTGTTTGAAAGCATTTGTGATGTTAACATGGTTTATATTCAGAAAATCTTCGAACAATTACAAATGACTTCTGATTAAGTTTGAAGGGCAGCAGCAGCAGCAACAAAAATTATCACACAAACAATCAGAAGAGATTCATCACATAACAAAATATCAACAAGCGAATAAAAACAAACAACCAAAACATCAACCGAACAAACAGCAATAAGATTTACAGACGCCCCCTTGCGGCATGCTCGAGGGTCGCTGTGACACTCTGAACAAGAGGACGTGAACTCTGTGCTCGAGGAGCATCCTATTTCCTCCTGGCCCCCATCCCACCCTGTGATCGAGCCCCTCTTGAGCCAAGGGCACGAAATCTGTGTCTTACAAAATGGCTGTAATCAGGGAGTTCGGAGCTGGGGTGCTGCTGTTCCACGGGGACATGAGTAAAAGCAGCGTTAGGTGCAGGAATAGCTCCTGGCTCTTGGGCCTGCAATCTGTCTGCGGCAGGAGGTGGCACGGGGGGTGTCACGGGCTTCAGGTGCAGCACAGCCGTACTCGCATTCACCTCCATGAAATGTACGAGAGCCTGGTGAATATTTGTCAGCTGGGCAATGTTCTGTCCAGTGTGGGCCAGCTGGGCAATGTTCTGTTCAGTATGGGCCAGCTGGGCAATGTTCTGTCCAGTATGGAGCAGCTGGCCAATGTTCTGTCCAGTATGGGTCAGCTTGGTAATGTTCTGTCCAGTATGGGCCAGCTGGGCATTGTTCTGCCCAATATGGGTCAGCTGGGCAATGTTCTGTCCAGTCGGGCCAGCTGGGCAATGTTCTGTCCCGTATGGGGCAGCTGGACAAAGTTCTGACCAGTATGGGCCAGCTTGGCAATGTTCCGTCCAATATGGGCAATGTCCTGTCCAGTCTGGGCCAGCTGGGCAATGTTCTGTCCAGTATGGGCCAGCTGGGCAATGTTCTGTCCAGTGTGGGTCAGCTGGGCAATGTTCTGTCCAGTATGGTCCAGCTGGGCAATGTTCTGTCCAGTATGGGCCAGCTGGGCAATGTTCTGTCCAGTCTGGGCCAGCTGCGCAATGTTCTGTCCAGTATGGGCCAGCTGGGCAATGTTCTGTCCAGTATGGGCCAGCTGGGCAATGTTCTGTCCAGTATGGACCAGCTGGGCAATGTTCTGTCCAGTATGGGCCAGCTGGACAATGTTCTGTCCAGTCTGGGCCAGCTAGGCAATGTTCTGTCCAGTATGGGCCAGCTTGGCGCTAATGTTCTGTCCAGTATGGGCCAGCTTAGCGCTAATGTTCTATCCAGCATCCTTGATCTCCTGTCTCATGGAGACGAAACAGTCATGGTAATTGTCGCTCTCATCAGCCGTCAATCGTCTCACTTGTTGACCGTTGATGTCCTCTCCCAATTCACCATCCACATGAGGGGGGGGGGGGAGGAGGGGGGAGGGTGATGACGTCTACTTCGACTCACGGGGGACTGGGGCGCATCTACCCCAACTCGCATCGGTTCCTCACACCCCGACAGGTCGGACTCAGCTGGCGGCTGCCTGTGAGAGGGGGATTGTGTGTGTCTCGCACAGAGCCAGAGGGGCCTGGAGTTGGAGAGGCGGTGAGGTGAGGCTCCTCATGGTCAAGCGCTTCTCCCACATCAACACCCTGAGGGTGGCAGGTGGGCTCAAGAGCTGAAACATCATCACACTCTGCAGTGCTAACACCATCACCCTCTGCAGCCCAAACTCCATCACTCTCTGCAGCCCAATCACCATCACCCTTTGCAGCCCAAACTCCATCAATCTCTGCAGCCCAAACACCATCACCCTCTGCAGCCCAAACACCATCACTCTCTGCAGCCCAAACACCATCACCCTCTGCAGCCCAAACACCATCACTCTATGCAGCACAAACACCATCACTCTCTGCAGCCCAAACACCATCACTCTCTTCAGCCCAAACACCATCACACTCTGCAGCCCAAACACCATCACTCTCTGCAGCACAAACACCATCACCCTCTGCAGCCCAAACACCATCACTCTCTGCAGCCCAAACACCATCACCCTCTGCAGCCCAAACACCGTCACACTCTGCAGCACAAACACCATCACTCTCTGCAGCCCAAACACCATCACCCTCTGCAGCCCAAACACCATCACTCTCTGCAGAACAAACACCATCACTCTCTGCAGCACAAACACCATCACTCTCTGCAGCACAAACACCATCATCCTCTGCAGCCCAAACACCATCACTCTCTGCAGAACAAACACCATCACTCTCTGCAGCCCAAACACCATCACTCTCTGCAGAACAAACACCATCACACTCTGCAGCACAAACACCATCACTCTCTGCAGAAAAAACACCATCACTCTCTGCAGCACAAACACCATCACCCTCTGCAGCCCAAACACCATCACCATCTGCAGCCCAAACACCATCACTCTCTGCAGAACAAACACCATCACTCTCTGCAGCACAAACACCATCACTCTCTGCAGCACAAACACCATCACTCTCTGCAGCCCAAACATCATCACTCTCTGCAGCACAAACACCATCACCCTCTGCAGCCCAAACACCATCATCCTCTGCAGCCCAAACACCATCACTCTCTGCAGAACAAACACCATCACCCTCTGCAGCCCAAATACCATCACCATCTGCAGCCCAAACACCATCACTCTCTGCAGCCCAAACACCATCACTCTCTGCAGCCCAAACACCATCACTCTCTGCAGCCCAAACACCATCACCCTCTGCAGCCCAAACACCATCACCCTCTGCAGCACAAACACCATCACTCTCTGCAGCACAAACACCATCACTCTCTGCAGCCCAAACACCATCACTCTCTGCAGCCCAAACACCATCACCCTCTGCAGCCCAAACACCATCACCCTCTGCAGCACAAACACCATCACCCTCTGCAGCCCAAACACCATCACACTCTGCAGAACAAACACCATCACTCTCTGCAGCACAAACACCATCACTCTCTGCAGCACAAACACCATCACCCTCTGCAGCCCAAACACCATCACTCTCTGCAGAACAAACACCATCACTCTCTGCAGCACAAACATCATCACTCTCTGCAGCCCAAACACCATCACTCTCTGCAGCACAAACACCATCACACTCTGCAGCCCAAACACCATCACCCACTGCAGCCCAAACACCATCACTCTCTGCAGAACAAACACCATCACCCTCTGCAGCACAAACACCATCACTCTCTGCAGAACAAACACCATCACTCTCTGCAGCACAAACATCATCACTCTCTGCAGCCCAAACACCATCATTCTCTGCAGCACAAACACCATCACACTCTGCAGCCCAAACACCATCACCCTCTGCAGCCCAAACACCATCACTCTCTGCAGAACAAACACCATCACTCTCTGCAGCACAAACATCATCACTCTCTGCAGCCCAAACACCATCACTCTCTGCAGCACAAACACCATCACACTCTGCAGCCCAAACACCATCACCCTCTGCAGCCCAAACACCATCACTCTCTGCAGAACAAACACCATCACTCTCTGCAGCACAAACACCATCACACTCTGCAGCCCAAACACCATCACCCTCTGCAGCCCAAACACCATCACTCTCTGCAGCACAAACACCATCACTCTCTGCAGCACAAACACCATCGCTCTCTGCAGCCCAAACACCATCACTCTCTGCAGCACAAACACCATCACCCTCTGCAGCCCAAACACCATCACCCTCTGCAGCCCAAACACCATCACTCTCTGCAGAACAAACACCATCACCCTCTGCAGCCCAAATACCATCACCCTCTGCAGCCCAAACACCATCACTCTCTGCAGCCCAAACACCATCACCCTCTGCAGCACAAACACCATCACTCTCTGCAGCCCAAACACCATCACTCTCTGCAGCACAAACACCATCACCCTCTGCAGCCCAAATACCATCACCCTCTGCAGCCCAAACACCATCACTCTCTGCAGCACAAACACCATCACTCTCTGCAGCCCAAACACCATCACCCTCTGCAGCCCAAATACCATCACCCTCTGCAGCCCAAACACCATCACTCTCTGCAGAACAAACACCATCACTCTCTGCAGCACAAACACCATCACACTCTGCAGCCCAAACACCATCACCCTCTGCAGCCCAAACACCATCACTCTCTGCAGCACAAACACCATCACTCTCTGCAGCACAAACACCATCACCCTCTGCAGCCCAAACACCATCACTCTCTGCAGCACAAACGCCATCACTCTCTGCAGCACAAACACCATCGCTCTCTGCAGCCCAAATACCATCACCCTCTGCAGCCCAAACACCATCACTCTCTGCAGCACAAACACCATCACTCTCTGCAGCCCAAACACCATCACCCTCTGCAGCCCAAATACCATCACCCTCTGCAGCCCAAACACTTTCAACCTCTGCAGCCCAAACACCATCACTCTCTGCAGCACAAACACCATCAGCCTCTGCAGCCCAAACACCATCACCCTCTGCAGCACAAACACCATCACCCTCTGCAGCCAAAACACCATCACTCTCTGCAGCCCAAACACCATCACCCTCTGCAGCCCAAACACCATCACCCTCTGCCGCCGCCGACTCACCACCTTCTGCAGCCCGAGTGTCCTCAGACGGCTGTGAACCTGTGGGACGGAAGAACAAAATGTTCCACTGGTGAAGCATGTTCATCGGTCACATCACAGACGCCCACACGCTGCACGAGCATGGTCAGACTCGAATCTCCTTTTCCCATCCTTCAGACAACACGCAGGTTTTGAACATGCAGCTGGCCAATAGAGGAATGTGAAACTCACCTTTCCTCGCTCCAGTGTCTGATCGGACACCAGGCACGAAACTGGAAGTGATGCCCTGCAGCTGAGTGGCCCTTTCTTCATGCTCGGTCATCTCCCTCATACAGGCTGAACTGCCGCCGGTCTTCGACCTCTCACGGTTGTTAAAAGCCATTTTACACGACATGACATTAAACAATAAAAATCAGTTCGTGCTTGTTTGTGAGAGAGATAAGTTGGGGGTTTGGAGACAGGGTCTAATTCACTAATTGTAATTTAACATCTCAAATCTCTGGAGTTGGGATAAAAGATCTCTGAAGGCATTTAGTGAGGCCCGTCCACAATGGCAACTGAGTTTTACGACCAGTTGCCATTAGATTGAACCTTGACCACACCACCCAGAAACAACCTGTGTTTCTGCATTGGTAAAACTAAGCTCATTTAAATCTGAACTTTTGAATTTCTAAAACTCTCTATACATCCTGGCCGACTGCATTAAATCATTGATTTTTTGCGGCCCTGTTCCGCTCTCCGTGACACGGTGCTGTTCGTGCTCAGAACCTGTGCCACCTCCTTCCACACCAACACGCTAACTTTCTGTGCCGCCCGAGACTTCCGTTCCCCAGAAGCCGCCGAAGCCTCACCTCAACCTCATTGAGGAGTGTGGAGAGGTCTTCATCACAACATTTGTTTCACCTCTTCTCATTCATCTTTTGCTGTTCCATCATTTTTCTCAGTGTAAAAACAGCCTTTTCAAAAACAGTTCATTTTATTTTACACTCCTTTTTAAAGACTGTTTATTTAAGTTTCCACTGCTTTTTAAAAATGCATTTAAATTCGGCTTTTTATAAAAAGTTTATTTTGAATTTACAATTGCATGAAGAACACTAACTTTCAATGAGAAGTCTGCTCACCTCTTTGAGCAACAAAGGCTGGAGCTGTGGGCGTGACTTCACTTCCTGACAGATTTTGTGGGCGTGTCTTCTCCTCTCACAGACATTTCCAGACGCAGCAACCAACGCTGCTCAGAGGCTCGGGGGACAGAGCAGGATTGGATTCATGGTCCAATTCAAACAATTCGACGCCGAAGAGCCCGCCGGAAGGAATTTCGTTAATTTAAATCGAAGGAGCGGCGGTGAACGTTGATTCGACGCTCCGAACAATTTCTGGCAAGATCTGCCTCATGCTTCCTCACTGACCATTGCATTATCAGACTCCATGGACACTTACTGACCATTGTATTATCAGTCCACGTGTACACTTATGACCAGTGTATTATCAGTCCACATGTACAGTTACTGACCATTGTATTATCAGTCCACATGTACACTTACTGACCAGTGTATTATCAGTCCACATGTACACTTACTGACCATTGTATTATCAGTCCACATGTAAACTTACTGACCATTGTATTATCATTCCACATGTACACTTACTGACCATTGCATGATCAGCCGCGGCGTATACTTATTGACCATTTTATTATCAGCCCCCATGTATACTGACTGACCAGTGTATTATCAGTCCACATGTACACTTACTGACCAGTGTATTATCAGTCCACATGTGCACTTACTGACCAGTGTATTATCAGTCCACATGTACACTTACTGACCATTGTATTATCAGTCCACATGTACACTTACTGACCATTGTATTATCAGTCCACATGTACACTTACTGACCAGTGTATTATCAGTCCACATGTACACTTACTGACCAGTGTATTATCAGTCCACATGTACACTTACTGACCATTGTGTTATCAGTCCACATGTACACTTACTGACCAGTGTATTATCAGTCCACATGTACACTTACTGACCAGTGTATTATCAGTCCACATGTACACTTACTGACCATTGTATTATCAGTCCACATGTACACTTACTGACCAGTGTATTATCAGTCCACATGTACACTTACTGACCATTGTATTATCAGTCCACATGTACACTTACTGACCAGTGTATTATCAGTCCACATGTACACTTACTGACCAGTGTATTATCAGTCCACATGTACACTTACTAACCATTGTATTATCAGTCCACATGTACACTTACTGACCAGTGTATTATCAGTCCACATGTACACTTACTGACCATTGTATTATCAGTCCACATGTACACTTACTGACCATTGTATTATCAGCCCCCATGTATACTTACTGACCATTGTATTATCACTCCCATGTATACTTAAAGACCATTTTATTATCATCACCCATGTATACTTAAAGACCATTGTATTATCAGCCCTCATATGTACTTACTGATCATGATATTATCAGCCCCCATGTATCCTTACTGACCATTGTTTTATCAACCCCCATGTATACTGACTGACCATTGTATTATCAACCCCCATGTATACTTACTGACCATTGTATTATCAACCCCCATGTATACTTGCTGACCATTGTATGATCAGCCGCCATGTATACTTACTGAGCATTGTATTATTATCCCCAATGTATACGTACGGACCATTCTATTATCACTCCCATGTGTACTTCAAGACTATTGTATTATCAGCCCCCATGTATACGTACTGGCCATTGTATTGTCAGCCCCCGTGTACACTTACTGACCATTCTATTATCAGCCGCCGTGTAAACTTACTGACCATTGTATTATCAGCCGCCGTGTATACCTACTGGCCATTGTATTGTCAGCACCCTTGTATCCTTATTGACCATTGTATTAACACTCCCCGTGGATAATTACTGACCATTGTATTATCGGCCCCCATGTCTACATACTGACCACTGTATTATCGGCCCCCATGTATCCTTAGTAACCATTGTACTATCAGGCCCCATGCATCCTTACTGACCATTGAATTATCAGGCCCCATGTATCCTTCGTAACCATTATATTTTCAGGCCACATGCATCCTTTGTAACCATGATATTATCAGCCCCCATGTATCCTTGGTAAATATTGTATTATCAGGCCCCATGTATCCTTACTGACCATTGCATTATCAGCCCTCATGTATACTTGCTGACCGTTATATTATCAGCTCCCATGTATACTTCCTGACCATTATATTATCAGCCCCCATGTATCCACACTGACCATTGTATTATCGGCCCACACGTATCCTTACTGAACATTGTATTATCAATCCCCATCTTTACTTACGGGCCATAGTATTATCAGCCCTCATGTATCCTTACTGACCATTGTATTATCAGTCCCCATGTATACTTACTGACCATTGTATTATCAGTCCACGTGTACACTTATGACCAGTGTATTATCAGTCCACATGTACAGTTACTGACCATTGTATTATCATTCCACATGTACACTTACTGACCAGTGTATTATCAGTCCACATGTACACTTACTGACCATTGTATTATCAGTCCACATGTAAACTTACTGACCATTGTATTATCATTCCACATGTACACTTACTGACCATTGCATGATCAGCCGCGGCGTATACTTATTGACCATTTTATTATCAGCCCCCATGTATACTGACTGACCAGTGTATTATCAGTCCACATGTACACTTACTGACCAGTGTATTATCAGTCCACATGTGCACTTACTGACCAGTGTATTATCAGTCCACATGTACACTTACTGACCATTGTATTATCAGTCCACATGTACACTTACTGACCATTGTATTATCAGTCCACATGTACACTTACTGACCAGTGTATTATCAGTCCACATGTACACTTACTGACCAGTGTATTATCAGTCCACATGTACACTTACTGACCATTGTGTTATCAGTCCACATGTACACTTACTGACCAGTGTATTATCAGTCCACATGTACACTTACTGACCAGTGTATTATCAGTCCACATGTACACTTACTGACCATTGTATTATCAGTCCACATGTACACTTACTGACCAGTGTATTATCAGTCCACATGTACACTTACTGACCATTGTATTATCAGTCCACATGTACACTTACTGACCAGTGTATTATCAGTCCACATGTACACTTACTGACCAGTGTATTATCAGTCCACATGTACACTTACTAACCATTGTATTATCAGTCCACATGTACACTTACTGACCAGTGTATTATCAGTCCACATGTACACTTACTGACCATTGTATTATCAGTCCACATGTACACTTACTGACCATTGTATTATCAGCCCCCATGTATACTTACTGACCATTGTATTATCACTCCCATGTATACTTAAAGACCATTTTATTATCATCACCCATGTATTCTTAAAGACCATTGTATTATCAGCCCTCATATGTACTTACTGATCATGATATTATCAGCCCCCATGTATCCTTACTGACCATTGTTTTATCAACCCCCATGTATACTGACTGACCATTGTATTATCAACCCCCATGTATACTTACTGACCATTGTATTATCAACCCCCATGTATACTTGCTGACCATTGTATGATCAGCCGCCATGTATACTTACTGAGCATTGTATTATTATCCCCAATGTATACGTACGGACCATTCTATTATCACTCCCATGTGTACTTCAAGACTATTGTATTATCAGCCCCCATGTATACGTACTGGCCATTGTATTGTCAGCCCCCGTGTACACTTACTGACCATTCTATTATCAGCCGCCGTGTAAACTTACTGACCATTGTATTATCAGCCGCCGTGTATACCTACTGGCCATTGTATTGTCAGCACCCTTGTATCCTTATTGACCATTGTATTAACACTCCCCGTGGATAATTACTGACCATTGTATTATCGGCCCCCATGTCTACATACTGACCACTGTATTATCGGCCCCCATGTATCCTTAGTAACCATTGTACTATCAGGCCCCATGCATCCTTACTGACCATTGAATTATCAGGCCCCATGTATCCTTCGTAACCATTATATTTTCAGGCCACATGCATCCTTTGTAACCATGATATTATCAGCCCCCATGTATCCTTGGTAAATATTGTATTATCAGGCCCCATGTATCCTTACTGACCATTGCATTATCAGCCCTCATGTATACTTGCTGACCGTTATATTATCAGCTCCCATGTATACTTCCTGACCATTATATTATCAGCCCCCATGTATCCACACTGACCATTGTATTATCGGCCCACACGTATCCTTACTGAACATTGTATTATCAATCCCCATCTTTACTTACGGGCCATAGTATTATCAGCCCTCATGTATCCTTACTGACCATTGTATTATCAGTCCCCATGTACACTTAGTGGCCATTGTATTTTCAGCCACCATGTATCCTTAGTAACCATTGTACTATCAGGCCCCATGCATCATTTGAAACCATTGTATTATCAGCCCCCATGTATCCTTCGTAACCATTGTATTATCAGCCCCCATGTATGCATACTGACCATTGTAAAATCAGACCCCATGTATACTTACTGACCATTGTAATATCAGACCCCATGTATACTTACTGATCATTATATTATCAACCCCCATGTATCCTTACCGCCCATTGTGTTATAACCCTCAAGTATCATAATTGACCATTGTATCATCTGCATTCAAGTATCCTTATCGACCATTGCATTATCACAACTCAAGTATCCGTGCTGACCGTTGTATTATCACCCCTACACATTATTAGTGACCAGTATATTATCTGCCCCATTTACAGTTACTGACCATGGCAGTATCACACCCCACGTATCCTTACTGACCATTGTCGGATAAACACCAGGTGTTCTTCCTGACTGCTGTATTATCATCCCGCTGTGTTCATACTGACCGTTACATTATCACACAAATGTGTTCTTTCTGACCATTGCATTAGCAAACCCCGTGTTTCCTTACTGATCATTGCATTATCTGCATTCAAGAATCCTTACGGAACATTCAGTTGTCACCCACATGTATCCGTACAGGACATTGCATTATCACACCAAATGTGTTCTTACTGACCATTATATTATCAGCCCCCGTGTACCCTTACTGACCATTGTATTATCAGTCCCCCTGGACCCGAACTGACCATTGTATTATCAGTCCCCATGTATCCTTACTGACCATTGTATTATCAGTCCCCATGTATCCTGACTGACCATTGTATTATCTGCCCCCATGTATCATCACTGACCATTGTATTATCAGTCCCCATGTATCCTTACTGACCATTATATTATCAGCCCCCATGTATCATTACTGACCATTATATTATCAGCCCCCATGTCTCCTTACTGACCATTACTTGATCTGCTTCAATCTATCCTTGTTGTCTTTTGCACTTTTGTTAACTCCACCCCAGAAAACGTATTTGAAACATTCTGAAATTGCCGGCTGAATTCAAATCACAGAAATATTCTGAACTCTGTCAGTGAAGCTGCTCTCTCTTCACATCAGCACTGTAAGACTGCGGGATTCATATTTTCTTTTTTCCGTCATTTTCTTTCAGTAATATTCAGAACTTTCGGTAGCTTCACTCCACATCAGTAAAATGCTTGTTTACCTGTAATTTTCAATATGGAGTGACGGTGTTAAGGGATTAACCGAACCTGTTTGTTCACTGACCTTAATTAATGTCAATGTGTCGTTTAATTGTCTCACTGGAGAGTTCCCTCTGGGCCATAAATAGGGACTGTTTTCAAGGCGTCACAGCAGAGTGTTTGATGCAGCTTTGCCTCCAGTACAAACAGTGATCATTGGATCTCAGAGATAATGAAGTCATGTTCTGGTATATTCCAACTGAGCTTCGGATTCTGTGGGCAATTTTTGATGTACAAAAGATTTACTATCCGCTCCTCGCTGCTGTTGGTGTTCCTGGTAAGTCATTATTTCAGCAATTAATTCTGTAAACCATATTTAACTGTATTTACTGTCCTTGTTCTTTAGACCCGGTTATTAATTGTATTCAGTGTAATCCTCTTGTTCAGTGTCTGTTAATGCACCTTGTTTCCTTCATGTAACATGTGAACAGTTGCCGATTCATTGGTCCCAGTCCAATGAACAGTCTGTTCTTTTTATGACTTTCTTCAACTGATGGTCATTTTTTAGGATTTGCCTGTTATTTGAGTCTCGTGCACAAGGAATGTTGGTGGACGATTCTCTTTATTGAACAGTTTGCCGTCTGCTCTCTGCACTGAACCCTAGTATCGGATCAGAAATATGTGTTCATAGAGTAAGACAGCTGCCTGGAGCTGAATCATTATTGGATATTGTCCAATATTTCAGAGTGTATTGGTGACCTATCTGTTAGCGCTGGTTTCCACAGATCAGTGTCATTAACTATAACCAGCAGACCTTAAAACTCCTGTTACCTGTGAACAAGTAACTTGAATTGTCTTTCCCAGGGGTTTCTAACTGTTTCAGCATTGTTTTTTCCAAGTTGTTATCTGTTAAGGTTCTTAGTTGTTTTGAGAACCAAAAGCCAGTTCGAAGCTTTTCGAAGCTTCCACTCATCGTTGCTTTCATTCAGATCAGTTGTTGTTGAAAACCGAAGCTTCTCAAAGTTTCTGCACATTGCTGCCTTTGCAGTTTAAAATTACAATGTCCAAATGTAATGTCCAAAGGGGGAAAGTTAACCCTTTTATTCACGGTTCTCTCTCGTCTCCTCTTCAAATCTGCCGTCATCACCCCATCCTCAAAAAAAATCCATGACCCCTCGGTCCTTGTAAATTACGGCCCACATCTCCAACCTCCCTTTCCTCTCCTTGAACGTGTTGTCGTTTCCAAAATCTGTGCCCATCTTTCCTGCAAATGCATTAGCAACCTCCCCAATCAGGTTTCCACCGCTGCCACAGCACTGAGACGGCCCGAATCAAAGTCACAAATGACATCCCATGTGACTGACCGTGGAAAACTATCCCTCCTCTTCCTTCTTGGCCTGTCTGCAGCCTTTGACACGGGTGTCCGCACCAGCCACCTCCAACGCCTCTCGTCCGTTGTCCAACTGGGTGGGACTGCCCTCGCCTGCTTCCATTCCTATCAATTCAGGATTCGCGAGGGAATCTCCTGTAATGATTCATCTTCCCGCCCCCGCACCGTTATCTCTGGTGTCCCACAAGGAACAATCATTGACCTCCTCCTATTTCACAAATTGAAGCTTCCCCTCAGCGACATCATCCGAAAACACAAAGTCAGATTCCACATGGAACTGACACCCAGCTGTTTCTCACCACCGCCTCTCTCGACCCCTTCACTGCGAATCCAACGTCCAGTCCTGGATGAGCAGAAATTTTGTCCATTTAAACATTAGAAAGACTGAAGCCATTGTCTTCGGCCCCTATCACAAATTCCGTTCATTCGCAACTGATTCCATCCCCCTCCCTGGTCACAGTCTGAGGCTGAACCAGACCAGTAGGCGTTCTATTTGACCCTGAGCTGAGCTTCTGTCCCCATGTCCTCTCCATCACCAAGCTCGCCGACTTCCACCTCCCTAACATCATCGTCTCTGCCCCAGCCTCAGCCCATCTTCTGCTGAAATCCTGATCCGCGGTTTTGTTACCTCCGGACTCGACTATTCCAATGCTCTTCTCGCCGGTCTTCCCACCACCCTCCATAAACTTGAGCTCATCCAAAACTCTGCTGCCCGCATCCAAACTCGCACCTAGTCCCGTTCACCCATCACCCCTCTGCTTGCTGACCTACATTGGCTCAAGGTCGAGCGAAGCCTCAATTTAAAAATTCCTAAACTCGGGTTACATAGAATTACATAGAATTTACAGCTCACAAACAGGCCATTCGGCCCAACTGGTCCATGCCGGTGTTTATGCTCCACACGAGCCTCCTCCCATTCTACTTCATCTCACCCTATCAGCATATTCTTCCATTCCTTTCTCCCTCTTGTACTTAGTTAACTTCCGCTTAAATGCATCTATTCAATTCGCCTCAACTATTCCTTGTGGTAGCGAGCTCTACATTCTAACCAGTCCCTGGGTAACTCAGTCTCCCCTGAACTGATTATTGGATTTGTTGGTCATTATCTTATATTTATGACCACGAGTTTTGTCCCCCCACTCCACCACAAGTGAAAAAAAGGAGAGAAAAGAGTCCCAGCCTGTTCAGCCTCTCCTGATAAGTATATCCTCTCAGTTCTGGTATCATCATTGTAAATCTGTTTTGCACTCACTCCAGTGCCTTTAAACCATTGTTATTAATGGAGATCACAACTGTGCACAATACTCCAAGAATGGACTAACCACTGGTTATAAATCACTGGTCAGGCCTCAGCTGTCCAATTGTCTCCAATTATGGGCATCACACTTTCGGAAGGATTTCAAGGCCTTGGAGAGGGTGCAGAGGAGATTTAGTAGAATGTTCCCAGGGATGAGCGACCAGGCTGCTGCTTTTACTCTCAGTCTGATGCACAATTCCCTGTTTTTCTCTTCCTCACAGTGAACTTAGTAACGATTGTGATCCTGTCTCGAGGAAGGTGCGGTCTCTCCAAATGTGTCACTCGTTACCTGGTGTCCATGGCAGCGGCGGATCTACTGGTCGTTATCACTGATCTGATATTCATGCAAATTCCTATTCATTATTCGTCTCAGTTTCAGTTCATTTGGAACTTTAAACTGTGTAATATCCACGCCGTCCTGCTGTACTCAGTCACAGACTGTTCTGTCTGGTTCACAGTCACTTTCACCTTTGATCGATTTGTGGCCATTTGTTGCCAGAAGCTGAAAACAAAATATTGCACCGAGAAAACGGCGGCTGTGGTTCTGGGAACAGTGAGTATGCTGTTCTGTGTGAAGAACACTTTCTGGTACTTTATGCTTGGAGGTGAATATTGGATGAGTAATTCTCCCTGGTTTTGTTATGTATCAGATTATGTTATTTATTCACAGGTGTGGGCAGTAATTGAATTCCTTCATTATATTGTAACCCCATTTGTTCCATTTGTTCTGATTCTGCTGCTCAATGCTTCAACCGTCAGACACATTTTAGTGTCGAGCAGAGTCCGCAGGAGACTCCGGGCCCACAGCAGTGCGGAGTGTCCCAGTGACCCAGAGATGGAGAAGAGAAGGAAATCCATCATTTTACTGTTCGTTATATCGGGGAATTTTATCCTGTTATGGGCGGTGTTTCTGTTGTATTCTGTATGGAACCGATTGTATCTGTTAGACTTTATTCTTGTGTCTCTACCTGAATTTGTACAAGAACTGGGATTTATGCTCCAGCTCCTGAGTTGCTGCACCAACACGTGTATTTATGCCGTGACCCAGACTAAATTCAGAGAGGAGTTGAAGAATGTGGTGAAATATCCCTTTACTGTAATTGTTAAATTTATTAAATAATGAGAAGACTTTCCATCATCACAAGGTGTTGGTCTGGTGTTCTGCCCAATCCCCTCATCTCTGTGATACAAACACAGTGAGGCCGGTTTTCATCTTTCACCGCCCTGATTTAGTGACTAACAGGGACGGTCGAGGTGGGGAAGTCCGCGGAGATCAGTCCCGCTTGATTCCAGCTGGTTTTTAGCCCCGTTCAGTCCTCTGGTGCGGCCTGGGGCGGGTGGATGAAGCTCCTGTCCGCCAGGCTCTTGTTTCATGTGTTCACACAAATCGGGCGGGCGGGGCACACATGCAGCCCGTGGAGTGAGGACCAGAGAATCATATTTTAAGAATCATTTTCCGTCTCCTTGGGAACAGAGGAACAGGAGTCGGCCATTGAAACCCTCGAGCGTGTTCCCACATTCTATTCGATCAAGTTCGATCTGTATATTAACTCCATTTACCCGCCTTGGATTTGAACACTTTATACCCTCGACTAACAAAAATCGATCAATCTCAGTTTTGAAATTTTCAATTGATCCCCAGCCTCAACAGCTTTTTGGAGGAGAGGGTTCCAGATTTCCACTGCCCTTTGTGTGAAGAAATGATTTCTGACATCACCCTTGAACGGTCTACCTTTAATTTTAAGGTTATGCCCCCTTGTTCTGGACTCCCCCACCAGAGGAAATAGTTTCTCTCTATCTTCCCCATCAAATCCTTTAATCACCTTAAATACGACGATTAGATCTGCTCTTAATCTTCTATACTGAAGGGAATACAAGCCTGGTCTGTGCAGTCTGTCCTCATAATTTAACCTTTTTAGCCCCGGTATCATTCAGGTGAATCTGTGCTGTACCCCCTCCAAGGCCCATATATCCGTCCTGAGGTGCGCTGCCCAGAACTGAATTCAGTCTCCAGATGGGGTCGAACCAGAGCTCAGCACAGCTTTAACATAACTTCCACCCTTTGTGTTCCAGCCCTTTTTGATCAGGCTCAAAGTTCCATTTGTGTTTTCAATTATTTTTTGTACCTATCCTTCAGCTTTTAGTGATTTCTGGACTTGGACCCCACAATCTCTCTGCTCTTCCGCAGTCCCGAGCATCTCACCATTTAGATAATCTGATCTATCTTTCTTAGGTCGAAAGTGGATGACCTCACACTTTCCCACATTGAACTCCATCTGCCACAGTTTTGACCATTCATTTAATCTTTCAACGTCCCTTTGCAGCTATCTGCTCCCATCTACAATATTTATTGTGCTTCCTAACTTACTGTCGTCAGCGAGCTTGGATACACGGCTCTCTATTCCTTCATCCAAGTCATTTATGAACATAGTGAAAAGCTGCGGTCCCAGTACAGATCCCTGGGGACACCACTGGTCACATCCTGCTGATTTGAGTCCATACCCATTATCCCCACTCTCTGTCTCCTACCTCCTAACCAATTCCCTGTCCAAGCCAATGGGTTGTCTCCAATTCCATGCACTCTCGATTTTGTCAACAGACTCTTATTTGGAACCTTGTCGAACGCCTTCTGGAAGTTCATATAAATAACATATATAGACAGTCCTAATCTACCACATTAATTCGCTCCTCAAAAAAATCAACTGGCTTCGTTGGACAAGGTAGCAGGAGAGGTCGATACGGTGGTTAAGAAGGCAGATGGAATGCTTTCCTTTGTTAGCTGAGGCATAGAATAAAACAGCAGGGATGTTATGCTGGAACTGTATAAAACACTGGTTAGGCCACAGCTTGAGTACTGCGCACAGTTCTGGTCACATTACAGGAAGGATGTACTTGCACTCGAGAGGGAGCAGAGGAGATTTACAAGGATGTTGCCAGGACTGGAGAATTTTTACTATGATGACAGACAGGATAGTCTGAGGTTGTTTTCCTTGGAACAGAGGAGGCTGAGGGGTAATTTGATTGAGGGGTACAAAATTATGTAGGGCCTCGGTAGAGTGGATCGGAAGGACCTATTTCCCTGAGCAGAGTGATCAATAACCAGGGGGCATAGTTTTAAAGTGATTGGTAGAAGGATTAGAGCAAAAATGAGGAAAATATTTTCACCCAGAGGGCGGTGGGGTCCTGGAACTCACTGCCTGAGAGGGTGGTAGAGGCAGAAACCCTTCACTCATTTAAACAATACCTGGATGTGCACCTGAAGAGCCGTGACCTGCAGGGCTCGGGACCAAACTCGGGAAAGTGGGATTCGGCTGGGTGGCTCGTTTCTCATTCGGCGCCAACACGATGGGCCGAATGGCCTCCTTCTGTGCCGTAAATTTTCTATAACTCTATGATTCTAAGAGGTCCAGGATCAATTTACAGCTTATTGAGTAAGACTTGTCACTGTCCCGGACACTCCCTGTCCCTCAGTATCTGTGTCCGGGGAGAAGCTGATGGATTTGTGTGACCTTCTTCAGGTGAATCTTTGTGTTCATCGAGGTGATGGGTGTCAGAGTCTGGAAATGGGACATTTAATCAGTCAGAGCACCTCTTGTCAGTATCCGGGACTCCCAGGCCAGGTCAGCAGTTCATATACAACAAAATAACTTGCATTTATGTAGCGACTTTAACATAATAAAAGGTCCCAAGGCGTTTCATAGGAGCGATTATCAAACAAAATTTGACACTGAGCCACATAAGGAGATATGAGGACAGGTGACCAAAAGCTTGGTCAAAGAGTTAAGCTTTAATGAGCGTCTTAAAGGAGGAGAGAGAGACGGAGATGCGGAGAGGTTTAGGGAGGGAATTCCAAAGCTGAAGGCCGAAGCAGCTGACGGCACGGCCGCCAATGGTGGAGTGATTTCGGAGAAGGGCAGAAATCTCGGAGGGTTGTAGGGCTGCAGGAGGATACAGAGATAGGGAGGGGCGAGGCCGTGGAGGAATTTAGAAACAAGGATGAGAATTTTAAAATCGAGGTGTTCCCAGACCGACCAAAGCAAGCACAGGGGTGATGGATGTACAGGACATGGTGCGAGTTGGAATACGGGCAGCAGAGTTTTGTATGAGCTCAAGTTTATGGAGGGTGGAAGATGAGAGGCCGGCCAGGAGAGCATTGGAAACGTCAAGTCGAGAGGTAACAAACGCATGGATGAGGGTTTCAGCAACAGATGAGCTGAGGTGGGCTGGAGATGTGCAATGTTACGGAGGTGGAAGTAGGCAGTCTTGGTAATGAAGAGGGTATGTGAGTAAATCTCCATTTACGCCGTACTTTCAAACACTCTCAGGGCAGGTACAGGTATAGATGCAGAGTAAAGCTCCCTCTACACTGTCCCATCAAACACTCCCGGGCAGGGACAGCACGGGTTAGATACAGAGTAAAGCTCACTCGACACTGTCCCATCAAACACTCCCGGGCAGGGACAGCACGGGTTGGATAGAGAGGAAAGCTCCCTCCACACTGTCCCATCAAACACTCCCGGGCAGGGACAGCACGGGTTAGATACAGAGTAAAGCTCACTCTACACTGTCCCATCAAACACTCCCGGGCAGGGACAGCACGGGTTGGATAGAGAGTAAAGCTCCCTCCACACTGTCCCATCAAACACTCCCGGGCAGGGACAGAACGGGTTAGATACAGAGTAAAGCTCACTCTACGCTGTCCCATCAAACACTCACAGGGCAGGTGCAGCACGGGTTAGATACGGAGTAAATCTCCCTCCACACTATCCCATCAAACACTCCCGGGGCAGGGACAGCACAGCTTTGCCCCGTATCGAACTCGTGCTGTATTTAACTTGTGGGTTTTAGAGATATTAACACAACATGGCATGAATACATTAACATCAAATGTCTGATACAATGTGCATTCTGGGAAAGAGGAGTTTAGTCTGAGATGGAAACTCAAAAGGCCCTTCACTGCAGACAGGTCACCATGGCAACACAGATCAGACATTCCATGCCCCAGAATCGGCTGGTTGGAATCTCTGATCAGATGAGGAGAAAGAACAGGACCTTGTCTGTTATTAACCACAAGATAAGTTTCAAACAGTGATAATGGAACAGGTTAAATTAGAATGTGTGATGTTTATATCTAGAATTGTGTAAATATAAGAAATAACATAATTAACAGTCGGCAGGGTGGTTTAGGGATAATGAGAAAATTACTGGAGAAGAGTAATTTCTGTGAAACAAGGAATGTGTCTTCCTGTAAATCACAGATTAGAGAAATTCCGACTGTCTTTTCCTGCCGAAACCCATCAGAGAAGACAAAGAAGAGAGGTGCAGAGATGGGTCACGACAGGGTATAAAAGTGAGGGGATAGTGATGGAAGGGGAGAGTCGGGACTGGAGACACCGGGGATCAAGCTCAGGGCGCCAGAGGTTCCATCCAGCGGGCTGACCTGGTGGAAGTTACTGTGGACACGGGGGACTTGGATGTTTACTCTGATTGATGGATGGATATAAGATACGATCGAGGACAGAGAATCTGCTCATCTCATTTTTCTTAACAAAGTATTAAAGTTGCTGATGCGAGACTCTCAAACCTGCTAATTAATAAGACAAAGTGTTCGCTACAATCTTAAACCCTGAAGTCTCTCTGCTCCTTTAATCATTTTAAAGTTTTACCATTTAGTGTACATTTCATCTCCTTATTCTTCATCGGTAAAGAACGTAGATATGGCAGGACGGACAGTCCCCCGAAACCTCCATCTCACACCAGCACATACAGTCCCTCGACACCTCTATCCCTCACCAGGACATTCAGTCCCCCTACACCTCCATCCCTCACCAGGACATACAGTCCCTCTCCACCTCCATCCCTCACCAGGACATACACTCCCTCTACACCTCCATCCCTCACCAGGACATACAGTCCCTCTCCACCTCCATCTCTCACCAGGACATACTGTCCCCCTACACCTCCAACCCTCCCCAGGACATACAGTCCCTCTACACCTCCATCCCTCACCAGGACATACAGTCCCTCTACACCTCCATCCCTCACCAGGACATACAGTCCCTCTACACCTCCATCCCTCACCAGGACATACAGTCCCTCTACATCTCCATCCCTCACCAGGACATACAGTCCCTCTACACCTCCATCCCTCACCAGGACATACAGTCCCTCTACACCTCCATCCCTCACCAGGACATACAGTCCCCCTACACCTCCAACCCTCCCCAGGACATACAGTCCCTCTACACCTCCATCCCTCACCAGGACATACAGTCCCTCTACACCTCCATCCCTCACCAGGACATACAGTCCCTCTACATCTCCATCCCTCACCAGGACATACAGTCCCTCTACACCTCCATCCCTCACCAGGACATACAGTCCCTCTCCACCTCCATCTCTCACCAGGACATACAGTCCCCCTACACCTCCAACCCTCCCCAGGACATACAGTCCCTCTACACCTCCATCCCTCACCAGGACATACAGTCCCCCAACACCTCCATCCCTCACCAGGACATACAGTCCCTCTACACCTCCATCCCTCACCAGGACATACAGTCCCTCTACATCTCCATCCCTCACCAGGACATACAGTCCCTCTCCACCTCCATCTCTCACCAGGACATACAGTCCCCCTACACCTCCAACCCTCCCCAGGACATACAGTCCCTCTACACCTCCATCCCTCACCAGGACATACAGTCCCTCTACACCTCCATCCCTCACCAGGACATACAGTCCCTCTACACCTCCATCCCTCACCAGGACATACAGTCCCTCTACACCTCCATCCCTCACCAGGACATACAGTCCCTCTCCACCTCCATCTCTCACCAGGACATACAGTCCCCCTACACCTCCAACCCTCCCCAGGACATACAGTCCCTCTACACCTCCATCCCTCACCAGGACATACAGTCCCTCTATACCTCCATCCCTCACCAGGACATACAGTCCCTCTACACCTCCATCCATCACCAGGACATACAGTCCCTCTACACCTCCATCCCTCACCAGGACATACAGTCCCTCTCCACCTCCATCTCTCACCAGGACATACAGTCCCCCTACACCTCCAACCCTCCCCAGGACATACAGTCCCTCTACATCTCCATCCCTCACCAGGACATACACTCCCTCTCCACCTAAATCTCTCACCAGGACATACAGTCCCCCAACACCTCCATCTCTCACCAGGACATACAGTCCCTCTACACCTCCAACCCTCCCCAGGACATACAGTCCCTCTACATCTCCATCCCTCACCAGGACATGCAGACCCCCTACACCTCCCCCTTGAATTTCATATTAAAATGAAAAGCATTGTTTACGATCCCTGTTTCAAGTAGACAAAATGATGTACCGATATTACTGGGCAATACACCGAGCTGAGGATATTCCAGGGCCTCCCCCACTCTATTAATGAGGGTGTTGGAACAGGCCAGGTTATCAGCACAGTGATTGTCTGATTGGTCAGATTTTGGACTCTAGGAATAACCATTGACGTTTCCAACCATCACAGAATCGCCCAGAATGAGTCTGAGCCGGACGATTAATCTCCCGATCTTTGAGGGCACTATATTCAGGAGGAATGAAACCTTTAAAGGATGTCCTTCGGCGCTTTATAAATGCAAATTCTTACTTTTTTCCAACAACTATATTTAGATTCTCCGATACTCAAAGCAACAACTCCGGTTACTTGAATTATTCTCAATATTCACGACTTATTTACTTTCATTCAGCTTAAATGACTGACTCCTTCTTACGGACGATTAACCCAGAACTGACAATTGTTACATGACCAACTCATGTGAGTGTAGAAGTGAACCCAGTCAGAGTCAGCACCTTCAGGGGAGGAGAGAGAGAGGGGAACCAGTGAGTGTCGAACTGAACCCAGTCAGAGTCAGCACCTTCAGGGGAGGATAGAGAGAGGGGAACCAGTGAGTGTGGAACTGAACCCAGTCAGAGTCAGCACCTTCAGGGAGGAGAGAGAGGGGAACCAGTGAGTGTAGAACTGAACCCAGTCAGAGTCAGCACCTTCAGGGGAGGGGAGAGAGGGGAACCAGTGAGTGTCGAACTGAACCCAGTCAGAGTCAGCACCTTCAGGGGAGGACAGAGAGGAGAACCAGTGAGCGTGGAACTGAACCCAGTCAGAGTCAGCACCTTCAGGGGAGGAGAGAGAGAGGGGAACCAGTGAGTGTCGAACTGAACCCAGTCAGAGTCAGCACCTTCTGGGGAGGATAGAGAGAGCGGAACCAGTGAGTGCAGAACTGAACCCAGTCAGAGTCAGCACCTTCAGGGGAGGAGAGAGAGTGGAAACAGTGAGTGTCGAACTGAACCCAGTCAGAGTCAGCACCTTCAGGGTAGGAGAGAGAGTGGAACCAGTGAGTGCAGAACTGAACCCGGTCAGAGTCAGCACCTTCAGGGTAGGAGAGAGAGTGGAACCAGTGAGTGTCGAACTGAACCCAGTCAGAGTCAGCACCTTCAGGGGAGGAGAGAGAGGGGAACCAGTAAGTGTAGAACTGAACCCAGTCAGAGTCAGCACCTTCAGGGGAGGGGAGGGAGGGGAACCAGTGAGTGTAGAAATGAACCCAGTCAGAGTCAGCACATTCAGGGGAGGAGAGAGAGGGGAACCAGTGAGTGTGGAACTGGACCCACTCGGAGTCAGCACCTTCAGGTGTGGCTTAAAACTCGGAGAAGGAAATATTTTGGAGATGGTGCGATGGGTTTGGATTTCAGCACAGGGAGGAGGGAGAGTGTGTGGGACGGGGATTTACAGTCTGGTGGAATGAGCGGGAAGAATATTCGACAGAAACAAGAATTGTCTGTTCCGAATTTCTATCCTGATTTAAAGTGATGACTTTTGTAAACTCCTTTTACAGGGTATTGGAAGGGGAGGAATTACAGACGGGAAACTCAAACCAAACATCACGTCAAGATCTGACCGAGTCACTCGATTCTTCAGGACCTGAATATCATCGGCCTTTGAATGTGGAAGGAGAAATGTTTGTCTGTTGTGTCTGTGGGAAAAGATCAAACATCCGTGTGAGTGGAAAATCACCGAGACACACACACCCGAGTGAGAGTGTTCCAGTGCACTGAGTGTGGAAAGAGCTTTAACCAGTCACACAGCCTGAAAAAACATCGCACCATTCACAGCGGGGAGAAACCGTCCACGTGTTCTGTGTGTGGACGAGGCTTCAACTGATCGTCCAACCTGGAGAGACACAAGGACACCCGGACCACGCAGAAACCGTGGAAATGTGGGGACTGTGGGAAGGGATTCAATTCCCCATCCCAGCTGGAAACTCATCAGCGCATTCACACTCGGGAGGGGCCGTTTACCTGCTCCCTCTGTGGGAAGGGATTCACTCAGTCATCCACCCAGCTGCCACACCAGCGAGTTCACATTGGGGAGAGGCCGTTCACCGGCTTCGTGTGTGGGAAGGGATTCACTCGTTCATCCCACCTCACTGTGCACCGACTTGTTCACACTGATAAAGGACCCTTCAAATGTTCTGACTGTGAGAAGAGATTTAAAAGCAAAAGGAATCTGCAGAGAGACCAACGTATTCACACTGGAGAGGCTGTTTAAAATGGTCTGAGACACCAGTGAGTTCACCTGTGATGCAGGGGTTGGATTCTGCTGTTATTTCTGCTGTTAATCACATCCAGGACTGAACCATGTTCATTCTGACAGTTGGGGTTTGTTTCTGCTGATGTTAATAACCCCTATAACTGGACTGTAGT
The DNA here is from genome assembly GCF_035084215.1 of Heptranchias perlo. Lineage (NCBI taxonomy): Eukaryota > Metazoa > Chordata > Chondrichthyes > Hexanchiformes > Hexanchidae > Heptranchias > Heptranchias perlo. The sequence goes on along the minus strand of NW_027139581.1, from coordinate 1,084,135 downwards.
TTAATATTCTGGATACACGGTGAATAAATCAGCTTTGTTTCAAACACATTGTTGTCGATTTTTGTATTTCCCACTTGAGTGTTTAGCATCACCTGACTGGAGCTCAGAAAGGACAATCTGGGGGGAGGATCGTCCGGTGGGAACAGAACTTCAGCCCGGACACAGTCCTTCAGGGCCGCACTGAGAGGGGCAAACGGCACTTTGGGATTTCTCGCCTCTCTTCACTGACAGCAAAGTCACCGTGAGGATCCTGGCAAGCGGCTCACAGAGCACCCGTCCCATCTCTTTAAACACCCTTGGGTGGATATCATCTGGACCTGGAGCACAATCTATTTTGAAATTTGTTCTTTTATCCAAGATGACATCCCTTTCTATTTTAATATTTCTGATATTACTGTTGACAGCACATCCCACAGAATGAAACAGGGCCAATAAGGAAAAAAGTACTCCTTAATATTCCTCTTTGGCTGTTATCTGTTGTTAAACCCATTTAAAATAAATGGGATAAATTCTGCATTAAAATAGCAGAGGGAGGAGTTCACAGGAGCCTGTTAACGGCTGGTACAATTATCCACCTGTCATTTGATCTCCAGATAAAGAAGGACCTGCAGTGTGTTTCCAGAATTCCCTGTTTTATTAATGTGTGCGGGTTAGACACCAGGATAACTAAAAATACACGACCTGGACCATCCCCGGTACATCCCTGGCGTTGGGGTGGGGGGAGGGGCGGTCATTACTATTGACAGTTGCTCCGGGAAGAGAAGATCTTTGGAAATGATGGTGGACAATTGTGGTAATAATAGTCAAAGTTTTTCCAGCTACGTCTGGAGTCAGAAGACCGTTAATAAGATTTTGAATCACTGAAGGACAGTTCAGGACAGATTCAAACAGATTCCCAGGCTGTGACAGAGCTGTTAAATGATTATTTCACATCAGTGTCCACTCGTGTGGATGATGCTCAGATTCCAGCTGTGCGATGTGGTGTCGACAATAACATCAGAAATATTAAAATAGAAAGGGATGTCATCTTGTATAAAATAGGAAATCTCAGAATAGATTGTGCTCCAGGTACAGATGATATTCACCCAAGGGTGTTTAAAGAGATGGGACGGGTGCTCTGTGAGCCCTTTCCCTGGATCTTCAACAGCTCAATAGAGTCAGGGATTGTTCCCTGAGATTGGAAGGTAACTCACGTCGTTCCCATTCTCAAAAAAGGGAACATTCTGGTCCGGAATGCACCTGTCTTGTTTGACTTCCTGTACTCCTAATCTGTTTTGCATCCACAACTGGCTGCCGCAGTGATTATCAGCGATAAACCACAAGCACACCGCACTCTCTGCTGCACACTCCTTGTAAGCATTATCACTGGTGTCAGCTGTGACTCAGTGGGTAGCTCTCTCGCCTCTGAGTCAGAGGGTTGTGGGTTTAAGTCCCACTCCAGAGACTTGAGCACATAATCCAGGATGACACTCGCAGTGCCAGTACTGAAGGAGTGCTGCACTGAAGGAAGTCCCGTCTTTCGAATGAGTCATTAATCCGAGGCCCCATCTGACCTCTCGGGCATCCTTTGATCGTGAAAGGCGCCATTTTAATGCAAGTCTTTCTTTCTTTCTGTGACCTCTACAATGGGGAGGAAAACTGCAAGAAGAGGGGGAAAGAGGAGCCCGTTCTTCTCATTGCAACCTGCGAGCTTTACCCTGTAACCTTTACTCTGCAGATAAATTAACTCCCTTGTTTAATTTATCAAATTAAGTTTATTTTCTTTTAAATTTAGTTTTACGCAATAAGTTACTGAGCCCACATTCCGACAAAAGAAGAAAACAGAAGAGATAATCACCACCAACCACCTGCCTGTCGACTTGTGACGTTACACTGCAGTTTGGTTTTATTGTTGCAGTGACCCGCTCTCGGTCCCCCTCCGCCCGGTCCGCTCCTCTCCGCTGACTAATCAAATGCAGCTCACCCCTGACTGCACCGAATCCCCAATTTATAGACTCTATCGAAACCACACTCCGTCTATAGCTGTTACTCCGTGCGTTCGTAAAACCCTTCTGAATTTATGCTCTCCAGAATGCCAATCACTTGAGTCAGCCCCAGCTGGAGGGTGGCGCACGGAGCAGTCGCGTGCAACCGGCGGTTACGCCATTTCACGGACACCCAGGCCGCTTGTGATTTCTGCGGCCTGGAGGAGTCCGTGTTCCATCTGTACACTGGGTGTGCGAGACTGCAGCCCCTGTTCCATTATTTGAAGGGGCTGCTCCTCAAGTTCTGGCTGCACTTCAGTCCCACGCTCCTGATCTTTGGCCGCCCGGTGAGGAGGGGGGCGGGCAGGTCGGTGGACGTTCTCGTGGGCCTGCTCCTGGGCCTGTCCAAGGTGGCCATCCACAGGTCTAGGATGATCGTGGTCCGTGGGGGCGGTCGCTCGGCCTGTCTGCCTCTCTTCCGCGGAATGCTCCGCGCCCGGGTGGCCCTGGAGATGGAGGACGCGGTGTCTGCCGGTACGCTCGAGGCTTTCCGCGGCCGGTGGGCACCGCAGGGGCTGGAGTGCATCCTGGACGAGGATAATAAAATTTTAATTTGAACACTTGGTTTTGGTTTATTTGGTTTTTAGTATTTAAGCACACCCCACACCCCCCCCCCCCTTATAAAAGGGGGGCCTAATTTTAAAAAAAAAAGTCAGCCCCAGCTGACAGTAGATTACCAGTTCTAACCAGTCATCTAATTAACTCGGTGACCAATTGGCAGTTCAGGCTGCTTGTTTACCACTAACTGAAAACTGCAAGTTCAGATTAAATTTGAGTGAAATGCTTGATGCCAAACTTAGTCAAATTTTAGATAAAGATCAAACCATAAAAATCCCCTCACTCACAAAATTCCCAATATTTGACTCTGTCGAAACCAGACTCTGTTGATAGCTGCTACTCCGTGCTCCCTCACTCGAACTGCTGGTCAGGATTGAGGATTGGGGTTAGAGTAGTCGTTCGGGCTGATGGGTAGGATTGAGGATTGGGGTTTGTGGTTAGGGATGGTGGTCAATATTGTGGATTCGGGTTAGTGGTTTAGAGCCGGTGGTAGGATTGAGGATTGGGGTTTGTGGTTCGGGCTGGTGGTGAGGATTGAGGATTGAGGTTAGTGGTTCGGGCTGGTGGTCAGGATTGAGGATTGGGGTTAGTGGTTCGTGCTGGTGGGTAGGATTGAGGATTGGGGTTAGTAGCTCGGGATGGTGGTCAGGATTGGGGTTCGTGGTTAGGTTTGGTGGTCAGGATTGAGCTTGGACATAGAGAAAGATTTGAAAGAGCGTCCTCAAGGAGGAGAGAGAGACAGAGCCGTTTGGGAAGAGAATTCCAGAGCTTAGGGCTGCTGTTAAGGCCAGCATTTATTGCCCATCCCTAATTGCACTTGAGAAGGTGGTGGTGAGCCGCCTTCTTTAACCGCTGCAGTCCGTGTGGTGAAGGTTCTCCCACAGTGCTGTGGTTAGTGGTTAGAGCGGGTGTGTAGGGTTGTGATGGCAGAGGTCATGGGTTTGGGAGGTGCTGTTGAAGAAGCCTTGGCGATTGCATTGTGTAGATGGTACACACTGCAGCCACTGTGCGTCTGTGGGGGAGGGAGTGAACATTTAGGGTGGTGGATGGGGTGCCATTCAAGCGGGCTGCTTTGTCCTGTGTGGTGTCAAGCTTCTGGAGCGTTGTTCGAGCTACACTAATCCAGGCAAGTGGAGAGTATTCCATCGCATTCTTGACCTGTGCCTTGTAGATGGTGGAAAGACTTTGGGGAGTCAGGAGGTGAGTCATTCGCCGCAGAATACCCAGCCTCTGATCTGCTTTGTAGCCACAGTATTTATATGGCTGGTCCAGTTAAGTTTCTGGTCAATGGTGACCCCCAGGATGTTGATGGTGGGGGGTTCGGAGATTGTAATCCTGTTGAATGTCAAGGCGAGATAGTTAGACTTTCTCTTTTTGGAGATGGTCATTGCCTGGCACTTGTCTGACGCCAATGTTACTTGCCTCTTATCAGCCCAAGCCTGGATGTTCTCCAGCTCTTGCTGCATGCGGGCTCGGACTGCTTCTTAATCTGAGAGGTTGCGAATCGAACTGAACACTGTGCAATCTTCAACGAACATCCCCACTTCTGACCTTATGATGGAGGGAAGGTCATTGTAAGGTCTGACGGAATAAAGAAGGACAAGGGGGAAGATCCTTTCTCTTTAATTCTATTTTACAGATGTTTTTTGTTTTCAGTGTACTGTCTCTTTCAGAAGCCGGTTGACTGTTACTGTCCCTTTAAAAAGTCTGATGAATGTTACTCTCCCTCTTAAAGCCTGATGAATGTTTTCCCACCTGTTAACACCAATTGCATTATGTTCTGTTTTTTTTATTTATGAATTACACTGTGTTATTCCCCCATTACTCCGTGCTCTCTGTCCTGAATTGATCCATTTTACTAACTAATGTTGAAATCTTTGCTCCGCCCCACAGGGTTCCATCTGTTTGAAGCCACAACAGAAAGGGCCAGTTTTCTCCTGGAGTTTGAGATCAATCAGGTTCAAAAATGTTGCAGAGTTTCAGCCAATGAGGGAGATCCGGGCTCAGCCCCGCCCACTCGGTGCCGCAAGTCCCGCCCCTCACTCACTCCCATTGGTTGGAGGACCCTTCGCACGCAAGGTGCTCCAGCCCCACCCCCGCTCTTCCTATTGGCCCGGAGCTCCCGTCAATCACCCGGGCAGTGTGAGGTGAGCATGCGCGGCGGGCGGGCGGCGACTGAGGGAGAGGCGGAGGGGAAAGAGCTGGAGAGAGCGGGTTAATAAAGGGCGGGGATCGCAGGGCCCAGAAACACCGAGTGTAGGGCCCAGGACCCGAGAGAAAACAGGCGGCATTACCCCCCCCCCTCCATTATCCCCCCTCCATTATCCCCCCTCCACTACCCGCCCTCCATTATCCCCCCTCCACTACCCGCCCTCCATTCTCCACCCTCCATTATCCCCCCTCCACTACCCGCCCTCCATTATCCCCCCTCCACTACCCGCCCTCCATTATCCCCCCTCCACTACCCGCCCTCCACTACCCCCCCTCCATTCTCCCCCCTTTCCCCCCGTTATTGATCCGCCGGTTCCCGGTTTCGCTCAAGCGGAAACGCAACGAGCGTCCCATGGGCCCCGCGCATGCGCCAAACTGCGGGACAGTCTGGGAGCGTCTATAAACGAAAGAAAAATAACGAGGGTCAGGGAGCGTTTGCAAATGAAGGATAAAAGGTGACGTTCAGGGAGTGTCTGTAAATGAAGGAGAAATGGTGAAGGTAAGGGAGCGTCTGTAAATAAAGGAGAAAAAGTGACGGGTCAGGGAGTGTCTGGAAATAAAAGTGAAATGGTGATGATCTGGGAGTGTCTGCAAGTGAAGGTGAAATCATGATCCATCAGGCAACGTCTGTAAATGAAAGAAAAATAATAATGTGTCAAGGACATTTGTAAATGAAGGAGAATTCATGCTGGAGCAGGCAGCTTCTGTAAATGAAGGAAAAATCATGGGTCAGTGATCGTCCATAAACGAAGAGAAATGGAGACGAGTCAGGGGGTGTTAGAGAATCATACTTACCTATTTAACGCGCAGGTTAAAAATCAACATAACAACAATATAAAGACAAATCATCAGCAATATTATATCAGCGCTTTTCATCAGTTCACTTCAAGGCAGTTTGCAAAACTCTGTTGCCAGTCTGATTAACCCTTTCCTTAAAGAGAGACAACTCCTGCTACTGCCCCCTCGACCATGTCCCCACCACTGAAGATCATCAATTCTCAGACCGTTACTGACCTCATCTCTTCAGGAGGAGAAACCAGTCATTATAGAACTTAACCCAGCCAGAGTCAGCACCTTCAGGGGAGGAGAGAGGGAGGGGAACCAGTGAGTGTAGAACTGAACCCAGTCAGAGTCAGCACCTTCAGGGGAGGAGAGAGAGGGGAACCAGTGAGTGTAGAATTGAACCCATTCAGAGTCAACACCTTCAGGGGAGGAGAGAGAGGGGAACCAGTGAGAGTAGAACTGAACCCAGCCATAGAAGTGGGAGTGAGAAAACTGGATATGGAGTAAGGAATGATGGAGATGGTGCGATGGGTTTGGATTTCAGCAGAGGGAGGAGGGAGAGTTTGTGGGACGGGGATTTACAGCTTTGGGGGAACAAGAGATGAAAGAATGTTCCATAGAAACTAAAATTGTCTGTTCTGAATTTCTATCCCGTATTCACAGTGATGACTTTTGTAAACTTTTTTGTAGGGCATTAGAAGGGGAGGATTTACAGACGGGAAACTCAAATCAAACATCACGTCAAGATCTGATGGAGACACTCTATTCATCAGGACCTGAATATCATCGGCCTTTGAGTATGGAAGGAAAAAGCACCATTCACAGAGGGGAGAGGCCGTGGGAATATGGGGACTGTGGGAAGGGATTCAATTGCCCGTCCCAGCTCGAAACTCATCGACGCAGTCACACTGGGGAGAGGCCGTTGATCTGCTCCGTGTGTGGGAAGAGATTCACCAAATCATCCCACCTGATTGAACACCAATTTGTTCACATTGATAAGAGACTGATTAAATGTTCTGAGTGTGAGAAGAGCTTTAAAAACACAAAGGATCTGTTGACACACCAGCGAGTTCACACTGGGGAGAGGCCGTTCACCTGCTCCGTGTGTGGGAAGGGATTCACTCAGTCATCCCACCTCCTGTCACACCAGCGAGTCCACAAGTGACTGCAGGGGTTGGATTCTGCTGCTATTGCCGCTGTTAATCAAATCCAGGACTGAACCATGTTCATTTTTGCAGTTGGGGATTGTTTCTGCTGATGGTAATTACATGTAGCCGTGGTATCCAGGGAAGGGATCGGTAACACGCTGCAATTTAATATTTAATACATGTGAAATAAATCAGCTTTGCTTCAAACACACAGTGTGTCAAGTCCTTGAGTTCTCCAAGGTAAGAGGAGACTATTTGACGTCCTGTTACCCACTGTTCCATTTTTGGATCTTTCTCCTTTCTCACTCTGGATTATTTCAGTTCTCATACCGTCAGTTACTCTCATGGACAAGTCCCAGCTCCCCATACCTCCCAGATTCCTTCTCCGAACCTCAGTATCCAGGGAAGGTATCGGTAACAGGCCCGGGATCTCTAAACACTAAACCCAGTCTGTTAATTACTCCACTGTAGGGGTGAGGGCTGTAACAGGTGAGTGTGATCCCCTCCCAACCAATGTGTGACGCTTCTGCAGTCTAATATCCTGCTGCCACTCACTGCCCCGACTGACGGGTGAAGAGTTGCCACTTAACTGGTCTTGGAGCTTGACCACACCTGTGGATCTGTGAGCCCAGTGGGAGTCGGGACCTTCAGGAGAGGAGAGGAGAAAATGGTGAGAAACCCCCTGTGAGCAGAGTGAGAATAAAATAAATGAGGCACTGGGACCCTGAAGCCCCGCCCACTCTTTGTTCCCGGTCACTGGGACCCTGAAGCCCCGCCCACTCTTCGTTCACCGTCACTGGGACCCTGAAGCCCCGCCCATTCTTTGTCCCTGGTCACTGGGACCCTGAAGCCCCTCCCACTCTTTGTTCACCGTCACTGGGATCCTGAAGCCCCGCCCACTCTTTGCTCCCGGTCACTGGGACACTGAAGCCCCGCCCACTCTTTGTTCCCGGTCACTGGGACACTGAAGCCCCGCCCACTCTTTGTTCCCGGTCACTGGGACCCTGAAGCCCCGCCCACTCTTTGTTCCTCGTCACGGGGACCCTGAAGCCCCGCCCACTGTTTGTTCCTGTACCTTGAAGGCTGCGCCTGCGCAGTTCTGCTGACAAACGTCCTGACCTTCCTCTACAAAAATGGCGGTCGGAGACCCGCGCCTGTTATCGGGGATGAAGGCTCACGGCTTCAATCCGGGTGAACACGCCTCTGCAGCCGCGCTCTATCTTTATAAACCCTGCGGCGTGGGCTTGCCCGGTTTATTGATCTCCAGCCCCCCGCGTCTTTTACCTGCTTCGGACCCGCGGCTCCGGACAGAAGTCACTCTCGCGCCTGCGCGCTGGTCTCCTGTATTTGGGAATAGGGCGTATTCGCACTCGCGCTGCACTCTGGGTAACTCGGACCACCATTGAAACCATTTTGTTGCCATTTGCTGTGATCGGCGGGGGCCGGTGGGGGAAACGGGGGGATCAGCGAAAATAAATGGAACTTGATCGGAACATTGGAGCCCGGGGCTCGGCCGCCACATGGAGCGGTCTCCGCCCCGCGCCAGGCTCGCTGGGCCGCCATTAACCGTCAGCAACAGGAGACTGTCGCCATTCTTAAAGGGACAGTGAGCGCACTGTCTCTGCCGTTGGCAGTTAAAGTGCTCTCTTCGACTCCAGGTTGTGTTTTTGTGGTAGTGAAACGCACAGTGCTTCTCCTCAACCGTGGGGCTGAGGCGGATCTTTAAAGGGACAGTGGTTCCCTTCTTTGACATAGAATTACTTCGAGATTACAGCAGAGAAACAGGCCATTCGACCCAACTGGTCGAAGCCGGTGATAATGCTCCACACGACCTTCCTCCCTGCATCATTTAACTCCTTTCTGTGCGTGTTTATTGTTAAAGGTACAGTGCCACTTCTTACCTGTTGGAGTGGTGCAAATATTTAAAGGGACAGTGACTCCACTTTCTGTGTATATTTATACTTAAAGTTACAGTGCACCTCCTTACCTGTGGCAGTTGGCGGGGTTTCAGGGTCTCTGTTCCCAACCTGGTTCCAGTCACCAGGAGACAAAATCATTGACTCATTTAATGTGTTCTCACGCTGCACACAGGGGTTTCTCACCGTTCTCTTAGCTCCTCCCCTCAAGCTGCTGACACGCGCTGGGGTGAGTCTGATTCCCAGAGATTTCTGAAGTAACAACCCCAGGGTTGACTTCCATTTAAAAGTCCCGAGGGTTAGAATCCCCATCTACACTCCCAGGGTTAGAATCCCCATCGACACTTCCAGGGTTAGAATCCCCATCTGCACTCCCAGTGTTAGAATCCCCATCGACAGTCCCAGGGTTAGAATCCCCATCTGCACTCCCAGGGTTAGAATCCCCATCTGCACTCCCAGGGTTAGAATCCCCATCTGCACTCCCAGGGTTAGAATCCCCATCTACACTCCCAGGGTTAGAATCCCCATCTACACTCCCAGGGTTAGAATCCCCATCTACACTCCCAGGGTTAGAATCCCCATCGACAGTCCCAGGGTTAGAATCCCCATCTGCACTCCCAGGGTTAGAATCCCCATCTGCACTCCCAGGGTTAGAATCCCCATCTACACTCCCAGGGTTAGAATCCCCATCTGCACTCCCAGGGTTAGAAACCCCATCTGCACTCCCAGGGTTAGAATCCCCATCTACACTCCCAGGGTTAGAATCCCCGTGTACAATCCCAGGGTTAGAATCCCCATCTACACTCCCAGGGTTAGAATCCCCATGTACAGTCCCAGGGTTAGAATCCCCGTGTACAGTCCCAAGTTTAGAATCTCTTTATACAGTGCAGAGGGTGCAGTCGGAAAATGTCTGCCTGCGTGTGTAAATTGTCTTCAGTTGGTTGTATCTGTGTGTAGCTTGCTTGTAATTTCCTTCTGTGTGTCGAATGTGTGTTGTTTGTGTGTAGTTTGAGTGTGTAATTTGTGTCTGTGTGTCGTGTGTGTGTACTATGTGTAGTTTGTGTGTCTAATATGTGTCTTTTTGTAGTGTGTCGTATTTGTGTGTGTAGTTTGTGTCTGTGTTTGTTTGTTTACAGTTTGTGTCTGTGTGTAATCTGCCTGTGTTGTTTGTATGTGTGTAATTTCTGACCGTTTGTAGCATGTGTGTTGTTTGTATGTGTGAGTTAGGTATTTTTCATTCGTTCATGGGATGTGGGTGTCGCTGGAGGGCCAGCATTTATTGCCCATCCCTAATTGCCCTTGAGAAGGTGGTGGGGAGCCGCCTTCTTGAACCATGCAGTCCATGTGGTGAAGGTTCTCCTACAGTGCAGCTCGGAAGGGAGTTCTAGGATTTTGACGCAGCGACGATGAAGGAACAGCGATATATTTCCAAGTCGGAATGGTGTGTGACTTGGAGGGGAACGTGCAGGTGGTGTTGTTCCCATGTGCCTGCTGCTCTTGTCCTTCCAGGTCGTAGAGGTCATGGGTTTGGGAGGTGCTGTCGAAGAAGCCTTGGCGAGTTGCTGCAGTGCATCCTGTGGATGGTACACACTGAAGCCACAATGCGCCGGTGGTGAAGGAATGAATGTTCAGGGTGGTGGATGGGGTGACAATCAAGCGGGCTGCTTTGTCCTGGATGGTGTCGAGCTTCTTGAGTGTTGTTGGAGCTGCACTCGTCCAGGCAAGTGGAGAGTATTCCATCACACTCCTGACTTGTGAACTGGGAACTGAGGTTAAGGGATATGTCAGTAGAGATGCAGTGGCAGACATTTAATGGGATATTTCATAACACTCAGCAAAGATACATTCCAGTGAGAAAGAAAGACTCCAGGGGAAGGACGTACCATCCTTGTCCAACGAAGGAAGTTAAAGATAGTATCAAATTGAAAGAAAAAGCATACAATTCCGCAAAGATTAGTGACAGGTCAGAAGATTGGTCAAAATATAAAAAACAGCAAAGAATGACTAAAAGAATAATGAGGGAGAGATTTGAGTACGAGAGAAAGCGAGCTAGAAATATAATAACAGATAGTAAGAGTTTCTACAGGTATTTAAAAAGAGTAAGTGAAGTGAGTGTTGGTCCTGGAGAGAGTGTCTGGGGAATTAATAATGGAGAATAAGGAAATGGTGGATGAATTGAACAGATATTTTGCATCCGTCTTCACTGTAGAGGATACAAATAACATGCCAGAAATAATTGTGGATCAAGAGGTGAAAGGGAGGGAGGAACTTAAAACATTTATAATCACCAGGGAAAGGGTTTTTAAAAAAATATTAGATCGATATGCTGACAAGTTCCCAGGTCCTGACGGACTTTATCCGAGGGTATTTAAAGAAGTGGCTGCAGAGATAGTAGGTGCATTGGTATTAATTTTCCAAAATTCCCTAGGTTCTGGAAGGGTCCCATCAGATTGGAAAATAGCAAATACTCCTCTCTATTCAAGAAAGGAAGGACACAGAAAGCCGGAAACTACAGGCCAGTTAGATTAACATCTGTCATGGGGAAAATGCGAGAATCTATTATTAAGGAGGTTCTAGCAGGGCACTGAGAGAATCTCAATGCAATCAGGCAGAGTCAACACGGCTTTGTGAAAGGTAAATCGTGTTTGACTAATTTATTAGAGTTCTTTGAGGAAGTAACAAGCAACGTGGATAAAGGGGACCCTGTGGATGTGGTGTACTTGGATATCCAGAAGGCTTTTGACAAGGTGCCACATCAAAGGTGACTACACAAAATAAGAACTCATGGTGTAGGGGGTAACATATTTGCATGGATAAAGGATTGGTTAGCTAACAGGAAACAGAGAGTAGGCATAAATGGGTCATTTTCAGGTTGGCAAGCTGTAACAAGTGGAGTGCCACAGGGATCAGTGCTTGGGCCTCAACTATTTACAATCTATATCAATGACTTGGATGAAGGGACCAAATGTATTGTTGCTAAATTTGCTTATGAGACAAAGGTAGGAAGGAAAGTAAGTTGTGAAGAGGACATATGGAGTTTATATCGGGATATAGATAGGTTAAGTGAGTGAGCAAAAATTTGGCAGATGGAGTATAATGTGGAAAAAGGGGAACTTGTCCACTTTGGCAAGAGGAATAGAAAAGCAGTATATTATTTAAATGGAGGGAGATTGCAGAACTCTGAAATACAGAGGGATCTGGGTATCGTAATACATGAATCACAGAAATTTGGTATGCAGGTACAAGAAGTGATTAGGAAGGCAAATGGAATGTTGTCATTTACTACAAGGGGAATGGAATATAAAAGTGGAAATGTTTTACTACAGTTGTTCAGGGCATTGGTGAGACCACATCTAGAATACTGTGTGCAGTTTTGGTCTCCTTATTTAAGAAAGGACATAATTGCTTTGGAGGCGGTTCAGAGAAGGTTCACTCGACTGATTCCTGGGATGAGGGGGTTATCTGATGAGGAAAGGTTGGACAAGTTGGGCCTTTATACTTTGGAGATTAGAAGGATGAGAGGTGATCTTATTGAAACATATAAGATCCTGAGGGGACTAGAAGGGATAGATGCTGAAAGGATGTTTCCCCTTGTGGGAGAGACTAGAACTAGGGGCCACAGTTTAAAAATAAGGGGTCTCCCATTTAAGATGGAGATGAGGAGAATTTATTTCCCTGCAGGTCGTGAGTCTGTGGAACTCCCTTCCGCAGAGAGCGGGGGAGGCAGGGTCATTGAATATTTTAAAGGCTGTGTTAGATAGATTCCTGATTATGAAGGGAGTCAAATGTTACAGAAGGTAGACGGGAAAGTAGGGTTGATGTCACAATCAGATCAGCCATGATCTTATCAAATGACAGAGGAGGCTCGAGGGGCCGAATGGCCTATTCCTGCTCTTAATTCGTATGTGCACACGAGTGAGGAATATGCCGCGCCATGAGGTTACAGATTGTGTTGGATTACAATTCTGCTGCTGCTGATGGCTCACAGCGCCTCATGGATGCCCAGTTTTGAGCTGCTCGATCTGTTCTGAATCTATCCCATTTAGCACGATGGCAGTGCCACACAACACGTTGGATGGTGTCCTCAGTGTGAAGACGGGACTTGGTCTCCACAAGGACTGTGCGGTGGTCACTCCTACCAATACCGTCATGGACAGATGCTTGCCTTGTTTGCCCTCCCCAATTGCATTACCTCACACTTCTCTGGATTGAATTCCATTTGCCACTTTTCTGCCCACCTGACCAGCCCATTGATATCTTCCTGCAGTCTACAGCTTTCCTCCTCACTCCCAACCACACGGCCAATTTATGTATCGTCTGCAAACTTCTTGATCAAGTCCTCCACATTCAAGTGCAAATCATTAATATATACCACAAAAAGCAAGGGACCTGGTACTGAGCCTTGAGGAACCCCACTGGAAACAGCCTTCCAGTTGCAAAAAGATCCGTCAACCATCACCCTTTGCTTCCTGCCACTGAGCCAATTTTGGATCCGACTGGCCACTTTCCCTTTGATCCCAAGGGATTTTACTTTTTTGACCAGTCTGCCATGTGGGACCTTGTCAGAAGACTTGCTAAAATCCATGGATACGACATCAAACGCGTTGCCCTCATCGACCCTCCTCGTTACCTCCTCAAAAGAGTCAATCAAATTAGTCAGACACGACATTCCCTTAACAAATCCATGCTGACTGTCCTTGATTAATCCGTGACTTTCTAAATGACAATTAATATTGTCCCTCAGAATTGTTTGCAATCATTTTCCCACCACCGAGGTGAGGCTGACTGGCCTGTAATTACTCAGTCTATCCCTTTCTCCCTTTTTAAACAATGGTACACTGTATTTAAAAGAAAGCTGATTTATTTGAGACTGATACAGAACATTAAACTCCAGCCCAGTTATAGGGGTTATCATCAGAAACCAATCCCAACTGTCAGAATGAACATTGTTCAATCCTGGATGTGATGAACAGCAGAATCCAACCCCTGTGGTAACATGTGAACTCGCTGGTGTGACTGCATGTTGGATGACTGAGTGAATCCCTTCCCACACACAGAGCAGGTGAACGGCCTCTCCCCAGTGTGAACTCGCTGGTGAATCAGCAGGGCGGCTGGCTGAATGAATCCCTTCCCACACTCTGCGCAGGTGAACGGCCTCTCCCCAGTGTGAACTCGCTGGTGAATCAGCAGGTGGCATGACTGAGTGAATCCTCTGGCTGGGTTAAGTTCTGTAATGACTGGTTTCTCCTCCTGAAGAGATGAGGTCAGTAACGTTCTGAGAATTGATGATCTTCAGTGGTGGGGACATGGTCGAGGGGGAAGTAGCAGGAGTTGTCTCTCTTTAAGAAAAGGGTTAATCAGACTGGCAACAGAGCTTTGCAAACTGCCTTGAAGTGAACTGATGAAAAGCGCTGATGTAATATTGCTGATGATTTGTCTTTATATTTTTGTTATGTTGATTTTTAGCCTGCGTGTTAAATAGGTAAGTATGATTCTCTAACACCCCCTGACTCGTCTCCATTTCTCTTCGTTTATAGACGATCCCTGACGCATGATTTCTCCTTCATTTACGGAAGCTGCCTGCTCCAACATGATTTCTCCATCATTTAAAGACGCTCCCTGACCCATCATGATTGCTCCTTCGATACAAATGCTCCTTGACACATTGTTATTTTTCTTTCATTTACAGACGCTGCCTGATGCATCATGATTTCACCTTCAATTGCAGACACTCCCAGATCATCACCATTTCTCCTTTATTTACAGACACTCCCTGACCCCATCACTTTTTCTCCTTCATTTGCAGACGCTCCTTCATGGTCACCGTTTCTCATCGTTTACAGACGCTCCCTGACAGTCCTGCAGTTTGGCGCATGCGCGGGGCCCACGGGCCGCTTGCTGCGTTTCCGCTTGAACCGACGGGTCACTAACATTGGAAAGGGGGGATAATGGAGGGGGGGTAACGGAGGGGGGATAATGGAGGGGGGATAATGCCACCTGTTTTCTCTCGGGTCCTGGGCCCTACACTCGGTGTTTCTGGGCCCTGCGATCCCAGCCCTTTATTAACCCGCTCTCTCCAGCTCTTTCCCCTCCGCCTCTCCCTCAGTCGCCATCCGCCCGCAGCGCATGCTCAGCTCACACTGCCCGGGTGATTGACGGGAGCTCCCGACCAATAGGAAGATCGGGGGCGGGGCTGGAGGACCGAGCGGGTCCGGGTCCTCCAACCAATGGGAGTGAGTGAGGGGCGGGACTTGCGGCACCGAGTGGGCGGGTCTGAGCCCGGATCTCCCTCATTGGCTGAAACACTGCAACATTTTTGAACCTGATTGAAATCAAACTCCAGGAGAAAACTGGCCCTTTCTGTTGTGGCTTCAAACAAATGGATCAATTCAGGACAGAGAGGGGGGAGTAATGGGTGAATAACACAGTGTAGTTAATAAATAAAAATAAAAAGAACACAATGTCGTGAGTGCAAACAGGTGGGAAAACATTCATCAGGCTTTTTGAAGGGACAGTAACATGCATCAGGCTTTTTAAAAAGACGGTAACATTCATCAGGCTTTTTAAAGGGACAGTAACATGCATCAGGCTTTTTAAAAAGACGGTAACATGCATCAGGCTTTTTAAAGGGACAGTAACATGCATCAGGCTTTTTAAAAAGACGGTAACATTCATCAGGCTTTTTAAAGGGACAGTGACAGTCAACTGGCTTTTTAAAAGCACGGTAATGTTTCTCATGGCTTTTTAAAAGGGGCAGTAACGTTCATCCGGCTTTTTAAAGAGACAGTACGCTGAATACAAAACACATCTGTAAACCAGAATGAAAGAGACAGGATCATCCCCCTTATCCTTCTTTATTCCAATGATCTTCCCTCCATCATAAGGTCAGAAGTGGAGATGTTCGCTGATGATTGCACAGTGTTCAGTTCCATTCGCAACCCCTCAGATAAATGAAGCAATCCGAGCCCGCATGCAGCAAGACCTGGGCAATATCCAGGTTTGGGTTGATAAGGGGCAAGTCATATTCGCGCCAGACATGTGCCAGACAATGACAATCTCGAACAAGAGAGAGTCTAACCACCTCCCCTTCACATTCAACGGCATTACCATCGCCGAATCCCCCACCATCAACATCCTGGGGGAAACCATTGACCAGAAACTTAACTGGACCAGCCACATAAATACTAACAACCAGCCCGAACCACTAACCCCAATCCTCAATCCTGACCATCAGCCAGAATCACTAACCCCAATCCTCAATCCTGACCACAAGTTAGAGTGATGGAGCACGGAGTAGCAGCTATCGACGGAGTCTGGTTTCGACAGAGTCTATATTTGGGAATTTGGTGAGTGAGGGGATTCAGTGCAGTAAGGGGTGAGGTGCATTTGATTAGTCAGGGGAGAGGGGCGTACCGAGAGCGGAGAGGAGCGTACCGACAGCGGAGAGGAGCGGACCGAGGGTGGAGAGGAGCGGACAGAGAGCGAAGGGAGCAGACCGAGAGCAGAGAGGGGCGGACCGAGAGCAGAGAGGAGCGTGCCGAGCGCAGAGAGGAGCGTGCCGAGAGGGGAGAGGAGCGGACCGAGAGCGGACCGAGAGGGGAGAGGAGCGGACCGAGAGCGGAGTGGAGCGGACCGAGAACGGAGAGAAGCGGACCGAGAGCAGAGAGGAGCGGACCGAGAGCGGAGAGGAGCGGACCGAGAGCGGAGAGGAGCGGACCCAGAGCGGAGAGGAGCGGACCGAGAGCGGAGAGGAGCGGACCGAGAGCGGAGAGGAGCGGACCGAGAGCGGAGAGGAGCGGACCGAGAGCAGAGAGGAGCGGATCGAGAGCCGAGAGGAGCGGACCGAGAGCGGAGAGGAGCGGACCGTGAGAGGAGAGAAGCGGATCAAGTGCGGAGAGGAGCGGAGAGGAGCGGATCAAAAGCGGAGAGGGGCGGACCGAGATCGGAGAGGAGAGCGGAGCGGAGCGGACCAAGAGCGAGTCACAGCAACAACAAAACCAAACTGCAGTGTGATGTCCCAGGTAAGACAGTTCGGTGGTTGGTGGTGAGTATCTCTGATGTTTTCTTCTTTCGTCGGACTGTGGGCTCAGGAACTTACAGCATAAAACTGCATTTAAAAAAAATAAACTTAATTTAATAAATTAAACAAGGCCAGTACTTGGTTCAACCTAAAAATAACTTGATGGGCAGTGTAGTAATCAATTAAATAAATAAAATAGTTATGACAGGGCAGGAGATGTGTTGCAGCTGCAATATGTTGGAGCTACTGGACAGTTTTGTCCAGGGCGACTACATCTGCGGTAAGTATCTGCAGCTCGAGGATCTTCGGCTCCGAGTTGAGGAGCTGGAGTCTGAGATGCAGACATTGCGATGCATCAGGGAGGGAGAACGTTACCTGGACACTTTGATCCAGGAGGCAGTCACGCCCCTTAGTCTTAATACTGTAGAATTGGCACGTGGTCAGGGACAGGAGGGTGTGACTGCGAGTGAGCCGGGTACGGGGATCCAGGAGGTAGCATTGCAGGAGCCTCAGCCTCTGCTTGTCCAGTAGACACGAGGTTCTTGCAGGACGAGTGCAGGGACTGGAGGGAGGATGAGCAAACTGGCCACGGCACCGTGGTTCAGGGGACAATTCAAGTGAAGGAGTAAAATGGAATGTGGTTGTAGTAGACGACAGTATAGTTAGAGGGATAGACACTGTTCTCTGCAGCCAAGAGCGAGAGTCCCGAAGGCTGTGTTGCCTACCCGGTGCCAGGGTTAAGGACATCTCCTCAGTGCTGGAGAGAAACTTGGAGTGGGAGGGGGCGGATCCAGTTGTCGTGGTCCACGTCGGTACCAACGACATAGGTAGGACTAAGAAAGAGGTTCTGCTGAGGGAATTTGAGCAGCGAGGGACCAAATTAAAAAGCAGAACCATGGAGGTGATAATCTCCGGTTTATGACCTGAGCCACGAGCAAATTGGCACAGGGTAAATCAGATCAGAGAGATGAATGCGTGGCTCAATGATTGATGTGGGAGAACTCACTGGAACTCACTGTCTGAAAGGGTTGTGGAGGCAGGAACCCTCACAACATTCAAGAAGCATTTGGATGAGCACTTGAAATGACATAGCATACAAGGCTACGGAACAAATGCTGGAATATGGGATTAGAGTAGACAGGGCTGATGGCCGGCGCGGACACGATGGGCCGAAGGGCCTCTATCCGTGCTGTATAACTCTATGACTCTATGAATCTAAGTGGGTTTCGATTCATGGGGCACTGTCACCAGTACTGGGGAAAGAGGGAGCTGTTCCGTTGGGATGGTCTTCACCTGAACCATGCTGGGACCAGTGTTCTGGCAAACCGAATAATTAGGGCGGTTGAAGGGATTCGCAAAATTTTACATGTTCCCCCCACCCCGAAGATTTATTGGAGTTATTAAAGAAACCCTGGTGTGACTGTTTTAAAAAATCCAAGGTCTCTCAAAATGGCTGCAGTCAGACACATGGCCGAGAACCGGCAGATTTGAAATTGCATTCTCAACAACTCGGCAGGCTTCGTGTTTCAGACAGGTTTGTTTAAACAATGCAGCTGCATTCTAGCCCTGAGGCAAGCTATCAACATGGCCGGCCAACACATCAAAATTCGAGCAGGACGTGATTGCAGGACAAAAGGTGAACCATCAAGGTACATTCGGAACAATGGTAAAGCAGTTATGGAACTCAGAAATACAGGAATTGGCCATTAATGTAAATGGGCCAGAGATGGGGTCCTTTGTCTTACGTTTCGTGCTTAAATCAAACAATGAAGGAAGCTGATGAGGTATGAAAAAAAACCTGTTGCCAAGAGGGTATAACTGGGGCTGCCCAGTATCTCTCTCTTTCTCTTTCTCTTCGTCTCCTGGCTCGGGGTCCTGCTGTCTGCTAGCAACTAAGAAGGAAGGCCATTCAGTAAACCTCGCAATTACATGTCGACGGCAACAGCAGAGCATCAGAGGCCAGGCCTTTTCATCTGTTTTCACCAGTGAGCATTAATTTTCTGGCCTCCACAAGACAACCTAGCATAAGTATAAGGGTAGGGGTTAAAGGGGATATTGCTAAACTTGTGATTTTAGAATTTTCCCTCGATGTGTCCGTTTCTTCCAACCCGTTAAGCGTAAAACTGTATTACATCCATTGCAATTTCTTTTCATCTTCTGTATTATACTATTTACTTTGTAGTTTTAGTTTTCTTATTAATAAACATTGGTTTTCCTTGTACCAATCCACTGGTCTGTTTGTCTGTCTTTGTTACCACTCGATAAGTCCTCAGCTCAGAATCAGGAAGTGTAAGCGATTCGCAACCGCACTGCGGGCAGGGCAGCTCAGGGAAACATAACTGGCTGACCTATTATAAGCCCGAGAAACAGTAAAAAAGAAACCACTTACACGGTAGAGAAGGCTTTAAGCTAAACAGACGGGTGGAGAACGCAGGTGGGGCGAAGTTTAGAATGATAAAGAGAAAAGACAAGGAAGTATTACAGGAAAGTGATGGGGGTAATGATAAACAGAGTGTGTCAGGAAGGGACAGAGCGTACAAACATAAGAGTGCTGCAGCAAATGGGACCGGGGTAGGAAAGAATGGTAAAAAGACAAAATTAAAGGTTCTTTATCTGAATGCGAGCAGCATTCGTAATCAGATCGATGAATTGACGGCACAAATAGAAACAAATGGGTATGATCTCGTGGCCGTTACAGTGACGTGGTTGCAAGGTGACCAAGTTTGGGAGCTCAATATTCAGGGTTATTTAACATTTCGGAAGGATCGGAAAAAAGATAAAGGTGGTGGGGTAGCTCTGTTAATAAAGGATGAAATTGGTATAATAGTGAGAAATGATCTTGGCTCAGAAGATCAAGATGTCGAATCAATTTGGGTGGAGGTAAGAAATAGCAAGGGAAAGAAATCACTGGTGGGAGTAATATATAGGCCCCTAACAGTAGCTACACTGTAGGGCAAAATATAAATCAGAAAAGAAGGGGGGCTTGTAAAAAAAGGTAATGCAATAATCATGAGCGATTTTAACATTCACTTAGATTGGACAAAACATATTGGAAAAAAAATAGCCCTGAGGAGGAGCTCGTAGATTGTATTATGGACTGTTTCTTAGATCAATACGTCGAGGAACCAACCAGGGAACAGGCCATTTTGGATCTGGTAATGGGTAACGATACAGGATTAATTAATGATCTGAAAGTAAAGGAACCCTTGGGAAGCAGTGATCATAACATGACAGAATTTCACATCCAGTTTGAGAGCGAGGATCTTGGGTCTGAAACTACTGTATTAAACTTAAATAAGGGCAATTACATAGGAATGAGGGCGGAACTGACTGAAGTCGACTGGGTGAACAGATTAGATGGTATGATGGTGCATAAGCAGTGGCAAACATTGAAAGAGGTATTTTATAACTCGCAACAACATATGTCCCTGTGCGAGGAAAGACTCCACAAAAAGAATGAACCAACCATGGCTAACTAATGAAGTAAAGGTTGGTATCAGGATGAAAGAAAATGCATACAACATGGCAAAGATTACTGATAAGCATAAAGACTGGGAAAGATTTAAAAACCAGCAAAGGATGACGAAAATAATAATACAGAGGGAGAAAATAAATGATGAGAATAAACTAGCAAGAAATATAAAAACTGACAGTAAAAGCTTCTGCAAGTAAAAAAAAAAGGAAGAGGGCAGCGAAAGTAAACATTGGTTCCTTAGAGGATGAGACTGGGAGAATAATAATGGAAAACAAGGAAATGGCACAGAAATTGAACATTTATTTTGTATCAGTCTTCACAATAGAAGACACTAATAACCGACCAATAATAATAGAAAATCAAGGGGCAAAGGGGAGGGAGGAACCTCAAACAATCACTATCACTGGAGAAAAAGTGCGAGGTAAACGAATGGGTCTAAATGCTGACAAGTCCCCTGGACCTGATGGCTTTCATCCGAGTGTCTGAAAGGAAGTGGATACAGAGATCGTGGATGAATTGTTTGTAATCTTCCAGAATTCACTAGATTCTGGCAAGGTCCCAGCGGATTGGAAAACCGCAAACGTAACACCCCTATTCAAGAAGGGAGTGAGACAGAAAGCAGGTAACTACAGACCAGTTAGCCTAACATCTGTTTTTGGGAAAATGCTAGAATCCATTATTAAGGAAGTAGTAGCAGGACATTTGGAGAATCATAATACAGTCAAGGAGAGTCAACACGGTCTTATGAAGGGGAAGTCATGTGTGACAAATTTATTGGAGTTCTTTGAGGAAGTAACGGGCAGAGTAGATAAAGGGGAACCAATGGATGCAGTATATTTGGATTTCCAAAAAGCATTAGATAAGGTGCCACAAAAAAGGTTACTGCACAAGATAAGAGCTCATGGTGTTGGTGGTAATATACTGGCATGGATAGAAGATTGGCTAATTAACAGAAAACAAAGAGTCGGGATAAAAGGGTCATTTTCAAAATGGCAATCTGTAACTAGTGGGGTGCCGCAGGGATCAGTGCTGGGGCCTCAACTATTTACAATATCTATCAATGACTTGGATGAAGGAACAGAGTGTCTTGTGTCCAAATTTGCTGATGATACAAAGATAGGTGGAAAAGCAAGTTGGGATGAGGACACAACGTGTCAGCCAAGGGATATTGACGGGTTAAGTGAATGGGCAAAAATTAGGCAGATTGAATATAAGGTGGGAAAATGTGAATTCATCCACTTTGGGAGGAAAAATAAAAAAAACATAATATTATTTGAATGGAGAAATACTACAAATTGCTGCATACAGAGGGATCTGGGTGTCCTCGTACATTAAACACAATAAGTCAACATACAGGTGCAGCAGGTAATCCGGAAGGCAAATGGAATATTGGCCTTTATTTCTAGGGGGATGGAGTATAAAAGCAGGGAAGTCATTCGACAACCTCACAGGGTGCTGGAGAGACCAGACCTGGGGCACAGCGTACAGTTCTGGTGCCCTTATTTAAGGAAGGACATACCTGCATTTGAGGCAGTTCAGAGAAGGTTCACTAGGTTGATTCCGGGCATGTAAGGGTTGCCTTTTGAGGAAAGATTGAACAGGTTGGGTCCACACTCATTGAAGATTGGAAGAATGAGAGGAGATCTTATTGGAACAGACAAGATTCTGAGGGACTCAATAGGGTCGATGCTGAGAGGATGTTACCCCTCATGGGGGAATCTAAAACTGGGGGGCATCGTCCCAGAATAAGGGTTCGCCCGTTTAAGATGGAAATGAGGAGGAATTTCTTCTCCCAGAGGGTCTTGAATCTTTGGAATTCTTTACCCCAAAAAGCTGTGGAGGCTGAGTCATTGAATACATTCAAGGCTGAGTTAGACAATTTTTTGATCAGCCAGGGAGTCAAAGGATATGGGGAAAGGGCGGGAAAGTGGAGTTAAGGGAAAAATCCGATCACCATGATCTCATTGAATGGCGGAGCAGGCTCGAGGGGCCGAATGGCCTACTCCTGCTCCTGTCTCATATGATCTTATCACCACTTTATGTCCTACACATCACCACTTAATACCCTGTCCATCAACAATTTCTCCCCTGTACATCACCACTTTATACCCGGTACATCATCACTTTATACCCGGTACATCACCACTTTGTACCCTGTACATCACCACATTATACCGGATACATCACCACTTTATACCCTGTACATCACCACTTTATACCATGTACATCACCACTTTATACCGGATACATCACCACTTTATACCCTGTACATCACCACTTTCTCCCCTGTACATCACCACTTTATACCCTGTACATCACCAATTTCTCCCCTGCACATGACCACTTTATACCCTGCACATCACCAATTTCTCCCCTGTACATGACCACTTTATACCCGGTACATCACCAATTGCTCCCCTCCACATGACCAATTTATACCCTGTCCATCACCAATTTCTCCCCTGTACATCACCACTTTATACCCTGTACATCACCACTTTATACTCTGTACATCACCTCTTTATACCCTGTATATCACCACTTTATACCCTGTACATCACCACTTTATACCCTGTACATCACCACTTTATACCGTGAACATCACCACTTTATACCCTCTACGTCACCACTTTATACCCTCTACATAACCACTTTATACCCTGTCCATCACCAATTTCTCCCCTGTACATCACCACTTTATACCCGGTACATCACCACTTTATACCGAGTCCATCACCACTTTCTCCCCTGTACATCACCACTTTATACCCTGTCCATCACCGCTTTATACCCTCTACATCACCACTTTATACCCTGTACATCACGAATTTATACCCTGTGCATCACCACTTTATACCCTGTATATCACCACTTTATACCCTGTACATCACCACTTTATATCTTGTACATCACCAATTTATACCCTGTACATCACCACTTTATACCGTGTACATCACCACTTTATACTCTGTATATCACCACTTTACACCCTGTACATCACCACTTTATACCCTGTACATCACCACTTTATACCGTGGACATCACCACTTTATACCCTGTACATCACCACTTTATACCCTGTACATCACCACTTTATACCCTGTACATCACCACTTTATACCGTGTCCATCACCACTTTCTCCCCTGTACATCACCACTTTATACCCTGTACATCTCCACTTTATACCCTGTACATCACCACTTTATACCCTGTACATCACTACTTTATACCCTGTACATCACCACTTTATACCCTGTACATCACCACTTTATACCCTGTACATCACTACTTTATACCCTGTACATCACTACTTTATACCCTGTACATCACCACTTTATACCCTGTACATCACGACATTATACTCTGTACATCACCACTTTATACCCTGTACATCAGCACTTTATACCCTGTACATCACCATTTTATACCCGGTACATCACCACTTTATTCCCTGTATATCAACGCATTGTTCAAATAGTTTTCAATTCAGTAGAGATGAAGCAGGAAATCATAAAATCATTCGTCTGTCATCAATTGTGGGGGAGTTGGTGGAATCTGTTATTAGGGACAGAGTGACTGAGCATCTGGAGAAATTGGAGCTGATCAGAGAGAGCAGCATGGATTTGTAAAGGTTAAGTCATGTCGAATGAACCCGTCGTTAAATTTTTTGAGGAGGTCATTAATGTGGTCGGCAATGGCGTGTCTCTGAATGTTATTTATTTGGACTTTCAGAAGACGTTCGATAAGGTTCCACATAAGAGTCTGTTAATAAAATCGAGAGTGCATGGGATTGGAGGCAATCTATTGGCTTGGACAGGGAATTGGTTCGGAGTTAGGAGACAGGGAGTAGGTTTAATGAGTCTGTACTCCAATCAGCAGGATGTGACTAGTGGTGTCCCCAGTGAACTGTACTGGGACCGCAGCTTTTCACTGTATTTATAAATGACTTGGATGAAGGAATACAGAGCCGTATATCTTAGTTTACTGACGACATCAAGTTCGGTAGCACAATAAATATTGTCGATGGGAGCAGATAGTTGCAAAGGGACATTGATAGATTAAGTGAATGTGCAAAACTGTGACAGATGGAGTTCAAAGGGGGAAAGTGTGAGGTCATCCGCTTTGGTCCCAAGACAGATAGATCAGTGTATTTTCTAAATGGCGAAAATCTGGGAACTGTGGAAGTGCCGCGAGATTTAGGGGTCCAAGTACAGAAATCATTAAATGCTGATGGACAGGTACAAAAACTAATTGAAAAGACGAATGGAACGTTGGGCCTGATCACAAAAGGCTGGAATACAAAAGGGTGGAAGTTATGTTCCAGTTGTACAGAGCTCTGGTCAGACCCCAGCTGGAGACTGCGTTCAGTTCTGGGCACCGCATCTCAGGAAGGATATTTGGCCTCGGAGGGGGTGCAGCGCAGATTCACCAGATTGTTATCGGGGTTAAACGGTTAAATGATGAGGACAGGTTGCATAGACTAGGCTTGTATTCCCTTGAATATAGAAGATTGAGGGGTGATCTAATTGATGTTTAAGATGATTAAAGGATTTGATAGGGGAGATGGAGAGAAACTATTTCTTCTGGTGGGCTAGTCCATGACAAGGGAGCATAATCTTAAAATGAGAGGTTCAGGGGTGATGTCAGGAAGCATTTCTTCACACAAAGGGAGTGGAAATCTGGAACCCTCTCCCCCAAAAGCTGTTGATGCCGGGGTTCAATGGAAAATTACAAAACTGAGATTGATAGATTTTTGTTGGGCGAGGGTATTCAGGGTTACAAAACCAAGGGGGTAAATTGAGTTAAGGTACAGATCAGCCATGATCTAATTGAATGGAGGAATAGGCTCGAGGGGCTGAATGGCCTCCTCCTGTTCCTCTGTTCCTAAAGAGAAGTGAAATGGTAATTAAAAGATGATTCTCTGGTCCTCACACCATGGGCTGCATGTGTGCCTCGCCCCGTCCGCTTTGGTTAAACACATGAAACAAGAGCCTGGCGGAGGGGAGCTTCATACACCCACCCCAGGCCGCACCAGAGGACTTAACGGGGCTAAAAACCAGCAGGAATCAAGCGGGACTGAACTACGCGGACTTCCCCACATCTACCGTTCCTGTTAGTCACTGAATCAGGGCGGTGAAAGATGAAAACCGGCCTCACTGTCTTTGTATCACAGAGATAAGAAGATTGGGCAGAAAACCAGACAAACACCTTGTGATGATGGAAAGTCTTCTCATTATTTAATGAATTTAACAATTCCAGTCAAGGGATATTTCACCACATTCTTCAACTCCTCTCTGAATTTAGTCTGGGTCACGGCATAAATACACGTGTTGGTGCAGCAACTCAGGAGCTGGAGCATAAATCCCAGTTCTTGTAAAAATTCAGGTAGATACACAGGAATAAAGCGTAACAGATACAATCGGTTGCATACAAAATACAACAGAAACACCGCCCATAACAGGATAAAATTCGCCGATATCACAAACAGTAAAATGATGGATTTCCTTCTCTTCTCCATCTCTGGGTCACTGGGACTCTCCCCACTGCTGTGGGCCCGGAGTCTCCTGCGGACTCTGCTCGACACTAAAATGTGTCTGACGGTTAAAGCATTGAGCAGCAGAATCAGAACAAATGGAACAAATGGGGTTACAATAAAATGAAGGAATTCAATTATTGTCCACACCTGCGAGTAAATAACATAATCTGATACAAAACAAAACCTGGGAGAATTACCAATCCAATATTCACCTCCAAGCATGAAGTACCAGAAAGTGTTCTTCACACAGAACAGCACACTCACTGTTCCCAGAATCACAGCCGCCGTTTTCTCGGTGCAATATTTTGTTTTCAGCTTCTGGCAACAAATGGCCACAAATCGATCAAAGGTGAAAGTGACAGTGAACCAGACAGAACAGTCTGTGGCTGCGTAAAGCAGAACGGCGTGAATATTACACACTTTAAAGGCCCACATGAACTGAAACTGAGCCGAATAAAGAATGGGAATCTGTCTTAATAGCAGATCAATGATAACGACCAGTAGATCCGCCGCTGCCATGGACACCAGGTAACGGGTGACACATTTGGAGAGACCGCACCTTCCTCGAGAGAGAATCACAATCGTCACTATGTTCACTGCAAGGAAGAGAAAAACAGGGAATTCTGCTTCAGACTGAGAGCAAAAGCAGCAGCCTGGTCGAATTCAGGGTGAAATCTTGAGCGTTATTATTGAATCCAGGGACAGAATCTAATTACGAGTGGATTTGAGGTCGAAGATCAGCCATGATCTTCTTGAATGGCGGAGCAGGCTCGAGGGGCCGGATGGTCAACTCCTGCCCCTATTTCTTATGTTTTTATGTACTTTCCTTGTAAAATAACTTTCTGCTGCGGAGAGGGTTTGTTGTTAAGGACCGCCCCGGTGTAGAAGGAAACCAAAACCACCAGCAGGCCCCAGCTCCAATCCAGGGCCTGTCGTTGGTCTGCAGTTGGAAATTACAATGGCCTCAGTGACCTTGTGTTCGGAGATGAAGTAGAACGCCTACTGGACCGGGAGCTAATGTTGGTCAGCAAGCACAGGGGTGATGGGTGAACGGGACTTTGGTGCGAGTTCGGATACAGGCAGCAGAGTTTTGGATGTGCTCCAGTTTATGGAGGGTGGTGGGTGGAAGGCCAGTCAGAAGAGCTTTGGAATAGTCGAGTCTGGAGGTAACAAAACCATGGATCAGGATTTCAGCGGAAGATGGGCTGAGGCTGCGGCAGAGACAGGCGATGTTCGGGAGGTGGAAGTCCGTGATCTTGGTGATGGAGAGAATATGGGGTCAGAAGCTCAGCTCAGGGTCAAATAGAACGCCTACTGGTCCGGTTCAGCCTCAGACTGTGACCAGGGAGGGAGATGGAATCAATAGCGAGGGAACGGAATATGTGATAGGGGCCGAAGACATTGGCTTCAGTCTTCGCAATGTTTAAATGGCCGAAATTTCTGCTGATCCAGGACTGGACGTCGGACAAGCAGTCTGACAAATCAGAGGCAGTGAAGGGGCCGGGAGAGGCGGTGCTGAGGTACTGCTGGGTGTGAGTGTACACGTGGAATCTGACAGTGTGCTATCGGAGGATGTCGCCGAGGGGAAGCTTGCAGATGTGAAATAGGAGGATTGTTCGTTGGGGGACACCAGAGATAACGGTGCGGGAGCGGGAAGATATGCCGATCGAGGAGATTCCCTGAAGAAGCCTGGATGGATAGGAATGGAACCAGGCGAGGGCAGTCCCACCCTGTTGGACAACGGACGAGAGGCGTTTGAGATGTATGGTGTGGTCACCCGTGTCAAAGGATGAAGAGGGATAGTTTACCACGGTCAGTCACATAGGATGTGATCTGTGACTTTGATTCGGCCCGATTCCGCGCTGTTGCAGGGGCGGGAATATGATTGGAGAGGTTACTGGTGCAGTTTCAGGCAAGGAAGGCATATATTTGGGAGGTGACAACAAGTTTCAGGAGAGGAAAGGGAGGTTGGAGATGGGGGCGGTAATTTGCAAGGACAGAGGGGTCATGGATGGTTTTTTTGAGGATGGGGTGATGACGGCAGATTTGAAAAGGAAGGTGACAGAATCAGACAAGAGAGAACCGGGAAGGAAAGGGTTAACTTTGCCCCTTTAGATATTACATTTGGACATTGTAAGTTTAAACTGCAAAGGCAGCAATGTGCAGAAACTTCGAGAAGCTTCGGTTTTCAACAACAACTGAAAAGAATGAAAGCAGCGATGTGCAGAAGCATCGAGAAGCTTCGAACAGGCTTTTGGTTCTCAAAACAACTGACAAGAAGCTCAACAGATAACAACTTGGAAAAACAATGCTGAGAGAGTTAGAAATCCTTGGGAAAGACAATTCAAGTTACTTACACATGGTTTCACACTGGGAAGAGACTGTTGGAGCTTTCACACGGTGATTTAACACGGTGGTTTCACTCGGTGGTTTCACACGGTGGTTTCACACGGTGGAAAGGCTGCACCTTGGGTCACCTGGTTTTGATTGGCCCAGTCAATCGTTCATCATTAATGCAACAGTGTGTGAGTGGCTAAAATGGGACTTCTCTTATCTTTTACTCACACCCCAAATGGCAAAATTATATAAAGATGGGACATCGTGGCAGATTCTTTAATGCAGTTGAAGGAACCGTAAGAAGCTTCGCCTGGAGGAAAGACGTCCAACAACAAAAGAAGAAAACTTCAAGAGAGAGAGAGCTGATCGCTCTTCTGCCTTGATGCTGAAATCCTTGGTTTTAAGGTTGTATGTATTGTTTGATTTGTTTGATGCTTGTGAGAATTATGTACATCATTAAATAATGACTTTGATTAAAGAAGCTACAACATACATCTTTGACTGACTATCGTCCAGGCCCGAAAATCGTTTACAATATCAGCCAGCATGGGGATCAGGAAGGGCAGTTGGGTGGTCAGCAGTTCAGTGGGAAAAGGGCCGAGGGAGCAGCAGATTGGTTTCATGGTCAAGATGAGCTCGGAGAGGGCATGAGGGGAGATAGAAGAGAAACTAGAGAAATATGTGGATTCAGGGCTAGGGCTGGGCGGCGGGGACCTTCGGGAAGTTTGGCTCTGTGGACGAGGGGAAGGGAGAGAAGCGGCAAAGGCAGTTGAATGAATGGTCTCAATCTTAGTGACAAAGAAATCCATGAGCTCCTCGCACTTGAAGGAAGTGAGGGTGGAGGGGGCAGAGGAGAGGGGTTTAAGAAGGCGGTTTGTAATGAAGAGAAGCCGGGGGTCATGTTCGCATTCCAGGGTAATCCTTGAATAGTGAGGAGTTTTCACAGAGGAGAGCAGGTTCCGATAGTGCTTGATGAGGTCCAGCGAGATCTGGCGATTAATGGCTTATCCAGATGTGCGCCATAACTGTTCAAATCTGCGTCCCTTGGACTTTAAGGAGCAACGATGGAAGTCGTGCCAAAAAAACGAACAGGGTGAGAGAGAGTAAAGGGTTTACTGGGGTCAAGGGTATCAAAGGTGGAGGTGAGGGTGAGATTGAGCAGATCAGTAGCTGCAGAAGTATCGTGACCAATGGAGGGTCAAAGGTGAAACAGTTGGGAATTTCAAAGTGATTTGAAGGAATGGGATCAAATCAAAACCAAAGGAAATAAATCAATTCAAACATAACTGAATAAATAACAACAACAATTTGCATTTATATAGCGCCTTTAACATAGTGAAACATCCCAATGCGCTTCACCAGCAGATGTTAGATAGTCCATGTGGACCTCACTGAGATCTCCTGTCACGTGGCCCACGGGAACTGGACTAAATGAAAACAGTGGAAATAAATCAACTCAAACATAACTGAACAAACAATTTACAGGAAAATGTATTATAGTTTAAAGCCTGTCCTGACCATCCACCACCAATGACCACAAGGCAGAGCGAGAGACGGTTGAAAGTAAGACAGCTGCCTGGAGCTGAATCATTATTGGATATTGTCCAATATTTCAGAGTGTATTGGTGATCTGACTGTCAGCGCTGGTTTCCACAGATCAGTGTCATTAACTATAACCAGCAGACCTTAAAACTCCTGTTACCTATGAACACATATTTCTGATCCGATACGAGGGTTCAGTGCAGAGAGCAGAGTGCAAACTGTTCAATAAAGAGAATCCTCCACCAATCTTCCTTGTTCACAGCCAACATTCACATTAGTAGTTGAATCCTATAAAAGTGACTATCAGTTGAAGAAAGTAATGAAAAGTAATGAAAAGGACAGACTGTTCATTGGACTGGGAGCAAGGAATCGGCAACTGTTCACATGTTACATGAAGGAAACAAGGCGCATTACCAGACATTGAACAAGAGGATTACACTGAATACAATTGATCACGGGGTCTAAAGAATAAGGACAGTAAATATAGCTCATCGTGGTTTACAGAATTAATTGCTGAAATAATGACTTACCAGGAACACCAACAGCAGCGAGGAGCGGATAGTAAATTCTTTGTGCATCATAGAGTGCCCACAGAATCCGAAGCTCAGTTGGAACATACCAGAACATTCTTTCATTATCTGTGAAATCCAATGATCACTGTTTGACCTGGAGGCAAAGCTGCATCAAACACTCTGATGTGACGCCTTGAAAACAGTCCCTATTTATATCTTGGGGGAACTCTCCAGTGAGACAATTAAACGACACACTGACTTGCATTAATTACAGTCACTGAACAAACAGGTTAGATTAATCCCTTAACACCATCACTCTATATTGTCAATTATAGGTAAACAAGTATTTTACTGACATGAAGTGATGGTACCGATAATTCGAAATATTACTTCAAAAATAAATCGTGAAGGAAGAAAATATGAATCCCGCAGTCTTACGGTACTGATGTGAAGAGAGAGCAGCTTCACTGACAAGGTTCAGATTATTTCTGTGATAAGAATTCTACCTGCAATTTCAAAATTTTTCAAATCAGTTTCTGGGTTGGACTTAACAAAAGTGCGAAAGTCAAAAATGATGGATAGAAGCAGATCAAGTAATGGTCAGTAAGGATATTTTGGGGCTGATAATAAAATGGTCAGTAAGGATACATAGGGCATGATATTACAATGGTCAGAAAGAATATAGGGGACTGATAATACAACGGTTGTTATGAATACATTAGGGCTGATAATACAATGGTCAGTAAGGATACATGGGGGCTGATAATACAATGGACAGTAAAGACATACGGGGGCTGATAATGCAATGGTCAGTCAGGATAAATGGGGCTCATAAATACAATGGACGGTACCGATAAATGAGCGATGACAATACAATGGTCATTAAGGATACACGGGGTCTAATAATACAATTGTGAGTATGGATACAGGTGGATGATAATACAATGGTCAGTTTGTATAAATGGGTCTGATTTTCCAATGGTCAGAAAGGACGCAGGTGGATGATTATGCAATTGTCTTCAAGGATACTTGGCTCTGATAATATAATGGTGAGTAAGGATACAAGAGGATGACAATACAATGGTAACTAAGGATACTGAAGGATGATAATACAATGGTCAGTAAGGATACATGGGGGCTGATAATGCAATGGCCAGTAAGGATGCATGGGGGCTGATAATACAATGGGCAGGAAGGATATCTGGGGTTGATAATACAACGGTCAGTAAGGATACATGGGGCAGGTAATTCAATGGCCATTAAGGATAGATGGGGCTGATAATACAATGATCAGGAAGGATATCTGTGGTTGATAATGCAACGGTCAGTAAGGATACATGGGGCAGGTAATTCAATGGTCATTAAGGATAGATGGGGCTGATAATACAATGATCAGGAAGGATATCTGGGGTTGATAATACAACGGTCAGTAAGGATACATGGGGGTGATAATGCAATGGTCAGTAAGGATAGGTGGGGCTGAAAATATAATGGTCAGTAAGGATACATGGGCTCTGATAAAACAATCTACATTAAGGATATATGGAGCTAATCATACAATGGCCAATGTTGATACATGGGGCTGATAATGCAATGGTCATTAAGTTCAAATGGGGCTGATAATACAATGGTCAGCAATGCGACATGGGACTGATAATACAGTGACCGGTAGGATACCGGTGGACTGATAATACAACGGTCTGTGTGGGCTCACGGGTGCTGATAATACAATGCAAAATAAGGGTACGTGGTGTCATAGGAACACAGGAACAGGAGTAGGCCATTCAGCCCCTCGTGCCTGCTCCGCCATTTGATAAGATCATGGCTGATCTGTGATCTAACTCCATATATCTGCTTTTGGCCCATATCCCTTAATACATTTGGTTGCCAAAAAGCTATCTATCTCACATTTAAATTTGCCTGATAAGATAATGGTCAATAAGGGCAAATGGTGCTGATGATACAATGGTAAGTACGGATAAATGGGGGCTGATAATTCAGTGATCACTATGGATACATTAGTGCTGATAATACACTTGTCAGTAAGGATATATGGGGGCTGATAAAACAATGGTCAGTAAGGACACACGGCGGCTGATAAAACAATGAGTAAAAGGGCTGTCAAAGGAAGCGTGAGATGATTTGGAACAAAAAAGGAGATCTTCTTGTGGAGGCAGTGGGCATGGCTGAGGTACTCAATGAATCCTTTGCATCAGTCTTCAAGAGAGAAGAGGATGCTGCCACTGTCGCAGTTAAGGAGGAGGTAGTAGCGATATCAGATAGGGCAAAAATAGGTAAAGAGGAGGTACTTGAAAGGTTGGCAGCTCTCAAAATAGAAATATCACCCGATCTGAACCAAATCCATCCGATGTGACTGAGGGAAGTAAGGATAGAAATTGCAGAGGCTCTGGCCACAATCTTACAATCCTCCTTAGATACGGGGCAATGCCAGATTATTGGAGGAACGCAATTGCTATACCCATGTTAATAAAGGGGCGAGTGATAAACCCGGCAATTACAGGCCAATCAGCCTAATGTCAGTGGTGGGGAAACTTTTGGAGACATTAATCCTGGACAAAATTAATTTGCACTTGGAAAAGAATAGGCTAAAAAGTGAATGTCAGCACGCATTTGTCAACGGAACATCGCGTTTGACTAACTTGATTGAGTTATTTGATGAAGTAATGGAGAGGGTTGATAAGGGCAGTGTGGTAGATGTTGTGTATACGGACTTTCAAAAGACTTTTCATGAAGTACCACTTAATGGACAAAATTGAAGCATATGGGATTAAAGGGACAGTGGCAATGTGGATACAATATTGGCTGTTTGTAGTCTACATTAACGACTTGGATATGAATGTAAAAGGTATGATCAGTAAGTTCGCTGATGATACAAAAATTGGTAGGGTGGTAAATAGCGAGGAGGATAGCCTCATTCTTCAGGACGATATAGATGGGTTGGTCAGATGGGCGGAACAGTGGCAAATGGAATTTAACCCGGAAAAGTGCGAGGTGATGCACTTTGGAGGGACTAACAAGGCAAGGGAATACACAATGAATGGGAGGACCCTAGGCAAGACAGAGGGTCAGAGGGATCTTGGTGTGCAAGTTCACAGATCCCTGAAGGCGGCGGAACAGGTACATAAGGTGGTAAAGAAGGTATATGGGATACTTGCCTTTATTAGCCGAGGCGTAGAATATAAGAGCAAGGAGGTTATGATGGAGCTGTATAAAACACTGGTTAGGCCACAGCTGGAGTACTGTGTGCAGTTCTGGTCGCCACACTACAGGAAGGATGAGATCGCTTTGGAGAGGGTGCAGAGGAGATTCACCAGGATGTTAGCAGGGCTGGAGCGCTTCAGCTATGAAGAGAGACTGGGAAGTTTGGGTTTGTTTTCCTTGGAGCAGAGGAGGCTGAGGGGGGACATGATTGAGGTGTACAAAATTATGAGGGGCACAGATAGGATGGATACTAAGGAGCTTTTTCCCTTCGTTGAGGGTTCGATAACAAGGGGACATAGATTCAAGGTAAAAGGCGGGAGGTTTAGAGGGGATTTGAGAAAGAACTTTTTCACCCAGAGGGTGGTTGGAGTCTGGAACTCACTGCCTGAAAGGGTTATGGAGGCAGGAACCCTCACAACATTCAAGAAGCATTTGGATGAGCACTTGAAATGCCATAGCATACAAGGCTACGGACCAAATGCTGGAATATGGGATTAGAGTAGACAGGGCTTGATGGCCGGCGCGGACACGATGGGCCGAAGGGCCTCGATCCGTGCTGTATAACTCTATGACTCGATGACTCTATGACTCTATGGCTTCGGGTCAAAAAGCAGAGAGTCGTGGTGAACGGTTGTTTTACAGACCGGAAGGAAGTATACAGTTGTGTTCCCCAGGGGTTGGTGTTCGGACCATTGCTCCATGAGATCTACTTTAAATGGACTGGACTTGGATACACAGGGTATAATTTCAAAGTTTGCAGATGATACGTAACTCAGGAATGCAATAAGCAATGTGGAGGATAGTAACAGACTTCAGGAGGACATGGACAGACTGGTAAAATGGGCAGACACATTGCAGATGAAATTTAATGCAGAGAATGTGAAGTGATCCATTTTGTTGGGAAGAATGAGGAGAGGTAATATCATCTAAATGGTACAATTTTAAAGGGGGTACAGAAACAGAGAGACCTGGGGGATTATGTACACAAATCTTTGACGATGGCAGGACAAGTTGAGAAGGCTGTTGAAAAAGCATATCTGATCCTGGGATTTATTAACAGAGGCATAGAGTGCAAAAGCAAAGAAGTTAAGCTGAACATTTATAAAACACTGGTTTGGCCTCAGCTGGATAATTGTGTTCAATTCTGTGCACCACACAGGAGGAAGGATATGAAGGCCTTAGAGAGGGTGCAGAAGAGATTTACTAAAGTGGTACCAGGGATGAGGGACTTCAGTTATGTGGAAAGACTGGAGAAGCCGGGATTATTCTACTTAGAGCCTAGAAGGTTAAGAGGAGATTTGATAGAGGTGTTCAAAATCATGAACACTTTTGATAGAGTAAATAAGGAGAAACTGTTTCCATTGGCAGATGAGTCGGTAACGAGAGGGCACAGATTTAAGGTGATTGGCAAAAGAGCCAGAGGCGACATGAAGAAACATTGTTTCAATGCAGATATTTGTCATAATGTGGAATGCACGGCCTGAAAGGATGGTGAAAGCGGATTGAATAGTAACTCTCAAAAGTGAATTGGATAAATACTGGAAAAGAAAAAAAATGACAGGCTCGAGGGGCTGAATGGCCTCCTCATGTTCCTATGTTCCGAAGCTAACTCCACTTACCCATGAAGCCTGTAACAGCCATATTATCATTGTTTAATGCTGAAACCCATATAGAACCACAGTTATGTTCCAACAATGGAAACTTATTTTAACCCTGGCGAATGGTTTTCCTCTTGAACGAACGATTGTCTTTGAAATGTGACACACAGTGACCGCCCATTATTCTCCCATCATTGGTCACCGCCCACCAGCCGCCCTCCTGTGTCCATGAAGATGAGTCTGACAGACAGATTAATCCCATTTTAAATGATCTTCCTCCAAATTTACCAGGAATACAAGTGTCTGCGCCTTCAACAAAGAGGCGCGAGGCATTGTCTGTCACTCCGTGCAGCAGCCTCGATGATAAGTTCAAACCAATGGGAAGTAAGTCTAAAACTGCAGATACATCCTTGTGACTGTGGTGCCTGGATTTCTGTCCCATTCACCAATCACCTGGGGTATAGTAAAGATACATTGATCACCTATTCCTCTATTACCCGGACATTCTTGAGGCTAAGATCCTGCCCAGGTTTGGCTGCTCCCTGGGGAGCTCCTTTGCTCGGTAACTCTATCCTTGACCATCCGTTGCCATCCTTTGCCCTTTCTCCCCCAGTCTCCTCTCTTCCACTGTTTAAGTTCCTCTGGCTCCAATAGTGGATGCATTTTAGCCCGAACTACAAGTTCAAGCTACAAGTTCAAAGTTACCTGGACCCACTGCCCATCTCCCGACCACGCCTGCTCTTTGTTTTCATCAGTGAGCGCTGGATCTTTGCTCAAATTTGGATTCCAAATTCCTGGACTTCTCTGCCATCAAGACGACGCTTCGCCACTGGTCGACACTGCAAGACTCAGCTGCTGTGACTCTGATCTGCGATTCAGTTGCTTGAGTTTTCAGGTAACTTTGTCTCGCCCACAGCCCAACCCCCACCACTGCTGTTATCTGCTGAGCTGATGACTGTCCAATTGGTCCGACTGTTTTTTCAGTTTTATTTTACTGAAGTGAGAATTCCTGGCCACAATTCACTCTCCTGGGCCGTGGTCCATCTCTCTGCCGCTTCTGGATCCTCTAGTGACCTTCAACTTCGCCACCGTCTTTCTGCCCCTCGAAGGATTCTGCACACATCCGGGCTCTTCATTCTCACGGAAATGCCTCCAGAAGTGCCTTCTCTGATACTTCAAATAGCTTCTTGATTCTCTCTCCCTCCGCTGCTGTCTCCGAACCAGGACATCAGTTCGTTGATGCTCCAAGCTGACTCCACCCTATCTACGTCATCTTTATCCCACCACGGGACTTCTAAATGTAACTTTCTTCTCCCTCCTATTGTCTCCTCTATTCCCTGTTTATTGCCAGGACATTTCTATCCCAATCTTGCTATGTAACCGAGCCTATGTAACCTGAGTTTCCCTGTGTCCATTCACGTGTGTGTTTTTGCGGCCGCTCCAGAACCGAGCCCATCGCATCGATTTCCCCTTTTTTCTTCTTTTCTCTTTACCCCTCCGAGGCCCCTCCCTCCTGTCGTCATGCCTCCTTTCATTTCTGCCCTCTCGGGTACTCTGCCCCCCAATCCCTATCCCAACCCTTCAGCACTCCTCCACCTTCCTACTCTCCTACCGCCATCCCAGGCTTGACTCCCTCTTAGATAGCCCCACAGCTTCCTTCTGTGCCTCTCTTGACATCCTCTGAAGGGCCCATCGAGACACTGGTCGCGACCTCCTTATGAGCAGCAACCCCAACTGCCACTTCCTACTCTCTCACCGACCTTCCAACCCAACGTATCCGCTGCGGGCTAACCTTCCTGTCCCACTCACCCCTCCCAGCGCTGACACTGTCGATTCTCCCAGCGGATCAGCTATCACCGCCCCTCTCCGCTTCTCCCTCCAGAATGTCCGTTCACTTGTGATCAAAGCCCTTGCCATTCATGATCTCACTGTGGATGATTGCATCGATATCATGGCCTTGACAGAAACCTGGCTGACGGGTGATGACACCTTCCAC
Source organism: Heptranchias perlo (assembly GCF_035084215.1). Taxonomy (NCBI): domain Eukaryota; kingdom Metazoa; phylum Chordata; class Chondrichthyes; order Hexanchiformes; family Hexanchidae; genus Heptranchias; species Heptranchias perlo. The sequence goes on along the minus strand of NW_027139581.1, from coordinate 1,047,256 downwards.
CTTAATTATGCCTGACGCCTGGGTATATCTATCACTTGACCCGCCCAGACCGCCGCGGTGGCGGTGTGCATCTTATCACCAAATTACACCAATGTCTGACCCCCGACTCCTCTGGAACCTTCTCCTCCTTTGAGCATCTCACGTTGTTCCGCTCCACTCACCTCTCCTATAAAATCCTCGTTCTCTACCGCCACCCAAATCCCACGCCACGTTTCTCACCGAGATATCTTCACTGCTTCCCTCCCTCAACCTCTGCACCGAGCGACTTCTCATCCTCGGTGATTTCAATCTCCATCTCAACTCATCATTGGGGGTGTTGTGGGACGTCAGCAGTAGCAGCAGAATTGCATCCCAGCACAATCTGTAACCTCATGGCGCGGCATATTCCTCACTCGTATGAGGCCATTCGGCCCCTCGAGCCTGCTCTGTCATTTGATATGATCATGGCTGATCTGATTGTGACCTCAACCTTATTTTCCCGTCCACCTACTATAACATTTGACTCCTTTGTTCATCACGATTCTATCCAACTCAGCTTTAAAAATATTCAATGACCCTGCCTCCCCCGTTCTCTGGGGAAGGGAGCTCCACAGACTCACGACCCTCTGAGAGAAAAAAATTCTCCTCATCTCTGTCTAAAATGGGAGACCCCTGGTTTTTAAACTGTGGCCCTCGTCTCTCCAGTCTCTCCCACAAGGGGAAACATCCTCTCAGCAGCTGCCCATTCTAGTCCCCTCATGATCTTATATGTTTCAATAAGATCACCTCTCAGTCTTCTAAACTCCAGTGTATACCAGCCCAACGTGTCCAACCTATCCTCATAAGTTAACCCCCTCAATCCAGGAATCAGTCGAGTGAACCTCCTCTGAACCGCCTCCCAAGTAATTATGTCCTTTCTTAAATAAGGAGAACAAAACTGCACACAGTATTCTAGATGTGGTCTCACCAATGCCTGTACAACTGTAGCAAAATATCTCCACTTTTATATTCCATTCCCCTTGCAATAAATGACAACATTCCATTTGCCTTCCGAATCACTTGCTGTACCTGCATACTAACTTTTTGTGATTCATGTGCTAGGACACCCAGATCCCTCTGTACCTCAGAGTTCGGCAATCACTCTTTATTTAAGTAATGTACTGCTTTTCTATTCCTCTTGCCAAAGTGGACAAGTTCACATTTTCCCACATTATACAACATCTGCCAATTTTTTGCCCACTCAACCGATTTAACCTATTTATATCCCTTTGTAGACACCTTATGTCCCCTTCACAACTTACTTTCCTACCGACCTTTGTGTCATAAGCAAATTTAGCAACTACACATTCGGTCCCTTCAACAAAGTCATTGATATAGATTGTAAATATTTGAGACCCAAGCACTGATCGCTGTGGCACTCGACTTCCGACAACTTGTTAAGCTGAAAATGACCTATTTATGCCTATTCTCTGTTTCCTGTTAGCTAACCAATCCTTTACCATCCGGTCGCTCTCCCTGCATTTAAATTCCCCATTCATATTCATAGCCACCACCTCGACCTTGCCATCTCACGTGACCTCTCTACTCCTATCGTGTCAATCGCGGATACGGACATTTCTGACCACGAAGTTGTATCCCTCTCCAACCGTATCACCACACCCCCTCCCAACTGCACTTCTTTCTGTGTTCGTCCCTGGAACAAACTCTCCACCAAATCACTTATAAAGGCAATTTCTTATTCACAACTGTCTAGCCTTTGCCCCTCCATTCACCACGATATTTCTGTAGCTACTGATCTGCTCAATCACAACCTGACCTCCACCTTTCTTGCCCGTATCCCCATTAAAACCATTATTCTCTCTCACCCGGGTCGCTCCCCCTGGTACGGCCCCTGTCTCCGCTCCCTGAAGTCCAGGGGACGCAGACTGGAAAGTTTATGCTGGACAATTGGTTTAGCCATTCATCGCCAGATCTGGCTGGACCACATAAAGCACTATCGGGTCCTGATCTCCTCTGCCAAAACTGCTCACTTTTCCAGGATCACCATTGGCGGCCGTGCCTTCAGCTGCCGAGGCTCCAAGTTCTGGAATTTCCTCTCTAAATCTCTCCGCCTCTCGACCTCTCTCGCCTCCTTTAGGATGATGCGAACAAACTACCTCTTTGAACAAACGTTTGGTCACCTGTCCTAATATCTCCTTATGTTGCTCGGTGTCAAAGTTTGTTTGATGATCGCGCCTGTGAAGCATCTTGGGACGTTTTACTACATTAAAGGCGCCATTTAATTGCAAGTTGTTGTTGATGTCGAATATATGCGGGTATTATAGAGTGGCAGCAGCATTAAATAACGGTAAATTATTGGGGTTAAGAATCTCCACTGGTGCTGCTCACAAGTGAGCTAGAGAACACCCTGGTTAATCTCGTTCCAATATGTAAACTGGCCCACTGATGTACCGCGAGTGAACCAGTCCGACTGTATTTTTATTAAAGACTGGTCGACCTCTCGTTGCATTGCTTGTCAGGGGTGATCGGGTGAAGAGGGATTAGATGGCAGAGGATAATGGCACAAGGAGTGCTAACCTCGTTCAACCCTAATTTTAAATTCCCATGATGTGGAGATGCCGGTGATGGACTGGGGTTGACAATTGTAAACAATTTTACAACACCAAGTTATAGTCCAACGATTTTATTTGAAATCTACAAACTTTCGGAGGCTTCATCCTTCCTCAGGTAAATGTCAGGAACTCCTCGAAGCCTATGCATTTATAAATCACAGAACAATACATGGTGATTACAGAGAGACTTTGCAACTGCCCGTTGCCAAGGCAATCACCGTGTTCAGACAGAGAGGTGTTACCTACAGAACCCCCGAATATACATTCAACAAAAAAAACAAACAGGAAAAAAAAACAGAGAGAGGCAGAAACATCCGGAAGGCACAGAAAGCCAGCAAATGACCTGTTATATTAAAAACAGATAGATATTGTTCGCTGGTGGGCTTACGTGTCGCGTAACATGAACCCAAGATCCCGGTTGAGGCCGTCCTCATGGGTGCGGAACTTGGCTATCAATTTCTGCTCGACGATTTTGCGTTGTCGTGTGTCTCGAAGGCCGCCTTGGAGTACGCTTACCCGAAGGTCGGGGGCTGAATGTCCCTGACTGCTGAAGTGTTCCCCGACTGGGAGCGAACCCTCCTGTCTGGCGATTGTTGCGCGGTGTCCGTTCATCCGTTGTCGCAGTGTCTGCATGGTCTCGCCAATGTACCATGCTCTGTGGCATCCTTTCCTGCAACGTATGAGGTAGACAACGTTGGCCGAGTCACAGGAGTATGAACCATGCACCTGGTGGGTGGTGTCCTCTCGTGTGATGGTGGTATCTGTGTCGATGATCTGGCATGTCTTGCAGAGGTTACCGTGGCAGGGTTGTCTGGTGCCGTGGACGTTGTTCTCCTGAAAGCTGGGTAATTTGCTGCGAACGATAGTCTGTTTGAGGTTGGGTGGCTGTTTAAAGGCGAGTAGTGGAGGTGTGGGGATGGCCATAGCGAGGTGTTCGTCGTCATTGATGACATGTTGAAGGCTGCGGAGAACATGGCGTAGTTTCTCCGCTCCGGGGAAGTACTGGACGACGAAGGGTACTCTGTTGGCTGCGTCCCGTGTTAGTCTTCTGAGGAGGTCCATGCGATTTTTCGCTGTGGCCCGTCGGAACTCTCGATAGATGAGTCGAGCGTCATATCCCGTTCTTACCAGGGCTTCTTTCAGAGTCTGTAGGTGTCCATCGCGTTCCTCCTCGTCTGAGCAGACCCTGTGTATTCGCAGGGCCTGTCCACAGGGGATGGCCTCTTTGACGTGGTTAGGGTGGAAGCTGGAAAATTGGAGCATCGTGAGGTTGTCCGTGGGCTTGCGGTAGAGTGAGGTGCTGAGGTGCCCGTTTTTGATGTAGATTCGTGTGTCCAAGAAAGAAACTGATTCTGAGGAGTTGTCCATGGTGAGCTTGATGGTGGGATGGAACTTGTTGATGTTATCGTGTAGTCTCTTCAGTGATTCTTCGCCGTGGGTCCATAGAAAGAAAATGTCGTCGATGTATCTGGTGTATAGCGTTGGTTGGACTCCTCCGGAGGGTCGCTGCCCTCAGCTGGACATGTATGCCCAAGCTTTCAGGAAATGCGTCAATGCCAGATTCATCAGGCGCACTCAGAAGACAGTCCAGAATGTCACCCGAGCACAACGCAACGCCATCAACGCTCTCAAGACCAACCGCAACATCGTCATCAAACCAGCGGACAAAGGAGGAGCCATTGTCATACAGAACAGAACAGACTGTTGCAAAGAAGCATACCGACAACTGGACAACCAGGAACACTACAGACGGTTACCCGCAGATCCGACCAAAGAACACACCCACCAGCTCAACAAACTGATCAAGACCTTCGATCCAGACCTTCAAAGCATCCTACGCGCTCTCATCCCACGTACTCCCCGCGTGGGAGACATCTACTGCCTCCCAAAGATACACAAAGCCAACACACCCGGACGTCCTATCGTATCAGGCAACGGAACCCTGTGTGAGAACCTCTCTGGATACATCGAGGGCATCCTGAAACCCATCGTACAGGGAACCCCCAGCTTCTGTCGCGACACTACAGACTTCCCACAAAAACTCAGTACCCACGGACCAGTTGAACCAGGAACACTTCTCACCACGATGGACGTCTCGGCACTCTACACCAGTATCCCCCAAGATGACGGCATCGCTGCGACACCATAAATACTCAACACCATCAACAGCCAATCTCCAGACGCCATCCTACAACTCAACCGCTTCATCCTGGATCACAATGTCTTCACCACAATACGCCAACATTTTCATGCACAAGTTCGAGCAGGACTTCTTCACTGCACAAGACCTCCAACTAACCAGATACATCGACGACATTTTCTTTCTATGGACCCACGGTGAGGAATCACTAAAGAGATGACACGATAACATCAACAAGTTCCATCCCACCATCAAGCTCACCATGGACTACTCCTCAGAATCAGTTTCTTTCTTGGACATACGAATCTCCATCAAAGACGGGCACCTCAGCACCTCACTCTACCGCAAGCCCACGGACAACCTCACGATGCTCCACTTTTCCAGCTTCCACCCCAACCACGTCAAAGAGTCTATCCCCTATGGACAGGCCCTGCGAATTCACAGGGTCTGCTCAGACGAGGAGGAACGCGATGGACACCGACAGACTCTGAAAGACGCCCTGGTAAGAACGGGATATGACGCTCGACTCATCTATCGAGAGTTCCGACGGGCCACAGCGAAAATTCGCAGAGACGTCCTCAGGAAACGAACACGGGACGCAACCAACAGAATACCCTTCGTCGTCCAGTACTTCCCCGGAGCGGAGAAACTACGCCATGTTCTCCGCAGCCTTCAACATGTCATCGATGACGACGAACACCTCGCTATGGCCATCCCCACACCTCCACTACTCGCCTTTAAACAGCCTCCCAACCTCAAACAGACCATCGTTCGCAGCAAATTACCCAGCTTTCAGGAGAACAGCGTCTCCGACACCACACAACCCTGCCACGGTAACCTCTGCAAGACATGCCAGATCATCGACGCAGATACCACCATCACACGAGAGGACACCACCCACCAGGTGCATGGTTCATACTCCTGTGCCTCGGCCAACGTTGTCTACCTCATACGTTGCAGGAAAGGATGCCACAGAGCATGGTCCATTGGCGAGACCATGCAGACACTGCGACAACGGATGAACGGACACCGCGCAACAATCGCCAGACAGGAGGGTTCCCTCCCAGTCGGGGAACACTTCAGCAGTCAGGGACATTCAGCCCCCGACCTTCCGGTAAGCGTACTCCAAGGCGGCCTTCGAGACACACGACAACGCAAAATCGTCGAGCAGAAATTGATAGCCAAGTTCCGCACCCATGAGGACGGCCTCAACCGGGATCTTGGGTTCATGTTACGCGACACGTAAGCCGACCAGCGAACAATATCTATCTGTTTTTAATATAACGGGTCATTTGCTGTCTTTCTGTGCCTTCCGGATGTTTCTGCCTCTCTCTGTTTTTTTTTCCTGTTTGTTTTTTGTTGTTGAATGTATGTCTTGAAGGAGGTGTTTAACCATGTAAGTAAAAAAAAAACATTAAAAAATCACAATGAACATGTCTGCTTTGGAATGTTCAGCCACCGATCTTCGGGTAAGCGTTCTCCAAGGCGGCCTTCGAGACACACGACAACGCAAAATCGTCGAGCAGAAGTTGATAGCCAAGTTCCGTACCCATGAGGACGGCCTCAACCGGGATCTTGGGTTCATGTCACGCGACACGTAACCCCACCAGCAAAAAGGGGAAAAAAAAGTTATGTTTTTAATATTCTCTCTCTCTCTCTCTCTGCCATTTGTGTTTCTTTCTGTCTGTCTGTTAAATTGACACAATGTATATCCAGTGTACTGGGACGTGCTGTTCTCCGTGACTGGCCTGTTTGAACAACAACGACACCTTTTGATTGGTGTGATGCTGTCCCAGCCTAGTATAAGATATGCCGATCTGTATCTCACTCCATTTCCCCGCCTTAGCTCCATATCCCTCGATCCCCAGACCAAATAAAAGGGGAGGTTTTATTACTTAATACTTTGTACTGAAAACAGAATCTGATCCTGTTCAGAAACTAGAAACCAGGGAAACAGACAGACTAAGTGAGTGGGCAAAACTGGGGCAGAATTTATATTTAATGTGGGCAAGTGTGAGACCATCTACTTTGGGTCAGAGAAAAACAAAGGAGAATATTGTCTTAATGGGGAGAGATTAGGAACCGTGGATGAGCAGAGAGATTTGGGGTTCAAGTACACAAATCACCAAAATTATTCAAAAGCCCATTGGGCTGTTGGCCTTTATCTCAAGAGGGCTGGAATACAAAGGGGTGGAAATTATGCTTCAATTGTTTGGAGCTCTGGTTCGACCCCATCAGGAGACTGTCTTAAGTTCTGGGCACCGAACGTCAGGAAGGATATATTGGCCTAGGAGGGGGAGCAGCACAGATTCACCAGAATGATACAGGGGCTTAAATCGCTACATTATAAGGACAGGTTGCATAAAATTTGCTTGTATTCCCTTTAATTTAGAAGGTTGTGGGGAGTTCTGATCGAGGCGTTTAAAATGATCAGGGGATTAGATAGGGGAGATACGGAGAAACTATTTCCTCTGGTGGGGGAATCCAGAGCAAGGGGGCTAATCTTAAAATTATAACGAGGCTGTTCAAGGGAGATGTCAGAAAGCATTTCTTCTCAAAAAGTGTCGTAGAAATCTGGAACCGTCTCCCCCAAAAGGCTGTGGATGCTGGGGGTCAATTGAAGCTTTAAAGACTGAGATTGATAAGGTTTTTGTTGGGTGAGGGGATCAAAGGATACGGAACAAAGGCGAGTAAATGGAGTTGAGGTCCAGATGAGCCACCATCTAATAGAATGGTGGAACAAGCTGGAGGGTCTGAATGGCCTCCTCCTGTTCCTATGCTTATGAGTGATTAATGTTAGCGGTCTGGCAAGCACCACAAGTGGGGTCTAATAGCGTCGACCCCGCCCCCCACAACAGCTTGTTTCAACAACAATTTGCCCCTGTGCTAGATCCTGCGGTAAACTTTAAAGAGAGGTGTGAAATATTAGATAAGGTGAACATAACGAGAGAGGAAGTAATGGAAGGACTGGAATCCTTGATTGTTGATAAGTCACCAGGGCCGAATGGATTGTTTCCGAAGCTCTTGACGAAAGCCAGGGAGGAAATAGCGGATGCTCTGAGGATCATTTTCCAAACCTCACTCGATGCAGGGGAGCTCCCGCAGGACTGGAATACTGCAAACGTAGTACCATTGTTTAAATAGGGTATGAGGGAAAGGCCGAACAATTATAGGCCGGTCAGTCTTACCTCGGTGGTGGGCAAACTATTAGAATCAATACTGAGAGATAGGATAAACTGTCACTTGGAAAGACATGGTTTTATCAGGGATAGTCAGCATGGATTTGTTCAGGGAAGGTCATGCCTGACAAATCTGATTGAATTCTTTGAGGAAGTGACAAGGAGGATTGATGAGGGTAGTGCAGTGGATGTTGTCTACATGGAATTTGGTGAGGAATTTGACAAGGTCCCACATGGCAGACTGGTCAGAAAGGTAAAAGTCAATGGGATACAGGGAAATGTGGCAAATTGGATCCAAAAATTGGCTCAGTAACAGGAAACAAAGGGTCAAAGTCGATGGATGTTTTTGCGAATGGAAATCCGTTTCCGGTGGTGTGCCACGGGGCTCAGTGTTGGGTCCCTTGCAGTTTGTGGTATGTATTAATGATTTGGACTTGAATGTCGGGGGCATAATTGGCAAATCTGCAAGCAACACAAAAATTGGATGTGTGGTTGATAGTGAAGAGGATAGCTGTGGACTCCAAGAAGATATCAATGGGTTGGTGGTGTGGGCGGAAAAGTGGCAAATGGAGTTCAACCCGGAGAAGTGTGAGGTAATGCACTTAGGGAAGGCAACCAGTAAAAGGGAATACGCAATAAACGGGAATATATTGAGAGGGGCAGAGGAAGTGAGAGACCTTGGAGTGTATGTGCACAGGTCCCTGAAGGTGGCAGTGCAGGTAGATAAGGTTGTGAAGAAGGCACACGGAATGCTCTCCGTTCTTAGCCGAGGTATAGAATACAAAAGCAGGGATGTAATGATGGAACTATATAAAACGCTGGTAATTCCACAGCTGGAGTATTGTGCGCAGTTCTGGTCACCACATTACAGGAAGGACGTAATTGCTCTGGAGAGAGTGCAGAGGAGATTTACAAGAATGTTGCCAGGGCTTGAAAATTGCAGCTACAAGGAGAGATTGGATAGGCTGGGGTTGTTTTCCTTGGAGCAGAGGAGGCTGAGGGGAGACTTGATTGAGGTGCACAAAATCATGAGGGGCTCAGGTTGAGTAGGCAGGAAGTAACTGTTTCCCCTAGCGGAGAGTTCAAAAACAAGAGGAAATAGATTTAAACTGATTGGCGGAAGGATTGGAGAGGACATGAGGAAAAGCTTTTTTTACCCAGAGGGCGGTGGGTGTATGGAATTCTGTGCCCGAATTGGTGGAAGAAGCAGGGACCCTCAACTCTTTGAAAAAGTACCTGCATCTGCACCTAAAGTGCTGTAAGCTGCAGGGCGACGGACCATGTGCTGGGGGGTGGGATTAGAATGGGCACATGGTTGTTCTTCGAGCTGGCGCGGACACGATGGGCCGAATGGCCATCTTCTGTGCTGAATCTTTTCCATGGTTCTATGGTTCTATCCCTTTTCAAAGCACTGATGTTGTCGCCCTTCCCGTTAGGTATTTTCAGCGCTGAATTTCATTTGCCCCTTTCTATAACTACTTTAATCCAAATTATATTATGATCACTATTACCCAGATGTTCTCCCAATGAAACTCAGTCCACTTGCCTTACTTCATTCCATAACACTGGATCCAGCACCGCCTCCTTCCTCTTTGGGCTAGAAACATACTGATTAAGAAAGTTCTACAAAACCCATTTTAGGAATGTTTCACCCTCCTTGCCCTTTACGATGTTCCAATATCTAACCCGAAGACAGTTTCCCTTCCTGGGCTTCATTCGATTGAATCTACACTGTGCTCTCTATGGCTTTAATGTAGTTTATATAATGGGATGCACAAAGCTGCACACAATACTCTGGAATTGTGGGCCAACCCATGTTTTGTACAAATTTGTCATTGCTTCTTTATTTTTGGACTGTGTGACCCTACTTATAAAATTCAAAATGCTGTTTGCATTTGTTTATGATTTATGGAGCTGCCGTCACAATTCCATGGAATTATACATTTAAGTACTGAATTCTCACTTTTACTCAACATCATTCGGCGTCTTTTCATTGACTGTATACACAAATTCATTGATTTGCTTCCAATATCTATCACTTTACATTAACATACAACTGCCTCGTGTCTGCTCAATCCAGCCAAGCTGCCTGCATCGTTCTTTAATGTTGTTATCGTCTTCCTCATATTTTGCCAAACCCAGCTTTTGCTTCTCAGCAAAATTAGAGATTGTCTAAGTCTAAATCATCTCTAGAAACAGTGGGAGTTAGTGGGGTTTGGCACATGGACATTCCTTGATTAACCCGAGCACTGCTACCTGCTCCACAGTTTTAGATCTGATGATGGATTCTAAGAGTTTCTCCACAAACAAGATTGGAACCTTTGGTCGACACGTATCCAGTGGATTTCTCTCTCCTTCCCGTACCAAAAACAACAATCTAATTTCATACCAAGACACCACAATGTCAGAACATACGGGGCCTTTCTCAATCAGCCCCAGGGAGCAGTGATATCGCAGATTTGATGGCAAAAAGTGAAACAGCCCCTAACCGAAGAGACTAACTATTAAAGCTTCATCCGAGTCATCAGCCAGGGTGCAGTAAAATGAGTTATAACCAAAGAGAAATAAGACAAATAATTAATAAATCTTCATCTTAGTAACTGCAGCTGGTTTCATCTTAGATAGCAGACTCCCTAAAGGTTGCCTCACAGTGGGACAAACCTATTTCAATGTGCTGTGTGTGGACAAACCAATTTATGTTGTTCGATCAAAAAGATTTCTCCGAGTAGCTGCCGATGTTAATGTATCTCATCAAATCCGCCTATTATAGAAATCTCTTTCTGATACAAGAATATTAGCCCAGAAATTACTTTTGCTCATACTGTGGACAACGAATGAACACATTGCAATGAAAATCAACAACAACTTGCATTCACAGACCGCCTTAAATGTAATAAACATTCCCAAGGGGATTCACAGGGGCTGGAAGTAAAACAGGCACAAACGGAATCAGGAGGGATGAAGAAATCCATTGGCAAGGAGGGTTTAAGGGGGGTGTAAAACGAGAGACGGAGGGGATAAGGTTGGTTTTAGTTGTGTGAAGGAATGGCCACCAATGGTGGGATGAAGACAGAGGAGGATGGTAAAGTATAACAATAACTACCTGGATTGATAAAGCGCCTTTAACATGGATGAAAATTAAAGGTGCTTCACAGAGATATTATCAGACAAAAATGGACCCCAGCCAAAGAAGGAGATATTCGTAGAGGGACAAAAGCTTGGAGCAAGTGATGGGTAGAAAGAAAGAAAGAAAGTTGCATTTTTTAGCGCATTTCACGATTTCACTATTTCCAAAGTGCTTTGCAGCCGAAGAAATACTATTGTAATGGAAGAAACACAGCCGCCAAACTGCACACAGCAAGATCCCACAAACAGCAATGTGAAATTTAGCAGATCATCTGGTTTTAGTGATGTTGGTTGAGGCATAAATATTGGCCAGATCACCGGGGAGAACTTCCCTGCTTTTCTTCCAATAGTGCCATGGGATTTTGTACATCGACTTGAGGGGACGGACAAGTCCTCGGTTTAACATCTCATCTGAAGGACGGCACCTCTGACAGTGCAGCATTACCTCAGTACAGCACTGAACTGAAGATTTCGTGTTCAAGTGTCTGGAATGGGTCTATGAACCCACAATCTTCACAGCTTCCAACTCCGAGGCAAGAGTGCCACCAACTGAATCACAGCTGACACCTGAAAGGGAGTAATGGAGATGGGGAGAGTTTGGGAACACATTCTGGGGCGTGGATGTGGCTGAAGAATAAGCTGCCAAAAGTCGGCCAAAGATAGTGTGGAGACACAAGCAGCCAGGGGTGGAGGAGAAGAGAGAGGGCTGTAAAGCTGGGGGCGGTTGCAGAGATAGGGAGGGGTGAGGCTCTTATATATTTAAGTTTCTAAGAAAGTAAAAAATAAAAACTTAGGAGACTGGAAGCCAATGCAGCTCAGTAAGGGCTTGGATGATTGGTGAAGGAGTTAGTCAGGGAAAGGTTGCAGACAGCAGAGTTTTGGATGAGTTGAAATTTTTGGAGATGCCGGAGAGGTGAACAAAGGCCAGAGAGGGTAGAAAGGCATGGTAAGGGTTTTAGTAGCAGATTGGCAGGGCGAGTGGAACGGGAGTTATTCCGGACCCGGAAGTAGGCGGTCTTTGTGATGGAGAGGATCTGGGGTCAGAAGCTCAGCACGGGGTCGAATACGACGTCAAAGTTACGATAAGTGAGGAATCTCAATGGGGCACTTTCAGTCTCCGTCCCCTAATATCACCCACAGTCATTTCTAGGTTGCAATCCTCAACCTGCCCTTTAACTCTCCTCGTGATAGAGACTCAGAATTCATATTATAACTGGTAAACTGCAGGACCAGAGTGAAACGGGTCTGGTTGAGACCCTGGATTTGATGGACACGGCGGATAAATCGGTATAAATTTTAAATGAATCGCAAAGAGTGAACATGGCCAATACAATTATATGAAAACTGTAAATGAAGCCGCTCATTATTGTTGGATCAGTCCTGTATGAGCACAGATTTTAACTTTATTCCTGAGAGAGGCCTCATTAAGATAATGTCATGGACTTTGAGATGTTTGTGTTGCATCCACCACATTATTTATATCGGAGTCAAAGCTGCTGATGTCATGTGTTTGTTTAAGTGACTGTAACTAATAGCAATGATCAGGAGTATAACCGTGTCAGTGGAGTCTTGTCCCCTGTATAAATCAGGGTTCATTGGAATGTATCAGCTCAGAGCACCTGCCGGAGTTATGGTTTCCAGAACAACGGAAGTGACTGCTTCTCACAGAAATGGAATATCCAGTAATTTATCAGATAGAAGATATTTACTATCCTGCCCTTGCAGTAATTGGAGTGCCGGGTAAGCTGTTATCTCAGCTGTTAATGGTGTAAATCGGTGATAACTGTGCTGCTGTACTTGGCAAAATATTTTTGCTCCCTGAATGTCTCACACAGTCGCCTGTTCTGTTCTACCAGTTGACTGATGGAGTCTCTGCTCTTTCAGTTACAGGACTGATCAGTAATGATCCTTGTATATCCAACCCTGCCCTTGTTACTGGATAATTGTCTGCACTAAGTGTACTGTTCAATAATGGCATCTCTTCAATTGTAAACTTTCGGTCTTGCAGCAATTCCATTATATCTGTAATGAACTTTTTATGTCCAACCCTGCCATTGTCACTGAATTATTCTCTGTACTAAATGTATTGGAATCAGGTGTCTGGGCTAAGAGCTGGTATCAGACCATCAGGAGCTCGGAACAGTTTCATGTTGTGGAAAGAACGTGTCCTGCAGTATTTTTTCAAAAATGTGTTTTGAGTGATTGATGACGAGACAGCTCACGGTCTCAGTGTTACAAGGAGGCAGCGCAATGTCCTCCCTCCCCAGTAACATGGTTCAGCTTAACTGGGATTTCAATGTATTTATTGGTTCTCACTCTTATGAAATATTATTTCATTGTGTGTATCTGGCGCAGCTCCAAAGTTCTGGCTACTGAACTGAGTTTGCTGCTGACTCTTTCACATCTCCTTCTCTGTATCACGGTGGATGAGTTCATTGTAAAATGCAATGTTTTGAGGGTATGATAAATCAGTTTGCACTGTATCCATTGGAATCCTGAGCCCTTCTATTTATCTGTCGATTTTTTGCAGCAGCGGTGATGTTGGCGTTTTGTGAATTGAACAACAGCTCCATCTATTGGTGTACTTTATAATTACAGGAGAAGGAATTTCAATTATTGTGAGGTCTGTCTGGAAGAGACATTTGATTCTGTTTCTTCCATGATTTGCAGATGAAGTTAACAGTGTAGGTGAACAGGTGGAGACTTGGATCTTCTGTAGTAACATTAAACTATTCCACAGAGGATTCACAATTTAACAAACTGAAACTGAGAATCGGATCCGTGGAACACGGCGCTGGTGAACAGAATGCGCTGCAGGATGTTAGGATTGAATCGGATGTGAAAAGGGGCATTGAGAAAGAGTAGAGATGGCAGAATAACAGATAGAGAAGCGATAGAGACAGAGACGGAGACGGAAAACGAGAGGGAGGGGGAAAAAGAACATGAGAAGAGAGAGAGAAAGAGAGAGAGAATGGGAGAGAGACAGAGATAAAGCGGTCATGCGGTGAATCATTCATCGGAATGAACTGTTGAAGCTTCCAGTGCAATTATGAAGAGGTAATGTGACTTGAAGATGTCAATAGGAAGTTGTCAGATTGTGAGAGTTTTATTGCACTCTCGCTGAGTGTGTTTATCGCTATCAGGACCTCAGTCTATTTTGGTGATTGTTACTTTTCCTTATTCACTGACTGAATAAATAAACATAATTCAAATGTATTTAAAGAATAGAATTCGTGATTTCTTGATCCTAATGAATTATTCGGATACTGTATTCAAAAACTCAGAATCAGCAGAATTCACTGAAGAACGTGGTTGAATTAATTCATAACTTTTAATTTAGTTTTAATTGAATGTGCAAAGTAAATTTAATGAACACATTTTACATCCAACGAGCTGTTCCCTGACACCAATAACCACTGAAGTGAACCGTTCAGTGTATTAGTTGGATTGTGTTAGTGGGACCGATAGATTAGATTTCTTCTCACACTCTGCTGCAGTCTCTCCCTGTGAATCCCAGCCTCTCCAACCACCACATTGAATCCTCTGTCTCCTCATCCATTGCTTCAGTTTATCCGCTTTCCCAAACAATCTGTTCCTAACTCCCCTCCTGCTCCGACATGTCCTTTTCCTTGTCTCCCTCCCAATCTCACTCATTGCCTCTGTCTCCAGCTGCCTCTTCCAATCCGATCCGAAGCCTCAAACTCACGGCCACCGCTTTCGGCCTTTCCCCGTTTTGTGTCAGCCTCTGTCGGTTCTCTTAACCCAGGGCAACAAACCAACTGCACCGCCCCCTGTCCCCTCACCTTTCCGGCCTTCGCTCTCTTTCCCGTCAGTCTGGAGCCCAAATTCGGCTTTAACCCGTTGGATTCCCGCTCGGTAAAACTCCTTCTCCCTTCCCCACCGGCACTGCGCTCTCACTCGGCCCTTCCAGTGGATCCGGTGCTCATTTATTCACTTTCTTTATCGATTTCACAATTCATTATTGATCATTGAGTTTATAAACATCTCTCTGCCCGAAAGCGCTGTCCAGGTGAATGAATCAGTTTCCACCGTTCGATGCAGCAACTAAGCTGGAAATTTAACCCCAGATCCTGTCAAATTGCTGTTTTGGCTCCAGGTCGGATCAGTAATTTCTCTGCTTCCTTTTCTCTCTCTTACAGTTAACTTGGTGGCGATTGTGATCCTGTCCCGAGGAAAGTGCGGGCTCTCCAAGTGTGTCAGTCGCTACCTGCTGGGAATGGCAGCGGCCGATCTCCTGGTCGTTATCACTGATCCGATATTGACACGGGTTGGTCAAATTTATTTCCCCAATTCATTCTTGTTCATTACTCCCGTGTGTCGTCCCATTATGTTCTTGGGTTCTGCAGCCACGGTGGTTTCTGTCTGGCTCACAGTCGCTTTCACCTTTGATCGATTTGTGGCCATTTCTTGTGAGAATCTTAAAACAAAATATTGCACCGAGAAAATGGCGGCTGTAGTTATAGGAACAGTGAGTGTGTTGGGCTGTTCAGAGAGTGTTCCCTGGTACTTTATATATGAACCTTACCTTATAATTGATAATGTTCCCCGGGATTGTGTCTTTAAACTGAACTTCCGCACTTCCCCAGTGTGGACCGCATTTGAGTTCATTCACCTCATTTTAACCCCTTGTGCCCCCTTCTTATTGATTTTGCTGCTCAATGTTCTGACGGTCAGACGTATTTTAGCAGCCAGTCGAGTCCGCAGGGGACTCCGGGGCCGCAGCAATGGAGAGAATCAGAAGGATCCAGAGATGGAGAACCGAAAGAAATCCATAATTTTACTCTTCAGTATATCGGGCATTTTTATCCTATTATGGGTGACCCAGGTTGTAAATAACATTTATCGGCGAATTACAGACATTCGGTATTTTAATTCATTCACTGACCCTCGTTATATCACAGAAGCCACATCAGGAATGCTGCAGCTTCTCAGTTCCTGCACAAACACGTGTATTTATGTCCTGACCCAGGCTAAATTCAGGGAGGAGCTGAAGAACGCGGTGAAATACCCACTCAGTCTAATTGTTAAATTAGTGAAATCATAGAAAGAGCTGAAGGGTTTCAAGCACTAGAACTATTTCTGGCCATTTCATACTCCACCTCCTGCACTTCCCACCGGATGGAAAGTAGATTTTATATTAGCTGAAATAATCTCAAATCTGATTCTTATATTACATCATATTGATAATCTGACCTATTGAGGCGTGATTCGCTCTGCAGACAACACATGAATTGTTGCTCAAACAGGCGGCACCAAAGAGCTCAGCTGGACTTCAACTAAATGGCCGCCCTGCAAAATGGGCAAACCTGTCAATGAAAGTAGGTGCTGTGGGCCTGATCGGAATGGGTGGACTCCATATAAATGGAGAGATAGAATGACAGAGATAGACAGACAGACAGACCAACAAACAGATAGATAGATAGATAGATAGATAGATAGATAGATAGATAGATAGATAGATAGATAGATAGATAGATAGATAGATAGATAGATAGATAGATAGATAGATAGATAGATAGATACATGGAGAGGAAGAGACAGGGTTACACATAGAGATAACCTTACAGATAGAGGCAGATAGAAAGGGGAATGAGAGACCGTTAGAGCCATAAACAGAGAGAAAAGCAGATAATTGAGAATGAAATCGTGAAGAAAGTGAAAGAAAGGAAGACGTAGAGAAAAAGAAATTGAAAGTGATTGACGAGCAGAAAGGGGCAGAGAGAAAAGGAGAGTTAACAAGTTCGAGAAAGACGGAAAGAAACAGAGTAAGTGATTTAGATGGAGAAACAGCTCGAGACAATCAGAAAGAAAAAGAAATAAACAGAAAAGAGGGAGAGAGGGAGAAAGAATAAAGGGCAGAAACAGAGAGGGAACAGGAAGATAAATAGAAAAGACAAGAGAGATGGAAAAAACATGGAAGGAGAAAAATATAATCAGAAAGAAATCCAGGGAGAAAAAGCACAAACAGGAAAGGAGCATCTTTCCATGAGAAAACAGAGACAGGAAATGATTAACACAGATTAAGGGAAAGAGAGAGAGTTTACCAGCGAGAGAAAGTTGAGAGAAACAGGTCGACAAATGGTGAAAGAAACTCACAGGTGCAGAAAGAAAGTGGACAGAAAGTGAGAGGCACACAAGGAAAATTACAAAGAGAGATTGAAACAGGGCGATAGAGACAAAAGAAGTGAAGCAAAGAGAACTGGAGAAACAGAAAGAATCAGTGCAAGAGAGTGACAGACAGCAAAAGAGACAAAGTGAGACAACAAAAGAAAGAGGCGGATATTTTCTGGTCTACAAATGGACAATGTAATTCATTAAAACGGAATTTGTACAGTGCCCTTTATATTAACACATCTCAAAACACTTTACACAATGAATTAATTCTGAACTGCGGAGACAGCTATGTAAATAAATATGTTTATGAATATAATTACTATATATGTATCTGAACAGAAGAAATGGGTATTTTTATGTTGAAAAAACATCCAATTTTACTGTTACTTTTTCTTCATTTGTATAAAAGATAATGTTGGACTAATGTGCAAGAATTAATTATGCATTTACGTCGTCTGCGTACAACCAAATTAAAGTTGATTGTGAATTCATAAAAAAGAAGGAGATGGAGAAAATGAAGAGAGAAATAAAGAAAAGGAGAGACAGAACAGAGAGAGTGAAAGGCAGAGCGAAAGAGAGAGAAAGAGTTGAAAAGGGGGTGAGAAGGCAAAAAAGACAGAGATAGACAGAGAGAGTGGGGAGAGAACGAGCGAGAGGGACAGCGAGGCAAATGGAAAGAAGAGATAAAGATGGAAGACAGAAACATAGAGATATAAAGAGAGAAGCAAAGGGTGACAGAGAACAATGTAGAAATGGAACAGTGATACAGAGATAGAAATTAAAAGAGGGTGAAGTAACAAGACAGAAAAATGCCAGAAAGAAGACTGAGAAAGATAAATATATTGACAGAGAGACAGAACCAGTGAAAGACAGACAGATAAAAAAAAGAGCAAGGTCGAGCCAGGAATGTGATTAACACACAGAGAGCACGAAATAATCATAAAACAACTCATTGTAATCAGCTTGGAGTGGGTGAGTGCAGACTCGCAGAACAGCAGCAGATGAAGCAGGCGAGCCAGTTAATGTCTGTTCTGGGGGAACAGATTTTGGGTTTAATTTTGACAGTTGTAAAGATGATGCCTGGAGGCTGCACAATAAAGTCGCTCAGTCTTGTGTAACTGACCCTGCCCTTTATTTACAGCAGGAGTTTTACCAGCTGCTCTGTACAGTGTGTAACTTTCCCAGTGACCTGCTGTATTCTGTATTAAATCAGCCTGTACTCTTACCCCTTCTGCTGTGTTAGTAAACTGGACAGGGTCCCACAGCACTGCAACAAAAAGCAAAATATTCCAAATCTGAAAGAACAAAGTTTATCGTTTCGGGCGTGGAGAATCTTCTTCATCAAAATTCTTCCAATCAGAAAAATAGACGTGGGCAATCTACACGTATATACATTAAAAAAAACAATATTTATGTATGCAAAAAGCACAAATCAAGAGAGGAATCATGGGTAGAGGGGTGTATCAGATTATCTCAGTCAAATGACCCCATGCAGAATGAGAAAGATAGAAAGTCTTGCATGTCAATCGCGCCTTTCCCAGTGTCACGTTGTCCCAAAGCGCTTTACAATCTATGACATACTTTTAACTGTACTCACTGTTGTAATGCAGGCAGCCAATTTGAGCACAGCAAGCTCCCATAAACAGCAATGAAGAACATGATGAGATAATCTATTTTAGGTCTTGGTTGAGTGATAAATATTGGCCAGGACATCGGGGAGAACTCCACTGCTCTTCTTCGAATAGTACCATGGGATCTTTTACATCCACCTGTGAGGGCCTCAGTTTAACGACTCAACCGAAAGACGGCATCTCCAACAGTGCAGCGCTCCCTCAGTACTGCACTGGAGTGTCAGCCGAGATTTTCTGCTCAAATCCCTGGAGTGTGAACTGTGGCCAGGCAAGGACCATTTTTTACCAATCAATATTTGAAAGTTAAGCGTCCAGCAATCAGGCATCAGCTCATGTAACCTGAACTCCAGGTTACAACATTTCTCTCAAAATGATAGCTGATTTTATTTTCATCCGCCATTTGTGCAGTGTCCATAAAATAAGGTAAACGGAATAAAATGAAAACAAAAAATATTCTTCATGATAACATGAATCAATACCAGCAGTGGTAATATAGGGAATGGCATCAAATAGGGAATGAGAGATGCATGTAACAAGGGCACTGTAGTAATCATGGGTGACTTTAATCTACATCTTGACTTGGCCAAACCAAATTGGTAATAATACTGTGGAGGATGAATTCCTGGAGCGAGTCTGAGATGGTTTTTTAGACCAGTACGTTGAGGAGACAACTCGGGAACAGGCTATCCCTAATTGGATATTGTGCAATGAGAAGGGGTTAATTAATGATCTTGTTTGCGTGGTCCTTTTGGAAAGAATGGCCATAACATGATAGAATTCTTCATTTCGATGAAACGTGAAATAGTCCAATCGAAACTAGGGTCCTAAATCTAAACCAAGGAAACGACGAAGAATGAGGAGTGAGTTGGCTGTGATAGATTGGGGATTACCATGATGGTGGATAGGCAATGGTTAACATTTAAGGAATGAATGCATGAACTGCATCAATTATACATTCCTTTCTGGCGCAAAAACAGAAAAGGAAAAGCGGCCCAAACATGGCTAACAAAAGAAATTAAGCATAAATTTAGATCCAAAGAGGAGTCATATAAAGATGCCAGAAAATGTAGCAAGACTGAGGATTGGGATCAATTTTTAATTCAGCAAAAAAGATTAAAAGGGGAAAATAGAGCATGAGAGTAAACTTGCAAGGAACGTAAAAGCAAACTGTTAAAGCTTCTACAAGTATGTAAAAATAAAAAGATTAGTGAAGACAAATGTAGGTGCCTTACAGTCAGAAACGGGAGAATTTATAATGGGGAACAAGGAAATGGCAGAGCAATTAAACAAATACTTTGGTTCTGTCTTCACGGAAGAGGACACAAGCAACTTCCCAGATATGCTCGGGAACCAAGGGTCGAGTGAGAAGGAGGTGTTAAAGGAAATTAGTGTTTGTAAAAGAATAGTGCTGGAGAAATTAATGGGACTGAAAGCCGACAAATCCCCAGTGCCTGATAATCTGCATCCCAGAGTATTAAAATAGTTCGCTATGGAAATAGTGGATGCATTGGTTGTCATCTTCAAAAATTGTATAGTTTTTGGAGAAATGTCTGCAGATTGGAGGGTGGCAAAGGTAACCACACGATTTAGAAAAGGGGGGAGAGAGAAAACAGGGAACTGCAGATCGGTTAGCCTAACATCAATAGTAGGGAAAATGCTCGAGTCTATTGTAAAGGATGTGATAACAGGACACTTCGAAAATATCAATGGGATTAGACAAAGTCAACATGGATTTATGAAAGGGAAATCTTGTTTGACAAACGTACTGGAGGTTTTTGAGGGTGTAACTGGTAGGATAGATAAGTGGGAACCACTGGATGTGGTGCATTAAGATTTTCAGAAGGCCTTTGAGAAACTCCCACATAAGAGATTCGTGTACAAACTTAAATCACATGGGATTGGGGTTAATATACTGGCATGGATTGAAAATTGGTTAACAGACAGGAAACAGAGAGTTGGAATAAATGGGTCTTTTTCGGGGTTGCAGGTGGTAACTCGTGGGGTACCGCAGGGATCCGTTCTTTGGTCCCCTGATTTGGATGAGGCAACAAAATGTAATATTTCCAAGTTTGCTGATGATACAAAACTAGGTGGGATGGTGAGTTGTGAGGATGATGCAAAGAGGCTTCAAGGCGATTTAGACAAGTTGAGTGAGTGGGCAAATACATGGCTGATGCAGTATAACGTGGATAAATGTGAAGTTATCCACTTCGGATGGAAAAACAGAAAGGCAGAGTATTATTTAAATAGTGATAGATTGGGAAACGTTGATGTACAAAAGGACCTGGGTGTCCTTGTACACCAATCACTGAAAGCAAGCATGCAGGTGCAGCAAGCAGTTAGGAAGGCAAATGGTATGTTGGCCTTCATTGCAAGTGGATTTGAGTACAGGAGAAAAGATGTCTCACTGCAGTTTTCAGGGCCTTGGTGAGACCACACCTGTTTGTGTGCAGTTTTGGCCTCCTTACCTAAGAAAGGATATACTTGCCATGGAGGGAGTGCAGCGAAGTTTCACCAGATTGATTCTTGGGATAGCAGCATTGTCGTATGAGGAGATATTCGGTCGACTAAGCCTGTATTCACCAGAGTTTAGAAGAAAAAGAGGGGATCTCATTGAAACGTATAAAGCTCTGACAGGGCTGGACAGGCTGGATGCAAGGAGGATTTTTCCCCTGGCTGGGGAGTCCAGAACGAGGGGTCACAGGCTGGGAAACGGAGCAGGACATTTGGGACTGAGATGAGGAGACATTTCTTCATTCAAAGGGTGGTGAACCAATGGAATTCTCTACCCAGAAGGCTGTGGAGGCCATGTCACTGAAAATATTTAAGAAGGACATTGATAGATTTCTAGACACAGAAGGCATGAAGGGGTATGGGGAGAGAGCGGGAATATGGTATTGAGATAAAGAAACAGCCATGATCATATTGAATGGCGGAGCAGGCTCGAAGGGCCGAATGGTCTACTCCTGCTCCTATTTTCTTTGTTTCTATGTTTCGATGTAAAAAGGAAGTGAGTAGCAAATGTAAACATTGGTCCCTTGCAGGCTGAGACAGGAGAAATTATAATAGGTAATCAGGAATAAGCAGATACGTTGAACAAATATTTTTTTTCTCTGTTTTCACAGTGGAAGAGACTAAAAGCATAACAAAAATAATGGGGAACCAGGGGGTAAAAGAGAGGAAGGAACTTAATACAATTAATATCACTGGACAAAAAGTACTGGACAAACTAATGGGACTAAAAGCCGACAAATCCCCTGAACCCGATGGCCAACATCCGTGAGTTCTAAAAGAGGTGGCTGCAGAGATAGTGGATGCATCGGTTATGATCTTCCCAAATTCTCTACATTCTGGAATGGTCCCAGTGGATTGGAATGCAGCAAATGTTATCCCGCTATTCAAGAAGGGAGGGGGAGAAAAAACAAGGAATGACAGGCCAATTAGCCTGACCTCTTGCCGTCGGGAATATGCTGGAATCCATTATTAAGGAAGTGGTAACAGGGCACTTAGAACATCATAATATGATTCGGCAGAGTCAACATGGTTTAATGAAAGGGGAATCGTGTTTGACAAATTTATTCGAGTTTTTTTGAGGATGCAACTAGCAGGATAGATAAAGGTGAACCAATGGATGTCGTACATTTGGATTTTCAAAAGACATTCGATAAGATGCCACATCAAAGGTTGTTGCACAATGTAAGGGTTCATGGAGTTGGGATAATCCATTCGCACGGATAGAGGATTGGTTAACGGACAGAAAATAGAGTACGGATAAATGGGTCATTTTCAGGTTGGCAGGCTGTAACTAGTGGGGTGCCGCAAGGATCGGAGCTTGGGCCTCAGCTATTTACAATCTATATCAATGGCTTAGATGAACAGACCGAGTGTAATGCATCCAAGTTTGCTGGTGATACAAAGCTCGGTCGGAAAGTAAGCTGTGAGGAGGACACAAAGAGTCTGCAAAGGGATATAGACAGGCTAAGTGAATGGGTAAGAAGGTGCCAGGTGGAGTATGATGTGGGGAAATGTGAGGTTTTACAATTCGGTATGAAGAATAGAAAAGCAGAATATTTTTATATGTTGAGAAATTAGTAAAATTTGGTGTTCAGGGAGAATTGGGTGTCCTCGTACAAGAAACACAAAAAGTGATTATGCAGGTGCAGCAAGCAATGAGGAAGGCAAACGGCATGTTGGCGTTTATTGCAAGGGGGTTGGAGTACAACTGTAAGGAAGTCTTACTACAGTTGTACAGGGCATTGGTGAGACCTCACCTGGAGTACTGCGCAGAGTTTTGGTCTCCTTATCTAAGGAAGGATATACTTGCCTTTGAGGCGGTGCAACGAAGGTTCACTAGATTAATTCCTGGGGTGAGAGGTTTGTCCTATGAAGAGAGGTTGAGTAGAATGGGACTATACTTTCTGGAGTTTAGAAGAATGAGAGGTGATTTCATTGGAATATATAAGATTCTGAGGGTGCTTGACAGGGTACATGCCGAGAGGCTGATTTCTCTGGCTGGAGAGTCGAGAAGTAGGGGGCATAGTCTCAGGGTAAGGGGTCGGCCATTCAAGACTGAGATGAGGAGGAATTTCTTCACGCAGAGGGTTGTGAATCTGAGGAATTCTCAACCCCAGAGGGCTGTGGATGCTGAGTCATTCAATATATTCAAGACTGAGATCGATAATTTTTTCAACTCTCGGGGAATCAAGGGATATGGGGATCGGGCGGGAAGTGGAGTTGAGGTCGAAGATCAGCCATGATCTTATTGAATGGCGGTGCAGGTTCGAGGGGCCGAGTGGCCTACTCCTGCTCCTATTTTATGTTCTTATGCTCTTATATTGCTTAATGCTTTATTTAAAAAAATTAAATAAGTGATTTGATTCCCAAACAGAATTAAAACGATGGGATTCTTGTCATTCTCCAGTGATTTGAACCGGCCATTCCATATCCAGACCCAGTGCTACCATCAGGCCATCAATGTCTGTTCATGGATTTCCAAGTGTCTTCTCTATAATTCGTGTTGGAGAGAATGTTCCTGTCACGTTTTCAACATTGGAATCTGTGTATTCAGAGAGAAAAATCCACGCGGAAGACCAGGATTCAATTCCCTGACAGGGAGGTTACACTTTTGCTGTCTTTAATAGATTCACTTTCATTTCTCTTGTAATTTACCTGCAATATTGGATGCGGAAAATACACTGAAAGACAAACTCGGACCATCCCGCTTTCCACAATTTAATTTCACTCATATTCCAGCGATTTTAAAAGCTGCTCTCTGCCTCACCCTTCACCTCGATATCAGAACCAACAGTTCATCTGTTTTTTGGTGGTATTGTTTGAGGAAAGATTATCGTCCAGGTTTCCAGCCATGCGCACAGCAAGGTCCCACAAACCGCAATGACAAAGTAACAGGTACATAATGCAGATGGGAAACGAGTGGAACTGAGCAGTATGAAAGTGTAACGGGATTAAATTAAAGAGCTGCCTGGAGTGGGGTTCACCCGGTTGTGAACCAATTGGATCTTAAGTTCTTAACCACTCGGCCTGGTACTTAATGACACTTTATTTACCTTTCCACGGGCCACTGGTGAAAGAAGATGAACGACCACTTTTCCATCTCTTTGTTGGATCATGTCCAGAGTCAAATTATGTGAGGAACGCGGGAGAGAGTGAGGGAGAGAAAGAAAGAGACAGAGACCCCCTCAGAAAAACGGAGAAAATGTGTGGCGCGCGCACACACCAACACACACACACAAACAGACAGAAACACATCGGGTGACTCAAACACACAGAGAGAGACAGACTATCGGTCATTTGGCACATTCTTTGTTCTATTTCCGTCGTCGATTTCGTGAAATCTTGCAGATCAATTCCAACGAGCATAAAACTCGAAGTGTTCAAAGCCGTGCATTTTTAATTCACTGAAGAATGAGAAGTTTGCTGCATGTTAAACCGCTGATCATGGCATCCGCAGTCGGCAGGATCTGTACCTTCGCGGAAAGATCCCAATGGATTTCTGATCCATCGCCTTAACCACTCGGGGATACTCAGCACCATCTCAACACATCGACAAGCATGGAGGCGTGGGGTTAAAATATTAGACTAAAAATCCAACGGGTTTATACCCGCGTGGGTTCGAAACCCATTTCTGATAACAGTTATTTCCGTTCCATTTTGATACTGCTCATTGAAACTCTTGTTCCATCTGCCTCATGCACCTGTTACTCTGTCATTGCTGTTTGTGGGGCCTTGCTGGTCGCAAATTTCCAAACCTGGACGATAATGAACACCACCAAAAAGCAGATGAACTGACCATCCTTTTCATTGCTGGATGTGAGATCTTTCTGGTGAATCTCCTCTCCGCCCTTTCCGATGTCTTTGTCTCTCTGTCTCTCCCTGTCCTTCACCACAACACGAACGAGGAACTGGCACAGGACGAAAAGTGAAGATTTTGAAGGAAGCAAAAGTTCCACTTTCAGTCGGGGAATTGAACCGCGGGTGCCCGAGTTACAGGCGAGGATACTCACCACAATACTAACGAGGAGCTGGTGTAATCTGGTGATGGACACTCACCACAGATGGCGTTGGACACCCTTCAAATTTCAGTGAATCTATTTTGAACATTTATTTAATGACAATTTGCGAAAATTCCTTCTTCAACTAACACCACCAAAACGCAGATTAACTGGCCATTCATTTCATTGTTGGATGTGGGATATTTCTCGCAAACCTCCTCTGCGCCCTCATCAGTGCCTCTCTCACTCTCCGTCTCTCTTCCTGTGTCTCGCTCTCTGTTTCTCTTTCTTGCTGTTTATCTCTCTCTCTCTGTTGCGAGCTGCTGAATCAGCCCGGGATTGCTCACAGCTCGATTCTGCGTCTTCATTTCTTGCACATTTTTCGGGCTCTGCCATCGAGGTGCAGAGTGAGGCAGAGAGCAGGTTTTAAAATCGCTGGAATATCAGTGAAATTAAATTGTGGAAAGTGGGATGGTCCGAGTTCGACTTTCAGTGTATTTTCCACATCAAATATTGGAGATAAATGAAAGTGAAGCTTTTAAAGGCAGAAATACCGGGACTTCGACATTGGAGAATTGAACCCTGATCAACCGCGTGACAGATGGGGATATTCAGCACGACACCAACGTGGAACTGGCGTGAGCAGTTGATGGACATTCCCCACAGATGGCGTCAGACACGCTTCAAATTTCATTGAATCCATTCCAACCATTCATTTGATGACAAAGAAAAGCGTAGAAGAAGTGACACTCAAGTACATTACATATAGCTCAAGATTCTGAAACGACCAGGATGGCCGAGTGGTTAAGGCGTTGGACTTAAGATCCAATGGGTTTATACCCGCGTGGGTTCGAACCCCACTCCTGGTAGTTGTTACATTTTGATACTGATCATTGACTCTCTTTTGCAATTTGCATCACAGAATCAGAGAAAGGTGACAGCACGGAAGGAGGCCTTTTGGCCCATCGTGTCCGTGCCGCCTCCATGCAAGACCAATCCAGCTGGTCCCACTACCCGCCCTATCCCCCTTGCAATGCACTTTTTTTTCCGTTCAAGTACTTATCCCTTTCCGTTTTGAAAGCCATCATTGAATCTGCCTCTGTCAGCCACTTCGGGATGCTGAATTAGACCGGGTCTCTTCACAACGCGACTCTGCCTTTCATTTCTTGCTCATTATTGTGGTTCTGACTTCGAGGTGACGCGGAGAGTGAGATTTAAAATCGCTGAAATATCAGTGAAATTATATTGTGGAAAGTGGGATTGTCCGAGTTCGTTTATCAGTCTTTTTATCACACGTCCAATGTTCGAGATAAATGATATCTTTAAAGGCAGAAGAAGTTCATCGTCCAGGTGTATTTGAAGCCAGGTCTACCATGTAATAGGTAGGGATAGTCACCACTTTCCAAACGAGCAACGAGCGAAAACAACCGACCCCCTCACCGACGGTTGATCCCCACACCAGTTCTGCGGCTCGGTGTCGCAGAGCGCTGGATTATTACGATTTTAAGTGAGCAGCATTGTGCTTTTAGCAAGTAGTCGTGGCCGAGTGGTTAAGGCGATGGACTAGAAATCCATTGGGGTTTCCCCACGCAGGTTCGAATCCTGCCGACTACGGTTTAGAGTTACCATTTTGTCATTTAATCTCTGCGTTTCAACCGATCCGAGTGTGTGCAAAATGAAAATCCATTGTCAAGAAGTCGGAGCAGGACATTCGCGGACTCATCATACAATCTAGAATAGTCAACATGGTTTTATGAATGGGAAATCGTGTCTGACAATTTTATTAGAGTTATTTGAGGAAGGAACGATCAGGGTGGATAAAGGGTAACCAATGGATGCAGTATATTTGGATTTCCAAAAGGCATTCGATAAGGTGCCACATAAAAGGTGATATCCCTGCTGCTTGTTATACTCCACGCTTGCACACACCCGTGCCTTCTGCCGCTTCCTGCCACTGCTTCTGACCTTTACCACGCAGAGAATAACAGGCACAAGATAAGAGCCCATAGATTGGGGATTTGCCAACTCACAGAAAACAAAGAGTCGGGATTAAAGGTCATTTTCAAAATGGCATTCGGTAACTGACGGATGCCGCAGGGATCAGTGCTCGGGCCTCAACTATTTACAATATGTATCAATGACTTGGATGAAGGGACAGAGCGCATTGTGGCCAAATTTGCTGATGATACGAAAATATTTGGAAAAGCAAGTTGCGAGGGTGACACAAAGTATCTACAAAGGAATATTGACAGGTTAAGCGAATGGGCAAACATTTGGCAAATGGAATATAAGGTGGGAAAAAGTGAATTCATCCACTTTGGCAGGAAAAATAAAAATGCAAAATATTATTTCAATGGAGAAATACTACAAAATGCTGCAGTACTGAGGGATATGAGTGTCATCGTACATGATAACACAAAAAGTCACCATGCAGGTGCAGCAGGTAATCCAGATGGCGAACGAAATATTGGACTATTGAGAGAAAGAAGAAGAAAATATTGACCATTTAATGATTCAACCGGAGCCGTTTTCCTGGGAGTCGGTTTTGAAAAAGGACACAGGCTCAATTTGTTCCAATCTGTTTCCTTCTTTGACCCTGTGATTCTCAAATCTGCGGGTATTGGACAGATAGAGGGAGAGAGACTGACACAGACTCAGACAGACCGAGAGAGTCTCTTTCTGTCCCAGTGTCTCTCTCTCTTTCTGAGTGTCTCTCTTTCCCACTCTTTTCTTCGCACCTCACATCACTTTATTCTGGATCTTAACTAACAGAGAGATGGAAATGTGAACAGTGAGTCTTCTTTCAACAGTGGCCCGTGGAAAGTGAAACAAACTGTCATCAAATAGGTCATTTCATTAAAAGTTAAAGCTGGAAACAGGTACGGACGGGGATCGAGCTCGCGCTTTTCTATTATAATGAGACCAACGCTTTTCCAATTGGCCACCGCACCCCACGAACCAAAAACGGATGATCATGTTCTTCATCGGGTGAAGTCAGATCAACAGCTTTCAGCAACTGATTGCGACAATCGACTGATTGAGGAGCATTGGATTTCGACTATTCCGCCTGAACTAATAATTTCATGACAGTTCATTTCACGGGCCATTGTGGAAAGATTCACAGAGAGAGAGATCGAAAGAGACAGAGAGAAAACGAGGGAGAGAGATGGAGACATGGGGAGAGAGAGATAGAGAGACCTTAACAGAGAGTTTTAAAATCGTTGGAGTATCAGTGAGATTAAATTTTGGAAAGTGGGATGGTCCGAGTTAGTCTTTCAATGTTTTTTCCACATCAAATATTGGAAATAAATTCCTTTCTGTATGTCTCTCTCTCTCTATTTTGAGCGGCTGAATTAGCCCGGGTCTGCAAACAGCTCGATTCTGCGGATTTATAACTTGCACATTATTAGTGTTCTGAAATCGAGGTGAAGAGTGAGACAGAGAGCAGGTTTTAAAATCGCTGGAATTTCAGTGAAATTAAATTGTGGAAAGTGGGATGGTCCGAGTTCGACTTTCAGTGTATTTTCCACATCAAATAGTGGAGATCAATGAAAGTGAAGCTTTTAAAGGCAGAAACACCGGGACTTCGACATTGGAGAATTGAACGCTGATCAACCGCGTGACAGATGGGGATATTCAGCACAACACGAAGGAGGAACTGGCGTGAGCAGTTGATGGACATTCCCCACAGATGGCGTTGGACACGCTTCAAATTTCATTTAATCCATTCCAACCATTGATTTGATGACAAACAAAACCGTAGAAGAAGTGACTCTCAAGCACATTACACACAGAGCAACATTATGAAAGGACTAGGATGGCCGAGTGGTTAAGGCGTTGGATTTAAGATCCGATGGTTTTATACCCGCGTGGGGTCCGAACGCCACTCCTGGTCGGTGCGGTTTGCGTTACATTTTGATACTGATCATTGACTCTCTTTTGCCATTTGCATCACAGAATCAGAGAAAGGTGACAGCACGGAAGGAGGCCTTTTGGTCCATCGTGTCCGTGCCGGCTTTATGCAAGACCAATCCAGCTAGTCCCACTCCCCCGCGCTATCCCTCTAGCACTGCAACCTTTTTCCTTTCAAGTACTTATCCCGTTCCGTTTTGAAAGCCATCATTGAATCTGCCTCCATCAGCCACTCGGGATGCTGAATTAGCCCGGGTCTCTTCACAACGCGACTCTGCCTTTCATTTCTTGCTCATTATTGTGGTTCTGACATCGAGGTGACGCGGAGTGTGAGATTTAAAATCGCTGAAATATCAGTGAAATTATATTGTGGAAAGTGGGATTGTCCGAGTTCGTTCATCAGTCTTTTTATCACACGTCCAATGTTCGAGATAAATGATATCTTTGAAGGCAGAAGAAATTCATCGTCCAGGTGTATTTGAAGCCAGGTCGACCATGTAATAGGTAGGGATACCCACCACAATACAAACGAGCAACGAGCGTGAACAACCGACCCCCTCACCGACGGTTGATACCCACACCAGTTCTGCGGCTCGGTGTCGCAGAGCGCTGGATTATTACGATTTTAAGTGAGCAGCATTGTGCTTTTTGCAAGTAGTCGTGGCCGAGTGGTTAAGGCGATGGACTAGAAATCCATTGGGGTTTCCCCGCGTAGGTTCGAATCCTGCCGACTTCGGTTTAGAGTTATCCTTTTATCTCTGCGTTTCAACCGATACGAGTGTGTGCAAAATGAAAATTCATTGTCAAGAAGTCGGAGCAGGACATTCGCGGACTCATCATACAATCTAGAATCGTCAACATGGTTTTATGAATGGGAAATCGTGTCTGACAATTTTATTAGAGTTATTTGAGGAAGTAGCGATCAGGGTGGATAAAGGGGAACCAATGGATGCAGTATATTTGGATTTCCAAAAGGCATTCGATAAGGTGCCACATAAAAGGTGATCTCCCTGCTGCTTGTTATTCTCCACGCTTACACACACCCGTGCCTTCTGCCGCTTCCTGCCACTGCTTCTGACCTTTACCACGCAGAGAATAACAGGCACAAGATAAGAGCTCATAGATTGGGGGTTTGCTCACTAACAGAAAACAAAGAGTTGTGATTAAAGGGTCATTTTCAAAATGGCAATCGGTAACTGATGGGTGCCGCAGGGATCAGTGCTGGGGCCTCAACTATTTACAATAGATGTCAATGACTTGGATGAAGGGACAGAGTGTATTGTGGCCAAATTTGCTGATGATACGAAAATAGGTGGAAAAGCAAATTGCGAGGGTGACACAAAGTATCTACAAAGGGATATTGACAGTTTTAGCGAATGGGCAAAAATTTGGCAGATGGAATATAAGGTGGGAAAATGTGAATTCATCCACTTTGGCTGGAAAAATAAAAAAGCAAAATATTATTTCAATGGAGAAATACTACAAAATGCTGCAGTACAGAGGGATCTGGGTATCATCGTGCATGAAACACAAAAAGTCAAAATACAGGTGCATCAGGTAATCCAGAAGGCAAACGGAATATTGAGAGAAAGACAGAGAAACCATTGACCATTTAACGATTCAACCGGAGCCGTTTTCCTGGGAGTCGGTTTTGAAACAGGACACAGGGACAATGTGTTCCAATCTGTTTCCTTCTTTGACCCTGTGATTTTCAAATCTGCGGGGATTGGACAGAAGGAGCGAGAGAGAGTGACACAGACTCAGACAGACCGAGAGAGTCTCTTTCTGAGTGTCTCTCTTGATCATTCTTTTCCTCGCACCCCACATCACTTTATTCTGGATCTCAACGAACAGAGAGATGAAAATGTGAACAGTGAGTCTTCTTTCAACAGTGGCCCGTGGAAATTGAAACAAACTGTCATCAAATTGATCATTTCATTAATATTTGAAGCTGAAAACAGGTACGGACGCGGATCGAACCCGCGCGGTTTTGTTTAGCAAACCGACGCTTTGCCACTTGGCCACCGCACCCCTCGATCGATAACGAGATAATAATGCTCTTCATCGGGTGAAGTCAGATCAACAGCTTTTTGCAACTGATTGTGACAATCGACTGATTGAGGAGCAATGGATTTCGACTTTTCCGCCTGAAGTCATAATTTCATGACAGTTCATTTCACGGGCCATTGTGGAAAGATTCACAGAGAGAGAGATGGAAAGAGACAGAGAGAGAAAACGAGGGAGAGAGATGGAGACATGGGGAGAGAGAGAGAGAGAGACCTTAATAGAGAGTTTTTAAATCGTTGGAGTATCAGTGAGATTAAATTTTGGAAAGTGGGATGGTCCGAGTTAGTCTTTCAATGTTTTTTCCACATCAAATATTCGAATATAAATTCCTTTCTGTATGTCTCTCTCTCTCTATTTAGAGCGGCTGAATTAGCCCGGGTCTACAAACAGCTCGATTCTGCGTATTCATAACTTGCACATTATTAGTGTTCTGAAATCGAGGTGAAGAGTGAGGCAGAGAGCAGGTTTTAAAATCGCTGGAATATCAGTGAAATTAAATTGTGGAAAGTCGGATGGTCCGAGTTTGACTTTCAGTGTATTTTCCACATCAAATAGTGGAGATCAATGAAAGTGAAGCTTTTAAAGGCAGAAACACCGGGATTTCGACATTGGAGAATTGAACCCTGATCAACCGCGTGACAGATGGGGATATTCAGCACAACACGAAGGAGGAACTGGCGTGAACAGTTGATGGACACTCCCCACAGATGGTGTGAGACACGCTTCAAATTTCATTTAATCCATTCCAACCATTGATTTGATGACAAACAAAACCGTAAAAGAAGTGACTCTCAAGCACATTACACATAGAGCAACATTATGAAAGGACTAGGATGGCCGAGTGGTTAAGGCGTTGGATTTAAGATCCGATGGTTTTATACCCGCGTGGGGTCCGAACCCCACTCCTGGTCGGTGCGGTTTGCGTTACATTTTGATACTGATCATTGACTCTCTTTTGCCATTTGCA
This sequence comes from Heptranchias perlo, assembly GCF_035084215.1. NCBI lineage: Eukaryota > Metazoa > Chordata > Chondrichthyes > Hexanchiformes > Hexanchidae > Heptranchias > Heptranchias perlo. The sequence goes on along the minus strand of NW_027139581.1, from coordinate 1,014,996 downwards.
TCACAGAATCAGAGAAAGGTGACAGCACGGAAGGAGGCCTTTTGGTCCATCGTGTCCGTGCCGGCTTTATGCAAGACCAATCCAGCTAGTCCCACTCCCCCGCGCTATCCCTCTAGCACTGCAACCTTTTTCCTTTCAAGTACTTATCCCGTTCCGTTTTGAAAGCCATCATTGAATCTGCCTCCATCAGCCACTCGGGATGCTGAATTAGCCCGGGTCTCTTCACAACGCGACTCTGCCTTTCATTTCTTGCTCATTATTGTGGTTCTGACATCGAGGTGACGCGGAGAGTGAGATTTAAAATCGCTGAAATATCAGTGAAATTATATTGTGGAAAGTGGGATTGTCCGAGTTCGTTCATCAGTCTTTTTATCACACGTCCAATGTTGGAGATAAATGATATCTTTGAAGGCAGAAGAAATTCATCGTCCAGGTGTATTTGAAGCCAGGTCGACCAAGTAATAGGTAGGGATACCCACCACGATCCAAACGAGCAACGAGCGTGAACAACCGACCCCCTCACCGACGGTTGATACCCACACCAGTTCTGCGGCTCGGTGTCGCAGAGCGCTGGATTATTACGATTTTAAGTGAGCAGCATTGTGCTTTTAGCAAGTAGTCGTGGCCGAGTGGTTAAGGCGATGGACTAGAAATCCATTGGGGTTTCCCCGCGCAGGTTCGAATCCTGCCAACTACGGTTTAGAGTTATCCTTTTATCTCTGCGTTTCAACAGACACGAGTGTGTGCAAAATGAAAATCCATTGTCAAGAAGTCGGAGCAGGACATTCGCGGACTCATCATACAATCTAGAATAGTCAACATGGTTTTATGAATGGGAAATCGTGTCTGACAATTTTATTAGAGTTATTTGAGGAAGTAGCGATCAGGGTGGATAAAGGGGAACCAATGGATGCAGTATATTTGGATTTCCAAAAGGCATTCGATAAGGTGCCACAGAAAAGGTGATATCCCTGCTGCTTGTTATTCTCCACGCTTACACACACCCGTGCCTTCTGCCGCTTCCTGCCACTGCTTCTGACCTTTACCACGCAGAGAATAACAGGCACAAGATAAGAGCTCATAGATTGGGGGTTTGCTCACTAACAGAAAACAAAGAGTTGGGATTAAAGGGTCATTTTCAAAATGGCAATCGGTAACTGATGGGTGCCGCAGGGCTCAGTGTTGGGGCCTCAAGTATTTACAATATATATCAATGACTTGGATGAAGGGACAGAGTGCATTGTGGCCAAATTTGCTGATGATACGAAAATAGGTGGAAAAGCAAGTTGCGAGGGTGACACAAAGTATCTACAAAGGGATATTGACAGTTTTAGCGAATGGGCAAAAATTTGGCAGATGGAATATAAGGTGGGAAAATATGAATTCATCCACTTTGGCTGGAAAAATAAAAAAGCAAAATATTATTTCAATGGAGAAATACTACAAAATGCTGCAGTACAGAGGGATCTGGGTATCATCGTGCATGAAACACAAAAATTCAAAATACAGGTGCAGCAGGTCATCCAGAAGGCAAACGGAATATTGAGAGAAAGACAGAGAAACCATTGACCATTTTACGATTCAACCGGAGCCGTTTTCCTGGGAGTCGGTTTTGAAACAGGACACAGGGACAATGTGTTCCAATCTGTTTCCTTCTTTGACCCTGTGATTTTCAAATCTGCGGGGATTGGACAGATGAAGGGAGAGAGAGTGACACAGACTCAGACAGACCGAGAGAATCTCTTTCTGAGTGTCTCTCTTTATCACTCTTTTCCTCGCACCCCACATCACTTCATTCTGGATCTCAACGAACAGAGAGATGAAAATGTGAACAGTGAGTCTTCTTTCAACAGTGGCCCGTGGAAAGTGAAACAAACTGTCATCAAATTGATCATTTCATTAATATTTGAAGCTGAAAACAGGAACGGACGCGGATCGAACCCGCGCGGTTTTGTTTAGGAAACCGATGCTTCGTCACTTGGCCACCGCACCCCTCGATCGATAACGGGATAATAATGCTCTTCATCGGCTGAAGTCAGATCAACAGCTTTCAGAAACTGATTGCGACAATCGACTGATTGAGGAGCAATGGATTTCGACTTTTCCGCCTGAAGTCATAATTTCATGACAGTTCATTTCACGGGCCATTGTGGAAAGATTCACAGAGAGAGAGATAGAAAGAGACAGAGAGAGAAAACGAGGGAGAGAGATGGAGACATGGGGAGAGAGAGATAGAGAGACCTTAATAGAGAGTTTTAAAATCGTTGGAGTATCAGTGAGATTAAATTTTGGAAAGTGGGATGGTCCGAGTAAGTCTTTCAATGTTTTTTCCACATCAAATATTCGAAATAAATTTCTTTCTGTATGTCTCTCTCTCTCTATTTAGAGCGGCTGAATTAGCCCGGGTCTGCAAACAGCTCGATTCTGCGTATTCATTACTTGCACATTATTAGTGTTCTGAAATCGAGGTGAAGAGTGAGGCAGAGAGCAGGTTTTAAAATCGCTGGAATATCAGTGAAATTAAATTGTGGAAAGTCGGATGGTCCGAGTTCGACATTCAGTGTATTTTCCACATCAAATAGTGGAGATCAATGAAAGTGAAGCTTTTAAAGGCAGAAACACCGGGACTTCGACATTGGAGAATTGAACGCTGATCAACCGCGTGACAAATGGGGATATTCAGCACAACACGAACGAGGAACTGGCGTGAGCAGTTGATGGACACTCCCCACAGATGGCGTTTGACACGCTTCAAATTTCATTGAATCCATTCCAACCATTTATTTGATGACAAAGGAAAGCGTAGAAGAAGTGACACTTAAGTACATTACACATAAAGCAAGATTGTGAAAGGACCAGGATGGCCGAGTGGATAAGGCGTTAGATTTAAAATCCAATGGGTTTCTACCCGCGTGGATTCAAGCCCCACTCGTGGTAGATATTGTTTCCGTTATATTTTGATACTGATCATTGACTCTCTTTTGCCATTTGCATCACAGAATCATAGAAAGGTAACAGCACGGAATGAGGCCTTTTGGCCCAGCGTGTCCGTGCCGGCTCCATGCAAGACCAATCCAGCTGGTCCCACTACCCCGCCCTATCCCCCGAGCACTGCAATTTTTTTCCTTTCAAGTGCTTATCCCGTTCCGTTTTGAAAGCCATCATTGAATCTGCCTCCATCAGCCACTTCGGGATGCTGAATTAGCCCGGGTCTGTTCACAACGCGACTCTGCCTTTCATTTCTTGCTCATTATTGTGGTTCTGACATCGAGGTGACGCGGAGAGTGAGATTTAAAATCGCTGAAATATCAGTGAAATTAGATTGTGGAAAGTGGGATTGTCCGAGTTCGTTCATCAGTGTTTTTTCACACGTCCAATTTTGGAGATAAATGAAAACTTTAAATGTCGTAGAAGTTCATCGTCCAGGTGTATTTTAAGCCAGGTCGACCATGTAATAGGTAGGGATACCCACCACTATACAAACGAGTAACTTGCGTGAACAATCGACCCCCTGACCGACGGCTGACACCGACACCAGTTCTGCTGTTCTGTGTCGCAGAGCGCTGGATTATTGCGATTTTAAGTGAGCAGCATTGTGCTTTTAGCAAGTAGTCGTGGCCGAGTGGTTAAGGCGATGGACTAGAAATCCATTGGGGTCTCCCCGCGAAAGTTCGAATCCTGCCGACTACGGTCCAGAGTTTTCTTTACCGACCTTTCATCTCTGCGTTTCAACCGATCCGAGTGTGTGTCAAATGAAAATGCTCGAATCCATTATTAAGAACTCGGAGCAGGACATTCGCGGACTCATGATACAATCTCGAACAGTCAACATGGTTTTATGAATGGGAAATCGTGTCTGAAAATTTTATTGGAGTTCTTTGAGGAAGTAACGATCAGGGTGGATAAAGGGAAACCAATGGATGCAGTATATTTGGAGTTCCAAAAGGCATTCGAAAACGTGCCATATAAAAGGTGGTATCCCTGCTGCTTGTTATTCTCCACGCTTGCACCCACCCGTGCCTTCTGCCGCTTCCTGCCACTGCTTCTGACCTTTACCTCGCAGAGAATAACAGGCACAAGATAAGAGTTCATAGATTGGGGATTTGCTAACGAACAGAAAACAAAGAGTCGGGATTAAAGGGTCATTTTCAAAATGGCAATCGGTAACTGATGGGTGCCGCAGGGATCAGTGCTGTGGCCTCAACTATTTACAATATATATCAATGACTTGCATGAAGGCACAGAGTGTATTGTTGCCAAATTTGCAGATGATACGAAAATAGGTGGAAAAGCAAGTTGCGAGGGTGACACAAAGGGATATTGACAGGTTCAGCGAATGGGCAAAAATTTGGCAGATGGAATATAAGGTGGGAAAATGTGAAGTCATCCACTTTGGCAGGAACAATAAAAAAGCAAAATATTATTTCAACGGAGAAATATTACAAAATGCTGCAGTACAGAGGGATCTGGGTGTCATCGTACATGAAACACATAAAGTCACCATACAGGTGCAGCAAGTAATCCAGAAGGCAAAGGGAATATTGGACTATTGAGAGAAAGACAGAGAAACGGACACTCACACAGAAAAGCTGAGAAAAAATGAGACACACACACATTACACACAGAGGCACGGTCGTTCTTGGTGCCCGTCTGTTGCAGCGCGATGGATCGTTGCAATTTTAAGTGAGCAGCATTTAGCTGAGCTCTCGCAGTCGTGGCCGAGTTGTTTCGGGCGATGGATAAAAAATTCAATGGGGTCTCCCCGTGCAGGTTCAGAGCTTTGTTTTCAGACCCTTCACGTCTGCGTTTCAACCGACATGTGTGTGTCTGTCTGTCAGTGTGTGTACTTGTGTGTTTGAGTATCTATCTGTGTATCAGTGTCTGCTGAGTCAGTGTGTGTGTATTGTGTCTGTCCGTGTGTGTCTCACTTATTCAACGCTTTTCAGAGTGTCTCTCTGTCACTCTTTCCCCCGCTCCCCACATCATTTCATTCTGGACTTTGACTAACAAAGAGATGGAATATGTGAAAGACAAGCCTTCTTTCAACACATTGTGAGCTAGTTGCCAAGACTGATGCCCACTGAGCGACGGCTGATAACTATACCAGTCATGCGGCTCTGCGTCAATTGTTTGTCCGATTACGCTGGTGTGAAGCGCCTTGGGGCGTTTTGCTGCGTTAAAGACTCGATATCAATGCAAATTTTTGTTGTGGGCAATTGTGATTGCATCAAACTGAGAGAGTTGAGGGGAGAGCTGCACCGCCACCACTGGAGACGATTGGTATTGCAGGCATCTCCTGTTTTGTGAGTTTCACCGGCCTCCCTCTTCTCAGACCCCTTGCGAACCTTGTCCGGTTCCCGGTTTGGGAACCTCTGCTCTGCTCAGCTCTCTGGTGGGGTGGGGCTTGAACCCACAATCTTCAGACTCAAAGGCCAGAGTGGAGCAGAGAAGAGAGATCTGAGATTCGCTGGAATATCAGTGCAATTAATTTCGGGAAGGTGGGAACATTTTATCAATAGATTTTCTGCATCCAATATTGTAGATAAATGGCCAGAAACATAAAAGTGAGACTTTTAATGCCACAATTGAACCTCGGTCTCCCGCGTGCTCCCACTAACGGAGAACTGATGCACGAAGTGAATGTCCTCTCACCACAGGTGGTCTGAGACATGTTTTATGTTCCAGTCAATCTTTTTAAACTGTTTATTCGATGATAGTTTGTTTAACTTTCCATGGGTCTCTGTTGAAAGAGGTCTTACATTTCACAATTCCATCACTTTGTTGGTCAAGGGACAGAGCAAAATGATGTGGGGAGATGGGGACAAAATGACAGGGAGAAAGAAAGACTGTGAGACACTCAGAAAAGCGTGGAAGTGACCCTCAGGCACGTTGCACACAAACTTTCCACCGGCCTCTGTTGAACGAAAACTTACCTTTCACATTTCCATCTCTTTGTTAGTCAAGGTCCAGAATAAAGTGATGTGTGGAGCGCGGGAAAGAGTGACAGAGAGAGAGAGAAAGGCAGAGAAAGAGGAGACCCACTCAGAAAAGCTCAGAACAAGTGAGACAAACATACACATTACACACACAGGCCTCGTGAACCTTGGTGCCTGTGTGTTGCAGAGCGATGGGTCGTTGCCATTTTAAGTGAGCAGGTTTTAGTTGAGGTTAAGTCGTTGTGCTGAAGGCAATGGACCAGAAATCTATTGGGGCCTCCCCGCAGCTTCGAATCCTGCCGACAACGGTTCACAGCTTTCTTTTCAAACCTTCCATATCTGCGTTTAAACATACACGTGTGTGTCTGTATGTCAGTGTGTGTAACTGTATGTGTGATTATCTATCTGTGTATCAGTGTCGATTTGTACATGGCTGCGTGTGTGTAATGTGTCTGTGCGTGTGTGTCTCACAGCTGAGTGCAGTGGATACAACAAAAGCTACGGGCCCCGACAACATCCCCGCTCTAGTGCTGAAGACTTGTGCTCCAGAACTGTCCCAGTACAGATACAACACTGGCATCTACCCGACAATGTGGAAAATTGCCCAGGTCTGTCCTGTCCATAAAAAGCAGGACACAACCAATCCGGCCAATTACCGCCCCATCAGTCTACTCGCAAACATCAACAAAGTGATGGAAGGTGTCGTCGACAGTGCTATCAAGCCGCACCTGCTCACCAATGCTCAGTTTGGGTTACGCCAGGACCACTCGGCTCCAGACCTCATTACAGGCTTTGTCGAAACATGGACAAAAGAGCTGAATTCCACAGGTGGGGTGAGAGTGACTGCCCTTGACATCAAGGCAGCATTTGACCGAGTGTAGCACCAAGGAGCCCTCGTAAAATTGAAGTCAATGGGAATCATGGTGAAAATTCTCCAGTGGCTGAAGACATACCGAGCACAAAGGAAGATGGTTAGTGGTTGCCAAAGGCCAATCATCTCAGCCCCAGGACACTGCTGCAGAAGTTCCTCAGGTCCATCCACCACCCTAAACATTCACTCCCTCCACCACCGGCGCACAGTGGCTGCAGTGTGTACCATCTACAGGATGCACTGCATCAACTCGCCAAGGCATCTTCGACAGCACCTCCCAAACCCGCGACCTCTACCACCCAGAAGGACAAGGGCAGCAGGCGCATGGGAACATCATCACCTGCACGTTCCCCTCCAAGTCACACACCATCCCGACTTGGAAATATATCGCCGTTCCTTCATCGTAGCTGGGTCAAAATCCCGGAACTCCCTTCCTAACATCACTGTGGGAGAACCTTCACCGCACGGACTGCAGCGGTTCAAGAAGGCAGCTCATCACCACCTTCTCAAGGGGCGATTAGGGATGGGCAATAAATGCTGGTCTCTCCAACGACGCCCACATCCCATGAACGAATAAAATAAAACAACGCGACTCTGCCTTTCATTTCATGCTCATTATTGTGGTTCTGTCATCAAGGTGACGCAGAGAGGAAGGTTTAAAATCGCTGGAATATCAGTGAAATTATATTGTGGAAAGTGGGATAGTCCGAGTTAGTTTATCAGTGTTTTTTCACGCATCCAATGTTGAAGATAAATTGCAACAGAAATGAAAGTGAAGCTTTTAAAGGCAATAAGATTTGATATATTTCGTCGGGGAATTAAGCCCCGGCCTCTTGCATAACAGGCGGGGATATTCACCACGATACTAACGAGGAACTGCCGTGGGCTAATTCAGGACACTCACCACAGATGGCGTCAGACGCGCTTCAGGTTTCAGTGAATCTATTTTAACCATTTATTTGATGACAATTTGCTTAACTTTCCACGGGCCACTGTTGAAAGAAGACTTACCTTTCACATTTCCATCTCTTTGTTCATCAAGGTCCAGAATAAAGTAATGTGGGGAGCGCGGGAGAGAGTGACAGAGAGAGAGAATGGCAGAGAAACGGCGACTCACTCAGAAAAGCTTCGAAAAAGTGAGACACACAAATACAGGTACATTCCACACAGGCATCCTGATTCTTAATGCTCGTCTGTTACAGAGCGATGGATCTTTGTAATTTTAATATGAACAGCATTTCGAACAGGTCAAGTCGTCGTCCCGAAATCCATTGGATTCTCCCCGCGTATGTTCGAATCCTGCCGACTACGGTTCAGAGCTTTCTTTTCAAACCTTTCATCTCTCCGTTTCAATCTGGTCGAGTGTTTGGGTGTCTGCTTGTGTGTGTCTCACTTTTACAACGCAATTCAGAGTGTTTCTCTGTCTTTTAAAAGCGGTTAAAGTTGGGCCTCCCCGGTCTCCCGCTGGACAGACGATACTAACGAGGAACTGCCGTGAGTCGGTCAAGGACAATCACCACGGATGGCGTAAGATGAGCTCCAATTTTCAGTGACTCTATTTCAACCATTTAGTTCATTGCAATTCGCTTAACTTAGTGGTGCTCCCGAGCCACTCTTGGTGATGAACATGGATGTTCCCCACCCAGAGTGCCCCTGCTACCGTCAGTGATTCCTCTAAGTGCTGCTCAACATGGAGGAGGACTGATTCATCAGCTGAAGGAGGGCGGTAGGTGGTAATCAGCAGGAGGTTTCCTTGCCCATGTTTGACCTGATGCCATGAGATTTCATGGGGTCCGGAGTCAATGCTGAGGACTCCCTCCTGACTGCATATCACTGTACCGCCACCTCTGGTGGGTCTGTCCTGCCGGTGGGAGTGGACAGACCCAGGGATGGTGATGGAAGAGTCTGGGACGTTGGCCGAAAGGTATGATTCTGTGAGTATGGCTATGTCAGGCTATTCTTGGGACAGCTCTCCCAATTTTGTTACAAGTCCCAAGATGTTGGTGAGGAGGACTTTGCATTGTCGACTGGGCTTGGTTTGCCTTTGTTGTGTCCGGTGCCTCGTGGTCCGTGATAGCCTTTCAGTGTATTTTCCGCATCAAATATTAGTGATACATTGCAAGAGAAATGAACGTGAAACTTTTGAAGGCAGCGAAAGTGCAACCTCCCCGTTGGAGAATTGAACCCCCGGTCACTTGCGTGATAAGCGGTGATACTCACCAGTACACTAACGAAGAACTGGTGTGGGTCAGTAAAGGACACTCACCACAGATGGCGTTAAACAGGATTCAGATTTCAGTGAATCTATTTTAACCATTTGTTTGATGACCTTTCATCTCTGCGGTTCAATCTACACGTGTGTCTGTCTGTCAGTGAGTGTACCTGTGTGTGTGTGTGTGTGTGTGTGTGTGTGTTAGTATCTGTCTGTGTATCAGTGTCTGCGTGTGTACATGGCTGTGTATGTGTGTGTCTAAAATGAAAATGCTAGAATCCATTATTAAGGAAATTATCCTTCCTCCCTCAACTAACAAAACCAAAACGCAGATTAACTGACCATCCATTTCATTGTTGTATGTGGGATCTTTCTGGTAAACCTCCACTTGGAGATAAATTGCAAGAGGAATGAAAGTGAAGCTTTAAAGGCAATAAAAATGTAACCTCCCGGTCGGGAAATTGAACCCTGGTTTCCACGGGCCACTGTTGAAAGAAGACTGACCTTTCACATTTCCATCTCTCTGTTCGTCAAGGTTCAGAATAACGTGATGTGGGGAGAGCGGGAGAGAGTGACAGAGCGAGAAAGACAGAGAAAGAGAGACCCACTCAGAAAAGCTTAGAAAAAGTGAGACACACACAAACACACACACATTTAGACACATTACACACGCAGGCATCACATATATATATATATATATACACACACATACACACAGGCGCATTACACACGCAGGCATACATACAAATATAAACATTTTTAGACTCGAATTTTTGGAGCAAAACCAGACGAAAGTTCAAGTTTATTGGAAAGCTTTGCGCACAAGGGGAGAGTGGGAAGCTTCCTCAAGCTCGCACCTCACTCTCAAAGGAACATCAGCACTAAACATACACACAGGCACATTACACACACCGGCATTTATATGTACACATGCACTCAGGCACATTACACAAAGAGGCATAATCGTTAAATCTCTCTCTCTCTCTCCCTCTAAGTTTCAATGTGTGTCTCACGTTCAGTCTTTGTGTGTGTGTCTCTCTGTCTCTGTCTCTCTGTCGCTCTCTCTCTGTCTCCGTCTCTCTCTCTCTGTCTGTCTGTCTCTCTCTCTCTCTCTCTGTGTCTGTTTGTCTCTCCCCCTCCCCCTCTCTAATACCCGCAGATCTGAGAATCACAGGGTCAAAGAAGGAAACAGATCGGAACACATTTGTGCTCTGCAACAGACGGGCCCCAAGAATTCAGTCCCCAAACAGTCTCCGCTCAATAATATTCTGAAAGTGACAATCACCTGTTTCATTATTTTTCTGTTCTATTTTTCTCTGTCGTTTTTGAAGAAGAAGCGAGGCAAAGAAGTAAAATTTGTAGTTGGCCTCTTAAAAATGCTTCCTCCCCGTCGGGGAACTAAATCCCTGGCTGAGGGGGGATATCTCACCACGATGGAAAATATCCAATTGGAAATGATTTTTCCGAAGCCTTTTAATCGCGCCACGTCCCCGTGTCTCCCCATCTCAGGGAAGAGGTCAAAGTCGCCAGAAAAACTTTGACCATTTAACGATTCTACCGGAGCCGTTTTCCTGCGAGTCGGTTTTGAAACAGGACACAGGCTCAATGTGTTCCAATCTGTTTCCTTCTTTGACCCTGTGATTCTCAAATCTGCGGGTATCAGACAGATGGAGGGAGAGAGACTGACACAGACTCAGACAGACCGAGAGAGTCTCTTTCTGTCCCAGTGTCTCTCTTTATCACTCTTTTCCTCGCACCCCACATCACTTTATTCTGGATCTTAACTGATAGAGAGATGGAAATGTGAACAGTGAGTCTTCTTTCAACAGTGGCCCGTGGAAAGTTAAACAAACTGTCATCAATTCGGTCATTTCATTAAAATTTGAAACCTGAAGCAGGTACGGATGGGGATCGAACCCGCGCTCTTCGGTTGACGAGAACGACGCCTTTCCACTTGGCCACCGCACCCCATGAGCAAAACGCGAAAGATAATGTTCTTCAGCGGGTGAAGTCAGATCAACAGGTTTCTGCAACTGATTGCGACAATCGACTGATTGAGGAAAAATGGATTTCGACTGTTCCGCCTGAACGAATAATTTGATGACAGTTTATTTAACGGGCTGTTGTGGAAAGATTCACAGAGAGATAGAAAGAGACAGACAGAAAGAGAGAGAGAGAGAGACAGATAGAGGGAGAGAGATGTCCAGATGCAGAGATGGACACAGATGGAGACAAGGGGGCGGGGCGGGGCGGAGCCGGGGGGGTCGGTCGGGTGCAGAGAGAGACCTGAATGGAGTTTAAAATCGCTGGAATATCAGTGAAATTAAATTGTCAAAGTGGGATTATCCGAGTTAGTCTTTCAATGTATTTTCCACATCAAATATTGGAGATAAATTGCAAGTGAAAGTTTTTCGGACGGAGGGAGGTGCACAGTGGTGTTCCCTCGGGGTCGGTATTGGGACCACTGTTTTTTTGATATATATTAATGACTTGGACTTGGGTGCACAGGGCAAAATGTTAAAAATTGCAGATGACACAAAACTAGGAAGTGTAGTAAACAATGAGGAGGACAGTGATAGACTGCAACAAATATATATTCCTTAAGGCACAAAAACCCAACAGGAAAAGTGATCCAACCGTGGCTAACAAGATAAATTAAAGATAATATTAAATCAAAGGAAGAGGCAATAAAGTTGCCAGAAAAAGCAGTAAGCCTGAGGATTGGGAGCATTTTAGAATTCAACAAAGGAGGACCAAGAAATTGATAAAGAGGGAAAATAGAAATTGAGAGTAAACTGGCAAGAAACATAACGGACTCTAAAAGCTTCCACAGGGATGTAAAAAGCTAAAGACGAGCGGTCGTGCTGGAAGGACCAGGATGACCGAGTGGTTCAGGCTTTGGATTTAAGATCCCGTGGATTTATCCCCGCGTGTTTCCGAACCCCACTCCTCGCAGCTGTTACTTCGGTTACATTTTGATCCTGCTCATTGTCACTCTTCTTCATTTGCATGATAGAAATGTTACCGCACGGAAGGATCGTTGCAATTTTAAGTGAACAGCATTTAACTGAAATCAAGTAGTTGTGACCGAGTGGTTTATGCGATCGACTGAAAATCCACTGGGGTCTCCCCGCGCAGGTTAGAATCCTGCCGACTACGGTTCAGAGCTTTCTTTCTCAAAGCTTCCAATCTGTCCGTGTGGGTGCGTGTGTCAATTCTTCAACGCTTTTCAAAGTCTCTTTCTCCACTCCCGACATCATTTCATTCTGGACCTTGACTGACGAAGAGATGAAAGAAATGACACTCCGGCACATTACACACAAATTCAAAACGCAGGATGACCGAGTGCTTAAGAGTTTAAACGTAAGATTCAATGGGTTTTACCAGCGTGGGTTCAACCCCCACTCCTGATAGTTGTTATTACGGTCGTATTTTGACTCATTTTCACTCTTCTCCCATTTCCATCACACCGTCAGAGAAAGGTTACAGCACGAAAGGAGGCCATTCGGTCCATCGAATCTGTGCCTTGTCTGTGCGAGATCATTCCAGCTCGTCCCTTTTCTTGGAGCCCTGCATTTTTTTCCTATCAAGTACTTATCCAATTCCCTTTTGAAAGCCACGATTGAATCTGCCTCCACCACCCCCTCGGGCAGTGCATTCGAGATCGCAACCACTCGCTGTGTTAAAAAGGTGTTCCTCACGTCACCTTTGGTTCTTTTGCCAATCACCTTAAAGCGATGTCCTCTAGTTCTTGACCCTTCCACCAATGGGAATAGTTTCTCTCCATCTACTCTCCATCTACTCTGTCTGGACCCTTCATGATTTTGAACACCTCGATCCGTTCCAAGAATCACAACCCCAGCTTCTCCAGTCTATCCACGTAACTAAAGTCCCTCATCATTGGAACCGTTCTAGTAAATCTCTTCTGCACCCTCTCGAAGACATTCACATCTTTCCTAAAGTGTGGTGCCCAGAACTGGACAAAATATTCCAATTGTGGTCAAACCAGTGTTTTATAAAGGTTCATCATGACTTCCATACTTTCGTACTTGTGCCACTATTTATAAAGCCTAGGATCCCGTTGCTTTTTTAAACGCTTTCTCAACATACCCTGCCACCTTTAACGATTTGTGCACATAAACCCCCAGATATCTCTGTTCCTTTATCCGTTTTAGCGTTGTACCCTCCAGTTTACATTGCGTCTTCTCATTCTTCCCACTAAAATGTATCAATTCGCATTTTTCTGCTTTAAATTTCATCTGCCACGTGCCCGCCCAAGCCACCAGCCTGTCTGTTTTCTCTTGACGTCTATCAGTGTCCTCCTCACTGTATACGATCCTTCCAAGCTTTGGAAATTTTGGAATTGTGCCCTGAACACCCAAGTCCAAGTCATTAAGATATATCAAGAAAAGCAGTGGTCCCAGCTCTGACCCTGGGGAACACCACTGTACACCTTCCTCCAGTCCGAAAAACAACCGTTTACCACTTCTCTCTGTTTCTGTTCCCCAGTAATTTCTGTACCCATGTTGCTACAGCCCCCTTTATTCAATGGGGCCGCAGTCTTGGTGTTAGGCCTACCATGCGGAACTTTATCAAACGCCAATTGAAAGTCCATATACTCCACATCAGCCACATTGTTGTCTGAAGAGATATTTCTGTGGAGACTTCGTTTTCGCAAGGAGGCAATGGGCCGCCTCTGTGAGATGTCACAAGAGGAGCTTCAGCCACCTTCTATTTCCTGCAGGTCCTCGTCAGTGGCATGTGGGTCATTTCAGTTAGGCCCCGGTGACATGTGTAACATCACCCAGAGCCCTGTAAGAGTCTGAATTCATCAGCCCACAGATATACCCTCACCCAGAGCCCTGTGAGTGTCTGAATTAATCAGCCCACAGATATACCATCACCCAGAGCCCTGTGAGTGTCTGAATTCATCAGCCCACAGAGACACCCTCACCCAGAGCCCTGTGAGAGTCTGAATTCATCAGCCCACAGAGACACCATCACCCAGAGCCCTGTGAGTGTCTGAATTCATCAGCCCACAGAGACACCCTCACCCAGAGCCCTGTGAGAGTCTGAATTCATCAGCCCACAGAGACACCATCACCCAGAGCCCTGTGAGTGTCTGAATTCATCAGCCCACAGAGACACCATCACCCAGAGCCCTGTGAGTGTCTGAATTCATCAGCCCACAGAGACACCCTCACCCAGAGCCCTGTGAGAGTCTGAATTCATCAGCCCACAGATACACCATCACCCAGAGCCCTGTGAGAGTCTGAATTCATCAGCCCACAGATACACCCTCACCCAGAGCCCTGTGAGAGTCTGAATTCATCAGGTCACGGATACACCATCACCCAGAGCGCTGTGAGAGTCTGAATTCATCAGCCCACAGATACACCATCACCCAGAGCCCTGTGAGAGTCTGAATTCATCCGATCACAGAGACACCATCACCCAGAGCTCTGCGAGAGTGAATTCATGAGGTCACGGACGCGATATTCCGCAGGGTTTCCCAGTTCATCAACCTCGACATGTCCCCAGATCGACAAAGGAATAGGTCTACCGTGTTCCACAGGATCGCTGGATTCCGCAAATGGAGAGGTCTACCGTGTTCCACAGGATCACTGGATTCCGCAAATGGAGAGGTCTACCGTGTTCCACAGGATCGCTGGATTCCCCAAAGGGAGAGGTCTACCGTGTTCCCAGGATCGCTGGATTCCCCAAAGGGAGCGGTCTACCGTGTTCCCCACGATCGCTGGATTCCCCAAAGGGAGAGATCTACCGTGTTCCACAGGATCGCTGGATTCCCCAAAGGGAGAGATCTACCGTGTTCCCCACGATCGCTGGATTCCCCAAAGGGAGAGATCTACCGTGTTCCACAGGATCGCTGGATTCCCCAAAGGGAGAGATCTACCATGTTCCACAGGATCGCTGGATTCCCCAAAGGGAGAGGTCTACCGTGTTCCCCAGGATCGCTGGATTCCCCAGAGTTCATGGTGTAGTCGATGGAACCCGTGTGATATGGAAGGCACCCAATGAGGCACCTGTCACTAACATCAACAGGAAGGGGTTGAATTGGTTAAATGTGAGGATCCTTTGCGATGCCGACCTGTGGATGTGGAGATGCCGGTGATGGACTGGGGTTGACAATTGTAAACAATTTTACAACACCAAGTCATAGTCCAACAATTTTTATTGGAAATCGACAAGCTTTCGGAGGCTTCCTCCTTCCTCAGGTAAATGTTTACCTGAGGAAGGAGGAAACCTCCGAAAGCTTGTAGATTTCAAATAAAAATTGTTGGACTATAACTTGGTGTTGTAAAATTGTTTACACCTGTGGATCATGAGTGCAAATACAGATCATAAGGGAAGTGCCCATGATGCCTTCGTCCTTCGCCACTCAGACTTGCAATGATACCTTCACCGGAGAGCAGCAAGGATCTGGATGGATATCAGGTGACAAGGGCGACCCGCTGAAGCCGTGGCTGATGACACCCGACCACAGGACCAATAGTCCAGCTCAGGAGAGGGACAACCGTGCCCACGTGTGCTCGCGCCAAGTAGTGGAGAGGAGAATCGGGGAGCTGAAATCACGCTTTCGATACTTGGACAGGTCGGGGGATCTTTGCCGTACTCACCTGTCAAGGATTCCAGGGTTGTGGTTGTCTGCTGTGCGTTGCACAATTTTTCCCTGCGGGAAGGACTGACCTTTGACCAGGCAGGCAGGCAGGATGCCGCTGGGAATGGACGAGAATCACGATGACAACCCGGATGTTGCTCGGGCCTTGGTTGGTTCCACCCATCCCCACCCCCGAGGAAACCGGGGCTGCAGGGGACAGGGCAGCGACAGGGCACCCAGTGGCTGATGATTTTAGACATCGATGGAAGTGGGTGATTGACTCCCAGCCCCCTCCCAGGAAAGCAGATAACAGGACAAGCAAGATTGAAAGTGAAACAGTGAGCTTTAATTGCAGCATCAAAAAATTAGTGCAAAACTTTACATTAACATTTGAGGTAGTTAGTTATTGGAAAACTTGATTGTGAACATTGAGGTGTGTGGTGAAAAACTTTAAATAAAAATTGAGTTAACTTATTCATTTTCTAGTTCGAAAGCAGTTGTGATTTTAACATGGTTCATATTCAGAAAATCTTCGAACAATTACAAATGACTTCTGATTAAGTTTGAAGGGCAGCAGCAGCAGCAACAAAAATTATGACACAAACAATCAGAAGAGATTCATCACATAACAAAATATCAACAAGCGAATAAAAACAAACAACCAAAACACCAACCGAACAAACAGCAATAAGATTTACAGACGCCCCCTTGCGGCAAGCTCGAGGGTCGCTGTGACACTCTGAACAAGAGGAGGTGAACTCTGCACTCGAGGAGCATCCGATTTCCTCCTGGCCCCCATCCCTCCCTGTGATCGAGCCCCTCTTGAGCGAAGGGCACGAACTCTGTGTCTTACAAAATGGCTGTAATCAGGGAGTTCGGAGCTGGGGTGCTGCTGTTCGACGGGGACATGAATAAAAGCAGCGTCAGGTGCAGGAATAGCTCCTGGCTCTTGGGCCTGTACTCTGTCTGCGGCAGGAAGTGGCACGGGGTGTGTCACGGGCTTCAGGTGCAGCACAGCCGTGCTCGCATTCAACTCCATGAAATGTACGAGAACCTGGTGAATATTTGTCAGCTCGGCAATGTTCTGTCCAGTATGGGCCAGCTGGGCAATGTTCTGTCCAGTATGGGCCAGCTTGACGCTAATGTTCTGTCCAGCATCCTTGATCTCCTGTCTCATGGAGACGAAACAGTCACGGTACTTGTCGCTATCATCAGCCGTCAATCGTCTCAATTGTTGACCGTTGATGTTCTCTCCGAATTCATCATCTACATGGCGGGAGGGTGGGGGGGGGGGGGAGGAGGGAGGAGGGGGATGACGTCGACTTCGCCTCACGGGGGACTGGGGCGCATCTACCCCAACTCGCATCGGTTCCTCACACCCCGACAGGTCGGACTCAGCTGGCGGCTGCCTGTGAGAGGGGGATTGTGTGTGTCTCGCACAGAGCCAGAGGGGCCTGGAGTTGGAGAGGCGGTGAGGTGAGGCTCCTCATGGTCAAGCGCTCCCCCCACATCAACATCCTGAGGGTGGCAGGTGGAGTCAGGAGCAAAAATATCATCGCCCTCTGCAGCCCAAACACTATCACTCTCTGCAGCACAAACACCATCACCCTCTGCAGCACAAACACCATCACTCTCTGCAGCACAAAGACCATCACCCTCTGCAGCCCAAACACCATCACTCTCTGCAGCACAAACACCATCACCCTCTGCAGCACAAACACCATCACCCTCTGCAGCACAAACACCATCACCCTCTGCAGCCCAAACACCATCACCCTCTGCAGCACAAACACCATCACCCTCTGCAGCACAAACACCATCACCCTCTGCAGCACAAACACCATCACCCTCTGCAGCACAAACACCATCACCCTCTGCAGCACAAACACCATCACCCTCTGCAGCCCAAACACCATCACTCTCTGCAGTACAAACACCATCACTCTCTGCAGCACAAACACAATCATCCTCTGCAGCACAAACACCATCACCCTCTGCAGCCCAAACACCATCACTCTCTGACGCCGCCGACTCACCACCTTCTGCAGCCCGAGTGTCCTCAGACGGCTGTGAACCTGTGGGAAGGAAGAACAAAATGTTCCACTGGTGAAGCATGTTCATCGTTCACATCACAGACGCCCACACGCTGCACGAGCATGGTCAGACTCGAATCTCCTTTTCCCATCCTTCAGACAACACGCAGGTTTTAAACATGCAGCTGGCCAATAGAGGAATGTGAAACTCACCTTTCCTCGCTCCAGTGTCTGATCGGTTACCAGGCACTAAACTGGAAGTGTTGCCCTGCAGCTGAGTGGCCCTTTCTTCATTCTCGGTCATCTCCCTCATAAAGGCTGAACCGCCGACGGTCTTCGACCTCTCACGGTTATTAAAAGCCATTTGACTTTACAGGATATTGAACAATAAAAATCAGTTTGTGCTTGTTTGTGTGAGAGAGATAAGTTGGGGGTTTGGAGACAGGGTCTAATTCACTAATTGTAATTTAACATCTCAAATCTATGGAGTTGGGATAAAAGATCTCTAAAAGCATTTAGTGAGGCCCGTCCACAATGGCAACTGAGTTTTACGACCAGTTGCCATTCGATTGAACCTTGACCACACCACCCAGAAACAACCTGTGTTTATGCATTAGTTAAACTCAGCTCATTTAAATCTGATCTTTTGTGTGTCAAAAACTCTCTATATATCCTGGCCGACTGCATTAAATCATTGATTTTTTGCGGCCCTGTTCCGCTCTCCGTGACACGGTGCTGTTCGTGCTCAGAACCTGTGCCACCTCCTTCCACACCAACACGCTAACTTTCTGTGCCGCCCGAGACTTCCGTTCCCCAGAAGCCGCCGAAGCCTCACCTCAACCTCATTGAGGAGTGTGTAGAGGTCTTCATCACAACATTTGTTTCACCTCTTCTCATTCATCTTTTGCTGTTCCATCATTTTTCTCAGTGTAAAAACAGCCTTTTCAAAAACAGTTCATTTTATTTTACACTCCTTTTTGAAGACTGTTTATTTAAGATTCCGCTGCTTTTTATAAACGGTTCATTTAAATTCGGCTTTTTATAAAAAGTTTATTTTGAATTTACAATTACATGAAGAACACTAACTTTCAATGAGAAGTCTGTTCACCTCTTTGAGCAATGAAGGCTGGAGCTGTGGGCGTGACTTCACTTCCTGACAGATTTTGTGGGCGTGTCTTCTCCTCTCACAGACATTTCCAGCCGCGGCAACCAACGCTGCTCAGAGGCTCGGGGGACAGAGCAGGATTGGATTCATGGTCCAGTTCAAACAATTCGACGCCGAAAAGCCCGCCGGAAGGAATTTCGTTAATTTAAATCGAAGGAGCGGCGGTGTCCGTTGATTCGACGCTCCGAGCGATTTCTAGCAAGATCTGCCTCATGTATCCTTCCTGACAATTGTATTATCAGCCCCAGTGTATCCTTACTGACCATTGTATTATCAGTCCCCATGTGTCCTTACTGATCATTGTATTATCAGTCCACATGTGTCCTTACTGACCATTGTATTATCAGTCCCCATGTGTCCTTACTGACCATTGTATTATCAGTGCCCATTTGTCCATACTGATCATTGTATTATCAGTCCACATGTACACTTACTGACCATTGTATTATCCGCCGGCGTGTATACCCACTGACCTTTCTATTATCACTCACATGTATACTTCATGACCATTGTATTATCATCCTTCATTTATCCTTACTGACCATTATATTATCACACCCATGTATACTTAATGATCATTGTATTGTCAGCCCCCTTGTATCCTTACTGACCATTGTATTATCAGCCACCGTTTATACTTACGGACCATTGTATTATCAACCCCCATGCACACTTACTAACCATTGTATTATCAGCCCCTGTATACTTACTGTCCATTGTATTATCAGCCCCTGTATACTTACTGTCCATTGTATTATCAGCCCCTGTGTGCTTACCGACCATTGTCTTATCAGCCTCTGTATACTTACTGGTCATTGTATTATCATCCCCCCTGTATACTTACTGGCCATTGTATTATCAGCCGCCGTGTATACTTACTGACCACTGTATTATCAGTCTCCGTGTCTGCTTACTGACCATTTTATTATCAACCTCCATGTATACTTACTGGCCATTGCATTATCAGCCCCCATGTATATTACTGACCATTATATTATCAGCCCCCATGTATAATTGCTGACCATTGTATTATCAGCCCCCATGTATACTTACTGACCACTATATTATCGGCCCCCATTTATACTTACTGGTCCTTGTATTATCAGCCCCCATCTTTACTTACTGACCATTCTATTACCACTCCCATGTATTCTTACTGGCCGTTGTATTATCACTCCCATATATTCTGACTGACTGTTGCATTACCACCGTCATATCTTCTTACTGACCATTACATTATCTTCCACATGTATCCTTACTCAGCATTGTATCAGCACACCACATATATCCTTACTGACAATTGTTTATATTCTTACTGATCATTTTATTTTCACCCACATATATTCTCACTGATAATTGTATTCTCTGCATCCAAGTATCTTTACTGACCATTGCACTGACACATCCCAGGTACTCTTACTGACCATTGTATTTTCCCACCACATGTATTCCGACTGACCATTGCATTATCACACAATATGTGTCCTTGCTGACCATTCTCTGATCACCCCCATTTATACTTACTGACCATTGCATTATCACACCCCATGTATAATTACTGACCATTGTATTATCAATCCCATCTCTCCTTCCTGACCATTACATTATCAGCCCCCATGTATCCTTACTGCCCATTGTATTGTAACCCCGATGTATCATAATTGACCATTGTATCATCTGCATCCAAGTATCCTTATCGACCATTGCATTATGACATCTCAAGTATCCGTACTCACCATTGTATTATCACCCCTACACATTATTAGTGACCAGTATATTATCTGCCCCATTTACAGTTACTGACCATGGCAGTATCATAACCCACGTATCCTTACTGACCATTGTTGAATAAACCCCAGGTATTCTTACTGACTACTGTATTATCATTCCGCTATGTTCTTACTGACCATTACATTATCACACAAATGTGTTCTTTCTGACCATTGCATTAGCAAACCCCGTGTTTCCTTAATGATCATTGCATTATCTGCATTCAAGAATCCTTACAAAACATTCAGTTGTCACCCACATGTATCCGTAAAGGACATTGCATTATCACACCAAATGTGTTCTTACTGACCATTGTATTATCAGACCCCGTGTATCCTTACTGACCATTGTATTATCAGCCCCCATGTATCCTTACTGACCATTGTATTATCAGTCCCCATGTATCCTTACTGACCATTGTATTATCAGCCCCCATGTCTCCTTCCTGACCATTTTATTACCAGCCCCAATGTATCCTTACTGACCATTGTATTATCAGTCCCCATGTATCCTTACTGACCATTGTATTATCAGCCCCAATGTATCCTTACTGACTATTATATTATCAGTCCCCATGTATCCTTACTGACCATTACTTTATCTGCTTTAATCTATCCTTGTTGTCTTTTGCACTTTTGTTTACTCCACCCCAGAAAACGTGTTTGAAAAATTCTGAAATTGCCGGCTGAATTCACAGAAATAATCTGAACTCTGTCAGTGAAGCTGCTCTCTCTTCACATCAGTACTGTAAGACTGCGGGATTCATATTTTCCTTTTTTACATCATTTTTTGTAAGTAATATTCAGACCTTTCGGTAGCTTCACTTCACATCAGTAAAATGCTTGTTTACCTGTTATTTTCAATATCGAGTCATGGTGTTCAGGGATTAACCCGACCTGTTTGTTTACTGACCTTAATTAATGTCAATGTGTCGTTTAATTGTCTCACTGGAGAGTTCCCTCAGGCCATAAATAGGGACTGTTTTCAAGGCGTCACAGCGGAGTGTTTGATGCAGCTTTGCCTCCAGTACAAACAGTGATCATTGGATCTCAGAGATAATGAAGTCATGTTCTGGTATATTCCAACTCAGCTTCGGATTCTCTGGGCAATTATTGATGTACAAAAGATTTACTATCCGCTCCTCGCTGCTGTTGGTGTTCCTGGTAAGTCATTATTTCAGCAATTAATTCGGTAAACCATGTTTAACTGTATTTACTGTCCTTGTCCTTTAGACCCGGTTATTAATTGTATTCAGTGTAATCCTCTTGTTCAGTATCTGGTAATGCACCTTGTTTCCTTCATGTAACATGTGAACAGTTGCCGATTCACTGCCCCAGTTCGATGAACACCATTTCCTTTTCATAACTTTCTTCAACTGATGGTCATTTTTAAGGATTTGACTGTTATTTGAGTCTCGTCCACAAGGAGTGTTGGTGGACGATTCTCTTTATTGAACAGTTTGCCCTCTGCTCTCTGCACTGAACCCTAGTATCGGATCAGAAATATGTGTTCATAGAGTAAGACAGCTGCCTGGAGCTGAATCATTGTTGGATATTGTCCAATATTTCAGAGTGTATTGGTGACCTATCTGTAAGCGCTGGTTTCCACAGATCAGTGTCATTAACGATAACCAGCAGACCTTAAAACTCCTGTTACCTGTGAACAAGTAACTTGAATTGTCTTTCCCAAGGGTTTCCATCTGTTTCAGCATTGTTTTATCCAAGTTGTTATCTGTTAAGGTTCTTATCAGTTGTTTTGAGAAACAAAAGCCAGTTCGAAGGTTTTCGAAGCTTCCACTCATCGTTGCTTTCATTCTTATCAGTTGTTGTTCAAAACCGAAGCTTCTCAAATTTCTGCACATTGCTGTCTTTGCAGTTTAAACTTACAATGTCCAAATGTAATGTCCAAAGGGGCAAAGTTAACCCATTCATTCACGGTTCTCTCTCGTCTCCTCTTCAAATCTGCCGTCATCACCCCATCCTCAAAAAAAATCCATGATCCCTCGGTCCTTGTAAATTACGGCCCCCATCTCCAACCTCCCTTTCCTCTCCTTCAACGTGTTGTCGTTTCCAAAATCTGTGCCCATCTTTCCTGCAAATGCATTTGCAACCTCTCCAATCAGGTTTCCGCCGCTGCCACAGCACTGAGACGGCCCGAATCAAAGTCACAAATGACATCCCATGTGACTGACCGTGGAAAACTATCCCTCCTCTTCCTTCTTGGCCTGTCTGCATCCTTTGACACGGGTGTCCACACCATCCACCTCCAACGCCTCTCGTCCGTTGTCCAACTGGGTGGGACTGCCCTCGCCTGCTTCCATTCCTATCAATTCAGGATTAGCTAGGGAATCTCCTGCAATCATAGAATCATAGAAGTTACAACATGGAAACAGGCCCTTCGGCCCAACATGTCCATGTCGCCCAGTTTATACCACTAAGCTAGTCCCAATTGCCTGCACTTGGCCCATATCCCTCGAAACCCATCTTCCCCATGTAACTGTCCAAATGCTTTTTAAAAGACAAAATTGTACCCGCCTCTACTACTGCCTCTGGCTGCTCGTTCCAGACACTCACCACCCTTTGAGTGAAAAAATTGCCCCTCTGGATCCTTTTGTATCTCTCCCCTCTCACCTTAAATCTGTGCCCCCTCGTTATAGACTCCCCTACCTTTGGGAAAAGATTTTGACTATCGACCTTATCTATGCCCCTCATTATTTTATAGACTTCTATAAGATCACCACTTAACCTCCTACTCTCCAGGGAATAAAGTCCCAGTCTGTCTAACCTCTCCCTGTAAGTCAAACCATCAAGTCCCGGTAGCATCCTAGTAAATCTTTTCTGCACTCTTTCTAGTTTAATAATATCCTTTCTATAATAGGGTGACCAGAACTGTACACAGTACTCCAAGTGTGGCCTCACCAATGCCCTGTACAACTTCAACAAGACATCCCAACTCCTGCATTCAATGTTCTGACCAATGAAACCAAGCATGCTGAATGCCTTCTTCACCACCCTATCCACCTGTGACTCCACTTTCAAGGAGCTATGAATCTGTACTCCTAGATCTCTTTGTTCGATAACTCTCCCCAACGCCCTACCATTAACGGAGTAGGTCCTGGCCCGATTCGATCTACCAAAATGCATCACCTCACATTTATCTAAATTAAACTCCATCTGCCATTCATCGGCCCACTGGCCCAATTTATCAAGATCCCGTTGCAATCCTAGATAACCTTCTTCACTGTCCACAATGCCACCAATCTTGGTGTCATCTGCAAACTTACTAACCATGCCTCCTAAATTCTCATCCAAATCATTAATATAAATAACAAATAACAGCGGACCCAGCACCGATCCCTGAGGCACACCGCTGGACACAGGCATCCAGTTTGAAAAACAACCCTCGACAACCACCCTCTGTCTTCTGTCGTCAAGCCAATTTTGTATCCAATTGGCTACCTCACCTTGGATCCCATGAGATTTAACCTTATGTAACAACCTACCATGCGGTACCTTGTCAAATGCTTTGCTGAAGTCCATGTAGACCACGTCTACTGCACAGCCCTCATCTATCTTCTTGGTTACCCCTTCAAAAAACTCAATCAAATTCGTGAGACATGATTTTCCTCTCACAAAACCATGCTGACTGTTCCTAATTAGTCCCTGCCTCTCCAAATGCCTGTAGATCCTGTCCCTCAGAATACCCTCTAACAACTTACCCACTACAGATGTCAGGCTCACTGGTCTGTAGTTCCCAGGCTTTTCCCTGCCGCCCTTCTTAAACAAAGGCACAACATTTGCTACCCTCCAATCTTCAGGCACCTCACCTGTAGCGGTGGATGATTCAAATATCTCTGCTAGGGGACCCGCAATTTCCTCCCTAACCTCCCATAACGTCCTGGGATACATTTCATGAGGTCCCGGAGATTTATCTACCTTGATGCGCGTTAAGACTTCCAGCACCTCCCTCTCTGTAATATGTACACTCCTCAAGACATCACTATTTATTTCCCCAAGTTCCCTAACATCCATGCCTTTCTCAACCGTAAATACCGATGTGAAATATTCATTCAGGATCTCACCCATCTCTTGTGGTTCCGCACATAGATGACCTTGTTGATCCTTAAGAGGCCCTACTCTCTCCCTAGTTACCCTTTTGCCCTTTATGTATTTGTAGAAGCTCTTTGGATTCACCTTTGCCTGATCTGCCAAAGCAATCTCATATCCCCTTTTTGCCCTCCTGATTTCTCTCTTAACTCTACTCCGGCAATCTCTATACTCTTCAAGGGATCCACTTGATCCCAGCTGCCTATGCATGTCATATGCCTCCTTCTTATTTTTGACTAGTGCCTCAATCTCCCGAGTCATCCAAGGTTCCCTACTTCTACCAGCCTTGCCCTTCACTTTATAAGGAATGTGCTTACCCTGAACCCTGGTTAACACACTTTTGAAAGCCTCCCACTTACCAGACGTCCCTTTGCCTGCCAACAGACTCTCCCAATCAACTTCTGAAAGTTCCTGTCTAATACCATCAAAATTGGCCTTTCCCCAATTTAGAATTTTAACTTTTGGGCCAGACCTATCCTTCTCCATAGCTATCTTAAAACTAATGGAATTATGATCACTTGTCCCAAAGTGATCCCTCACTAACACTTCTGTCACCTGCCCTTCCTTATTTCCCAAGAGGAGGTCAAGTTTTGCCCCCTCTCTAGTCGGGCCATCCACATACTGAATGAGAAATTCCTCCTGAATACACTCAACAAATTTCTCTCCATCCAAGCCCCTAATGCTATGGCTGTCCCAGTCAATGTTGGGAAAGTTAAAGTCCCCTACTATTATCACCCTATTTTTCTTGCAGCTGTCTGTAATCTCCTTACATATTTGCTCCTCAATTTCCCGTTGACTATTTGGGGGTCTGTAGTACAATCCTATCAAAGTGATCTCTCCCTTCTTATTTTTCAGTTCTACCCATATGGACTCAGTGGGCGAACCCTCGGATATATCCCCTCTCACTACTGCCGTGATGTTCTCCCTAATCAAGAACGCAACTCCCCCTCCTCTCTTACCTCCTGCTCTATCTTTCCTATAGCATCTGTACCCTGGAACATTGAGCTGCCAGTCCTGCCCCTCCCTTATCCATGTTTCAGTAATAGCTATAACATCCCAGTCCCATGTACCCATCCATGCCCTGAGTTCATCTGCCTTGCCCATCAGACTTCTTGCATTGAAATAAATGCAGTTTAATCTAGACTTCCCTTGGTCTTTGCCCTGCTTTCTCAGACCATCTGTCCGGTCATGTTCTGTACACTCTCCCTTACTGCCTTTTGTTTCTGTCACCACTTTATTTCCCACTGACTTCCTGCATCGGTTCCCATCCCCCTGCCACATTAGTTTAAACCCTCCCCAACAGCACTGGCAAACACTCCCCCTAGGACATTGGTTCCAGTCCTGCCCAGATGCAGACCGTCCAATTTGTACTGGTCCCACCTCCCCCAGAACCGGTTCCAATGGCCCAGGAATTTGAATCCCTCCCTCTTGCACCATCTCTCAAGCCACGTATTCATCTTAGCTATCCTGTCATTCCTACTCTGACTAACCCGTGGCACTGGTAGCAATCCTGAGATTACTACCTTTGAGGTCCGACTCTTTAGTTTAACTCCTAACTCCCTAAATTCAGCTTGTAGGACCTCATCCTGTTTTTACCTATATCGTTGGTGCCTATATGCACCACGACAACTGGCTGTTCACCCTCCCCCTCCAGAATGTCCTGCAGCCGCTCCGAGACATCCTTGACCCTTGCACAAGGGAGGCAACATACCATCCTGGAGTCTCGGTTGCGTCCGCAGAAACGCCTGTCTATTCCCCTTACAATCGAGTCCCCTATCACTATAGCTCTGCCACTCTTTTTCCTGCCCTCCTGTGCAGCAGAGCCAGCCACGGTGCCATGAACCTGGCCACTGCCACCTTCCCCTGGTGAGCCATCTCCGCCAACAGTATCCAAAACGGTATACCTGTTTTGGAGGGAGATGACCGCAGGGGACCCCTGCACTGCCTTCCTACTCTTCCTCTGTCTGTTGGTCACCCATTCACTATCTCCCTCAGTAATTTTTATCTGCGGTGTGACCAACTCACTGAACGTTCTATCCACGACTTTCTCAGCATCGCGGATGCTCCAAAGTGAGTCCATCCGCAGCTCCAGAGCCGTCAAGCGGTCAAACAATAGCTGCAGCTGGACACACTTCCCGCAGGTGAAGGAATCAGGGATACAGGAAGGAGCCCTGAATTCCCACATCCCACAAGAGGAACATGACACGGCGCTGGGATCTCCTGCCATGACTTAACCCTTAAATTAGCTTAAGAACAACTACAATGTCAAGAGAAAAAAAAAGGAAAGAAAAACTACTTACCACTCCCTTTAAGGAGTTTACTCCTTTAAATTGTTCTCAATTTAGAGAATGTTAACTACACTAGGGACTTTGATTCACTAAAAAATAAACGCTACTTCCTATAAGACCTGCAGACCTTCCCTTTCCTTTTATTTCAGTCACTGTCGATAAGGAGAAATACTCACCTGAACCTACTCACCAATCAGGTGCCTCCCCTGTGTCGCGTCCCGATCTGATTCCTGACGTCACTTCGAACTCGGTCGCAGCTCGGCTCCTCTCAGCGCTCTGAAATCCCGCCTTTTATCGGACGCTCCCTCCGCTCGGCTCGGCTCCTCTCAGCTGTTCTCAGCGCTCTGAAATCCCGCCTTTTATCGGACGCTCCCTCCGCTCGGCTCCGCTCCTCTCAGCTGTTCTCAGCGCTCTGAAATCCCGCCTTTTATCGGACGCTCCCTCCGCTCGGCTCGGCTCCTCTCAGCTGTTCTCAGCGCTCTGAAATCCCGCCTTTTATCGGACGCTCCCTCCGCTCGGCTCCGCTCCTCTCAGCTGTTCTCAGCGCTCTGAAATCCCGCCTTTTATCGGACGCTCCCTCCGCTCGGCTCGGCTCCTCTCAGCTGTTCTCAGCGCTCTGAAATCCCGCCTTTTATCGGACGCTCCCTCCGCTCGGCTCCGCTCCTCTCAGCTGTTCTCAGCGCTCTGAAATCCCGCCTTTTATCGGACGCTCCCTCCGCTCGGCTCCTCTCAGCTGTTCTCAGCGCTCTGAAATCCCGCCTTTTATCGGACGCTCCCTCCGCTCGGCTCCGCTCCTCTCAGCTGTTCTCAGCGCTCTGTAATCCCGCCTTTTATCGGACGCTCCCTCCGCTCCGCTCCTCTCAGCTGTTCTCAGCGCTCTGAAATCCCGCCTTTTATCGGACGCTCCCTCCGCTCGGCTCGGCTCCTCTCAGCTGTTCTCAGCGCTCTGAAATCCCGCCTTTTATCGGACGCTCCCTCCGCTCGGCACGGCTCCTCTCAGCTGTTCTCAGCGCTCTGAAATCCCGCCTTTTATCGGACGCTCCCTCCGCTCGGCTCGGCTCCTCTCAGCTGTTCTCAGCGCTCTGAAATCCCGCCTTTTATCGGACGCTCCCTCCGCTCGGCTCGGCTCCTCTCAGCGCTCTGAAATCCCGCCTTTTATCGGACGCTCCCTCCGCTCGGCTCGGCTCCTCTCAGCGCTCTGAAATCCCGCCTTTTATCGGACGCTCCCTCCGCTCGGCTCCGCTCCTCTCAGCTGTTCTCAGCGCTCTGAAATCCCGCCTTTTATCGGACGCTCCCTCCGCTCGGCTCGGCTCCTCTCAGCTGTTCTCAGCGCTCTGAAATCCCGCCTTTTATCGGACGCTCCCTCCGCTCGGCTCCGCTCCTCTCAGCTGTTCTCAGCGCTCTGAAATCCCGCCTTTTATCGGACGCTCCCTCCGCTCGGCTCGGCTCCTCTCAGCTGTTCTCAGCGCTCTGAAATCCCGCCTTTTATCGGACGCTCCCTCCGCTCGGCTCCGCTCCTCTCAGCTGTTCTCAGCGCTCTGTAATCCCGCCTTTTATCGGACGCTCCCTCCGCTCCGCTCGGCTCCTCTCAGCTGTTCTCAGCGCTCTGAAATCCCGCCTTTTATCGGACGCTCCCTCCGCTCCGCTCGGCTCCTCTCAGCTGTTCTCAGCGCTCTGAAATCCCGCCTTTTATCGGACGCTCCCTCCGCTCGGCACGGCTCCTCTCAGCTGTTCTCAGCGCTCTGAAATCCCGCCTTTTATCGGACGCTCCCTCCGCTCGGCTCGGCTCCTCTCAGCTGTTCTCAGCGCTCTGAAATCCCGCCTTTTATCGGACGCTCCCTCCGCTCGGCTCGGCTCCTCTCAGCGCTCTGAAATCCCGCCTTTTATCGGACGCTCCCTCCGCTCGGCTCGGCTCCTCTCAACCCTCTGAAATCCCGCCTTTTATCGGACGCTCCCTCCGCTCGGCTCGGCTCCTATCAGCTGTTCTCAGCGCTCTGAAATCCCGCCTTTTATCGGACGCTCCCTCCGCTCGGCTCGGCTCCTCTCAACGCTCTGAAAACCCGCCTTTTATCGGACGCTCCCTCCGCTCGGCTCGCCTCCTATCAGCTGTTCTCAGCGCTCTGAAATCCCGCCTTTTATCGGACGCTCCCTCCGCTCCGCTCGGCTCCTCTCAGCAATGATTTATCTTCCCGCCCACACACCGTTATCTCTGGTGTCCCACAAGGAACAATCATTGACCTCCTCCTATTTCACATATTCAAGCTTCCCCTCGGTGACATCATCCGAAAACACAAAGTCAGATTCCACATGTAACTGACACCCAGCTGTTTCTCACCACCGCCTCTCTCGACCCCTTCACTGCGAATCCAACGTCCAGTCCTGGATGAGCAGAAATTTCGTCCATTTAAACATTAGAAAGAGTGAAGCCATTGTCTTCAGCCCCTATCACAAATTCCGTTCATTCGCTACTGATTCCATCCCCCTCCCTGGTCACAGTCTGAGGCTCAACCGGACTAGAAGGCGTTCTATTTGACCCTGAGCTGAGCTTCTGTCCCCAGTTCCTCTCCATCACCAAGATCGCCGACTTCCACCTCGCGAACATTGCCCGTCTCTGCCCCAGCCTCAGCCCACCTTCTGCTGAAATGCTGACCCTTGGATTTGTTACCTCCAGACTCGACTATTCCAATGCTCCACTGGCCGGTCTCCCACCCACCACCCTCCATAAACTTGAGCTCATCCAAAACTCTGCTGCCCGCATCCAAACTCGCACCAAATCCCGTTCACACATCACCCCTCTGCTTGCTGACTGACATTGGCCCCCGGTCGAGCGAATTTAATAATTCCTAAACTCGGGTTACATAGAAATACATAGAATTTACAGCTCACAAACAGGCCATTCGGCCCAACTGGTCTATGCCGGTGTTTATGCTCAACACGAGACTCCTCCCATTCTACTTCATCTCACCCTATCAGCATATTCTTCAATTCCTTTCTCCCTCTTGTACTTAGTTAACTTCCGCTTAAATGCATCTATTCTATTCGCCTCAACTTTTCCTTGTGGTAGCGAGCTCTACATTCTTACCAGTCCCTGGGTAATTCAGTCTCTCCTGAACTGCTTATTGGATTTGTTGGTCATTATCTTATATTTATGACCACTAGTTTTGTCCCCACACGACACCACTAGTGAAAAAATGAGAGAAAAGAGTCCCAGCCTGTTCAGCCCCTCCTGATAAGTACATCCTCTCAGTTCTGGTATTATCATTGTAAATCTGTTTTGCACTCACTCCAGTGCCTTTAAACCATTGTTATTAATGGAGATCACAACGGTGCACAATACTCCAAGAGTGGACTAACCACTGGTTACAAATCACTGGTCAGGCCTCAGCTGTCCAATTGTCTCCAATTATGGGCATCACACATTAGGAACGATTTCAAGGCCTTGGAGAGGGTGCAGAGGAGATTTAGTAGAATGTTCCCAGGGATGAGCGACCAGGCTGCTGCTTTTACTCCCAGTCTGATGTACAATTCCTTGTTTTTCTCTTCCTTACAGTGAACTTAGTGACGATTGTGATCCTGTCTGGAGGAAGGTGCGGTCTCTCCAAATGTGTCACCCGTTACCTGGTGTCCATGGCAGCGGCGGATCTACTGGTCGTTATCACTGATCTGATATTCATGCAAATTCCTATTCTTTATTCGTCTCAGTTTCAGTTCATTTGGAACTTTAAACTGTGTAATATCCACGCCGTCTTGCTGTACTCAGTCACAGACTGTTCTGTCTGGTTCACAGTCACTTTCACCTTTGATCGATTTGTGGCCATTTGTTGCCAGAAGCTGAAAACAAAATATTGCACCGAGAAAACGGCGGCTGTGGTTCTGGGAACAGTGAGTGTGCTGTTCTGTGTGAAGAACACTTTCTGGTACTTTATGCTTGGAGGTGAATATTGGATGAGTAATTCTCCCTGGTTTTGTTTTGTATCATTGGATGTTCTTTATTCACAGGTGTGGGCAGTAATTGTATTCCTTCATTATATTGTAACCCCATTTGTTCCATTTGTTCTGATTCTGCTGCTCAATGCTTTAACCGTCAGACACATTTTAGTGTCGAGCAGAGTCCGCAGGAGACTCCGAGCCCACAGCAGTGCGGAGTGTCCCAGTGACCCAGAGATGGAGAAGAGAAGGAAATCCATCATTTTACTGTTCGTTATATCGGGGAATTTTATCCTGTTATGGGCGGTGTTTCTGTTGTATTCTGTATGGAACCGATTGTATGTGTTAGACTTTATTCCTGTGTCTCTACCTGAATTCGTAAATGAACTGGGATTTATGCTCCAGCTCCTGAGTTGCTGCACCAACACGTGTATTTATGCCGTGACCCAGACTAAATTCAGAGAGGAGTTGAAGAATGTGGTGAAATATCCCTTTACTGGAATTGTTAAATTCATTAAATAATGAGAAGACTTTCCATCATCACACGGTGTTGGTCTGGTGTTCTGCCCAATCCCCTCATCTCTGGGATACAAACACAGTGAGGCCTGTTTTCATCTTTTACCGCCCGGATTTAGTGACTAACAGGTACGGTAGAGGTGGGGAAGTCCGCGGAGATCAGTCCCTCTTGATTCCTGCTGGTTTTTAGCCCCGTTCAGTCCTCTGGTGCGGCCTGTGGCGGGTGGATGAAGCTCCCGTCCGCCAGGCTCTTGTTTCATGTGTTTAACCAAAGCGGGCGGGCGGGGCACACATGCAGCCCGTGGACTGAGGACCAGAGAATCATATTTTAAGAATCATTTTCCGTCTCCTTAGGAACAGAGGAACAGGAGTCGGCCATTGAAACCCTCGAGCGTGTTCCCCCATTCTATAAGATCAAGTTCGATCTGTATATTAACTCAATTTACCCGCCTTGGATTTGAACACTTTATACCCTCGACTATCAAAAATCGATCAATCTCAGTTTTGAAATTTTCAATTGATCCCCAGCCTCAACAGCTTTTTGGAGGAGAGGGTTCCAGATTTCCACTGCCCTTTGTGTGAATAAATGATTCCTGACATCACCCTTGAACGGACGACCTTTAATTTTAAGGTTATGGCCCATTGTTCTGGACTCCCCCACCAGAGGAAATAGTTTCTCTCCATCTTCCCCATCAAATCCTTTAATCATCTCAAATACGACCATTAGATCTGCCCTTAATCTTCTATACTGAAGGGAATACAAGCCTGGTCTGCACAGTCTGTCCTCATAATTTAACCTTTTTAGCCCCGGTATCATTCAGGTGAATCTGTGCTGTACCCCCTCCAAGGCCCATATATCCTTCCTGAGGTGCGCTGCCCAGAACTGAATTCAGTATCCAGATGGGTTCTAACCAGAGCTCAGCACAGCTTTAACATAACTTCCACCCTTTGTGTTCCAGCCCTTTTTGATCAGGCTCAAAGTTCCATTCGTCTTTTCAATTATTTTTTGTACCTGTCCTTCAGCTTTTAGTGATTTCTGGACATGGACTCCACAATCTCTCTGCTCTTCCACAGTTCCCAGCATCTCACCATTTTGATACCCTGATCTATCTTTCTTAGGTTGAAAGCGGATGACCTCACACTTTCCCACATTGAACTCCATCTGCCAGAGTTTTGCCCGTTCACTTAATCTTTCAACGTCCCTTTCCAACTATCTGCTCCCATCTACAATATTTATTGTACTTCCTAACTTACTGTCGTCAGAAAACTTAGATACACGGCTCTCTATTCCTTCATCCAAGTCATTTATAAACATAGTGAAAAGCTGAATCCCCAGTACAGATCCCTGGGGACACCACTGGTCACATCCTGCTGATTTGAGTCGATACCCATTATCCCCACTCTTTGTCTCCTACCTCATAACCAATTCCCTGTCCAAGCCAATGGGTTGTCTCCAATTCCATGCACTCTCGATTTTGTCAACAGACTCTTATGTGGAACCTTGTCGAACGCCTTCTGGAAGTTCATATAAATAACATCCATAGACACTCCTAATCTACCACATTAATTAGCTCCTCAAAAAAATCAACTCGCTTCGTTCGACATGGTAGCAGGAGAGGTCGATAAGGTGGTTAAGAAGGCAGATGGAATGCTTTCCTTTATTAGCCGAGGCATAGAATAAAATAACAGGGATGTTATGCTGGAACTGTATAAAACACTAGTTAGGCCACAGTTTGAGTCCTGCGCACAGTTCTGGTCAACACATTACAGGAAGGTTGTAATTGCACTTGAGAGGGTGCAGTGGAGATTTACGAGGATGTTGCCAGGACTGGAGAATTTTAGCTGTGATGACAGATTGGATAGTCTGTGGTTGTTTTCCTTGAAGCAGAGGAGGCTGAGGGGTGATATGACTGAGGTGTACAAAATTATGAGGGGCCTAGATAGAATGGATAGGAAGGACCGATTTCCCTGAGCGGAGGGGTCAATGAAGAGGGGGCATAGATTTAAAGTGATTGGTAGAAGGATTAGAGCGAAAATGAGGAAAATCTTTCACCCAGAGGGCGGTGGGGGTTTGGAACTCACTGCCTGAGAGGGTGGAAGAGGCAGAAACCCTTAACTCATTTAAAAAATACCTGGATGTGCACCTGAAGAGCCGTGACCTGCAGGGCTACGGACCAAATGCGGGAAAGTGGGATTTGGCTGGGTGGCGCGTTTCTCAGCCGGCGCGGACAAGATGGGCCGAACGGCCTCCTTCTGTGCCGTAAATTTTCTATAATTCTATGATTCTAAGAGGTCCAGGATCAATTTACAGCTTATTGAGTAAGACTTGTCACTGTCCCGGAAACCCCCTGTCCCTCGGTATCTGTGTCCGGGGAGAAGCTGATGGATTTGTGTGACTTTCTTCAGGTGAATCTTTGTGCTCATCGAGGTGATGGGTGTCAGAGTCTGGAAATGGGACATTTAATCAGTCCGAGCACCTCTTGTCAGTATCCGGGACTCCCAGGTCAGGCACAGAGCAGTTTACATACAAGAACAACAACTTGCATTTATATAGCGCCTTTAACATTATAAAAGCTCCTAAGGCGTTTCACAGGAGCGATTATCAAACATAATGTGACACTGAGCCATATATGGAGATATTAGGACCGGTGACCAAAAGCTTGGTCAAAGAGGTCAGATTTAATGAGCGTCTTAAAGGAGGAGAGAGAGGAGGAGAGGTTTAGATGGGGAATTCCAGAGCTGAGGGCCGTGGCAGCTGAAGGCACGGCCGCCAACGGTGGAGAGATTTAGGAGAAGCGCAGAAATCTCGGAGGGTTGTTGGGCTGGAGGAGGATACAGAGATAGGGAGGGCCGAGACCATGGAGGAATTTGGAAAGAAGGATGAGAATTTTAAAATCGAGGTGTTCCCGTCCGACCAAAAGCAAGCACAGGGGTGATGGATGTACAGGACTTGGTGCGAGTTAGAATACGGGCAGCAGAGTTTTGGATGAGGTCAAGTTTATGGAGGGTGGAAGATGAGAGGCCGGCCAGGAGATCATTGGAACAGTCAAGTCTAAAGGTAACAAATGCATGGGCGAGGGTTTCAGCAACAGATGAGCTGAGGTGGGCTGGAGATGCGCAATGTTACAGAGGTGGAAGTAGGCGATCTTGGTGATGGAGAGGATATGTGAGTAAATCTCTCTCTACACTGTCCCAACAAACACTCCCAGGGCAGGTACAGCATGGGTTAGGTACAGAGTAAAGCTCCCTCTACACTGTCCCATCAAACACTCCCAGGGCAGGTACAGCACGGGTTAGATACAGAGTAAATCTCCCTCTACACTTTCCCATCAAACACTCCCAGGGCAGCGACAGCACAGCTTTGCCCCGTATCTAACCCGTGCTGTATTTAACTTATGGGTTTTAGAGATATTAACACAACATGGCTAAAATAAATTAACATCAAATATCTGATATAGTGTGTATTCTGGGAAAGAGGAGTTTAGTCTGAGATGGAAACTCAAAAGGCCCTTCACTGCAGACAGGTCACCATGGCAACACAGATCAGACATTCCAAACCCCAGAATCGGCTGGTTGGAATCTCTGATCAGATGAGGAGAAAGAACAGGACTTTGTCTGTTATTAACCATAAGAAAAGTTTAAACCACTGATAACAGAATAGGTTAAATTAGAATGTGTGATGTTTATATCTAAAATTGTGAAAATATAAGAAATAACATAATTAACAGTAGGCAGGGTGGTTTAGGGATAATGAGAAAATTACTGGAGAAGTGTAATTTCTGTGAAACAAGGAATGTGTCTTCCTGTAAATCACAGATTAGAGAAATTCCGGCTGTCTTTTCCTCGATTCCTGCCTCAACCCAGCCGAGAAGACAATGAGTGAGGTACAGAGATGGGTCACTACAGGGCATAAAAGTGAGGGGATAGTGATGGAAGGGACTGGAGACACTGGAGATCGAGCTCAGGGCGCCTGAGGTTCCATCCAGCGGGCTGACCTCGTGTAAGTTATTGTGGACACATGGGACTTGCATGTTTACTCAGATTGACGGATCGATATGAGATATAATAGAGGACAGAGAATCTGCTCATCTCATATTAGTAATAAAGTATGAAAGTTGCAGATGCTAGACTCTCAAACCTGCTAATTAATAAGACAAGGTGTTCGCTACAATCTTAAACCACTAAGTCTCTCTGCTCCTTTACTCATTTTAAAGTTTTGCCTTTTACTGTACATTTCATCTCCTTATTCTTCCTCCCAAAATCTATCACCTCACATTTCTCTGCATTAAATTTCATCCGACATCTACCTGCCCCATTTACTAACCTGTATATGTCACACTGAAATCACTTACAGTCCTCTTCACAGTTAGCCCTGGTCCCTTTGGAGATTTTGATCTTGTGTCCGATATACCCGAGCCCAGATCATTTCCCTGTATTGAGAAGATCAATGGTCCCAACACTGACCCTGGGGGACACCATTGTTTACATCTCTCCAGTTTGAACAATATCCATTATCCACGACTCTCTGCTTTCTGCCCTTTCCCCAACTTCCTGTCCACGCAGCCCCACTCCCTTCAATTCCGTGAGTATTCATTTTATCAAAGATCCTCCTGTGCGGCACCTTCTCAAACACCTTCAGACAATCCAGCCACACAACACCCACTGCATTCACTTTATCCCCACTCTGTGTTATTCCCCCATTACTCCCTGCTTTCTGTCCTGAATTGATCCATTTTACGAACTAATGTTGAAATCTTTGCTCCGCCCCACGGGGTTCCATCTGTTTGAAGCCACAACAGAAAGGGCCAGTTTTCTCCTGGAGTTTGAGATCAATCAGGTTTCAAAATGTTGCAGAGTTTCAGCCAATGAGGGAGATCCGGGCTCAGCCCCGCCCACTCGGTGCCGCAAGCCCCGCCCCCTCTCACTCCCATTGGTTGGAGGACCCGCCACTCCGCTCGGTCCTCCAGCCCCGCCCCCGCACTTCCTATTGGCCCGGAGCTCCCGTCAATCACCAGGACAGTGTGAGCTGAGCATGCGCGGCGGGCGGGCGGCGACTGAGGGAGAGGTGGCGGAAAAAGAGCTGAAGAGAGCGGGGATCGCAGGGCCCAGAAACACCGAGTGTCGGGCCCAGGACCCGAGAGAAAACAGGCCGCATTATCCCCCTCCATTATCCCCCTCCACGACCCGCCGGTTCCCGGTTTCTCCAGTTTGGTTGCGGCCGGAAATTCAGTGCAACCTCGGCATTCTCAGCGAGTTCGGGAGTGTCTGGAAATGAAGGAGAAAAGGTGATTGTTCATGGAGCATCGGGAAAGAACGTCGATGTGGCAAGACATACAGTCCCTCTACACCTCCATCTCTCACCAGGACATACAGTCCCTCTACACCTCCATCTCTCACCAGGACATACAGTCCCTCTACACCTCCATCTCTCACCAGGACATACAGTCCCCCTACACCTCCATCCCTCACCAGGACATACAGTCCCTCTACACCTCCATCTCTCACCAGGACATACAGTCCCTCTACACCTCCATCTCTCACCAGGACATACAGTCCCTCTACACCTCCATCCCTCACCAGGACATACAGTCCCCCTACACCTCCATCCCTCACCAGGACATACAGTCCCCCGACACCTCCATCTCTCACCAGGACATACAGTCCCTCCACACCTCGATCCCTCACCAGGACATACAGTCCCTCTACACCTCCATCCCTCACCAGGACATACAGTCCCTCTACACCTCCATCCCTCACCAGGACATACAGTCCCTCTACACCTCCATCTCTCACCAGGACATACAGTCCCCCTACACCTCCATCCCTCACCAGGACATACAGTCCCTCTACACCTCCATCCCTCACCAGGACATACAATCCCTCTACACTTCCATCCCTCACCAGGACATACAGTCCCTCAACACCTCCATCCTTCACCAGGACATACAGTCCCTCTGCACCTCCATCCCTCACCAGGACAGACAGTCTCCCGACCTGGGCATTCTCAGCGAGCTAGGGAGCATCTGTGAATGATGGAGAAATCATGCTGGGTCAGGGAGCATCTGCAAATAAAGGAGATATAGTGACTGTCAGGGAGCGTCTGTAAAGGAAGGAGAAATGATGATGGTCAGGGAGCATTTGTAATTAAAGGAGAAATGGTGACAGGTCAGGGACTGTCCGTAAATGAAAGAGAAATGCTGACGCTCAGCTGGCGTCTGCAAATGAAGGAGCAATGATTACGGTCAGGGAGTGTCTGCAAATGAAGGATACATGGTGACAGGTCAGGGAGTGTCTGTAAATAAAGGAGAAATGATGACAGTAGGGAGTGTCTGTAAATGAAGGAGAAATGGTGATTGCCAGGGAGCGTCTGTAAGCGAAGGAGAAATGGTGATTGTCAGGGAGCGTCTGTAAATGAAGGAGAAATGGTGATGGTCAGGGAGCGTCTGTAAATGAAGGAGAACTGCTGATCGTCAGGGAGTGTCTGTAAATGAAGGAGAAATGGCGATCGGCATGGAGTGTCTGGAAATGAAGGAGAAATTGTGACGAGTAAGGGAATCATCTATAATTCAAGGAAAAATGGAGTCCAGTCAAGGAGAGTCTGTTGGAAAGGAGAAATGTCGATGGGCCAGGGACTAACTTGAAAATAAGAAGAAATGGTGATTGCTCAGGGAACATCGGAAAGGGACATAGATATGGAGGGAAATGCAGTCCCTCGACACATCCATCTCTCACCAGGACATACAGTCCCTCTACACCTCCATCCCTCACCAGGAAGTACAGTCCACCTACACCTCCATCTCTCACCAGGACATACAGTCCCTCTACACCTCCATCCCTCACCAGGACATACAGTCCCTCTACACCTCCATCTCTCACCAGGACATACAGTCCCTCTACACCTCCATCACTCACCAGGAAGTACAGTCCACCTACACCTCCATCTCTCACCAGGACATACAGTCCCCCGACACCACCATCCCTCACCAGGACATACAGTCCCTCTACACCTCCATCACTCACCAGGAAGTACAGTCCACCTACACCTCCATCTCTCACCAGGACATACAGTCCCCCGACACCACCATCCCTCACCAGGGCATACAGTCCGCCTACACCTCCACTTCTCATCAGGACATACAGTCCCTCCACACCTCCATCCCTCACCAGGACCAACAGTCACTCCACACATCCATCTCTCACCACAACATACAGTCCCTCTACACCTCCATCTCTCACCAGGACATACAGTCCCCCTACACCTCCATCCCTCACCAGGACATACAGTCCCCCTACACCTCCATCCCTCAACAGAACATACAGTCCCTCTACACCTCCATCTCTCACCAGGACATACAGTCCCTCTACACCTCCATCTCTCACCAGGACATACAGTCTCCCAACACCTCCATCTCTCACCAGGACATACAGTCCCTCTACACCTCCATCTCTCACCAGGACATACAGTCCCTCTACACCTCCATCCCTCACCAGGACATACAGTCCCTCCACACCTCCATCTCTCACCAGGACATACAGTCCCCCTACACCTCCATCCCTCACCAGGACCAACAGTCACTCCACACATCCATCTCTCACCATAACATACAGTCCCCCTACACCTCCATCCCTCACCAGGACATACAGTCCCCCTACACCTCCATCCCTCAACAGAACATACAGTCCCTCTGCACCTCCATCTCTCACCAGGACATACAATATCCCCAAACATCCATCTCTCACCAGGACAGACAGTCGCCCAACAGCTCCATCTCTCACCAGGACATACAGTCCCTCTACACCTCCATCTCTCACCAGGACATACAGTCCCTCTGCACCTCCATCTCTCACCAGGAAATACAGTCCCTCTACACCTCCATCTCTCACCAGGACATACAGTCCCTCTACACCTCCATCTCTCACCAGGACATACAGTCCCACTACACCTCCAACCCTCACCAGGACATACAGTCCCTCTACACCTCCATCCCTCACCAGGACATACAGTCCCTCTGCACCTCCATCCCTCACCAGGACAGACAGTCCCTCCACACCTCCATCCCTCACCAGGACATACAGTCCCTCTACACCTCCATCTCTCACCAGGACATACAGTCCCTCTACACCTCCATCACTCCACAGGACATACAGTCCCTCTACACCTCCATCTCTCACCAGGACATACAGTCCCCCTACACCTCCATCCCTCACCAGGACAGACAGTCCCTTCACACCTCCATCCCTCACCAGGACATACAGTCCCCCTACACCTCCATCTCTCTCCAGGACATACAGTCCCTCTACACCTCCATCTCTCACCAGGACATACAGTCCCTCTACACCTCCATCTCTCACCAGGACATACAGTCCCACTACACCTCCATCCCTCACCAGGACATACAGTCCCTCTACACCTCCATCCCTCACCAGGACAGACAGTCCCTCCACACCTCCATCCCTCACCAGGACATACAGTCTCCCAACACCTCCATCTCTCCCCAGGACATACAGTCCCTCTACACCTCCATCTCTCACCAGGACATACAGTCCCCCTACACCTCCATCTCTCATCAGGACATACAGTCCCTCTACACCTCCATCTCTCACCAGGACATACAGTCCCTCTACACCTCCATCCCTCACCAGGACACACAGTCCCTCTACACCTCCATCCCTCACCAGGACACACAGTCCCTCTACACCTCCATCTCTCACCAGGACATACAGTCCCTCTACACCTCCATCTCTCACCAGGACATACAGTCCCTCCACACCTCCATCTCTCACCAGGACATACAGTCCCTCTACACCTCCATCCCTCACCAGGACATACAATCCCTCTACACCTCCATCTCTCACCAGGACATACAGTCCCTCTACTCTTCCATCCCTCACCAATACATACAGTACCTCTGCACTTCCATCCCCCACCAATACATACAGTACCTCTACACCTCCATCTCTCACCAGTACATATAGTCTCCGACACCTCAATCCCTCACCAGGAAATGCTGACACTCCACAACTCCATCTCTCACCAGGACATACAGACCCCCTACACCTCCATCCCTCACCAGGACATACAGTCCCTCTACACCTCCATCCATCACAAGTACATATTATCTCCCCACCTGGGCCTTCTCAGCGAGTTAGGGAGCGTCTGTAAATGAAGGAGAAGTAATGACGGTCAGGACGCATCTGTGAATGATGGAGAAATCGTGCCGGGTCAGGGAGCATCTGTAAATGAAGGAGAAATGATAATGGTCAGGGAGCATTTGGAAATGAAGGAGAAATGGTGACAGTTCAGGGAGTGTCTGTAAATGAAAGAGAAATGCTGACGGTCAGGGAGCGTCTGTAAATGAAGGAGCAATAATCACGGTCAGGGAGTGTCTGTAAATGAAGGAGACATGGTGACAGGTCAGGGAGTGTCTGTAAATAAAGGAGAAATGATGACAGTAGGGAGTGTCTGTAAATGATGGAGAAATGGTGATGGTCAGGGAGCGTCTGTAAATAAAGGAGAAATGGTGATTGTCAAGGAGCGTCTGTAAATAAAGGAGAAATGATGACAGTAGGGAGTGTCTGTAAACGATGGAGAAATGGTGATGGTCAGCGAGCGTCTGCAAATAAAGGAGAAATGGCGATTGTCAGGGAGCGTCTGTAAATGAAGGAGAAATGGTGATGATCAGGGAGCGTCTGTAAATGAAGGATAACTGGTGATGGTCAGGGAGCGTCTGTAAATGAAGGATAACTGGTGATAGTCAGGGAGTGTCTGCAAATTAAGGAGAAATGGCGATCGGCAGGGAGTGTCTGTAAATGAAGGAGAAATTGTGACGAGTAACGTAATCATCTGTAATGCAAGGAGAAATGGAGACCAGTCAGGGAGCGTCTGTAATAAAGGAGAAATGTCGATGGTCCAAGGACTAACTTTAAAAGAAGAAATGGTGATTGCTCAGGGAACATCGGTAAAGAACGTAGATCTGGCAGGGCATACAGTTCCTCTACACCTCCATCTCTCACCAGGACATACAGTCCCCCTACAACTCCATCCCTCGCCAGGACATACAGTCCCTCTACACCTCCATGTCTCACCAGGACATACAGTCCCCCTACAACTCCATCCCTCACCAGGACATACAGTCCCTCTACACCTCCATCCCTCGCCAGGACATACAGTCCCCCGAAAACTCCATCCCTCGCCAGGACATACAGTCCCCCGAAAACTCCATCCCTCGCCAGGACATACAGTCCCCCGAAAACTCCATCCCTCGCCAGGACATACAGTCCCCCGAAAACTCCATCCCTCGCCAGGACATACAGTCCCCCGAAAACTCCATCCCTCGCCAGGACATAAAGTCCCCCGAAAACTCCATCCCTCGCCAGGACATACAGTCCCCCGAAAACTCCATGTCTCCCCATGACATTCAGTTCCCCCACATCTCCATGAGAACATAAGTACATAAGAAATAGGAGCAGGAGTAGGCCAATCGGCCCCTCAAGCCTGCTTCGCCATTCAATAAGATCATGGCTGATCTGATCCTAACCTTAAATCTAAATTCTTGTCCAATTTCCTGCCCGCTCCCCGTAACGCCTAATTCCCTTTACTTCTCGGGAAATGTCTATTTCTGTTTTAAATTTATTTAATTATGTAGCTTCCATAGCTTCCTGGGACAGCAAATTCCACAGACCTACTACCCTCTGAGTGAAGATGTTTCTCCGCATCTCAGTTTTGAAAGAGCAGCCCGTTATTCTAACATTATGCCCCCTAGTTCGAGTTTCACCCATTTTTGGGAACATCCTTACGGCATCCACCACAGTAAATACTGTCCCTCTACACCTCCATCCCTCACCATGACATACAGTCCCCCTACTCCTCCATCTCTCGCCATGATATATAGTCCCTCTGCACCTCCATCTCTCGCCAGGACATACAGTCCCTCTACACCTCCATCCCTCACCAGGAAATACAGTCCCTCTACACCTCCATCCCTAACCAGGACATACAGTCCCTCTACACCTCCATCCCTCACCAGGACAGAGAGTCACCCGACACCTCCATCTCTCACCAGGACATACAGTCCCTCCACACCTCCATCTCTCACCAGGACATACAGTCCCTCTACACCTCCATCCCTCACCAGGACATACAGTCCCTCCTCACCTCCATCTCTCACCAGGACATGCAGTCACCCTACACCTCCATCTCTCACCAGGACATACAGTCCCTCTACACCTCCATCTCTCACCAGAACATACAGTCACCCGACAGCTCCATCTCTCACCAGGACATACAGTCCCTCTGCACCTCCATCTCTCGCCAGGACATACAGTCCCTCTACACCTCCATCCCTCACCAGGACATACAGTCCCTCCACACCTCCATCCCTCACCAGGACATAGAGTCACCCGACACCTCCATCTCTCACCAGGACATACAGTCACCCGACACCTCCATCTCTCACCAGGACATACAGTCCCTCTACACCTCCATCTCTCACCAGGACATACAGTCCCTCTACACCTCCATCCCTCACCAGGACATACAGTCCCTCTACACCTCCATCCCTCACCAGGACATACAGTCCCTCTACACCTCCATCCCTCACCAGGACATACAGTCCCTCTACTCCTCCATCTCTCTCCAGGGCATACAGTCCCTCCACACCTCCATCTCTCACCAGGACATACAGTCCCTCTACACCTCCATCCCTCACCAGGACATACAGTCACCCGACACCTCCATCTCTCACCAGGACATACAGTCCCTCTACACCTCCATCCCTCACCAGGACATACAGTCACCCGACACCTCCATCTCTCACCAGGACATGCAGTCCCTCTACACCTCCATCCCTCACCAGGACATACAGTCCCTCTACACCTCCATCTCTCACCAGGACATACAGTCCCTCTGCACCTCCATCTCTCACCAGGACATACAGTCCCTCTACACCTCCATCCCTCACCAGGACATACAGTCCCTCTACACCTCCATCTCTCACCAGGACATACAGTCCCTCTACACCTCCATCTCTCACCAGGACATACAGTCCCTCTGCACCTCCATCTCTCACCAGGACATACAGTCCCTCTACACCTCCATCCCTCACCAGGACATACAGTCCCTCTGCACCTCCATCTCTCACCAGGACATACAGTCCCTCGACA
This sequence comes from Heptranchias perlo, assembly GCF_035084215.1. Taxonomy (NCBI): domain Eukaryota; kingdom Metazoa; phylum Chordata; class Chondrichthyes; order Hexanchiformes; family Hexanchidae; genus Heptranchias; species Heptranchias perlo. The sequence continues at coordinate 971,391 of NW_027139581.1, read as the reverse complement.
CCTCCATCTCTCACCAGGACATACAGTCCCTCCAAACCTCCATCTCTCACCAGGACATATAGTCCCTCCACACCTCCATCTCTCACCAGGACATACAGTCCCTCCACACCTCCATCTCTCACCAGGACATACAGTCCTTCTACACCTCCATCTCTCACCAGGACATACAGTCCCCCTACACCTCCATCCCTTGCCAGGACATAAAGTCCCTCTACACCTCCATCTCTCACCAGGACATACAGTCCCTCTACACCTCCATCCCTTTCCAGGACATACAGTCACCCGACACCTCCATCTCTCACCATGACATACAGTCCCTCTGCACCTCCATCTCTCAACAGGACATACCGTCCCTATACACCTCCATACCTCACCAGGAAATACTGTCACTCTACACCTCCATCTCTGACCAGGACATACAGTCGCCCGACACCTCCATCTCTCACCAGGACATACAGTCCCTCTGCACCTCCATCCCTCACCAGGACATACAGTCCCTCTACACCTCCATCCCTCACCAGGACATACAGTCCCTCTGCACCTCCATCCCTCACCAGGACATACAGTCCCCCTACACCTCAATCTCTCACCAGGACATACAGTCCCTCCGCACCTCCATCCCTCACCAGGACATACAGTCCCTCTACACCTCCATCTCTCACCAGGACATACAGTCCCCTCTGCACCCCGCCCTTGAATTTCAGTTTGTTCATCTCATATTAAATTGAAAAGCATTGTTTACGATCCCTGTGTCACGTCGACAAAAGGATGTACAGATATTACTGGGCAATATACCGAGCTGAGGATATTCCAGACCCTCCCCCACTCTATTAATGAGGGTGTTGGAACAAGCCGGGTAATCAGCACAGTGATTGTCTGATTGATCAGATTTAGGACTCTACGAATAACCTTTGACCTTTCCAACCATTATGGAATCGCCCAGATTGAGTCTGAGCCGGACGATAAATCTCCCGATCTTTGAGGGCACTATATTCAGTCGGAATGAAGACTTTAAAGGTATAATTCATTGTCACCTTGCACTTCAACTGGATTCAACAGATGATCACATTCTGATCTTGCTGTGTGTAAATTGGCGGCCGCATTTCCTACATTAAAGCGGGGACCAAAATTCAAAATTATTAATTGGCTCGAAAGCCCCTTGCGATGTCCTGAGGCGTTTTATAAATGCAAATTCTTACTTTTTTTCGAACAACTATATTTAGATTCTCCGCTACTCAACGTAACAACTCCGGTTACTTGAATCATTCTCAACATTCACGACTTATTCACTTTCATTCAGATTAAATTACTGACTCCGTCTTATGGACGACGAACCCAGAACTGACAATTGTTCCATGACCAACCCATGTGAGTGTGGAACTGAACCCGGTCAGAGTCAGCACCTTCAGGGGGAGGAGAGAGAGGGGAACCAGTGAGTGTAGAACTGAACCCAGTCAGAGTCAGCACCTTCAGGGGAGGAGAGAGAGGGGAACCAGTGAGTGTAGAACTGAACCCAGTCAGAGTCACCACCTTCAGGGGAGGAGAGAGAGAGGAATCAGTGAGTGTAGTACTGAACCCAGTCAGAGTCAGCACCTTCAGGGGAGGAGAGAGAGGGGAATCAGTGAGTGTGGAACTGAACCCAGTCAGAGTCAGCACCTTCAGGGGAGGAGAGAGAGGGGAATCAGTGAGTGTGGAACTGAACCCGGTCAGAGTCAGCACCTTCAGGGGTGGCTTGAAACTCGGAGAAGGAAATATTTTGGAGATGGTGCGATGGGTTTGGATTTAAGCACAGGGAGGAGGGACAATGTGTTGGACGCCGATTTTCAGTCTGGGTAATGAGCAGGAAGAATATTCTGTAGAAACTAGAATTGTCTGTTCTGAATTTCTATCCTGCATTTATCCTGATGACTTTTGTAAACTCCTTTTACAGGGTATTAGAAGGGGAGGATTTGCAGACGGGAAACTCAAACCAAACATCACGTCAAGATCTGACAGAATCCCTCGATTCATCAGGACCTGAATATCATTCGCCTTTGAATGTGAAAGGAGAAATGTTTGTCTGTTCTGTCTGTGGGAAAAGATCAAACATCAGTGTGACTGGAAAATCACCGAGACACACACATCCGAGTGAGAGTGTTCCAGTGCACTGAGTGTGGAAAGAGCTTTAACCAGTTACACAGTCTGAAAAAACATCGCACCATTCACAGCGGGGAGAAACCGTCCACGTGTTCTGTGTGTGGACGAGGCTTCAACTGATCGTCCAACCTGGAGAGACACAAGGACACCCGGACCACGGAGAAACCGTGGAAATGTGGGGACTGTGGGAAGGGATTCAATTACCCGTCCCAGCTCGAAACTCATCAGCGTGATCACACTGGGGAGAGGCCGTTCACCTGCTCCGTGTGTGGGAAGGGATTCACTCGTTCATCCCACCTCACTGTGCACCGACTTGTTCACACTGATAAAGGACCCTTTAAATGTTCTGACTGTGAGAAGAGATTTTAAAGCAAAAGGAATCTGCAGAGACACCAACGTATTCACACTGGAGAGGCTGTTTTAAATGTTCTGAGACACCAGTGAGTTCACCTGTGATGCAGGGGTTGGATTCTGCTGTTATTTCTGCTGTTAATCACATCCAGGACTGAACTGTGTTCATTCTGACAGTTGGGGTTTGTTTCTGCTGATGTTAATAACCCCTATAACTGGGCTGGAGTTTAATATTCTGGATACACGGCAAATAAATCAGCTTTGTTTTAAACACCTTGTTGTCGATTTTTGCATTTCCCACTTGAGTGTTTAGCATCACCTGACTGGAGCTCAGAAAGGACAATCTCGGGGGAGGATCGTCCGGTGGGAACAGAACTTCAGCCCGGACACAGTCCTTCAGGGCCACACTGAGAGGGGCAAACGGCACTTTGGGATTTCTCGCCTCTCTTCACTGACAGCAAAGTCACCGTGAGGGTCCTGGCAAGGGGCTCACAGAGCACCCGTCCCATCTCTTCAAACACCCTTGGGTGGATATCATCTGGACCTGGAACACAATCTATTTTGAGATTTGTTCTTTTATCCAAGATGACATCCGTTTCTATTTTAATATTTCTGATGTTATAGTTGACAGAACATCCCACAGAATGAAACAGGGCCAATAAGGAAAAAAGTACTCCTTAAAATTCCTCTTTGGTTGTTCTCTGTTATTAAACCCATTTAAAATAAATGGGATAAATTCTGCATTAAAATAGCAGAGGGAGGAGTTCACAGGCTGGGAGAATTATCCACGAGTCATTTGATCTCCAGATAAAGAAGGACCTGCAGTGTGTTTCCAGAATTCCCTGTTTTATTAATGTGTGCGGGTAAGACACCAGGATAACGAAAAATACACGACCTGGACCATCCCCGGGACATCCCTGGCGGTGGGGGTGGTGTTGGGAGGGGTGGTCATTACGATTGACAGTTGCTCCGGGAAGAGAAGATCTTTGGAAATGATGGTGGACAATTGTGGTAATAATAGTCAACGTTTTTCCAGCTACGTCAGAAGTCAGAAGACCGTTAATAAGATTTTGAATCACTGAAGGACAGTTCCGGACAGATTCAAACAGATTCCCAAGCTATGACAGAGCTGTTAAATGATTATTTCACATCAGTCTCCACTCGTGTGAATGATGCTCAGATTCCAGCTGTGGGATCTGGTGTCGACAATAACATCAGAAATATTAAAATTAGATCATAAGAACATAAGAAATAGGAGCAGGAGTAGGCCAACTGGCCCCTCGAGCCTGCTCCGCCATTCAATCAGATCATGGCTGATCTGATCGTAACCTCAAATCTAAATTCATGTCCAATTTCCTGCCCGCTCCCCATAACCCCTAATTCCCTTTACTTCTAGGAAACTGTCTGTTTCTGTTTTAAATTTATTTAATGATGTAGCTTCCAAAGCTTCCTGAGGCAGCAAATTCCACAGGCCGACCACCCTCTGAGTGAAGAAGTTTCTCCTCATCTCAGTTTTGAAAGAGCAGCCCCTTATTCTAAGATTATGCCCCCTAGTTCTAGTTTCACCCATCTTTGGGAACATCCTTCCTGCATCCACCCGATCAAGCCCCTTCACAATCCTATATGTTTCAATAAGATCGCCTCTCATTCTTCTGAACTCCAATGAGTAGAGTCCCAATCAACTCAACCTCTCCTCATATGTCCGCCCCCTCATCCCCGGGATTAACCGAGTGAACCTTCTTTGTACTGCCTCGAGAGTAAGTATGTCTTTTCTTAAGTATGGAGACCAAAACTGTATGCAGTATTCCAGGTGTGGTCTCACCAATACCTTATATAACTGCAGCAATACCTCCCTGTTTTTATATTCTATCCCCCTAGCAATAAAAGCCAACATTCCGTTGCCCTTCTTGATCACCTGCTGCACCTGCATACTAACTTTTTGATTTTTTTGCACTAGGACCCCCAGATCACTTTGTACTGCAGTACTTTAGAAAGTGATGTCATCTTGTATAAAATAGGAAATCTCAGAATAGATTGTGCTCCAGACCCTGATGATATCCACCCAAGGGTGTTTAAAGAGATGGGACGGGTGCTCTGTGAGCCCCTTCCCTGGATCTTCAACAGCTCAATAGAGTCAGGGATTGTTCCCTGAGATTGGAAGGTAACTCACGTCGTTCCCATTCTCAAAAAAGGGAACATTCTGGTCACGAATGCTCCTGTCTTGTTTGACTTCCTGTACTCCTAATCTGTTTTGCATCCACAACTGTCTGCCGCAGTGATTATTAGCGATAAACCACAAGCACATCGCACTCTCTGCTGCACACTCCTTGTAAGCATTATCTCTGGTGTCAGCTGTGACTCAGTGGGTAGCTCTCTCGCCTCTGAGTCAGAGGGTTGTGAGTTTAAGTCCCACTCCAGAGACTTGAACACATAATCCAGGATGACACTCGCAGTGCCAGTACTGAGGGAGTGCTGCACTGAAGGAAGTCCCGTCTTTCGAATGAGTCATTAATCCGAGGCCCCATCTGACCTCTCGGGTATCCTTTGATCGTGAAAGGCGCCATTTCAATGCAAGTCTTTCTTTCTTTCTGTGTCCTCTACAATGGGGAGGAAAACTGCAAGAAGAGGGAGAAAGAGGAGCCCGTTCTTCTCATTGCAACCTGCGAGCTTTACCCTGTAACCTTTACTCTTCAGATCGATTCACTCCCTTGTTTAATTTATCAAATTAAGTTTATTTTCTTTTTAATTTAGTTTTACGCAATATGTTACTGAGCCCACATTCCGACAAATGAAGAAAACAGAAGAGATAATCACCACCAACCACCTGCCTGTCGACTTGTGACGTTACACTGCAGTTTGGTTTCGTTGTTGCAGTGACCCGCTCTCGGTCCCCCTCCCCCCGGTACGCTCCTCTCCGCTGACTAATCAAATGCAGCTCACCCCTTACTGCACCGAATCCCCAATTTATAGACTCGATCGAAACCAGACTCCGTCAATAGCTGCTACTCCGTGCGTTCGTAAAACCCTTCTGAATTTATGCTCGCTCGAATGCCAATCACTTGAGTCAGCCCCAGCTGACAGTAGATTACCAGTTCTAACCAGTCATCTAATTAACTAGGTGACCAACTGACAGTTCAGGCTGCTTGTTCACCATGCAACTGAAAACTGCACGTTAAGATTAAATTTGAGTGAAATGCTTGATGCCAAACTTAGTCAAATTTTAGATAAAGATCAAACCAGAAAAATCCCCTCACTCACAAAATTCCCAATTATCGACTCTGTCGAATCCAGACTCTGTTGATAACTGCTGCTCCGTGCTCCCTCACTCGAACTGCTGGTCAGGATTGAGGACTGGGGTTGGAGTCGTCGTTAGGGCTGATGGGTAGGATTGAGGATTGGGGTTTGTGGTGAGGGCTGGTGGTCAGGATTGTGGATTGGGGTTAGTGGTTTGAGCTGGTGGTTAGGATTGAGGATTGGGGTTAGTAGTTCGGGCTGGTGGGTAGGATTAAGGATTGGGCTTAGTGGTTGAGACTGGTGGTTAGGATTGTGGATTGGGGTTAGTGGTTTGAGCTGGTGGTTAGGATTGAGGATTGGGGTTAATAGTTCGGGCTGGTGGGTAGGATTAAGGATTGGGCTTAGTGGTTGAGACTGGTGGTTAGGATTGAGGATTGGGGTTAGTGGTTGGGACTGGTGGTCAGGATTGAGGATTGGGGTTAGTGGTTTGGGCTGGTGGTTAGGATTGAGGATTGGGGTTAGTGGTTTGGGCTGGTGGTCAGGATTGAGGATTGGGGTTAGTGGTTTGGGCTGGTGGTTAGGATTGAGGATTGGGGTTAGTAGTTCGGGCTGGTGGGTAGGATTAAGGATTGGGCTTAGTGGTTGAGACTGGTGGTTAGGATTGAGGATTGGGGTTAGTGGTTGGGACTGGTGGTCAGGATTGAGGATTGGGGTTAGTGGTTTGGGCTGGTGGTTAGGATTGAGGATTGGGGTTAGTGGTTTGGGCTGGTGGTCAGGATTGAGGATTGGGGTTAGTGGTTTGGGCTGGTGGTTAGGATTGAGGATTGGGGTGAGTAGCTCGGGATGGTGGTCAGGATTGAGGATTGGGGTTAGTGGTTCGGGATGGTGGTCAGGATTGAGGATTGGGGTTATAGGTTCGGGCTGGTGGTCAGGATTGAGGATTGGGGTTAGTGGTTCGGGATGGTGGTCAGGATTGAGGATTGGGGTTAGTAGCTCGGGATGGTGGTCAGGATTGAGGATTGGGGTTAGTGGTTTGGTTTGGTGGTCAGGATTGAGCTTGGTCATGGAGAAAGTTTTGAAAGAGCGTCTTAAAGGAGGAGAGAGAGACAGAGCCGTTTTGGAAGAGAATTCCAGAGCTTAGGGCCTCTGAAGGCGCGGCTGCTGTTAAGGACAGCATTTATTCTCCATCCCTAATTGCCCTTGAGAAGGTGGTGGTGAGCCGCCTTCTTGAACCGCTGCAGTCCATGTGGTGAAGGTTCTCCCGCAGTGCTGTGGTTAGTGGTTAGAGCGGGTGTGTCGGATTGAGGTTGTGGAGGTCATGGGTTTGGGAGGTGCTGTCGAAGAAGCCTTGGCGAGTGCATTCTGCAGATGGTACACACTGCAGCCACGGTGCTTCTGTGGGGAAGGGAGTGAGCATTTAGGGTGGTGGATGGGGTGCCATTCAAGCGGGCTGCTTTGTCCTGTATGGTGTCGAGCTTCTTGAGCGTTGTTAGAGCTACACTGATCCAGGCAAGTGGAGAGTATTCCATCACACTCCTGACTTGTGCCTTGTAGATGGTGCAAAGACTTTGGCGAGTCAGGAGGTGAGTCATTCGCCGCAGAATACCCAGCCTCTGATCTGCTTTGTAGCCACAGTATTATATGGCTGGTCCAGTTAAGATTCTGGTCAATGGTGACCCCCAGGATGTTGATGGTGGGGGAATCGGCGATTGTAATGCTGTTGAATGTCAAGGCGAAGTAGTTAGACTCTCTCTTGTTGGAGATGGTCATTGCCTGGCACTTGTCTGACGCGAATGTTACTTGCCTCTGATCAGACAAGCCTGGATGTTCTCCAGCTCTTGCTGCATGCGGGCTCGGACTGCTTCCAAATCGGAGAGGTTGCGAATCGAACTGAACATTGTGCAATCTTCAGCGAACATCCCCACTTCTGACCTTATGATGGAGGGAAGGTCATTGGAAGGTCTTACGGAATAAAGAACGACAAGGGGGAAGATCCTGTCTCTTTCATTCTGTTTTACAGATGTTTTTTGTTATCAGTGTACTGTCTCTTTAAGAAGCCGGTTGACTGTTACTGCCCCTTTAAAAAGTCTGATGAATGTTACTGTCCCTTAAAAAAGTCTGATGAATGTTACTCTCCCTATAAAAGCCTGGTGAATGTTTTCCCAACTGTTAACACCAATTACATTATGTTCTGTGTTTTTAATGTATTAATTAGACCTGTGTTATTCCCCCATTACTCCCTGCTCTCTGTCCTGAATTGATTCATTTTACTAACTAATGTTGAAATCTTTGCTCCGCCCCACAGGGTTCCATCTGTTTGAACCACAACAGAAAGGGCCAGTTTTCTCCCGGAGTTTGAGATCAATCAGGTTTCAAAATGTTGCAGAGTTTCAGCCAATGAGGGAGAGCCCGGCTCAGTCCCGCCCACTCGGTGCCGCAAGTCCCGCCCCTCACTCACTCCCATCGGTTGGAGGACCCGGTGCACGCAAGGTCCTCCAGCCCCGCCCCCGCTCTTCCTATTGGCCCGGAGCCCCCGTCAATCACCCGGTCAGTGTGAGCTGAGCATGCGCGGCGGGCGGGTGGCGACTGAGGGAGAGGCGGAGGGGAAAGAGCTGGAGAGAGCGGGTTAATAAAGGGCGGGGATCGCAGGGCCCAGAAACACCGAGTGTAGGGCCCAGGGCCCGAGAGAAAACAGGCGGCATTATCCCCCCTCCACTACCCGCCCTCCATTCTCCCCCCTCCACTACCCCCCCTCCATTCTCCCCCCTCCACTACCCGCCCTCCATTCTCCCCCCTCCATTATCCCCCCTCCATTCTCCCCCCTTTCCCCCCGTTCTTGACCCGCCGGTTCCCGGTTTCGCTCAAGCGGAAACGCAACGAGCGGCCCATGGTCCCCGCGCATGCGCCAAACTGCGGGACAGTCTGGGAGCGTCTGTAAACGAAAGAAAAATAACGAGGGTCAGGGAGCGTCTGTAAATGAAGGAAAAATGGTGACGGTCAGGGAGCGTCTGTAAATGAAGGAGAAATGGTGAAGGTAAGGGAGCGTCTGTAAATAAAGGAGAAAAAGTGAAGGGTCAGGGAGTGTCTGGAAATAAAAGTGAAATGGTGATGATCTGGGAGTGTCTGCAAGTGAAGGTGAAATCATGATGCATCAGGCAACGTCTGTAAATGAAAGAAAACTAATAATGTGTCAAGGACATTTGTAAATGAAGGAGAATTCATGCTGGAGCAGGCAGCTTCTGCAAATGAAGGAAAAATCATGGGTCAGTGATCGTCTATAAACGAAGAGAAATGGAGACGAGTCAGGGGGTGTTAGAGAATCATACTTACCTATTTAACACGCAGGTTAAAAATCAACATAACAACAATATAAAGACAAATCATCAGCAATATTATATCAGCGCTTTTCATCAGTTCACTTCAAGGCAGTTTGCAAAACTCTGTTGCCAGTCTGATTAACCCTTTCCTTAAAGAGAGACAACTCCTGCTACGTCCCCCTCGACCATGTCCCCACCACTGAAGATCATCAATTCTCAGACCGTTACTGACCTCATCTCTTCAGGAGGAGAAACCAGTCATTATAGAACTGAACCCAGTCAGAGTCAGCACCTTCAGCGCAGGAGAGAGAGGGGAACCAGTGAGTGGAGAACTGAGCCCAACCAGAGTCAGCACCTTCAGGGGAGGAGAGAGGGAGGGGAACCAGTGAGTGTAGAATTGAACCCAGCCAGAGTCAGCACCTTCAGGGGAGGAGAGAGAGGGGAACCAGTGAGTGTAGAACTGAACCCAGTCAGAGTCAGCACCTTCAGGGGAGGAGAGAGAGGGGAACCAGTGAGTGTATAACTGAACCCAGCCAGAGGAGTGGGAGTGAGAAAACTGGATATGGAGTAAGGAATTTAGAAATTATGCGTTGGGTTTGGATTTCAGCATAGGGAGGAGGGAGAGTTTGTGGGACGGGGTTTTACAGCTTTAGGGGAACAAGAGATGAAAGAATGTTCCATAGAAACTAGAATTGTCTGTTCTGAATTTCTATCCCGTATTAACAGTGATGACTTTTGTAAACTCCTTTTACAGTGCATTAGAAGGGGAGGATTTACAGACCAGAAACTCAAATCAAATATCATGTCAAGATCTGACAGAGTCACTCGATTCATCAGGACCTGAATATCATCGGCCTTTGAGTATGGAAGGAAAATGCACCATTCACAGAGGGGAGAGGCCGTGGAAATGTGGGGACTGTGGGAAGGGATTCAATTGCCCGTCCCAGCTCGAAACTCATCGACGCAGTCACACTGGGGAGAGGCCGTTCATCTGCTCCGTGTGTGGGAAGGGATTCACGAAATCATCCCACCTCATTGAACACAAATTTGTTCACATTGATAAGAGACCGATTAAATGTTCTGACTGTGAGAAGAGCTTTAAAAACACAAAGGATCTTTTGACACACCAGCGAGTTCACACTGGGGAGAGACCGTTCACCTGCTCCGTGTGTGAGAAGCGATTCACTCAGTCTTGCCACCTGCTGACACACCAGCGAGTTCACACTGCAGAGAGGCCGTACCTCTGCTCTGTGTGTGGGAAGGGATTCACTCAGGCTTCCAACCTGTTGAGACACCAGCGAGTTCATACTGGGGAGAGGCCGTTCACCTGCTCCGTGTGTGGAAGCAAATTCAGTTTTTCAGCCAGCCTCAGTAAACACCAACTTGTTCACACCAATAAGAGACCCTTTAAATGTTCTGACTGTGAGAAGAGCTTTAAAAGCACTAAGCATCTGCTGAAACACCAACGTACTCACACTGGGGAGAGGCCGTTCACCTGCTCCGCATGTGGGAAGGGATTCACTCAGTCATCCCACTTGCTGAGACACCAGCGACTTCACACTGGGGAGAAGCCGTTCACCTGCTCCGTGTGTGGGAAGGGATTCACACAGTCATCGCACCTCCTGTCACACCAGCGAGTCCACAAGTGACTGCAGTGGTTGGATTCTGCTGTTATTGCCGCTGTTCATCACATCCAGGACTGAACCATGTTCATTTTCGCAGTTGGTGATTGTTTCTGCTGATGTTAATGACATGTAGCCGTGGTATCCAGGGAAGGGATCGGTAACACGCTGCAATGTAATATTTTGATACATGTGAAATAAATCAGCTTTGCTTCAAACACACAGTTTGTCAAGTCCTTGAGTTCTCCAAGGTGAGAGGAGACTATTTGACGTCCTGTTACCCACTGTTCCATTTTTGGATCTTTCTCCTTTCTAACTCTGGATTATTTCAGTTCTCATACCTTCAGTTACTCTCATGGACAAGTCCCAGCTCCCCATACCTCCCAGATTCCTTCTCCTAACATCAGTATCCAGGGAAGGTATCGGTAACAGGCTCGGGATCTCTAAACACTAAACACAGTCTGTTAATTACTCCACTGTAGGGGTGAGGGCTGTAACAGGTGAGTGTGATCCCCTCCCCAACCAATGTGTGACGCTTCTGCAGTCAAATATCCTGCTGCCACTCACTGTCCCGACTCAAGGGTGAAGAGTTGCCACTTAACTGGTCTTGGAGCTTGACCACAGCCTGTGGATCTGTGACCCAAGTGGAAGTCGGCACCTTCAGTCGTGGTGAGAAACCCTCTGTGAGCAGAGTGAGAATAAAATAAATGAGGCACTGGGACCCTGAAGCCCCGCCCACTCATTGTTCCTGATCGCTGGGACACTGAAGCCCCGCCCACTCTTTGTTCCCGGTCGCTGGGACCCTGAAGCCCCGCCCACTCTTTGTTCCTGGTCACTGGGACCCTGAATCCCCGCCCACTCTTTGTTCCCTGTCGCTGGGATCCGAAAGCCCCGCCCACTCTTTGTTCCTGGTCGCTGGGACCCTGAAGCCCCGCCTACTCTTTGTTCCTGGTCGCTGGGATCCTAAAGCCCCGCCCACTCTTTGTCCCCACTCACGGGGAGCCTGGAGCCCCGCCCACTGTCTGTTCCTGTACCAGGAAGGCTGCGCATGCGCAATTCTGCTGACAAACGTCCTGACCTTCCTCTACAAAAATGGCGGTGGGAGACCCGCGCCTGTTATCGGAGAATGAGGCTCACGGCTTCAATCCTGTGAACACGGCCGCTCCGATGGAATCTGAGGCCGCGCTCTATCTTTATAAACCCTGCGGCGTGGGCTTCCCCGGTTTATTAATCTCCTGCCCCCGGGCTCTTTTACCTCCACCAGACCCGCGGCTCCGGACAGAAGTCACTCTCGCGCCTGCGCGTTGGACTCCTTTAATAGGGAATAGGGCGTATTCGCATTCGCGCTGCACTCTGGGTAACGCGGACCGCCATTGAAACCATTTTATTGGCGATTGCTTTGATCGGCGGGGTTCGGGGGGACGGTGGGGGAAACGGGGGGATCAGCGAAAATAAATGGAACTTGATCGGAACATTGGAGCCCGGGGCTCGGCCGCCACATGGAGCGGTCTCCGCCCCGCGCCAGGCTCGCTGGGCCGCCATTAACCGGAAGCAACAGGAGACTGTCGCCATTCTTAAAGGGACAGTGAGCGGACTGTCTCTGCCGTTGGCAGTTAAAGTGCTCCCTTCGACTCCAGGTTGTGTTTTAGTGGTAGTGAAACGCACAGTGCTTCTCCTCAACCGTGGGGCTGAGGCGGATCTTTAAAGGGACAGTGGTTCCCTTCTTTTACATAGAATTACTTCGAGATGACAGCAGAGAAACAGGCCATTCGACCCAACTGGTCGAAGCCGGTGATAATGCTCCACACGACCCTCCTCCCTGCATCATTTAACTCCTTCCTGTGCATGTTTATTGTTAAAGGTACAGTGCCACTTCTTACCTGTTGGAGTGGTGCAAATATTTAAAGGGACAGTGACTCCACTTTCTGTATATATTTATAGTTAAAGGTACAGTGCACCTCCTGACCTGTGGCAGTTGGCGGGATTTCAGGGTCTCTGTTCCCAACCTGGTTCAAGTCACCAGAAGACAAAATCATTGACTCATTTGATGTGTTCTCACGCTGCACACAGGGGTTTCTCATCGTTCTCTGAGCTCCTCCCCTCAAGCTGCTGACACGCGCTGGGGTGACAGTCTGATTCCCAGAGATTTCTGAAGTAACAACCCCAGGGTCGACTTCCATTTTAAAGTCCCGAGGGTTAGAATCCCCATCTACACTCCCAGGGTTAGAATCCCCATCTACACTCCCAGGGTTAGAATCCCCATCTACACTCCCAGGGTTAGAATCCCCATCTGCACTCCCAGGGTTAGAATCCCCATCTGCACTCCCAGGGTTAGAATCCCCATCTACACTCCTAGGGTTAGAATCCCCATCTACACTCCCAGGTTTAGAATCCCCATCGACACTCCCAGGGTTCGAATCCCCATCTACACTCCCAGGGTTAGAATCCCCATCGACACTCCCAGGGTTAGAATCCCCATCTACACTCCCAGGGTTTGAATCCCCATCGACACTCCCAGGGTTAGAATCCCCATCTGCACTCCCAGGGTTAGAATCCCCATCTACACTCCCAGGGTTAGAATCCCCATCGACACTCCCAGGGTTAGAATCCCCATCTACACTCCCAGGGTTCGAATCCGCATCTGCACTCCCAGGGTTAGAATCCCCATCTACACTCCCAGTGTTAGAATCCCCATCGACACTCCCAGTGTTAGAATCCCCATCGACACTCCCAGGATTAGAATCCCCATCTGCACTCCCAGGGTTAGAATCCCAATCTACACTCCCAGGGTTAGAATCCCCATCGACACTCCCAGGGTTAGAATCCCCATCTACACTCCCAGGGTTAGAATCCCCATCGACACTCCCAGTGTGAGAATCCCCATCTACACTCCCAGGGTTAGAATCCCCATCTTCACTCCCAGGGTTAGAATCCCCATCTCCACTCCCAGGGTTAGAATCCCAGTGTACAATCCCAGTGTTAGAATCCCAATGTACAGTCCCAGGGTTAGAATCCCACAGGAACGTAGGAACAGGAGTAGGCCATTCAGCCCCTTGTGCCTGCTCCGCCATTTGATAAGATCATGGCTGATCTGTGATCTAACTCCATATACCTGCCTTTGGCCCATATCCCTTAATACCTTTGGTTGCCAAAAAGCTATCTATCTCAGATTTAAATTTAGAAATTGAGCTAGTATCAATTGCCGTTTGCGGAAGAGAGTTCCAAACTTCTACCACCCTTTGTGTGTAGAAATGTTTTCTAATCTCACTCCTGAAAGGTCTGGCTCTAATTTTTAGACTGTGCCCCCTCCTCCCAGAATCCCCAACCAGCGGAAATAGTTTCTCTCTATCCACCCTATCTGTTCCCCTTAATATCTTATAAACTTCGATCAGATCACCCCTTAACCTTCGAAACTCGAGAGAATACAACCCCAATTTATGTAATCTCTCCTCGTAACTTAACCCTTGCATTCCAGGTATCATTCCAGTAAACCTACGCTGCACTCCCTGCAAGGCCAATATGTCCTTCCGAAGGAGCGGTGCCCAGAAGTGCTCACAGTGCTCCAGGTGTGGTCTAACCAGGGTGTTGTACAGCTGCAGCATAACTTCTGCCCCCTTGTACTCTAGTCCTTTAGATATAAAGGCCAGCATTCTATTAGCCTTCTTGATTATTTTCTGCACCTGTTCATGACACTTCAATGATCTATGTACCTGAACCCCAAAGTCCCTTTGGAGATCCACTGTTTTTAACTTTTTACCATTTGGAAAGTACCCTGTTCTATCCTTTCTTGATCCAAAGTGGATGACCTCACATTTGTCTACATTGAATTCCATTTGCCACGATCCCCATGTACAGTCCCAGTGTTAGAATCCCCGTGTACAGTCCCAGGGTTAGAATCCCCGTGTACAGTCCCAGGGTTAGAATCCCCATGCACAGTCCCAGGGTTAGAATCCCCGTGTACAGTCCCAAGGTTAGAATCTCTTTATACAGTGCAGAGGGTGCAGTCGGAAAATGTCTGCCTGCGTGTGTAAATTGTCTTCAGTCGGTTGTATCTGTGTGTAGCATGCTTGTAATTTCCTTCTGTGTCTCGAATGTGTGTTGTTTGTGTGTAGTTTGAGTGTGTAATTTGTGTCTGTGTGTCGTGTGTGTGTACTATGTGTAGTTTGTGTGTCTAATATGTGTCTGTGTAGTGTGTCGTATTTTTGTGTGTAGTTTGTGTCTGTGTTTGTTTGTTTACAGTTTGTGTCTGTGTGTAATCTGCCTGTGTTGTTTGTATGTGTGTAATTTCTGACCGTTTGTAGCATGTGTGTTGTTTGTATGTGTGAGTTAGGTATTTTTCATTCGTTCATGGGATGTGGGTGTCGCTGGAGGGCCAGCATTTATTGCCCATCCCGAATTGCCCTTGAGAAGGTGGTGGTGAGCCGCCTTCTTGAACCATGCAGTCCATGTGGTGAAGGTTCTCCTACAGTGCAGCTAGGAAGGGAGTTCTAGGATTTTGACGCAGCGACGATGAAGGAACAGCGATATATTTCCAAGTCGGAATGGTGTGTGACTTGGAGGGGAACTTGCAGGTGGTGTTGTTCCCATGTGCCTGCTGCTCTTGTCCTTCCAGGTGGTAGAGGTCATGGGTTTGGGAGGTGCTGTCGAAGAAGCCTTGGCGAGTTGCTGCAGTGCATCCTGTGGATGGTACACACTGCAGCCACAGTGCGCCGATGGTGAAGGGAGTGAATGTTTAGGGAGGTGGATGAGATGCCAATCAAGCGGGCTGCTTTGTCCTGGATGGTGTCGAGCTTCTTGAGTGTTGTTGGAGCTGCACTCGTCCAGGCAAGTGGAGAGTATTCCATCACACTCCTGACTTGTGAACTGGGAACTGAGGTTAAGGGATATGTCAGTCGAGATGCAGTGGCAGACATTTAATGGGATATTTCATAACACTCAGCAAAGATACATTCCAGTGAGAAAGAAAGACTCTCGGGGAAGGACGTACCATCCGTGTCCAACTAAGGAAGTTAAAGATAGTATCAAATTGAATGAAAAAGCATACAATTCCGCAAAGATTAGTGACAGGTCAGAAGATTGGTCAAAATATTAAAAAACAGCAAAGAATGACTAAAAGAATAATGAGGGAGAGATTGGAGTACTGGAGAAAGCGAGCTAGAAATATAATAACAGATAGTAAGAGTTTCCACAGGTATTTAAAAAGAAGAGTAAGTAAAGTGAATGTTGGTCCTCCAGAGAGTGAGTCTGGGGAATTAATAATGGAGAATAAGGAAATGGTGGATGAATTGAACAGATATTTTGCGTCCGTCTTCACTGGAGAGGATACAAATAACATGCCAGAAATAATTGTGGATCAAGAGGTGAAAGGGAGGGAGGAACTTAAAACATTTACAATCACCAGGGAAAGGGTTTTGAAAAAAATATAAGATCTAAAAGCTGATAAGTTCCTCGGTCCTGACGGACTTTATCCGAGGGTATTAAAAGAAATGGCTGCAGAGATAGTTGGTGCATTGGTATTAATTTTCCAAAATTCCCTAGGTTCTGGAAGGGTCCCATCAGATTGGAAAATAGCGAATATAACTCCTCTATTCAAGAAAGGAAGGAGACAGAAAGCCGGAAACTACAGGCCAGTTTGCTTAACATCTGTCATGGGGAAAATGCGAGAATCTATTATTAAGGAGGTTCTAGCAGGGCACTTAGAAAATCTCAATGCAATCAGGCAGAGTCAACACGGCTTTGTGAAAGGGAAATCGTGTTTGACTAATTTATTAGAGTTCTTTGAGAAAGTAACAAGCAACGTGGAAAAAGGGGACCCTGTGGATGTGGTGTACTTGGAGATCCAGAAGGCTTTTGACAAGGTGCCACACCAAAGGTGACGACACAAAATAAGAACTCATGGTGTAGGGGGTAACATATTTGCACGGATAAAGGATTGGTTAGCTAACAGGAAACAGAGAGTCGGCATAAATGGGTCATTTTCAGGTTGGCAAGATGTAACAAGTGGAGTGCCACAGGGATCAATGCTTGGGCCTCAACTATTTACAATCTATATCAATGACTTGGATGAAGGGACCAAATGTATTGTTGCTAAATTTGCTAATGAGACAAAGGTAGGTAGGAAAGTAAGTTGTGAAGAGGACATAAGGAGTTCATAAAGGGATATAGATAGGTTAAGTGAGTGAGCAAAAATTTGGCAGATGGAGTATAATGTGGGAAAATGTGAACTTGTCCACTTTGGCAAGAGGAATAGAAAAGCAGTATATTATTTCAATGGAGAGAGATTGCAGAACTCTGAAGTACAGAGGGATCTGGGTATCGTAGTACATGAATCACAGAAAGTTAGTATGTAGGTACAAGAAGTGATTAGGAATGCAAATGGAATGTTCTCATTTACTACAAGGGGAATGGAATATAAAAGTGGAAATATTTTACTACAGTTGTTCAGGGCATTGGTGAGACCACATCTGGAATACTGTGTGCAGTTTTGGTCTCCTTATTTAAGAAAGGACATAATTGCTTTGGAGGCGGTTCAGAGAAGGTTCACTCGACTGATTCCTGGGATGAGGGGGTTATCTTATGAGGAAAGGTTGGACAAGTTGGGCCTGTATACATTGGAGTTTAGAAGGATGAGAGGTGATCTTATTGAAACACATAAGATCCTGAGGGGAATAGAAGGGATAGATGCTGAGAGGATGTTTCCCCTTGTGGGAGAGACTAGAACTAGGGGCCACAGTTTAAAAATAAGGGGTCTCCCATTTAAGACGGAGATGAGGAGAAATTTTTTTCCCTGCAGGTCGTGAGTCTGTGGAACTCCCTTCCCCAGAGAGCGGGGGAGGCAGGGTCATTGAATATTTTTAAGGCCGAGTTAGATAGATTCCTGATTATCAATGGAGTCAAATGTTATGGTAGGTAGATGGGAAAGTAGGGTTGATGTCACAATCAGATCAGCCATGATCTTATCAAATGACAGATCAGGCTCGAGGGGCCGAATGGCCTACTCCTGCTCTTAATTCATATGTTTATACGAGTGAGGAATATGAACACCATGAGGTTACAGATTGTGTTGGATTCCAATTCTGCTGCTGCTGATGGCCCACAGCGCCTCACGGATGCCCAGTTTTGAGCAGCGAGATCTGTTCTGAATCTATCCCATTTAGCACGATGGCAGTGCCACACAACACGTTGGATGGTGTCCTCAGTGTGAAGACGGGACTTTGCTCCACAAGGACTGTGCGGTGGTCACTCCTACCAATACCGTCATGGACAGATACTCGCCTTGTTTGCTCTCCCCAATTGCATTACCTCACACTTCTCTGGATTGAATTCTATTTGCCACTTTTCTGCCCACCTGACCAGTCCATTGATATCTTCCTGCAGTCTACAGCTTTCCTCCTCACTACCAACCACACGGCCAATTTATGTATCATCTGCAAACTTCTTGATCAAGTCCTCCACATTCAAGTGCAAATCATTAATATATACCACAAAAAGCAAGGGACCAATAGTGAGCCTTGAGGAACCCCACTGGAAACAGCCTTCCAGTTGCAAAAACATCTGTCAACCATCACCCTTTGCTTCCTGCCACTGAGCCAATTTTGGATCCGACTAGCCACTTTCCCTTTGATCCCAAGGGATTTAACTTTTTTGACCAGTCTGCCATGTGGGACCTTGTCAAAAGACTTGCTGAAATCCATGGATACTGCATCAAATGCGTTGCCCTCATCGACCCTCCTCGTTACCTCCTTATAAGAGTCAATCAACTTAGTCAGACACGACATTCCCTGAACAAATCCATGCTGACTGTCCTTGATTAATCCGTGCCTTTCTAAATGACGATTAATACTGTCCCTCAGAATTGTTTCCAATCATTTGCCCACCACCGAGGTTCGGCTGACTGGCCTGTAATTACTCAGTCTATCCCTTTCTCCCTTTTTAAACAATGGTACACTGTATTTAAAAGAAAGCTGATTTATTTGAGACTGATACAGAATATTAAACTCCAGCCCAGTTACAGGGGTTATTATCAGAAACAAACCCCAACTGTCAGAATGAACATGGTTCAGTCCTGGATGTGATTAACAGCAGAATCCAACCCCTGTGGTAACATGTGAACTCGCTGGTGTGACTGCAGGTTGGATGACTGAGTGAATCCCTTCCCACACTCTGAGCAGGTGAACGGTCTCTCCCCAGTGTGAACTCGATGGTGAATCAGCAGGTTGTATGACTTAATGAATCCCTTCCCACACTCTGAGCAGGTGAACGGTCTCTCCCCATTGTGAATGCGTTGGTGTGTCAGCAGACCGTTTGTGCTTTTAAAGCTCTTCCCACAGTCAGAACATTTAAAAGGTCTCTTATCAGTGTGAACAGGTTGGTGTTCAATGAGAATGGATGAACAAGTGAATCCCTTCCCACACACAGAGCAGGTGAACGGCCTCTCCCCAGTGTGAACTCGCTGGTGAATCAGCAGGGCGGATGACCGAGTGAATCCTTTCCACATGCGGAGCAGGTAAACGGCCTCTCCCCAGTGTGAGTACGTTGGTGTCTCAGCAGAGCATTCCTGCTTTTAAACCTCTTCCCACAGTCAGAACATTTTAAAGGTCTCTTATCACTGTGAACAAGTTGGTGTTCAATGAGACTGGATGAACAAGTGAATCCTTTCCCACACACGGAGCAGGTGAACGGTCTCTCCCCAGTGTGAACTCGCTGGTGCCTCAGCCGGTCGGCTGAATGAGCGAGTCCCTTCCCACACTCTGCGCAGGTGAACGGCCTCTCCCCGGTGTGAACTCGCTGGTGTCTCAGCAGGGTGGATGACTGAGTGAATCCCATCCCACACACGGAGCAGATAATCGGTCTCTCCCCAGTGTGAGTCCGTTCGTGTCTCAGTAGAGCATTCCTGCTTTTAAACCTCTTCTCACAGTCAGAACATTTAAAATTTCTCTTATCACTGTGAACAAGTTGGTGTGAAATGAGGCTGGATGAACAAGTGAATCCTTTCCCACACACGGAGCAGGTGAACGGCCTCTCCCCAGTTTGAAATCTTTGGTGTCTCAGCAGAGTGGATGACTGAGTAAATCCCTTCCCATATGAGGAGCAGATGAACGGCCTCTCCCCAGTGTGACTGCGTCGATGAGTTTCCAGCTGGGATGGGTAATTGAATCCCTTCCCACAGTCCCCACATTTCCACGGTTTCACCATGGTCCGGGTGTCCTTTTGTCTCTCCAGGTTGGACAATCAGTTGAAGCCTCGTCCACACACAGAACACGTCGACGGTTTCTCCCCGCTGTGAATGGTGCGATGTTTTTTCAGGCTGTGTCACGAGGTAAAGCTCTTTCCACAGTCAGTGCACTGGAACACTCTCACTCGGGTGTGTGTGACTCAGTGATTTTCCAGTCACAATGAAGTTTGATCTTTTCCCACAGACAGAACAGACAAACATTTCTCCTTCCACATTCAAAGGCCGATGATATTCAGGTCCTGATGAATCGAGTGACTCGGTCAGATTGACTTGAGGTTTGGCTTGATTTTCCCGTCTGTGAATCCTCACCTTCCAATCCCCTGTAAAAGGAGTTTACAAAAGTCCTCACTGTAAATACAGGATAGAAATTCAGAACAGACAATTCTAGTTTCGACAGAATATTCTTCCCGCTCATTCCCCCAGACTGTAAATCCCCGTCCCACACACTCTCCCTCCTCCCTGTGCTGAAATCCAAACCCATCGCACCATCCCCAACATATTTCATTCCATCTGAGTTTTCTCTCCCTCCCTCTGAAGGTGTTGACTCTGACTGGGTTCAGTTCTGCACTCACTGGTTCCCCTCTCTCCCTCCCCGTGAAGTTCTCTCCCCCTCTTCCACAACATCTCCCAATTTTGGTGATGGGCTCTCCTTGACCCATCTCCATTTTTCCTTCTTATATTCACTGACACATCCCGATTTCTCTATCAAAGAGACGCTCTCTGACCAGTTACCATTCCAACTTCCTTTCCAGACGTTCCCTGATCCGTCGTCATTTGGGTCTGGGGGGAGGGGTTTGGGGGGATAATGTTCACTGTTTTATATTGGGGTCTGGGGGGGATAATGTTCACTGTTTTATATTGGGGTCTGGGGGGATAATTTCACTGTTTTATATTGGGGTCTGGGGGGGATAATGTTCACTGTTTAATATTGGGGTCTGGGGGGGATAATGTTCACTGTTTAATATTGGGGTCTGGGGGGGATAATGTTCACTGTTTAATATTGGGGTCTGGGGGGGATAATGTTCACTGTTTTATATTGGGGTCTGGGAGGATAATGTTCACTGTTTTATATTGGGGTCTGGGGGGATAATGTTCATTGTTTTATATTGGGGTCTGGGGGGGATAATGTTCACTGTTTTATATTGGGGTCTGGGTGGGATAATGTTCACTGTTTTATATTGGGGTCTGGGGGGGATAATGTTCACTGTTTTATATTGGGGTCTGGGGCGGATAATGTTCACTGTTTTATATTGGGGTCTGGGGGGGATAATGTTCACTGTTTTATATTGGGGTCTGGGGGGATAATGTTCACTGTTTTATATTGGGGTTTGGGGGGATAATGTTCATTGTTTTATATTGGGGTCTGGGGGGGATAATGTTCACTGTTTTATATTGGGGTCTGGGGGGGATAATGTTCACTGTTTTATATTGAGGTCTGGGGATAATGTTCACTGTTTTATATTGGGATCTGTGGGGCACTCGGTGTTCACTGAAGTCTGCGTCTCCTGCGCCTGCTTAGCTCACACTGTCCAACAATGGGCCTCTCCCACCCCTCAGCTCACACTTTCCAACAATGGGCCTCTCCCACCCCTCAGCTCACACTGTCCAACAATGGGCCTCTCCCACCTCTCTCTGTGAGGCTTTAAACAGATGGAACCCTGTGGGGTGGAGCAAACATTTCAACATTTGTTCGTGAAATGGGTGAATTCAGGACAGACAGCAGGGATTATTTGAGGAATAACACAGTGTGGTGATAAAGGGAATTCACTGGGTGTTGTGTAGATGGATTGTCTAAAGGTGTTTGAGAAGGTGCCGCACAGGAGGCTTGTTGATAAAATTAAGGTTCACGGAATTGAAGGGAGTGGGGCAGCGTGGACAGGAAGTTGGGGAAAGGGCAGAAAACAGAGAGTCTTGGATAATGTATATTGTTCAGACTGGAGGGATGTGAACAGTGGTGTCCCCCAGGGTCAGTGTTGGGACCATTGCTCTTCTCAATACAGGGAAATGATCTGGGCTCGGGTATATAGGGCACAAGATGAAAATCTCCAGATAATTCAAATGCCACCAAGATAGGTAGTGTGGGGAACTGTGAAGAGGACTGGAAGTGGCTTCAGTGTCACGGACACTGGATAATAAATTGGACAGATAGATGGCAGATGAAATTTAATGCAGAGAAATGTGAAGTGATACATTTTGGGAAGAAGAATAGGGAGAGGAAAAGTGAGAGGCTCCGTTGATGAAGCTGTTCAGAAAATATATCCCAGATTTTAATAAATAGGGGTGAATAGTGTAAATCATTGGTTATTGATTGCTGCACACTGTCCCAAACACTCCCAGGGCAGGTACAGCACGGATTAGATACAGAGTAAAACTCCCTCTGCACTGTCCGAAACACTCCCAGGGCAGGGACAGCACAGGTTAGATCGAGAGTAAAGCTCCCTTGACACTGTCCCATCAAACACTCCCAGGGCAGACACAGCACAGGTTAGATAGAGGGTAAAGCTCCCTCTACAATGTCCCATCAAACACTCCCGCGGCAGTTAAAGCATTGGTCAGATACCGAGTAAAGATCCCTCTACACTGTCCCATCAAACACTCCCAGGGCAGGTACAGCACGGGTTATGTGCAGAGTAAAGCTCCCTCTGCACTGTCCCATCAAACACTCCCGGGGCAGTTACAGCACGGGTTAGGTGCAGAGTCAAGGTCCCTCTACAGTGTCCTAAACACTCCAGGGGCAGGAACAGCACAGTTCAGATACAGGGTAAAGCTCCCTCGACACTGTCCCGTCAAACACTCCCGGGGCAGGTACAGCACGGGTGAGATGGAGTGCAAAGTTCCCTCTGCACTGTCCCATCAAACACTCCCAGGGCAGGTACAATAAGGTGAGATAGAGTGTAAAGTTCTCTCTGCAATGTTCCATCAAACACTCCCAGGGCTGCGACAGCACGGAATAGATACCGAGAAAAGCTCCCTCTGCACTGTTCCATCAAACACTCCCAGGGCAGGGACAGCACGGGTTAGATACAGAGTAAAGCTGCCTCCACACTGTCCCATCAAACACTCCCAGGGCAGGGACTGCACGGGTTAGATACAGAGTAAAGCTCCCTCCACACTGTCCCATCAAACCCTCCCAGGGCAGGGACTGCACGGGTGAGATACAGAGTAAAGCTCACTCCACACTGTCCCATCAAACAGTCCCGGGGCATGTACAGCACGGGTTCGATACAGAGGAAAGCTCCCTCGACAATGTGCCGTCTCACACTGCCAGGACAGGTGCAGCACGGGGTAGATGCAGAGCAAAGCACCCTCCACATTGTCCAAAACATTCCCAGGGCAGGTGCAGCACGGGTTAGATACAGAGTAAAGCTCCCTCTGCACTGTCTCATCAAACACTCCCGGGGCAGGTGCAGCACGGGTCAGATCCCGAGTAAAGCTCCCTCTGCACTGTCTCATCAAACACTCCCGGGGAAGGGACAGCACGGGTTAGATACAGAATAAAGCTCCCTCTGCACTGTCTCATCCAACACTCCCGGGGCAGGTCCAGCACGGGTTAGATACCGAGTAAAGCTCCCTCCACACTGTCCCATCAAACACTCCCAGGGCAGGTACAGCACGGGTTAGATACAGAGTAAAGCTCCCTCTGCACTGTCCCATCAAACACTCCCAGCGCAGGTCCAGCATGGGTTAGATGCAGGGTAAAGCTCCCTCTACACTGTCCCATCAAACACTCCCGGGGCAGGTCCAGCATGGGTTAGATGCAGGGTAAAGCTCCCTCTGCACTGTCCCAACAAACACTCCCAGGGCAGGGACAGCATGGGTTGAGATTCTGGGTAAAACTCCCTCCACACTGTCCCATCAAACACTCCCGGGGCAGGGACAGCACGGGTTAGATACAGAGTAAAGCTCCCTCGACACTGTCCCATTAAACACTCCCAGGGCAGTGACAGCACGGGTTACGTGCAGAGTAAAGCTCCCTCTACTGTCCCATCAAACACTCCCAGGGCAGGTACAGCACGGGTTAGATACAGAGTAAAGCTCCCTCCACACTGTCCCATCAAACACTCCCGGGGCAGGTACAGCACGGGTTAGATACAGAGTAAAGCTCCCTCGACAATGTGCCGTCTCACACTGCCAGGACAGGTGCAGCACGGGGTAGATGCAGAGCAAAGCACCCTCCACATTGTCCAAAACACTCCCAGGGCAGGTGCAGCACGGGTTAGATCCCGAGTAAAGCTCCCTCTGCACTGTCCCATCAAACACACCCAGGTCAGGGACAGCATGGGTTGAAATTCTGGGTAAAACTCCCTCTGCACTGTCCCATCAAACACTCCCGGGGCAGGGACAGCACGGGTTAGATACAGAGTAAAGCTCCCTCTACACTGTCCCATCAAACACTCCCAGGGCAGGTGCAGCACGGGTTACGTGCAGAGTAAAGCTCCCTCTGCACTGTCGCATCAAACACTCCCGGGGCATGTACAGCACGGGTTAGATACAGAGTAAAGCTCCCTCTACACTGTCCCATCAAACACTCCCAGTGCAGGGACAGCACGGGTTAGTACAGAGTAAAGCTCCCTCTACACTGTCCCATCAAACACTCCCAGGGCAGGTACAGCACGGGTTAGATACAGAGTAAAGCTCCCTCTACACTGTCCCATCAAACACTCCCAGGGCAGGTACAGCACGGGTTAGATACAGAGTAAAGCTCCCTCTACACTTTCCCATCAAACACTCCCGGGGCAGGTACAGCACGGGTGAGATACAGAGTAAAGCTCCCTCTACACTGTCCCATCAAACACTCCCAGGGCAGGGACAGCACGGGTTACGTACAGAGTAAAGCTCCCTCCACACTGTCCCATCAAACACTCGCAGGGCAGCTACAGCACGGGTTAGATACAGAGTAAAGCTCCCTCCACACTGTCCCATCAAACACTCCCAGGGCAGGTACAGCACGGGTTAGATACAGAGTAAAGCTCCCTCGACACTGTCCCATCAAACACTCCCAGGGCAGGTACAGCACGGGTTAGATACAGAGTAAAGCTCCCTCTGCACTGTCCCATCAAACACTCCCAGGGCAGGGACAACACGGGTTACGTACAGAGTAAAGCTCCCTCTCCACTGTCCCATCAAACACTCCCAGGGCAGGTACAGCACGGGTTCGATACAGAGTAAAGCTCCCTCTACACTGTCCCATCAAACACTCCCAGGGCAGGTACAGCACGAGTTAGATGCAGAGTAAAGCTCCCTCTACACTGTCCCATCAAACACTCCCAGGGCAGCTGCAGCACGGGTTAGATACAGAGTAAAGCTCCCTCTACACTGTCCCATCGAACACTCCCAGGGCAGGTACAGCACGGGTTCGATACAGAGTAAAGCTCCCTCTACACTGTCCCATCAAACACTCCCAGGGCAGGGACAGCACGGGTTAGATACAGAGTAAAGCTCCCTCTACACTGTCCCATCAAACACTCCCAGTGCAGGGACAGCACGGGTTAGTACAGAGTAAAGCTCCCTCTACACTGTCCCATCAAACACTCCCAGGGCAGGTACAGCACGGGTTAGATACAGAGTAAAGCTCCCTCTACACTGTCCCATCAAACACTCCCAGGGCAGGTACAGCACGGGTTCGATACAGACTAAAGCTCCCTCTACACTTTCCCATCAAACACTCCCGGGGCAGGTACAGCACGGGTGAGATACAGAGTAAAGCTCCCTCTACACTGTCCCATCAAACACTCCCAGGGCAGGGACAGCACGGGTTTCGTACAGAGTAAAGCTCCCTCCACACTGTCCCATCAAACACTCGCAGGGCAGGTACAGCACGGGTTAGATGCAGAGTAAAGCTCCCTCCACACTGTCCCATCAAACACTCCCAGGGCAGGTACAGCACGGGTTAGATACAGAGTAAAGCTCCCTCGACACTGTCCCATCAAACACTCCCAGGGCAGGGACTGCACGGGTTAGATACAGAGTAAAGCTCCCTCCACACTGTCCCATCAAACCCTCCCAGGGCAGGGACTGCACGGGTGAGATACAGAGTAAAGCTCACTCCACACTGTCCCATCAAACAGTCCCGGGGCATGTACAGCACGGGTTCGATACAGAGGAAAGCTCCCTCGACAATGTGCCGTCTCACACTGCCAGGACAGGTGCAGCACGGGGTAGATGCAGAGCAAAGCACCCTCCACATTGTCCAAAACATTCCCAGGGCAGGTGCAGCACGGGTTAGATACAGAGTAAAGCTCCCTCTGCACTGTCTCATCAAACACTCCCGGGGCAGGTGCAGCACGGGTCAGATCCCGAGTAAAGCTCCCTCTGCACTGTCTCATCAAACACTCCCGGGGAAGGGACAGCACGGGTTAGATACAGAATAAAGCTCCCTCTGCACTGTCTCATCCAACACTCCCGGGGCAGGTCCAGCACGGGTTAGATACCGAGTAAAGCTCCCTCCACACTGTCCCATCAAACACTCCCAGGGCAGGTACAGCACGGGTTAGATACAGAGTAAAGCTCCCTCTGCACTGTCCCATCAAACACTCCCAGGGCAGGTCCAGCATGGGTTAGATGCAGGGTAAAGCTCCCTCTACACTGTCCCATCAAACACTCCCGGGGCAGGTCCAGCATGGGTTAGATGCAGGGTAAAGCTCCCTCTGCACTGTCCCATCAAACACTCCCAGGGCAGGGACAGCATGGGTTGAGATTCTGGGTAAAACTCCCTCCACACTGTCCCATCAAACACTCCCGGGGCAGGGACAGCACGGGTTAGATACAGAGTAAAGCTCCCTCGACACTGTCCCATTAAACACTCCCAGGGCAGTGACAGCACGGGTTACGTACAGAGTAAAGCTCCCTCTACTGTCCCATCAAACACTCCCAGGGCAGGTACAGCACGGGTTAGATACAGAGTAAAGCTCCCTCCACACTGTCCCATCAAACACTCCCGGGGCAGGTACAGCACGGGTTAGATACAGAGTAAAGCTCCCTCGACAATCTGCCGTCTCACACTGCCAGGACAGGTGCAGCACGGGGTAGATGCAGAGCAAAGCACCCTCCACATTGTCCAAAACACTCCCAGGGCAGGTGCAGCACGGGTTAGATCCCGAGTAAAGCTCCCTCTGCACTGTCCCATCAAACACACCCAGGTCAGGGACAGCATGGGTTGAAATTCTGGGTAAAACTCCCTCTGCACTGTCCCATCAAACACTCCCGGGGCAGGGACAGCACGGGTTAGATACAGAGTAAAGCTCCCTCTACACTGTCCCATCAAACACTCCCAGGGCAGGTGCAGCACGGGTTACGTGCAGAGTAAAGCTCCCTCTGCACTGTCGCATCAAACACTCCCGGGGCATGTACAGCACGGGTTAGATACAGAGTAAAGCTCCCTCTACACTGTCCCATCAAACACTCCCAGTGCAGGGACAGCACGGGTTAGTACAGAGTAAAGCTCCCTCTACACTGTCCCATCAAACACTCCCAGGGCAGGTACAGCACGGGTTAGATACAGAGTAAAGCTCCCTCTACACTGTCCCATCAAACACTCCCAGGGCAGGTACAGCACGGGTTAGATACAGAGTAAAGCTCCCTCTACACTTTCCCATCAAACACTCCCGGGGCAGGTACAGCACGGGTGAGATACAGAGTAAAGCTCCCTCTACACTGTCCCATCAAACACTCCCAGGGCAGGGACAGCTCGGGTTACGTACAGAGTAAAGCTCCCTCCACACTGTCCCATCAAACACTCGCAGGGCAGCTACAGCACGGGTTAGATACAGAGTAAAGCTCCCTCCACACTGTCCCATCAAACACTCCCAGGGCAGGTACAGCACGGGTTAGATACAGAGTAAAGCTCCCTCGACACTGTCCCATCAAACACTCCCAGGGCAGGTACAGCACGGGTTAGATACAGAGTAAAGCTCCCTCTGCACTGTCCCATCAAACACTCCCAGGGCAGGGACAACACGGGTTACGTACAGAGTAAAGCTCCCTCTCCACTGTCCCATCAAACACTCCCAGGGCAGGTACAGCACGGGTTCGATACAGAGTAAAGCTCCCTCTACACTGTCCCATCAAACACTCCCAGGGCAGGTACAGCACGAGTTAGATGCAGAGTAAAGCTCCCTCTACACTGTCCCATCAAACACTCCCAGGGCAGCTGCAGCACGGGTTAGATACAGAGTAAAGCTCCCTCTACACTGTCCCATCGAACACTCCCAGGGCAGGTACAGCACGGGTTCGATACAGAGTAAAGCTCCCTCTACACTGTCCCATCAAACACTCCCAGGGCAGGGACAGCACGGGTTAGATACAGAGTAAAGCTCCCTCTACACTGTCCCATCAAACACTCCCAGTGCAGGGACAGCACGGGTTAGTACAGAGTAAAGCTCCCTCTACACTGTCCCATCAAACACTCCCAGGGCAGGTACAGCACGGGTTAGATACAGAGTAAAGCTCCCTCTACACTTTCCCATCAAACACTCCCGGGGCAGGTACAGCACGGGTGAGATACAGAGTAAAGCTCCCTCGACACTGTCCCATCAAACACTCCCAGGGCAGGGACAGCACGGGTTACGTACAGAGTAAAGCTCCCTCCACACTGTCCCATCAAACACTCGCAGGGCAGGTACAGCACGGGTTAGATACAGAGTAAAGCTCCCTCTACACTGTCCCATCAAACACTCCCAGGGCAGGGACAGCACGGGTTGAGATTCTGAGTGAAATATCCTGAAGCCCCGCCCACTCTGTACCTGTACCAAGGTGGCCGCGCCTGCGCCGTGACGCTACCACATCCTGTACCAAGATGGCCGCGCATGCGCAGTGACGCTCCCTCCTCCTGTACTAAGATGGCGGCCGGTTCCCCCGGTAACCCGGCCTATCTCCGGGGAGAAATCCCGCAGTTGCCGTCCGGCTGCTCACACTCGGGATCAGAGGATCCGACTCGGGTCCTGCGGCCCCGCTCCATGTTTATAAGCCGTGGGGCGCGGCCTCCGCCCGGTTTCTGAGTGTCCTGTCCCCGGCCCCCCGCCGACCTGCTCCCGACCCTCCGACTCCGTCTGGCGACCGCGCGGACCCTTTCCCGCGCCTGCGCGCTGGGCTCCTGGAGACGTCAGAGCCGAGGCCCCGCCCTCACCCACTGGCCCCGCCCCCTCATGGAGCTGCTCCCTCGCGCGAGGCCCCGCTGGTTTTGGGCGGAATGAGACCGCGCGCTGTTCCTCCTGCCACTGCCTGTGGGAATGGGGCTGATATTTAAAGGGACAGGCACTCCCCTTTGTTTATAGTTAAAGGGACAGTCCCGTTTCTCTTTGAATGTCAGGGGATTTCATTAACGGTGCTCCTATTAACAATCGGTCCGTTCTGTCATTAGTGCAGAGATTAGGAACATTTAATCATTATGAACAGGAGGAGGCCATTCAGCCCCTCCAACCTGTTCCGCCATTTAATTGTATCATATCTGATCTGTATCTTAACTCCATCTACCCGCCTTGGTACCATAACCTTTAATACCCTCGCCTCTCAAAAATCTATCAATCTCAGATCTGAAATTTTCACTTGACCCCCAGCCTCGACTGCTCTCAGGGAGAGAGTTCCAGATTTCCACTGCCCTTTGTGCGAAGAAGTGATTCCTGACATCGCCCCTGAATGGCCTCGCTCTAATTTTAAGGTTATGCCCCCTTGTTCTGGACTCCCCCACCAGAGGAAGTAGTTTCTCTCTATCTGCCCTATCAAATCCTTCAATCACCTCGATTCGATCACCCCTTAATCTTCCAAGCTCCACTCAAAACAAGCCCAGTCTATGCAATCTGTCAGTATCACTCTGGTGAATCTGTGCTGCACCCCTTCCAAGGCCAGTATATCCTCCCTGAGGTGCAGTGCCCAGAACTGAAGGCAGTCTCCAGATGGGGTTTAACCAGAGCTCTGTACAACTGTAACATCACTTCCACCCCTTTATATTCCAGCCCCCTTGAGATGAAGGCCATCATTCCTTTAGCCTTTAAAATTATTTTTTGTAACTGTCCACTAGCTTTTAGTGATTTCGGTACTTGGACCCCGAAATCTCTCTGCTCCTCCACAGTTTCTCGCTGCTTGCCGTTTGGTAAATACTCTGATCTCTGTCTTTGGTTCAAAGTGGGTGAATTCACATTTCCCCACATTCAACTCCACCTGCCACCGTTTTGACCACTCACTGAATCTATTATTGCCCCCTTGCAACTTTCTGCTCCCATCTACACTATTTACTGTGCCTCTTTACTCACTGTCATCAGCAAACTTGGATACATGGCTCTCCATTACTTCATCAGAGTCATTTTACTAACAAATGTTGAACTGTTTGCTCGACACCACAGGGTTTCATCTGTTTAAAGCCACAACTGAAAGGTCCAGTTTTCTTCTGGAGTTTTATCTTGAGATGAATCAAGTTTCAAAAATTCGGCAGAGATCCAGACACGGAGCGAGATCCGGGCTCAGACCCTCCGCCGCAAGTCCCACCCCTCACACACTCCAATTGGTTGGAGGACCAACCGCCCGCTCGGTCCTCCAGTCCCTCTCCGCTCTTCCTATTGGTCGGGAGCGCATTTGCTCCGGGTTGACGCTGGGATTGAAGGTCCTGAGCTGCAATTGGAAAATAAACATCAATCCAGCCCGTCAGTTCCAATGTGTAATGAGACTAAATTATTAACAGATTTGTGGAAATATACATTTCCCAAAGTTTTTTCGAGGCGAGGCGGTGCGCGCCTGCGCTGTGAGTGTTTCTGACGGTTTAATGGCGGTCTCCATTACCCAGCGTGCCCCGGGCTCTCGGGTTTATTTTTATTTTATTTTATTTCCGCTCCGCCCTCCGCTGCTCCAAAAGCGCTTTTCCCCCGCCCCCAATCTCAGTCCCATCAGAGAAACTGAGGGTCGGGGCGGAGCTCCAATGGCGGCGGTCCGTCCCCAGACTGCACCGCGCGCCGGAATGTCCCCTATCGATCTGAGAGGAGCGCAGTGCGCCGGCGCAGGAGAGGCTGATTGTTGGTCAGTGTGAGCTGAGCATGCGCGGCCCGAAGGGTCTGAGGCAGAGAGCGCGGTTCGAGCAGGTCAGAGGAGGTGTGGAGAGAGCGGGTTAATAAAGGGCGGGGATCACAGGGCCCAGAAACACCGAGTGTCGGGCCCAGGACCCGAGAGAAAACAGGCGGCATCATCCCCCCTCCACTACCCGCCGCTTCCCGGGATCGGGCCCGACCCAATCTCCGCTCGAACTGAACCCGCACAGTCAACAACAACTTGCATTTCTGTCGCGCCTTTAACGGAGCAAAATGGGTCAAGAGGGTTCACAGGAGCGGGAAGAGGGGAATGAGGAGAGATTAGGACAGGGCACCGAAAGCTGGGTCAAAGAGGGAGGATTGAAGGAGGAGAGAGAGGGGGAGAGGTTCAGGGAGGGAATTCCAGAGCTTGGGGCTCAGACAGCTGAAGGCACGGCCCCCAATGGTGGGGCGAAGGGAATGGGGGAGGAGCAAGAGGCCGGAATTGGGGGAGAGCAGAGATCTGGGAGGGTCGGAGGAGGTGACAGAGATAGGGGAGGGTCGGAGGGCTGGAGGAGGTGACAGAGAAAGGGAGGGACGAGGGCTGGAGGAGGTTACAGAGATAGGGGAGGGGCGGAGGGCTGGAGAAGGTTACAGAGATAGGGGAGGGCTGGAAGAGGTTACAGAGATAGGGGAGGGTCGGAGGGCTGGAGGAGGTGATAGAGATAGGGGAGGGTCGGAGGGCTGGAGGAGGTTACAGAGATAGGGGAGGGTCGGAGGGCTGGAGAAGGTTACAGAGATAGGGGAGGGGCGAGGGCCATGGAGGAGGTTACAGAGATTGGGAGGGGCGAGGGCCATGGATGGATTTGGACACAAGGATGAGGAATTTAAATATGAGGCGTTGCTGGACCGGGAGTCACTGTAGGTCAGTGAGCACAAGGGTGATGGTGAATGGGACTTGGTGCGAGTTAGGATATGGGAAGGACAGTCAGCACCTTCAGGGGAGGAGAGAGAGAGGAACCAGTGAGTGTGGAACTGAACCCAGTCAGAGTCAGCACCTTCAGGGGAGGAGAGAGAGGGGAACCAGTGGGTGTGGAACTGAACCCAGCAGAGCAGAGGAAAAAATGTTGGAGATGGTGCAATGGGTTCAGATTTCAGCACAGGGAGGAGGGAGAGTGTGTGGGACGGTGATTTACAGCTTTTGAGGCTCAAAAGATGAAAAAATGATCCAGAAAAACTAGAATTGTCTGTTCTGAATTTCTATCCTGTATTTACAGTGATGACTTTTGTAAACTCCTTTTACAGGGGATTAGAAGGGGAGGATTTGCAGACGGGAAACTCAAACCAAACATCACGTCAAGATCTGACAGAGTCACTCGATTCATCAGGACCTGAAAATCATCAGCCTTTGAATGTGGAAGGAGAAATGTTTGTCTGTTCTGTCTGTGGGAGAAGATTTCAAACATCAGTGTGACTGGAAAATCACCGAAACTCTCAGACCCGAGTGAGAGTGTTCCAGTGCACTGACTGTGGAAAGAGCTTTAACCAGTTACACAGCCTGAAAAAACATCACACCGTTCACAGCGGGGAGAAACCGTCCACGTGTTCTGTGTGTGGACGAGGCTTCAACTGATCGTCCAACCTGGAGAGACACAAGGACACCCGGACCATGGAGATACCGTGGAAATGTGGGGACTGTGGGAAAGGATTCAATTACCCATCCCAGCTGGAAACTCATCGACGCAGTCACACCGGGGAGAGGCCGCTCACCTGCTCCGTGTGTGGGAAGGGATTCAATTATCCGTCCCAGCTGGAAACTCATCACCACAGTCACACCGGGGAGAGGCCGTTCACTTGCTCTCTGTGTGGGAAGGGATTCACTCAGTCATCCGCCCTCCGAACACACCAGCTTATTCACACTGCGGAGAGACCTTTTAAATGCTCTGACTGTGGGAACAGGTTTAAAAGCTCGGAGGGACTGATTCGACACCAGCGAATTCACACTGACGAGAGACCGTTCAGTTACTCTCACTGCGGGAAGAGGTTCAGGCAGTCATCCACTCTCATTGCCCACCAGCGTGCTCACACTGGGGAGAGACCGTTCACCTGCTCCGTGTGTGGAAAGGGATTCATTCAGTCACAGCACCTACTGACACACCAACTTGTTCACACTGATAAGAGACCTTTTAAATGTTCTGACTGTGGGAAGAGCTTTAAGAGCAAATGGGAACTGCTGACACATCATCGACGCACTCACACTGAGGAGAGGCCGTTCACCTGCTCCGTGTGTGGGAAGGGATTCACTCGTTCATCCCACCTTCTGACACACCAGCCAGTTCACACTGGGGAGAGGCCGTTCACCTGCTCCGTGTGTGGGAAGGGATTCACTCATTCATCCCACCTTCTGACACACCAGCGAGTTCACACTGGGGAGAGGCCGTTCACCTGCTCCGTGTGTGGGAAGGGATTCACTCATTCATCCAACCTGCGGAGACACCAGCGAGTTCACCTGTGACTTCCGGGGTTGGATTCTGCTGTTATTGCTGCTGTTCATCACATCCAGGACTGAACCATGTTCATTCTGACAGTTGAGGTTTGTTTCTGATGTTAATAACCCCGATAACTGGGCTGGAGTTTAATATTCTGGATACATGTTAAATGAGGCAGAAGATCAGCCATGATCTTATTGAATGGTGGAGCAGGCTCGAGGGGCCATATGGCCGACTCCTGCTCCTATTTCTTAACTGCTGGTTCAACACAACAGCAGTGATTTGCTGTCCAGATAAAGAAAGACCTGCAGTGTGTTTCCAAGAGTTCCCTGTTTTATTGATCAATTTATCCAGTGCCGTTAACATAGTAAAACGTCCCAAGGCTCTTCACAGGAGTGATTAACAAAATAAATTTGACACTGAACCACATAAGGAGATAGTAGGACAGGTGAGCAAAAGCTTGGTCAAAGAGGTAGGTTTTAAGGAGGGTGGACTAGATTCAGTAATGAGTAATGAGCCCAGACTTAGTTAATAATCTAACAGTAAGGGAACATTTATACATGAGCCCACACAGTGAGTGACAGCAGGATTATCCACTGTGGTAGGCATCACGGTCGAGTCCAGTCCTGCCCTCAAATGACAGCCATAAATTTCCCAGTTGAGGTCACTGGATCTCCTTCGAGAGCAGGGTTACTCTTATTTAGCCCAGTGGTACTGAGGCCAATTCCAGCCCCTGAACTGCTGCCTTGGCTGAGATCAAGGATTGGACTTGCGATCTTCCATGTCAGTAGTGCAGAGGGTTTTAAACTGGGCCGGGGGTTAGAACAGAATATTTTGAAACAAATGTCATTCCACCTTTAAACAAAAACATCGACACACAGTAGAAAAATCAGAAGTCTTTCAAAATGAAACAAGTGAGTCAAATGGATCTTCGAAAATAGTGAGAGATTTTAGAAAGGCTGAACTCACTAAAATAGACAGGTTTCCATTCACTGCACTGAATACAGAAGGAAGCGACTGTTAATAGGGACCCTGTTAGTGAAGGATGAAGCAGTGTCTGGCCCTTGATCATAGAATCATTGAATGATAAAGCACAGAAGGAGGCCATTAGGCCCATCATGCCTGTGTTGGCTTTAGGAAAGAGCTATCCAATTAGTCCCATTCTCATGCCCTTTATCCTGCAAATTTATCCTATTCAAGTATTTATCCAATTCCCTTTTGAAAATTATAATTGACTCTGATTCCCCCACCCTTTCATGCAGTGTATTCCAGCTCATAACAAATGGCTGCGTCAAAATATTCTCCTCATCTCACCTCTCGTTCTTTTCCCAATTACCTGAATGCTGTGTACTCTGGTTACTGATCTCCTGCCACTGGAAACAGTTTCTCACCATTCAGTCTATCAAGACCCTTCATGACTTTGAACACCTCGATTAAATCTCCCCTTAACCTTCCCTGCTCCAAGGAGAACAACTCCAGTTTCTCCAGTCTCTCCATGTAACTGAATCCTATATCCCTGGTACCAGTCCAGTAAATCTCCTCTGCACCCTCTCTCAGGCCTTGACATCCTTCCTGAAGTGTGCTGCCCAGAATGAACACAATACTCCAGCTGAAGCCTAACCAGTGTTTTGTAAAGATCTGGCTTAAATATTTACAATCGATATCAATGACTTGGATGAAGGGAGCGAATGTATTGTTGCTAAATTTGCTAATGAGACAAAGGTAGGTCGGAAAATAAGTTGTGAAGAGGACATAAGGAGCCTGCAAAGGGATAGAGATATGTTAAGTGAGTGAGCAAAAATTTGGCAGATGGAGTATAATGTGGGAAAATGTGAACTTGTCCACTTTGGCAGGAGGAATAGAAAAGCAGTATTTTATTTAAATGGAGAAAGATTGCAGAATTCTGAGGTACAGAGGGATCTGGGTATCGTAGTACATGAATTACAGAAAGTTGGTCTGCAGATACAAGAAGTGATTAGGAAGGCAAATGGAATGTTGGCGTTTATTGCGAGGGGAATGGGGAGGGGCCGTGAGAGACACTCAACACGGCTTCCGGAAAAGAAGGTCGCGTCTTACAAACTTGCTTCAGTTTTTTGATGAAGTTGCTGGGTCAGTGGATGAGGATAATCCGGTTCATATTGTCTATCTCAGGGGGGTCAAACTCATTTTCGATGGTGGGCCTGATCCGATCTCCTGACACTTGGCCTGGGCCACATTCATAGAATAGAATCATAGAAGTTTACAACATGGAAACAGGCCCTTCGGCCCAACATGTCCATGTCGCCCAGTTTATACCACTAAGCTAGTCCCAATTGCCTGCACTTGGCCCATATCCCTCGATACCCATCTTACCCATGCAACTGTCCAAATGCATTTTAAAAGACAAAATTGGACCCGCCTCCACAAAGAAGGCTTCAGCAAAACTTATTGCACTAGAAATAGATCAAGATGAACGATATCGGTCCTCACAGCACACAGAAAAAACGAGGCCTCGAAGTTTCTCTGAGAATGACAGGCCTGAACTCGAGTTGGAAAACACAGTTGGAAAACATTGATCAATTGAACCAGACTGGGCGGGGCCTGAGGTGCGAGTTGGTGAAGGAAAAGTGGCGACCGGTGAACTTCGCTCCCTGTCTGAGGGCCCGGGCACTCGGGTTTCTGTATAATTTATTGATTGATTTTGTTTAATGTTTATTGTCCCTCCGGCCCCAATCTCGATGCGATGACGAAATTTCTGTTCACCGATTCGGACCTTCAATGGCGGAGAGTTTACCCAGAATCCCCCGCGGCCCAGAACGTGCCCGATCAGTGACTGCAGGAGCTCAGTGCGCAGGCGCGGGACTGGGCGGTGCTCTGAGCATGCGCGGTGCGAGTGGTGGAGACGGACTGAGGTGGAACAGGCGGGTCGGGATCCGGTCGGAGACGGTGGGCGCGGGGGAGGAATTGGACCTGGGGGTGGGCAGGGAAGCTTTATAAACACCTGGTGTAGGCCTCAGGCCCCGAATAAGAGCCCACAGGCCTCGTGTTTACACCGCGGTGACAGGCCCGACCGGCGGCCGCCCGGGTGAGCGGGGAACTGGCCGACATCTTGGTCAAAGAAGTCACGGATCACTGCGCATGCGCATCCATCTTTGCTCAAGAGTGGGCGGGGTTTCAGGGTCCCAGTGACTGGGAACAAAGAGTGGGCGGGGCTTCAGGGTCCCAGTGACTGGGAACAAAGAGTGGGCGGGGCTTTAGGGTTCCAGTGACAGGGAACAAAGAGTGGGCGGGGCTTCAGGGTCCCAGTGACTGGGAACAAAGAGTGGGCGGGGCTTCAGGGTCCCAGTGACTGTGAACAAAGAGTGGGCGGGGCTTCAGGGTCCCAGTGACAGGGAACAAAGAGTGGGCGGGGCTTCAGGGTCCCAGTGACTGGGAACAAAGAGTGGGCGGGGCTTCAGGGTCCCTGTGACAGGGAACAAAGAGTGGGCGGGACTTCAGGGTCCCAGTGACCAGGAACAAAGAGTGGGCGGGGCTTTAGGGTCCCAGTGACAGGGAACAAAGAGTGGGCGGGGCTTTAGGGTCCCAGTGACCAGGAACAAAGAGTGGGCGGGGCTTCAGGGTCCCAGTGACCAGGAACAAAGAGTGGGCGGGGCTTCAGTGTCCCTGTGACGGTGGACAAAGAATGGGCGGGGTTTCAGGGTCCCAGTGACAGGGAACAAAGAGTGGGCGGGGCTTCAGGGTCCCAGTGACAGGGAACAACGAGTGGGCGGGGCTTCAGGGTCCCAGTGACAGGGAACAAAGAGTGGGCGGGGCTTCAGGGTCCCTGTGACCGGAAACCAAGGGTGGGCGGGGCTTCAGGGTCCCAGTGACCAGGAACAAAGAGTGGGTGGTGCTTCAGGGTCCCAGTGACTGGGAACAAAGAGTGGGCGGGGCTTCAGGGTCCCAGTGACTGGGAACCAAGAGTGGGCGGGGTTTCAGGGTCCCAGTGACCAGGAACAAAGAGTGGGCGGGGCTTAAGGGTTCCAGTGACTGGGAACAAAGAGTGGGCGGGGCTTCAGGGTCCCTGTGACCAGGAACAAAGAGTGGGCGGGGCTTCAGGGTCCCAGTGACTGTGAACAAAGAGTGGGCGGGGCTTCAGTGTCCCAGTGGGCGGGGCTTCAGGGTCCCTGTGACCGGGAACAAAGAGTGGGCGGGGCTTCAGGGTCCCAGTGACCGGGAACAAACAGTGGGCGGGGCTTCAGGGTCCCAGTGACAGGGAACAAATAGTGGGCGGGGCTTCAGGGTCCCTGTGACCGGGAACAAAGAGTGGGCGGGGCTTCAGGGTCCCAGTGACAGGGAACAAAGAGTTGGCGGGGCTTCAGGGTCCCAGTGACAGGGAACAAAGAGTGGGCGTGGCTTCAGGGTCCCTGTGACGGTGGACAAAGAGTGGGCGGGGCTTCAGGTTCCCAGTGACCGGGAACAAAGAGTGGGCGGGGCTTCAGGGTCCCAGTGACAGCAACAACGAGTGGGCGGGGCTTCAGGGTCCCAGTGACAGGGAACAAAGAGTGGGCGGGGCTTCAGGGTCCTTGTGACCGGAAACCAAGGGTGGGCGGGGCTTCAGGGTCCCAGTGACCAGGAACAAAGAGTGGGCGGTGCTTCAGGGTCCCAGTGACTGGGAACAAAGAGTGGGCGGGGCTTCAGGGTCCCAGTGACTGGGAACCAAGAGTGGGCGGGGTTTCAGGGTCCCAGTGACCAGGAACAAAGAGTGGGCGGGGCTTAAGGGTTCCAGTGACTGGGAACAAAGAGTGGGCGGGGCTTCAGGGTCCCTGTGACCAGGAACAAAGAGTGGGCGGGGCTTCAGGGTCCCAGTGACTGTGAACAAAGAGTGGGCGGGGCTTCAGTGTCCCAGTGGGCGGGGCTTCAGGGTCCCTGTGACCGGGAACAAAGAGTGGGCGGGGCTTCAGGGTCCCAGTGACCGGGAACAAAGAGTGGGCGGGGCTTCAGGGTCCCAGTGACAGGGAACAAATAGTGGGCGGGGCTTCAGGGTCCCTGTGACCGGGAACAAAGAGTGGGCGGGGCTTCAGGGTCCCAGTGACAGGGAACAAAGAGTGGGCGGGGCTTCAGGGTCCCAGTGACAGGGAACAAAGAGTGGGCGGGGCTTCAGGGTCCCTGTGACCAGGATCAAAGAGTGGGCGGGGCTTCAGGGTCCCAGTGACTGTGAACAAAGAGTGGGCGGGGCTTCAGGGTCCCTGTGACTGTGAACAAAGAGTGGGCGGGGCTTCAGGGTCCCTGTGACTGTGAACAAAGAGTGGGCGGGGCTTCAGGGTCCCAGTGACCGGGAACAAAGAGTGGGCGGGGCTTCAGGGTCCCAGTGACCGGGAACAAAGAGTGGGCGGGGCTTCAGGGTCCCAGTGACTGTGAACAAAGAGTGGGCGGGGCTTCAGGGTCCCAGTGACTGTGAACAAAGAGTGGGCGGGGCTTCAGGGTCCCTGTGACTGGGAACAAAGAGTGGGCGGGGCTTCAGGGTCCCAGTGACTGTGAACAAAGAGTGGGCGGGGCTTCAGGGTCCCTGTGACTGGGAACAAAGAGTGGGCGGGGCTTCAGGGTCCCTGTGACTGGGAACAAAGAGTGGGCGGGGCTTCAGTGTCCCAGTGACTGTGAACAAAGAGTGGGCGGGGCTTCAGGGTCCCTGTGCCTGTGAACAAAGAGTGGGCGGGGCTTCAGGGTCCCTGTGACTGTGAACAAAGAGTGGGCGGGGCTTCAGGGTCCCAGTGACTGTGAACAAAGAGTGGGCGGGGCTTCAGGGTCCCAGTGACAGGGAACAAAGAGTGGGCGGGGCTTCAGGGTCCCAGTGACTGTGAACAAAGAGTGGGCGGGGCTTCAGGGTCCCAGTGACAGGGAACAAAGAGTGGGCGGGGCTTCAGGGTCCCTGTGCCTGTGAACAAAGAGTGGGCGGGGCTTCAGGGTCCCAGTGACAGGGAACAAAGAGTGGGCGGGGCTTCAGGGTCCCAGTGACTGTGAACAAAGAGTGGGCGGGGCTTCAGGGTCCCAGTGACAGGGAACAAAGAGTGGGCGGGGCTTCAGGGTCCCTGTGACGGTGAACAAAGAGTGGGCGGGGCTTCAGGGTCCCAGTGACTGTGAACAAAGAGTGGGCGGGGCTTCAGGGTCCCTGTGCCTCATTTATTTTCCTCTCACTCTGCTCCCAGGGGGTGGAGAACTGAACCCGACCAGAGTAGAGGGAGGGAGGAAACTGGGAGTGGAGGGAAGAAATGATGGAGATGGTGCGATGGGTTTGGATTTCAGCACAGGGAGGAGGGAGAGTGTGTGGGACGGGGATTTACAGTCTGGGGGAATGAGCGGGAAGAATATTTTAACAAGGGATCTGCTGAAACATGAACGAGTTCACACTGACGAGAGGCCGTTTATCAGCTCCGTGTGTGAGAAGGGATTCACTTGTTCATCCCACCTGCTGACACACCAGCGAGTTCACACTGGGGAGAGGCCGTTTACCTGCTCCGTATGTGGGAAGGGATTCACTTGTTCATCCCACCTGCTGACACACCAGCGAGTTCACACTGGGGAGAGGCCGTTTACCTGCTCCGTGTGTGGGAAGGGATTCACTCAGTCATCCCACCTGTTGAGACACCAGCGAGTTCACCTGTGATGCAGGGGTTGGATTCTGCTGTTAATCACATCCAGGACTGAACCACGTTCTTTCTGACAGTTGGGGTTTGTTTCTGATGTTAATAACCCTGAGAACTGGGCTGGAGTTTAATATTCTGGATATATGTACTCCAGAGGGGCTCTGACCGAGGCTCTGTGGAACTGAAGCATAAATTCCTCCCCTTTTTATTTCAGCCCTCGAGATAAAGGCCAACATTCCATTAGTCTGTGTGATTACTTTTTGTATCTGGGCACTAGCTTTTAGTGATTTGTGTACATGGACACCCAAATCCCTTTGCTCCTCCACAGTTCCCAGTCTCTCACTTTAAGAAAATACTCCAATGTTTCCTTCTTGTATCCAAAGTGGATGATCTCACACTTCCCCACACTGAACTCCATCTGCCACAGTTTTGTCCACTCACTTAATCTGTCCCTTTGTAACTTCCTGCTCCCATCCACACAACTTACTGTGTCTCCTAACTTAGTGTCATCTGGAAACTTGGATATAAAACTCTCTCTTCCTTCATCCAAGTTATTGATAAATATGGTGAAAAGCTGAGACCCCAGTCCAGATCCCTGGGGAACACCACTTGTCGCATCCCACCAATCAAAGAACGTTCCCTTTATCCCCACTCTCTGTCTCCCACCTCCCAACTCAAGTCACAAGGTCACTTTCAATTTTGTGCACTTTTATTTTTGCGAATAATCTCTTGTGCTGAACCCTATCAAATGCCTTCTGGAAATCCGCACAGACAATGTCCATCGACACTCCCTGTCCAGCCTGTTAGTGACCTGAAAAAACTCATCTAGATTAGTCAGACATGACCCACCCTTCACAAATCCACGCTGACTCTCTTTGATCAGCTCAGACATGTTCAAGTCCTCAATCATTTTGTCTCTGGTGATAGATTCCTGTAACTTCCCAACTCCTGACGTTAAACTGACAGATCTGTCATTTCCTTTTCTCTCTCTTCCTCCTTTCTTAAATATTGGAGTGATATTTTCACATCCAAAGGCACAATTCCCGAGTCCAGAGAGCTTTGTGAAACTATGACTAATGTTTCTGTAATTTCCCCACCTGTTTCCTTTAATACCCTGAGGGAAAAACCATCAGGTCCTGGAGATTTCATTCTTTCTTTGCAGTTATTTATTTATCTATTTCCAGAGATAATTGATTCATATTTTAATATTAAACATTGATTATCAGATGGGTTTAATTTGTATTCTTTTAGTTACTTTTTATTGCTCACTTTAGTATAATTCACCTGTTTCTTTCTCTTATTCAATCAGTTTTTATTAATTTCCTTTTTATTACTCACTCCTTTCACACAAACCTCAGATTCCCCAGTCTAAGTTCCCTCGGTTAACTCGAGGTTTTCACCACCACCACTGTAACTGGAAGATCAACTTCAGGTAACTACTGGGGAAATCACATGACGGGGCACCGGGGAGATCACGTGACGGCGCACCGGGGAGATCATAAGAGATAGGAGCAGCAGTAGGCCATTCGGCCCCTCGAGCCTGCTCCACCATTTAATGCGATCATGGCTGATCTGATTTTTACCTCAACTCCACTTTCCCGCCCTTTCCCCTTATCCTTTGACTCCTTTGCTGATCAACAATTTGTCTAACTCAGCCTTGAATGTATTCAATGACTCAGCCTCCACAGCTTTTGGGGTAAAGTTTTCCAAAGAATCACGACCCTGTGGGAGAAGAAATTCCTCCTCATTTCTGTCTTAAACGGGCGACCCCTTATTCTCAGACAATGACCCCGAGTTTTAGATTCCCCCTGAGGGGTAACATCCTCTCAGCATCGATCCTGTCGAGTCCCCTCAGAATCTTTTATGTTTCAATAAGATCTCCTCTCATTTTTCTGAACTGCAATGTGTATGGACCCAACCTGTTCAATCTTTCCTCATAAGACAACCCTTCCATACCCGGGATCAACCTCGTGAACCTTCTCTGAACTGCCTCCAATGCAAGTATGTCCTTCCTTAAATAAAGGCACCAGAACTGTACGCAGTACTCCAGGTGTGGTCTCACCAGCACCCTGTACAGTTGTAGCATGACTTCCCTACTTTTATACTCCATCCCCCCAGAAATAAAGGCCCACATTCTGTTTGCATGCTGCACCTGTATGTTGACTTTTTGTGTTTCATGTACGAGGACACCCAGATCCCTCTGTACTGTAGCATTCTGTAGTATTTCTCCATAGAAATAATATTTTGCTTTTTTATTTTTCCTCCCAAAGTGGATGACTTCACATTTTCCCACATTATATTCCATCTGCCAAAT
Source organism: Heptranchias perlo (assembly GCF_035084215.1). Taxonomy (NCBI): domain Eukaryota; kingdom Metazoa; phylum Chordata; class Chondrichthyes; order Hexanchiformes; family Hexanchidae; genus Heptranchias; species Heptranchias perlo. The sequence goes on along the minus strand of NW_027139581.1, from coordinate 929,100 downwards.
TTTTGCCCCTTCACTTCACCCGTCAATATCCCTTTACAGACACTTTGTGTCCTCATCTCAACTTGCTTTTCCACCTATCTTTGTATCATCAGCAAATTTGGCCACAAGACACTCTGTTCCTTCATTGAAGTCATTGATATATATTGTAAATAGTTGAGGCCTCAGCACTGAGCCCTGCGGCACCCCACTAGTTACAGATTGCCATTTTGAAAATGACACTTTTATCCCGACTCTTTGTTTTCTGTTAATTAGCCAATCCTCTATCCATGCCAGTATATTACCCCCAACACCATGAGCTCTTCTCTTGTGCAGTAATCTTTTATGTGGCACCTTACCGAATGCCTTTTGGAAATCCAAATATACTGCATCCATTGATTCCCCTTTATCCACCCTGCTCGTTACATTCTCAAAGAACTCTCATCAATTGTCAGACATGTTTTCCCCTTCATAAAACCATGTTGACTCTCCTTCATTGTATTATGAGTCTCCAAATGTCCTGCTACTACTTCCTTAATAATGGATTCTAGCATTTCCCCCAATGACAGATGTAAGGCTAACTGGTCTATAGTTACCTGCTCTCTGTCTCACTCCCTTCTTGAATAGGGGTGTTATGTTTGCGGTTTTCCAATCCGCTGGGACCTTTCCAGAATCTAGTGAATTCTGGAAGATTACAACCAATGCATCCACTATCTCTGCAGCCACTTCCTTTAAGACCCTTGGATGCAAGCCATCAGGTCCAGGGGACTTGTCAGCCTTTGGACCCATTAGTTTACCTGGTACTTTTTCTCCAACCGGTCTCTCTCCGGTGAGACTGTGCCGGTGTGTCAGTAAATGGGATGATCGAGTGAATCCCTTTCCACACAGAGCTGGTGAACGGATTCTCCCCATTACGAAGATTCTGGTGTGGCAGTAGGTGAGATGAGCGAGTGAATCCATTCCAACACTCAGCTGGCGAACGGCCTCTCCCCGTGTGACTGGGTCGATGAGTTTCCAGCAAATGAATCCCTTCCCACAGTCCCCACATTTGCACTGTTGATTCCCGGCACATCTGTGTTTGTGTCTCACGGGATAGACGATTGGCTGAAAGGATGTTCACACACAGAACACGTGACCAGTCAGTCACCGCTGTGATTGGTGATTTTTCCTTCCATATCCAAAGGCCGATGATATTCAGGTCCTGATGAATCGAGTGACTGTCAGACCTTGACGTGATGTTTGGTTTGAGTTTCCCATCTGTAAATCCTCCCCTTCTAATATCCTGTAAAAGGAGTTTACCAAAGTTCCTACTTTAATTACAGGATAGAATTTCAGAACAGACAATTCTCGTTTCTTGTCTCCAGTTTCAAATTCTACTGTCACATTTTATTTGATTTCACTCCTGTGAAGCACCTTGGGATGTTTTACTTCATTAAATGCTCTGTATAAATACAAGTTGTTGGTCTTTCTGTAGAATATTCTGTCCCCTCCTGTCCCTCCTAATCTGTAAATTCCCCATTCTGCACACTCTCCCTCCTCCCTCCATCCTTACTGTCTGAAATCAACATTCATTACACCATCTGTGATTTTGTATAAGAAGATAAGAACATAAGAAATAGCAGCAGGAGTAGGCCATTCGGCCCCTCGTGCTTGCTCCGCCATTCAATATGATCATGGCTGATCTTCGACCTCAACTCCACTTTCCCGCCCGATCCCCATATCCCTTGATTCCCCTACAGTCCATCATGAGGTCAGAATTGGGGATGTTCGCTGATGATTGCACAGTGTTCAGTTTCATTCGCAACCCCTCAGATAATGAAGCAGTCCGAGCCCGCATGCAGCAAGCCCTGGACAACATCCAGGCTTGGGCTCATAAGTGGCAAGTAACATTCGCGCCAGACAAGTGCCAGGCAATGACCATCTTCAACAAGAGAGAGTCTAACCACCTCCCCTTAACATTCAACGGCATTACCATCGCCGAATCCCCCACCATCAACATCCTGGGGGTCACCATTGACCAGAAACTAACTGGATCAGCCATATAAATACTGTGGCTACAAGAGCAGGTCAGAGGCTGGGTATTCTGCAGCGAGTGACTCACCTCCTGACTCCCCAAAGCCTTTCCACCATCAACAAAGCACAATTCAGGAGTGTGATGGAATACTCTCCACTTGCCTGGATGAGTGCAGCTCCAACAACACTCAAGAAGCTCGACACCATCCAGGACAAAGCAGCCCGCTTGATTGTCACCCCATCCACCACCCTAAATATTCACTTCCTTCACCACCGGCGCACCGTGGCTGCAGTGTGTACCATCCCCAGGATGCACTGCAGCAACTCGCCAAGGCTTCTTCGACAGCACCTCCCAAACCCGCGACCTCTACCACCTAGAAGGACAAGAGCAGCAGGCACATGGGAACAACACCACCTGCACGTTCCCCTCCAAGTCACACACCATCCCGACTTGGAAATATATCGCTGTTCCTTCATCGTCGCTGGGTCAAAATCCTGTAACTCACAACCAAATAGCACCGTGGGAGAACCTTCACCAGACGGACTGCAGCGGTTCAAGGAGGCGGCTCACCACCACCTTCTCAAGGGCAATTCGGGATGGGCAATAAACGCTGGCCTTGCCCGCCACGCCCACATCCCATGAACGAAAAAAAAATGTAAACCGTGCTGTCGTTGCCCTGGGAATGTTTTATTGGACAGTGTAGAAGGAGCTTTATTCTGAATCTAACCCGTGCTGTACCTGCCCTGGGAGTGTTTGACGGGACAGTGTAGAGAGAGATTTGCTCACATATCCTCTCCATCACCAAGACCGCCTACTTCCACCGCTGTAACATTGCGCATCTCCAGCCGACTTGACTTCTCCAATGCTCTCCTGGCCGGCCTCTCATCTTCCACCCTCCATAAACTTGAGCTCATACAAAACTCTGCTCCCCGTATTCCAACTCGCACCAAGTCCTGCACATCCGTCACCCCTGTGCTTGCTTTTGGTCGGTCTGGGAACACCTCGATTTTGAAATTCTCATCCTTGTTTCCAAATTCTTCCATGGTCTCGCCCCTCCCTATCTCTGTATCCTCCTCCAGCCCCACAACCCTCCGAGATTTCTGCCTTTCTCCTAAATCACTCCACCATTGGCGGCCGTGCCTTCAGCTGCCTCGGCCCTCAGCTCTGGAATTCCCTCCCTAAACCTCTCCGCCTCTCCGCCTCCCTCTCCTCCTTTAAGACGCTCAATAAATCTTACCTCTTTGACCAAGCTTTTGGTCACCTGTCCTCATATCTCCTTATGTGGCTCAGTGTCAAATTTTGTTTGATTATCGCTCCTGTGAAACGCGTTGGGACCTTTTATTGTGTTAAAGGCGCTATATAAATGTAAGTTGTTGTTGTTGTATGTTAATTGCTCTGTGCCTGACCTGGGAGTCCCGGACACTGACAAGAGGTGCTCTGACTGATTAAATGTCCCATTTCCAGGCTCTGACATCCATCACCTCGATGAGCACAAAGATTCACCTGAAGAAGGTAACACAAATCCATCAGCTTCTCCCCGGACACAGATACTGAGGGACAGGGAGTTTCCGGGACAGTGACAAGTCTTACTCAATAAGCTATAAATTGATCCTGGACCTCTTAGAATCATAGAATTATCGAAAATTTACGACACAGAAGGAAGGCATTCGGCCCAACGTGTCCGCGCCTGCTGAGAAACGAGCCACCCAGCCCAATCCCGCTTTCCTGCATTTGGTCCGTAGCCCTGCAGGTCACGGCTCTTCAGGTGCACATCCAGTTATTTTTTTACATGAGTGAAGGGTTTCTACCTCTACCACCCTCTCAGGCAGTGAGTTCCAGGCCCCCACCGCCCTCTGGGTGAAAATATTTTCCTCATTTTCGCTCTAATCCATCTACCAATCACTTTAAATCTATGCCCCCTGGTTATTGATCCCTCTGCTCAGGGAAATAGGTCCTTCTGATCCACTCTACCTAGGCCCTGCATAATTTTGTACACCTCAATCAAATCATCCCTCAGCCTCCTCTGTTCCAAGGAAAGCAACCACAGACTATCCAATCTGTCATCACAGCTAAAATTCTCCAGTCTTGGCAACATCCTCGTAAATCTCCTCTGCACCCTCTCTCGTGCAATTACATCCTTCCTGTAATGTGGTGACCAGAACTGTGCGCAGCACTCAAACTGTGGCCGAACTAGTGTTTTATACAGTTCCAGCATAACATCCCTGCTTTTATGTTCCATGCCTCAGCTAATAAAGGAAAGCATTCCATCTGCCTTCTTAACCACCTTATCTACCTGTCCTGCTACCATGTCCAACGAAGCTAGTTGATTTTTTTGAGGAGCTAATTAATGTGGTAAATTAGGAGTGTCTATGGATGTTATTTATATGAACTTCGAGATGACATTCGACAAGGTTCCACATAAGACTCTGTTCACAAAATCGAGAGTGCATGGAATTGGAGGCAATCTATTGACTTGGACAGGGAATTGTTTATGAGGTAGGAGACAGAGAGTGGGGATAATGGGTATGGACTCAAATCAGCAGGATGTGACTAGTGGTGTCCCCAGGGATCTGTACTGGGGCCTCAGCTTTTCACTATGTTCATAAATGACTTGGATGAAGGATTAGAGAGCCGTGTATCCAAGCTCGCTGACGACAGTAAGTTAGGAAGCACAATAAATATTGTAGATGGGAGCAGATAGTTTCAAAGGGACGTTGAAAGATTAAATGAATGGGCAAAACTGTGGCAGATGGAGTTCAATGTGGGAAAGTGTGAGGTCATCCGCTTTCGACCGAAGAAAGATAGATCAGGGTATCTAAATGGTGAGATGTTCGCAACTGTGGAAGAGCAGAGAGTTTGTGGGGTCCAAGTCCAGAAATCACTAAAAGCTAATGGACAGGTACAACAAAATAATCGAAAAGCTAATGGAACGTTGGCCTTTATTTCAGTGGGTGGAAAAAAAAAGGGTGGAAGTTATGTTAAAGCTGTGCTGAGCTCTGGTTAGACCCCATCTCGAGACTCCGTTCAGTTCTGGGCAGCGCACCTCAGGAAGGATATATGGGCCTTGGAGGGGGTACAGCACAGATTCACCAGAATGATACCGGGGCTAAAAAGGTTAAGTTACGAGGACAGACTGCACAGACTAGGCTTGCATTCCCTGAAGTATGGAAGATTAAAGGCTGATCTCATTAAGGTGTTTAAGATGATGAAAGGATTTGATGGGGTCGATGGGGAGAAACTATTTCCTCTGGTGGGGGAGTCCAGAAGAAATGGGCATAACCTTTAAATTTGTGGTAGTCCGTTCAAGGGTGATGTCAGAATGCATTTCTTCACACAAAGGGCAGTGGAAATCTGGAATCCTCTCCTCCAAAAAGCTGTTGACGCTGGGGGTGAGTGGAAAATTTCAAAACTCCGATTGATAGATCTTTGCTCGGTAAAGGTATTAATGGTTACAAATCCAAGGGGGGAAATGGAGGTAAGATACAGGTCAGCCCTCATCTAATTGAATGGAGGAAAAGGTTTAAGGGGCTGAATGGCCTATGTCTGTTCCAAAGGAAACGTAAAATTATAATTAAAAGATGATTCTCTGGTCCTCACTCCATGGGCTGCATGTGTGCCCAGCTCGCCCGCTTTGTGCAAACACATGAAACAAGAGCCTGGCGGACGGGAGCTTCATACACCCGCCTCAGGCCGCTCCAGAGGACTGAGCGGGGCTAAAAACCAGCAGGAATCAAGCGGGACTGAGCTCCGCGGACTTCTCCACCTCCACCGTCCCTGTTAGTCACTAAATCAGGGCGGGAAAAGATGTCAACCGGCCTCACTGTGTTTGTATCACAGAGATGAGGGGATTGGGCAGAAAACCAGACGAACACCTTGTGATGATGGAAAGTCTTCTCATTATTTAATGAATTTAACAATTCCAGTAAAGGGATATTTCACCACATTCTTCAACTCCTCTCTGAATTTAGTCTGGGTCACGGCATAAATACACGTGTTGGTGCAGCAACTCAGGAGCTGGAGCATAAATCCCAGTTCTTGTACAAATTCAGGTAGATACACAGGAATAAAGTCTAACACATACAATCGGTTCCATACAAAATACAACAGAAACACCGCCCATAACAGGATAAAATTCCCCGATATAACAAACAGTAAAATGATGGATTTCCTTCTCTTCTCCATCTCTGGGTCACTGGGACTCTCCCCACTGCTGTGGGCCCGGAGTCTCCTGCGGACTCTGCTCGACACTAAAATGTATCTGACTGTTAAAACATTGAGCAGCAGAATCAGAAGAAATGGAACAAATGGGGTTACAATATAATGAAGGAATTCAATTACTGCCCACACCTGTGAATAACGAACATCCCATGATATATAACAAAACCAGGGATTATTGCTAATCCAATATTCACCTCCATACATAAAGTACCAGAAAGTGTTCTTCACACAGAACAGCACACTCACTGTTCCCAGAACCACAGCCGCCGTTTTCTCGGTGCAATATTTTGTTTTCAGCTTCTGGCAACAAATGACCACAAATCGATCAAAGGTGAAAGTGACTGTGAACCAGACAGAACAGTCTGTGGCTGCGTAAAGCAGGACGGCGTGGATATTACACACTTTAAAGGCCCAAATGAACTGAAACTGAGTCCAATAAAGAATAAGAATTTGCCTGAATATCAGATCAGTGATAACGACCAGTAGGTCCGCCGCTGCCATGGACACCAGGTAACGGGTGACACATTTGGAGAGACCGCACCTTCCTCGAGACAGGATCAGAATCGTCACTAAGTTCACTGTAAGGAGGAGAAAAACAGGGAATTGTACTTCAGACTGGGAGTAAAAGCAGCAGCCTGGTCGCTCATCCCTGGGAACATTCTACTAAATCTACTCTTCACCCTCTCCAAGGCCTTGAAATCCTTCCTAAAGTGTGATACCCAGAATTAGAGACAATTGGACAGCTGAGGCCTGACCAGTGATTTATAACCAGTGGTTCGTCCACTCGGAGCGGAGCTACAGGCGGGAGCAGACCGAGGAGAGACCTACGTGAGTCTTTTTCCCCAGCGGGGAAGGAGCTTCGCGGCTTTTTCAAAGGCAGGGGGCGGGGCCAATTCATTGGTACCCGGAAATAGGTGGAGCGGTTGCTGAACCCGAGACACGACACTCGTAGTGACTCCCAACCTCCCACCTCCTCTAACCTTTTGGGGGGGTAGAGGGAATTTAAAGGGTAGGTTCGTTTTTATATTTTGTTTTCAGGGACTTAACTCCTGGACCTAAGATAAATAAGAAGCAAAAAGTAATCCAAAGTGGGACGTCACCAAGGAAGACGTAAGTGATTGGTTGGTGAGTATTTTCCTGCTGAATTTGTCTCAGGTTAGAGTTTGTGGATTCTCGGGTCTCTGTTGTGCAGTGGGGGACTGCTGTTCAGCAAGGGCCCTCGAGTATACCTTTTAATTGAAGTGAAATTGGTGGGATTCATTTAATTTGAATTAATTAGTTAAAGGGTAAGTCATGTCAGGACAGCCCAGCCTCGTGTTATGCTCTTCCTGCTCTATGTGGGAAATCAGGGACCCTTCCGGTGTCCCTGACGACCATGTGTGCGGGAAATGTATCCAGCTGCAGCTACTGACAAACCAAATTGCGGCACTGGAGCTGCGGATGGATTCATTATGGAGCATTCGCGATGCTGAAAACGTCGTGGATAGCACGTTTAGTGAGATGGTCACACCGCAGGTAAAGGTTGTACAGGCAGGAAGTAAGTGGGTGACCTCCAGGCAGAGTAAGAGGAGCAGGCAGGCAGTGCAGGGGTCCTCTGTGGCCGTCCCCCTCTCAAACAAATATACCGCTTTGGATATTGTTGAGGGGGATGACTTATCAGGGGAAGGCAGCAGCAGCCAACTTCCTGGCACCAGGGGTAGCTCTGCTGCACAGGCTGGGAGGAAAAAGAGTGGAAGAGCTTTTGTGGTAGGGGATTCTATCGTAAGGGGAACAGAGAGGCGTTTCTGTGGCCGTAAACGTGACTCCAGGATGGTTTGTTGCCTCCCTGGTGCCAGGGTCATGGATGTCACTGAGCGGCTTCAGGGCATTCTCAAGGGGGAGGGTGAGCAGGCAGAGGTCGTGGTCCACATTGGGACCAACGACATAGGTCGGAAGGGAGATGAGGTCCTGCATCAAGAATTTAGGGAGCTAGGTAGCAGATTAAAGAGCAGGACCTCAAAGGTTGTAATCTCTGGATTACTCCCAGTGCCACGGGCCAGTGAGTATAGAAATAGGAGGACAGAACAGATGAATGCGTGGCTAAAGAGTTGGTGCAGGAGGGAGGGTTTCAGTTTCCTGGATCACTGGGCCTGCTTCTGGGGAAGGTGGGACTTGTACAAGTCGGACGGGTTGCATCTGAACCAGAGCGGGACAAATATCCTTGCGGGGAGGTTTGCTCGCACTGTTGGGGGGGGGGGCGGGGTTTAAACTAACTTGGCAGGGGGATGGGATGCAGAGTGGAGCAACAATAGGGGGTGATGTCCAGCCAAATATTGAGAAAAAAACAAGTCAGCTTGGAAGACAGGGCAAATATGTAAGAGCAAGGCTGGATGACATCTATTTTAATGCAAGGAGTCTTGAAAATAAGGTGGATGAACTGAAGATGTTGATAAACACATGGGAGTATGATATTGTTGCTGTCACAGAGACATGGTTGAGGGAGGGGCAAGACTGGCAGCTCAATATTCCAGGGTACAGAATCTTCAGGCGAGACAGAGGGGGAGGTATAAGAGGAGGGGGGGTCGCAATATTAATTAAAGAATCAATTACTGCCATAAGGAGGGATGATATATTAGCAGGTTCCTCAAATGAGGCCATATGGGTGGAGCTTAAAAACAAATAGGGGGCAAGCGCTTTGATGGGAGTGTACTATAGACCCCCAAACAGTCAGGGGGAGATAGAGGAACAGATATGTAGGCAAATCTCAGAAAATTGTGCAAATAATAGGGTAATAATAGTGGGGGATTTCAACTTCCCCAATATTAACTGGGATACACAGAGTGTAAAAGGCTTAGAGGGTACAAAATTCTTAACGTGCATCCAGGAGAGCTTTTTGAGCCAGCATGTAGAAAGTCCGACAAGAGAGGGGGCGGTACTTGACCTAATTCTAGGGAATGTGGCCGGCCAAGTGGAAGAAGTGCTATTAGGTGAGCACTTTGGTGACAGTGACCATAATTCGGTGAGATTTAAGGTGGTCATGGAAAAGGACAGGGAGGGGCCGGAAATAAAGGTTCTAAATTGGGGGAAGGCCGATGTTAATAGGATAAGGCAGGATCTGGCCAAAATGGACTGGGATCAGCTGCTTGTAGGAAAATCCGCATCGGAGCAATGGGAGTCTTTCAGAAGGGAGATTGAGACCATACAATGGCAACATGTTCCCGTAAAGGTCAAGGGTGCTTCCAAGAACTCCAGGGAACCTTGGATGTCAGGGGATATACGAGAATGGATTAGGAAAAAAAGGAGGACTTTTGGAAGATACAAAAGGCTAAGGACGGAGGAAGCCCTAGAGGAGTACAAAAAGTGCAGTGGGATACTTAAAAAGGAAATTAGGAGATCAAGGAGGGGCCATGAAAAAACACTGGCGAGCAAAATAAAGGAAAATCCTAAGATGTTTTATTAGTATATTAAGGGTAAGAGGATAACTAGGGAAAAAATAGGGCCCATTAGGGACAAAAATGGCAATCTGTGTGTGGAGCCGGAAGATGTAGGAGGGGTTCTAAATGAATTTTTTGCATCTGTTTTCACTATGGAGAAGGACGATGTAGACATAGAAATACGACAGGGGGACTGTGATCTTCTCGAACATATTAACATCGAGCGGGAGGAGGTATTGGCGGTTTTAGCAGGCCTAAAAATGGATAAATCCCCAGGCCCGGACGAAATGTATCCCAGGCTACTGTGTGAGGCAAAGGAGGAGATTGCGGGGGCTCTAACACATATATTCAGAACCTCTCTGGCCACAGGGGATGTGCCAGAGGACTGGAGAACCGCTAATGTAGTACCATTATTCAAGAAGGGGAGTAGGGAAAAACCGGGGAACAACAGGCCAGTGAGCCTAACATCAGCGGTAGGAAAATTATTGGAAAAAATTCTGAAGGACAAAATTAGTCTCCACTTGGAGAAGCAAGGATTAATCAGGGATAGTCAACATGGCTTTGTCAAGGGAAGATCATGTCTGACTAATTTGATTGAATTTTTTGAGGGGGTGACTCGGCGTGTGGATGAGGGTAACGCAGTGGATGTGGTATACATGGATTTCAGTAAGGCCTTCGATAAAGTCCCCCACAGGAGACTGGTCAAGAAGGTACGAGCCCATGGAATCCAGGGTGCCTTGGCACTTTGGATACAAAACTGGCTTAGTGGCAGAAGGCAGAGGGTGATGGTCGAAGGTTGTTTTTGTGACTGGAAGCCTGTGGCCAGTGGGGTACCACAGGGATCTGTGCTGGGGCCCTTGCTGTTTGTGGTCTACATTAACGACTTGGATATGAATGTAAAAGGTATGATCAGTAAGTTCGCTGATGATACAAAAATTGGTAGGGTGGTAAATAGCGAGGAGGATAGCCTCAGTCTGCAGGACGATATAGATGGGTTGGTCAGATGGGCGGAACAGTGGCAAATGGAATTTAACCCGGAAAAGTGCGAGGTGATGCACTTTGGAGGGACGAACAAGGCAAGGGACTACACAATGAATGGGAGGACCCTAGGCAAGACGGAGGGTCAGAGGGATCTTGGTGTGCAAGTTCACAGATCCCTGAAGGCGGCGGAACAGGTAGATAAGGTGGTAAAGAAGGCATATGGGATACTTGCCTTTATTAGCCGAGGCATAGAATATAAGAGCAAGGAGGTTATGATGGAGCTGTATAAAACACTGGTTCGGCCACAGCTGGAGTACTGTGTGCAGTTCTGGTCGCCACACTACAGGAAGGATGTGATCGCTTTGGAGAGGGTGCAGAGGAGATTCACCAGGATGTTACCAGGGCTGGAGCGCTTCAGCTATGAAGAGAGACTGGGAAGATTGGGTTTGTTTTCCTTGGAGCAGAGGAGGCTGAGGGGGGACATGATTGAGGTGTACAAAATTATGAGGGGCACAGATAGGATGGATACTAAGGAGCTTTTCCCCTTCGTTGAGGGTACTATAACAAGGGGACATAGATTCAAGGTAAAAGGCGGGAGGTTTAGAGGGGATTTGAGAAAGAACTTTTTCACCCAGAGGGTGGTTGGAGTCTGGAACTCACTGCCTGAGAGGGTTGTGGAGGCAGGAACCCTCACAACATTCAAGAAGCATTTGGATGAGCACTTGAAATGCCATAGCATACAAGGCTACGGACCAAATGCTGGAATATGGGATTAGATTAGACTGGGCTTGATGGCCGGCGCGGACACGATGGGCCGAAGGGCCTCTATCCGTGCTGTATAACTCTATGACTCTACTCTCTATGACTCTTGGAGTATTGTGCACAGTTGTGATCTCCATTAATAACAAGGGTTTAAAGGCACTGGAGTGAGTGCAAAAGAGATTTACAATGATGATACCAGAACTGAGAGGATATACTTATCAGGAGGGGCTGAAAAGGCTGGGACTCTTTTCTCTCCTTTTTTTCACTTGTGGTGCAGTGAGGGTACAAAACTCGTGGTCATAAATATAAGATAATGACAAACAAATCCAATAAGCAGTTCAGGAGAAACGGAGTTACCCAGGGACTGGTTACAATGTACAGCTCGCTACCACAAGGAATAGTTGAGGCGAATAGAATAGATGCATTTAAGAGGAAGTTAACTAAGTAAAAGAGGGAGAAAGGAATGGAAGAATATGCTGATCGGGTGAGATGAAGTCGAATGGGAGGAGTCTCGTGTGGAGCATAAACACCGGCATAGACCAGTTGGGCCGAATGGCCTATTTGTGAGCTGTAAATTCTATGTATTTCTATGTAACCCGAGTTTAGGAATTTTTAAATTGAGGCTTCGCTCGACCGGGGGCCAATGTCAGTCAGCAAGCAGAGGGGTGATGGGTGAACGGGACTTGCTGCGAGTTTGGATGCGGGCAGCTGAGTTTTGGATGAGCTCAAGTTTATGGAGGGTGGTGGGTGGGAGACCAGCCAGAAGAGTATTGGAATAGTCGAGACTGGAGGTAACAAAACCATGAGTCAGGATTTCAGCAGAAGATGGGCTGAGGCTGGGGCAGAGACGGGCAATGTTCGGGAGGTGGAAGTCGGCGATCTTGGTGATGGAGAGGATATGGGGTCAGAAGCTCAGCTCAGGGTCAAATAGAACGCCTACTGGTCCGGTTCAGCCTCAGACTGTGACCAGGGAGGGGGATGGAATCAGTAGCGAATGAACGGAATTTGTGATAGGGGCTGAAAACAATGGCTTCAGTCTTTCTAATGTTTAAACGGACGAAATTTCTGCTCATCCAGGACTGGACGTTGGATTCGCAGTGAAGGGGTCGAGAGAGGCGGTGGTGAGAAACAGCTGGGTGTCAGTTCCATGTGGAATCTGACTTTGTGTTTTCGGATGATGTCACCGAGGGGAAGCTTGAATATGTGAAATAGGAGGAGGTCAAGGATTGTTCCTTGTGGGACACCAGAGATAACGGTGTGTGGGCGGGAAGATGAATCATTGCAGGAGATTCCCTAGCTAATCCTGAATTGATAGGAATGGAAGCAGGCGAGGGCAGTCCCACCCAGTTGGACAACGGACGAGAGGCGTTGGAGGTGGATGGTGTGGACACCCGTGTCAAAGGCTGCAGACAGGCCAAGAAGGAAGAGGAGGGATAGTTTTCCACGGTCAGTCACATGGGATTTCATTTGTGACTTTGATTCGGGCCGTCTCAGTTCTGTTGCAGCGGTGGAAACCTGATTGGAGAGGTCGCTGATGCATTTGCAGGAAAGATGGGCACAGATTTTGGAAAAGACAACACGTTCAAGGAGAGGAAAGGGAGGTTGGAGATGGGGGCGGTAATTTACAAGGACCGAGGGATCATGGATTTCTTTTTGAGCATGGCGTGATGACGGCAGATTTGAAGAGGAGACGAGAGAGAACCGTGAATAAAAGGGTTAACTTTCCCCCTTTGGACATTACATTTGGACATTGTAAGTTTCAACTGCAAAGGCAGCAATGTGCAGAAACTTTGAGAAGCTTCGGTTTTCAACAACAACTGATCTGAATGAAAGCAACGATGAGCAGAAGCTTCGAAAAGCTTCGAACTGGCTTTTGGTTCTCAAAACAACTAAGAACCTTAACAGATAACAACTTGGAAAAAACAATGCTGAAACAGTTCGAAACCCTTGGGAAAGACAATTCAAGTTACTTGTTCACAGGTAACAGGAGTTTTAAGATCTGCTGGTTATAGTTAATGACACTGATCTGTGGAAACCAGCGCTTACAGATAGGTCACCAATACACTCTGAAATATTGGACAATATCCAACAATGATTCAGCTCCAGGCAGCTGTCTTACTCTATGAACACATATTTCTGATCCGATACTAGGGTTCAGTGCAGAGAGTAGACGGCAAACTGTTCAATAAAGAGAATCGTCCACCAACATTCCTTGTGTACGAGACTCAAATAACAGTCAAATCCTAAAAAATGACCATCAGTTGAAGAAAGTCATAAAAAGAACAGACTGTTCATTGGACTGGGACCAATGAATCGGCAACTGTTCACAAGTTAAATGAAGGAAACAAGGTGCATTTCCAGACACTGAACAAGAGGATTACACTGAATATAATTAATAACCGGGTCTAAAGGACAAGGACAGTAAATACAGTTAAATATGGTTTACAGAATTAATTGCTGAAATAATGACTTACCAGGAACACCAACAGCAGCGAGGAGCGGATAGTAAATCTTTTGTACATCAATAATTGCCCACAGAATCCGAAGCTCAGTTGGAATATACCAGAACATGACTTCATTATCTCTGAGATCCAATGATCACTGTTTGTACTGGAGGCAAAGCTGCATCAAACACTCTGCTGTGACGCCTTGAAAACAGTCCCTATTTATGGCCCAGAGGGAACTCTCCAGTGAGACAATTAAACGACACATTGGCATTAATTAAGGTCAGTGAACAAACAGGTTCGGTTAATCCCTAAACACCATCACTCCATATTGAAAATTACAGGTAAACAAGCATTTTACTGATGTGGAGTGAAGCTACCGAAAGTTCTGAATATTACTGAAAGAAAATGACGTAAAAAAGAAAATATGAATCCCGCAGTCTTACAGTGCTGATGCGAAGAGAGAGCAGCTTCACTGACAGAGTTCAGATTATATCTGTGATTTGAATTCAGCCGGCAATTTCAGAATGTTTCAAATACGTTTTCTGGGGTGGAGTTAACAAAAGTGCAAAAGACAACAAGGATAGATTGAAGCAGATCAAGTAATGGTCAGTAAGGAGACATGGGGGCCGATAATATAATGGTCAGTAAGGATACATGGGGACTGATAATACAATGGTCAGTAAGGATACATGGGGACTGATAATACAATGGTCAGTAAGGATACATGGGGACTGATAATACAATGGTCAGTAAGGATACATGGGGACTGATAATACAATGGTCAGTTAGGGTACAGGGGGACTGATAATACAATGGTCAGTAAGGGTACACGGGGGCTGATAATATAATGGTCAGTCAGAACACATTTGGTGTGATGGTGCAATGTCCTGTACGGAAACATGTGGGTGACAACTGAATGTTCCGTGAGGATTCTTGAATCCAGATAATGCAATGATCAGTATGGAAACACGGGGTTTGCTCATGCAATGGTCAGAAAGAACACATTTGTGTGATAATGTAACGGTCAGTAAGAACACAGCGGAATGATAATACAGCAGTCAGGAAGAACACCTGGGGTTTATCCGACAATGGTCAGTAAGGATACGTGGGGTGTGATACTGCCATGGTCAGTAACTGTAAATGGGGCAGATAATATAATGGTCACTAATAATGTGTAGGGGTGATAATACAACGGTCAGCACGGATACTTGAGATGTGATAATGCAATGGTCGATAAGGATACTGGATACAGATGATACAATGGTCAATTATGATACATGGGGGTTATAATACAATGGGCAGTAAGGATACTTGGGGGCTGATAATGTAATGGTCAGCAAGGAGAGATGGGATTGATAATACAATGGTCAGTAATTATACATGGGGTGTGATAATGCAATGGCAATAAGGATACATCGGTGGTAATAATACAATGATCAGTAAAAATACACGGGGGTGATAACACAATGATCCATAAAAATACACGGGGGTGATAATACAATATTCATTAAGCAAACATGGGGCCGTTAATTCAATAGTCGGTTAGAATACATGGGATCTGACATTTACATGCTCATTTAGGATATTTTAGGCAAATAATGCAATGGTCAGTAAGAAGACATAGGGGCTGATAATGGAGTGCTCTGTAAGAACACATGGTGGTGGTAATACAATGGTCAGTAAAGATAATTGGACACAGATATTACAATTGACAGTACGAATACATGTGAGTGATAATACAATGGTCAGTAAGAATACATGACGGTTCATAATACAATCGTCAGTCAGGATACATGGGATTGATAATACAGTGGTCAGTAAGTATACATGGGGGCCGATAATACAGTGGTCAGCAAGTATACATGGGGGCTGATAATTCAATGGTTACCACGGATTCAGGGGGCCTGATAATACAGTGGTCAGTAAGGATACATGGGGGCCGATAATACAGTGGTCAGTAAGTAAAGATGGGTGCTGATAATATAATGGTCAGTAAGTATACATGGGGACTGATCATATAATGGTCAGTAAGTATACATGGGGTCTGATATTACAATGGTCAGTAAGGATACATGGGGGTTGATAATATAATGGTCAGTAAGGATACATGGGGGTTGATATTATAATGGTCAGTAAGTATACATGGGGTCTGATATTACAATGGTCAGTAAGGACACATTGGGGCTGATAATACAATGGTTTCTAAGGATGCATGGGCTCTGATAATACGATAGTTACTAAGGATGCATGGGGCCTGATAATACAATGGTCAGTAAGTATACATGGGGTCTGATTTTACAATGGTCAGTAAGCATACATGGCGGCTGATAATAAAATGCTCAGTGACTATACATGGGGTATGATATTACAATGGTTAGTCAGGACACATGGGGGCTGATAATACAATGGTTACGAAGGATACATAGGGGCTGATAATACAATGGTTTCAAAGGGTGCATTGGGCCTGATAATACAGTGGTCAGTCAGGATACTTGAGGGCTGATAATACTATGGCCCGTAAGTAAAGATGGGGATTGATAATACAATGGTCAGTAAGGATACATGTGAGCCGATAATACAATGGTCAGTGTGGATACATGGGGGCTGATACTATAATGGTCAGGAAGTATACATGGGAGCTGCTAATATAACGGTCAGCAAGTATACATGAGGGCTGATAATGCAATGGTCAGTAAGGATACATGGGGCCTCATAATACAATATTTACCAAGGATACATGTGGCCTGAAAATATAATGGTTACGAAGGATACATGGGGCCTGATAATTCAATGGTCAGTAAGGATGCATGGGGCCTGATAGTACAATGGTTACTAAGGATACATGGGGGCCGATAATACAGTGGTCAGTATGTTGAAATGGGGGCCGATAACACAATGGTCAGTAATTATCCACGGGGAGTATTAATACAATGGTCAATAAGTATACAAGGGTGCTGACAATACAATGGCCAGTAGGTATACACGGCGGCTGATAATACAATGGTCAGTAAGTGTACATGGCGGCTGATAATAGAATGGTCAGTAAGTGTACACGGGGGCTGACAATACAATGGCCAGTACGTATACATGGGGGCTGATAATACAATAGTCTTTAAGTACACATGGGAGTGATAATATAATGGTGAGTAAGGATACATGGGAGTGATAATAGAATGGTCCGTACGTATACATTGGGGATAATAAGACAATGGTCAGTAAGTATACATGGCGGCTGATCATACAATGGTCAGTAAGTATACATGGGGGTTGATAATACAATGGTCAGTAAGGATACATGGGGGTTGATAATACAATGGTCAGTCAGTATCCATGGGGGCTGATAATATCATGATCAGTAAGTACATATGAGGGCTGATAATACAATGGTCTTTAAGTATACATGGATGAAGATAATAAAATGGTCTTTAAGTATACATGGGAGTGATAATAGAATGGTCAGTAAGTATTTCTGGGGGCTGATAATACAATGGTCAGTAAGTGTACACGTGGACTGATAATACAATGGTCAGTAACTGTACATGGGGACTGATAATACACTGGTCAGTAAGTGTACACGTGGACTGATAATACAATGGTCAGTAAGGATACATGGGGTCTGATAATACAATGGTCAGTGAGGAAGCATGAGGCAGATCTTGCCAGAAATTGTTCGGAGCATCGAATCAACGTTCACCGCCGCTCCTTCGATTTAAATTAACGAAATTCCTTCCGGCGGGCTGTTCGGCGTCGAATTGTTTGAATTGGACCATGAATCCAATCCTGCTCTGTCCCCCGAGCCTCTGAGCAGCGTTGGTTGCCGCGGCTGGAAATGTCTGTGAGAGGAGAAGACACGCCCACAAAATCTGTCAGGAAGTGAAGTCACGCCCACAGCTCCAGATTTCATTGCTCAAAGAGGTGAA
The DNA here is from genome assembly GCF_035084215.1 of Heptranchias perlo. Lineage (NCBI taxonomy): Eukaryota > Metazoa > Chordata > Chondrichthyes > Hexanchiformes > Hexanchidae > Heptranchias > Heptranchias perlo. Next base: position 911,369 of record NW_027139581.1, on the reverse strand, counting down.
CAGACCTCAGGGCCTTCTGGGACGTCCTGGGGGGCGACGACGCGCGGGTCCTGGGGGAATGTCTGGCGACCGGGGAGATGCCCCTTTCGTGGCGCAGGGCGGTCGTGGTCCTGCTGCCTAAGAAGGGGGATCTCCGCAACCTTAAAAACTGGCGCCCGGTCTCCCTCCTCAGCACGGATTACAAGGTCTTCGCCAAGGCGATGTCTGCTCGCCTCGGCGCCGTGCTGGACCACATGATCCACCCCGACCAGTCCTACACGGTCCCGGGCCGAAAGATCCAGGATAACATTCACCTGGTCTGGGACCTGATCCACCATTCCCAGAGGGCTGGTCTGTCGGTCGCCTTCCTTTCCTTGGATCAGGAGAAGACGTTCGACAGGGTGGATCACGAGTACTTATTCGGGACTCTGCGCGCTTTCGGGTTCGGGTCGCATTTTGTCGCCCGGATCCGACTTCTGTCCGCCGCCGCGGAGTGTCTGATCAAGGTTAATGGATCCTTGACGGCGCCCCTTCGCTTCGGGAGAGGAGTGCGTCAGGGGTGCCCCATGTCCGGCCAATTATACACCGTCTGCGTGGAGCCTTTCCTGCGCCTCTTGCGAAAGAGGCTGTCGGGACTGGCTCTGCGCGAGCCGGACGTGGATGTCGTCCTTTCGGCTTAGGCCGACGACGTGCTCCTCGTGGTCACCGATCCCCTTGACTTGCGGAGGATGCGCGAGTGCCAAGAGGTCTACTCTGCCGCGTCCTTCGCAAGGATCAACTGGGAGAAATGTTCCGGACTCCTGGTGGGTCAGTGGCGGGTGGACTCCCTGCCGGAGGAGCTCAGGCCTTTCGCCTGGAGTACCACGCACCTCCGGTACCTGGGAGTCTACCTCGGCCCTGCCGAGGAAGCCTGGCCGGCGAACTGGGAAGAGCTGGAGGCCAAGGTCGCCGCTCGCCTGGCGCGCTGGACAGGACTGCTCCGAGTGCTATCCTACAGGGGTCGTGTGCTGCTCATAAACCAGCTGGTGGCCGCCATGTTGTGGTACCGGTTGGTCACTTTGACCCCCCCCCCCCCGAGTTTGTCGCCAAGATTCAGAAGAAGTTTGTTGACTTCTTCTGGGCCAAAGGGATGCACTGGGTCGCTGCCGCGGTCCTGAGTCTCCCGTTTAGGGAGGGCGGTCAGGGGCTGGTGTGCGTCCGCACCCAGATGCCAACTTTCCGCCTTCGGTCGCTGCAGCGATACCTGTACGCGGAGCGTCCTCTTAGATGGCGTGCGCTGGCGACGTACTTTTTCCGCCAGCTGCACGGCCTGAACTACGACACGCAGCTCCTGTTCGTCTCGCTGCTGGGTGGCCGCACGTCTTTGCGGGAGCTGCCTGTCTTTTACCAGGATCTGCTCAGGGTCTGGAACATGGTCGCCTCCGGCCGGTGCTCTCGCCCGTTAGGGGTAGTGGCCGTCCTGCAGGAGCCGCTGCTCGGGAATCCGTTCCTCCGCGATGTCAGCTTCGGCCGCTCGCGGCTGACGGAGCAGATGGCCGTGGCCGGTCAGGTGACCAGAGTCAGGGACGTCCTGGATGGCGGAGGGTCGGGTTGGTTGGAGCCGTGGGCGCTTGCCGCACGGACGTCCTCGTGGCGTGGCGGGGACGCGGCCGCCGCCATCCGGGCGTTGAAATCGGCGCTCGGCCCTGAATCCACTCGGGGTGTGGAGGCGGCTCAAGCGTGCGGAGCCATCCCGTCCGATCTGACCCCCGTTCGGACGGAATTCCTCATCGGCGCCAGGCCCCGAAACCTCCCTCGGAGGGCTGCGCCTCACAACTTGAGCCGTCTCTCAGAAATACCCTCCGTGCCGTTTCACTCCGCGCGGAGGGATTTCCTGTACGGGCTGCTCCTGCACACTCTCCACTTCCTCGCCCTCGTCTCTCGCCCGGACACGCCCTGGCGTACCATCCTGCCGTCTGGCGGAGACGGGGGTCCCCAGTGGGGGGCTCTCGACTCAGGGATCCTCCCGTGTTCCATCGGGGATCTGGGGTGGAGGGTGGTGCACGGAGCAGTCACGTGCAACAGGCGTTTACGCCATTTTACGGACTCCCAGGCCGCCTGCAATTTCTGCGGCCTGGATGAGTCCGTGTTTCATTTGTTCACTGGGTGTGGGAGACTGCAGCCCCTGTTTGATTATTTGGAGGGGCTGCTCCTCAGGTTCTGGCTGCACTTCAGTCCCACGCTCCTGATCTTTGGCCGCCCGGTGATGAGGGGGGCGGGCAGGTCGGTGGACGTCCTCGTGGGCCTGCTCCTGGGCCTGTCCAAGGTGGCCATCCACAGGTCCAGGTTGCGTGCGGCCGGTGGGGGCGGTCGCTCGGACTCTCTGCCTCTCTTCCGCGGAATGCTCCGCGCCCGGGTGGCCCTGGAGATGGAGCACGCGGTGTCTGCCTGAGGCTTTCCGCGACCGGTGGGCACCGCAGGGGCTGGAGTGCATCCTGAATGAGGAAAATAAAATTTTAATTTGATACCTGGTTTCGTTTTATTTGTTTTTTAGTATTTAAGCACACCCTACACCCCGCCTTCTTATAAAAGGGGGGCCTAAAAACACAAAACAAAAGGGAAAAAAAAACTAGAAAAAAAAAGGTTCTGAAAAAAAAAAGAGGTGAACAGACTTCTCATTGAAAGTTAGTGTTCTTCATGTAATTGTTAATTCAAAACAAAGTTTTTATAAAAAGCCGAATTTAAATGCATTTTTAAAAAGCAGTGGAAACTTAAATAAACAGTCTTTAAAAAGGAGTGTAAAATAAAATGAACTGTTTTTGAAAAGGCTGTTTTTACACTGAGAAAAATGATGGAACAGCAAAAGATGAATGAGAAGAGGTGAAACAAATGTTGTGATGAAGACCTCAACACACTCCTCAATGAGGTTGAGGTGAGGCTTCGGCGGCTTCTGGGGAACGGAAGTCTCGGGCGGCACAGAAAGTTAGCGTGTTGGTGTGGAAGGAGGTGGCACAGGTTCTGAGCACGAACAGCACCGTGTCACGGAGAGCGGAACAGGGCCGCAAAAAATCAATGATTTAATACAGTCGGCTAGGATATATAGAGAGTTTTAGAAATTCAAAAGTTCAGATTTAAATGAGCTGAGTTTAACTAATGCACAAACACAGGTTGTTTCTGGGTGGTGTGGTCAAGGTTCAATCTAATGGCAACTGTTCGTAAAACTCAGTTACCATTGTGGACGGGCCTCACTAAATGCTTTTAGAGATCTTTTATCCCTACTCCAGAGATTTGAGGAGTTAAATTACAATTAGTGAATTAGACCCTGTCTCCAAACCCCCAACTTATCTCTCTCACACAAACAAGCACAAACTGATTTTTATTGTTTAATGTCCTGTCGTGTAAAACGGCTTTTCACAACCGTGAGAGGTCGAAGACCGGCGGCGGTTCAGCCTTTATGAGGGAGATGACCGAGCATGAAGAAAGGGCCACTCAGCTGCAGGGCATCACTTCCAGTTTAGTGCCTGGTGTCCGATCAGACACTGGAGCGAGGAAAGGTGAGTTTCACATTCCTCTATTGGCCAGCTGCATGTTTAAAACCTGCGTGTTGTCTGAAGGATGGGAAAAGGAGATTAGAGTCTGACCATGCTCGTGCAGCGTGTGGGCGTCTGTGATGTGACCGATGAACATGCTTCACCAGTGGAACATTTTGTTCTTCCTTCCCACAGGTGCACAGCCGTCTGAGGACACTCGGGCTGCAGAAGGTGGTGAGTCGGCGGCGGCAGAGGGTGATGGTGTTTGTGCTGCAGAGGGTGATGGTGTTTGGGCTGCAGAGGGTGATGGTGTTTGTGCTGCAGAGGGTGATGGTGTTTGTGCTGCAGAGAGTGATGGTGTTTGGGCTGCAGAGGGTGATGGTGTTTGGGCTGCAGAGGGTGATGGTTTTTGTGCTGCAGATGGTGATGGTGTTTGGGCTGCAGATGGTGATGGTGTTTGTGCTGCAGAGGGTGATGGTGTTTGTGCTGCAGAGAGTGATGGTGTTTGTGCTGCAGAGGGTGATGGTGTTTGGGCTGCAGAGAGTGATGGTGTTTGGGCTGCAGAGGGTGATGGTGTTTGAGCTGCAGAGAGTTTTGACGATTAGTGAGCGGGAAGTGGAAGAACGTTGACGGTTTCTGGAGGATGAGGACGATGCGGGCCCCGTGGGGGGCGGGACGGTGGTGGGAGGTGGGAGGTGAGGGCAGGTGAAGTGGTGTCTTCACTCCTGAGCCCACCTGTCAACCTCAGGGTGTTGATGTGGTGGGAGCGCTTGACCATGAGGAGCCTCACCTCACCGCCTCTCCAACTCCCGGCCCCTCTGGCTCTGTGCGAGACACACATAATCCCCCTCTCACAGGCAGCCGCCAGCTGAGTCCGACCTGTCGGGGGTTGAGGGATCGATGCGAGTGGGGTAGATGCGCCCCAGTCCCCCGTGAGACGGCGTAGATGTCAGCTCCCCTGCTGCTCCTCCCCCCACCCCACCCTGTGGATGATGAATTGGGAGAGGACATCAACGGTCAACAAGTGAGACGATTGAGGGCTGATGAGAGCGACAAATACCATGACTATTTCGCCTCCATGAGACAGGAGATCTAGGACGCTGGACAGAACATTCGCGCCCAGCTGGCCCATACTGGACAGAACATTGTCCAGCTGGCCCAGACTGGAGAGAACATTGTCCAGCTGGCCCATACTGGACAGAACATTGCCCAGCTGGTCCATACTGGACAGAACATTGCCCAGCTGACAAATATTCACCAGGTTCTCGTACATTTCATGGAGTTGAATGCGAGCACGGCTGTGCTGCACCGGAAGCCCGTGACACACCCCGTGCCACCTCCCGCTACAGACAGAGGACAGGCCCAAGAGCCAGGAGCTAATTCTGCACCTGACGCTACTTTTGCTCATGTCCCCGTGGAACAGCAGCACCCCAGCTCCGAGCTCCCTGATGACAGCCATTTGACAAGACACCGAGGTCGTGCCCTGGGCTCAAGAGGGGCTCGATCACAGGGAGGGATGGGGGCCAGGAGGAAATAGGATGCTCCTCTCGGACAGAGTTCCCCTCCTCTTGTTAAGAGTGTCACAGCGACCCTCGAGCATGCCGCAAGGGGGCGTCTGTAAATCTTATTGCTGTTTGTTCTGTTGATGTTTTGATTGTTTGTTTTTATTCGCTTGTTGATATTTTGTTATGTGATGAATCTCCTCTGAATGTTTGTGTGATAATTTTTGTTGCTGCTGCTGCTGCCCTTCGAACTTAATCAGAAGTCATTTGTAATTGTTCTTAAATTTTATGAATGTAAACCATGTTAACATCGCAACTGATTTCAAACTAGAAAATGAATAAATGAACGCAACTTTTATTTAAAGTTTTGCACTACACACCTCAATGTTCACAATAAAGTTTTGCAATAACTAACGACCTCAAAATGTTAATGTAAAGTTTTGCACTATTTTTTTGATGCTGCAATTGAAGCTCACTGTTTCACTTTCAATCTTACTTGTCCTGTTATCTGCTTTCCTGGGAGGGGGCGAGGAGACAATTACCCATTTTCATCGATGTCTGAAAGCATCAGCCACTGGGTGCTCTCCCGCTGCCCTGTCCCCTGCAGCCACGGATTCCTCGGGGGTCGGGGTGGGGTAACCAACAATGGCCCCAGCAACATCCGGGTTGTCATCCTGCATCTCATTCATTCCCAGCGGCATCTCGTCTTCCTGGTCAAAGGTCAGTCCTTCCCGCAGGGTAAAGTTGATCCACAGGTCGGCATCGCAAAGGATCCTCCCATTTAACGAATTAAACACCTTCCTGGTGATGTTAGTGACAGGTGCCTCATTGGATGCCTTCCATATCACATGGGTTCCATCGACAGCACCCTGCACTCTGGGGAATCCAGTGATCCTTTGGAACACGGTAGATCTCTTCCTTTGGGGAATCCAGCGATCCTGTGGAACACGGTAGACCACTCCCTTTGGGGAATCCAGCGCTCCTTTGGAACACGGTAGACCTCTCCATTTGGGGAATCCAGCGATCCTGTGGAACACGGTAGACCTCTCCATTTGGGGAATCCAGCGATCCTGTGGAACACGGTAGACCTCTCCATTTGGGGAATCCAGCGATCCTGGGGAACACGGTAGACCTCTCCATTTGGGGAATCCAGCGATCCTGTGGAACACGGTAGACCGATTCCTTTGTCGATCTGGGGACATGTCGAGGTTGATGAACTGGGAAATCCTGCGGAATATCGCGCCCGTGACCTCATGAATTCACTCTCGCAGTGCTCTGGGTGATGGTGTCTCTGTGATAAGATGAATTCAGACTCTCACAGGGCTCTGGGTGATGGTGTCTCTGTGATAAGATGAATTCAGACTCTCACAGTGCTCTGGGTGATGGTGTCTCTGTGGGCTGATGAATTCAGACTCTCACAGGGCTCTGGGTGATGGTGTATCTGTGGGCTGATGAATTCAGACTCTCACAGGGCTCTGGGTGATGGTGTATCTGTGACCTGATGAATTCAGACTCTCACAGGGCTCTGGGTGATGTTGCACATGTTACCGGGGCCTGACTGAAATGACCCACATGCCACTGACGAGGCCCTGCAGGAAATAGAAGGTGGCTGAAGCTCCTCTTGTGACATCTCACAGAGGCGGCCGATTGTCTCCTTGCTAAAACGAAGTCTCCACAGAAATATCTCTTCCGACAACAATGTGGTTGACGTGGTGTGTATGGACTTCCAATAGGCGTTTGATAAAGTTCCGCCTGGTAGGCTTATCATCAAGACTGCGGCCCATGGAATAAAGGGGGCTGTAGCAACATGGATACAGAAATGACTGGGGAACAGAAACAGAGAGAAGTGGTAAACGGTTGTTTTTCGGACTGGAGGAAGGTGTACAGTGGTGTTCCCCAGGGTCAGAGCTGGGATCACTGCTTTTCTTGATATATATTAATGACTTGGACTTGGGTGTTCAGGGCACAATTCCAAAATTTCCAAAGCTTGGAAGGGTCGTATACAGTGAGGAGGACACTGATAGACGTCAAGAGGAAACAGACAGGCTGGTGGCTTGGGCGGGCACGTGGCAGATGAAATTTAAAGCAGAAAAATGCGAATTGATACATTTTGGTGGGAAGAATGAGAAGACGCAATGTAAACTGGAGGGCACAACGCTAAAAGGGATAAAGGAACAGAGAGATCTGGGGGTTTATGTGCACAAATCGTTAAAGGTGGCAGGGTATGTTGAGAAACTGTTTAAAAAAGCAACGGGATCCAACGCTTTATAAACAGAGCCACAAGTACGAAAGTATGGAAGTCATGACGAACCTTTATAAAACACTGGTTTGACCACAACTGGAATATTTTGTCCAGTTCTGGGCACCGCACTTTAGGAAAGATGTGAAGGTCTTCGAGAGGGTGCAGAAGAGATTTACTCGAACGATTCCAATGATGAGGGACTTTAGTTACGTGGATAGACTGGAGAAACTGGGGTTGTGATTCTTGGAACAGAGACGGTTGCGAGGAGATTTGATCGAGGTGTTCAAAATCATGAAGGGTCCAGACAGAGTAGATCGAGAGAAACTGTTCCCATTGGTGGAAGGGTCAAGAACTAGAGGACATAGCTTTAAGGTGATTGGCAAAAGAACCAAAGGTGACGTGAGGAACAGCTTTTTTACACAGCGAGTGGCTGTGATCTGGAATGCACTGCCTGAGGGGGTGGTGGAGGCAGATTCAATCATGGTTTCAAAGGGGAATTGGATAAATACTTGATAAGAAAAAAATGCAGGGCTCCAAGAAAAGGGACGAGCTGGAATGATCTTGCACAGCCGAAGCACAGATTCGATGGGCCGAATGGCCTCCTTTCGTGCTGTAGCCTTTCTCTGACGGTGTGATGGAAATGGGAAAAGAGTGAAAATGAGACCATAATAACAACTATCAGGAGTACGCTGGTAAAACCCATTGAATCTGACGTTTAAACTCTTAACCACTCGGTCATCCTGCGTTTTGAATTTGTGTGTAATGTGCCGGAGTGTCATTTCTTTCATCTCTTCGTCAGTCAAGGTCCAGAATGAAATGATGTCGGGAGTGGAGAAAGAGACTTTGAAAAGCGTTGAAGAATTGACACACGCACCCACACGGACAGGTTGGAAGCTTTGAGAAAGAAAGCTCTGAACCGCAGTCGGCAGGATTCAAACCTGCGCGGGGAGACCCGAGTGGATTTTCAGTCGATCGCCGAAACCACTCGGTCACGACGACTTGATTTCAGTTAAATGCTGTTCACTTAAAATTGCAACGATCCTTCCGTGCGGTAACATTTCTATCATGCAAATGAAGAAGAGTGACAATGAGCAGGATCAAAATGTAACCGAAGTAACAGCTGCGAGGAGTGGGGTTCGGAAACACGCGGGGATAAATCCACTGGATCTTAAATCCAAAGCCTGAACCACTCGGTCATCCTGGTCCTCCTTTGTTGAATTCTAAAATGCTCCCAATCCTCAGGTTTACTGCTTTTTCTGGCAACTTTATTTGCTTCTTCCTTTGATTTTATACTATCTTTAATTTATCTTGTTAGCCACGGTTGGACCACTTTTCCTGTTGGGTTTTTGTGCCTTAAGAATATATATTTGTTGCAGTCTATCACTGTCCTCCTCACTGTTCACTACACTTCCAAGTTTTGTGTCATCTGCAATTTTTAACATTTTGCCCTGTGCACCCAAGTCCGCGTCATTAATATATATCAAAAAAACAGTGGTCCCAGTACCGAACCCGGGGGAACAAAACTGTACACCTCCCTCCGTCCGAAAAACTTTCACTTGCAATTTATCTCCAATATTTGATGTGGAAAATACATTGAAAGACTAACCCGGATCATCCCACTTTGCACAATTTAATTTCACTGATATTCCAGCGATTTTAAACTCCATTCAGGTCTCTCTCTGCACCCGACCGACCACCCCCCCCGGCTCCGCCCCGCCCCGCCCCCTTGTCTCCATCTGTGTCGATCTCTCCATCTGTACATCTCTCTCTCTCTATCTGTCTCTCTCTCTCTCTCTGTGACTCTTTCCACAATAGCCCGTGAAATAAACTGTCATGAAATTATTCGTTCAGGCGCAACAGTCGAAATCCATTTTTCCTCAATCAGTCGATTGTCGCAATCAGTTGCAGAAACCTGTTGATCTGACTTCACCAGCTGAAGAACATTATCATCCGAGTGTGGATCATTGGGTGCGGTGGCCAAGTGGAAAGGCGTCGGTCTCGTAAACCGAAGAGCGCGGGTTCGATCCCCGTCCGCACCTGCTTCAGGTTTCAAATTTTAATGAAATGACAGTTTGTTGAACTTTCCACGGGCCACTGTTGAAAGAAGACTCACCTTTCACATTTCCATCTCTCTGTTGGTTGAGATTCAGAATAAAGTGATGTGGGGTGCGAGGAAAAGAGTGATAAAGAGAGACACTCAGAAAGAGAGAGAGACACTGGGACAGAAAGAGACTCTCTCGGTCTGTCTGAGTCTGTGTCAGTCTCTCTCCCTCCATCTGTCCAATACCCGCAGATTTGAGAATCACAGGGTCAAAGAAGGAAACAGATTGGAACACACTGAGCCTGTGTCCTGTTTCAAAACCGACTCCCAGGAAAACGGCTCCGGTAGAATCGTTAAATGGTCAAAGTTTTTATGGCGACTTTGACCTCTTCCCTGAGATGGCGAGACACGGGGACGTGGGGCGATTAAAAGGCTTCGGAAAAATCATTTCCAATTGGATATTCTCCATCGTGGTGAGATATCCCCCCTCAGCCAGGGATTCAGCTCCCCGACGGGGAGGAAGCATTCTTAAGACGCCAATTACAAATTTTACTTCTTTGCCTCGCTTCTTCTTCAAAAACGACAGAGAAAAATAGAACAGAAAAAGAATGAAACAGGTGATTGTCACTTTCAGAATATTATTGAGCGGAGACTGTTTGGGGACTGAATTCTTGGGGCCCGCCTGTTGCAGAGCACAAATGTGTTCCGATCTGTTTCCTTCTTTGACCCTGTGATTCTCAGATCTGCGGGTATTAGAGAGAGGGAGGGGAGAGACAAAGAGACAGAGAGAGAGCGACAGAGAGACAGAGACAGAGAGAGAGACACACACAAAGACTGATCGTGAGACACACATTGAAACTTAGAGGGAGAGAGAGAGAGAGAGATTTAACGATTATGCCTCTTTGTGTAATGTGCCTGAGTGTATGTGTATATATAAATGCCGGTGTGTGTAATGTGCCTGTGTGTATGTTTAGTGCTGATGTTCCTTTGAGAGTGAGGTGCGAGCTTGAGGAAGTTTCCCACTCTCCCCTTGTGCGCAAAGCTTTCCAATAAACTTGAACTTTCGTCTGGTTTTGCTCCAAAAATTCGAGTATAAAAATGTTTGTGTATGTGTGTATGCCTGCGTGTGTAATGTGCCTGTGTGTATGTGTATATATATATATCTATATATGCCTGCGTGTGTAATGTGTCGAAATGTGTGTGTGTGTGTGTGTGTCTCACTTTTTCTAAGCTTCTCTGAGTGGTTCTCTCTTTCTCTGTCTTTCTCGCTCTGTCACTCCCTCCCGCTCTCCCCACATCACGTTATTCTGGACCTTGACGAACAGAGAGATGGAAATGTGAAAGGTCAGTCTTCTTTCAACAGTGGCCCGTGGAAACCAGGGTTCAATTTCCCCACCGGGAGGTTACATTTTTATTGCCTTTAAAAGCTTCACTTTCATTCCTCTTGCAATTTATCTCCAAGTGGAGGTTTACCAGAAAGATCCCACATACAACAATGAAATGGATGGCCAGTCAATCTGCGTTTTGGTGGTGATATTTGAGGGAGGAAGGATAATTTCCTTAATAATGGATTCTAGCATTTTCATTTTAGACACACACATGCACAGCCATGTACACACGCAGACACTGATACATAGACAGATACTAACACACACACACACACACACACACACAGGTACACTCACTGACAGACAGACACACGTGTAGATTGAACCGCAGAGACGAAAGGTCATCAAATAAATGGTTAGAACAGATTCACTGAAATTTGAAGCATGTTAAACGCCATCTGTGGTGAGTGTCCTTTACTGACCCACACCAGTTCTTCGTTAGTGTACTGGTGAGTATCACCGCTTATCACGCAAGTGAGCGGGGGTTCAATTCTCTAACGGGGAGGTTGCACTTTCGCTGCCTTTAAAAGTTTCACGTTCATTTCTCTTGCAATTTATCTCAAGCATTGGATGCGTGAAAAAACACTGAGAAACTAACTCGGACTATCCCACTTTCCACAATGTAATTTCACTGACATTCCAGCGATTTTAAACCTTCCTCTCTGCGTCACCTTGATAACAGAACCACAATAATGAGCAAGAAATGAAATAAACAGTCGCGTTGTTTTATTTTATTCGTTCATGGGATGTGGGCGTCGCTGGAGAGACCAGCATTTATTGCCCATACTTAATTGCCCTTGAGAAGGTGGTGGTGAGCCGCCTTCTTGAACCGCTGCAGTCCGTGTGGTGAAGGTTCTCCCACAGTACTCTGCGGAAGGGAGTTCCAGGATTTTGACCCAGCTACGATGAAGGAACGGCGATATATTTCCAAGTCGGGATGGTGTGTGACTTGGAGGGGAACGTGCAGGTGGTGATGTTCCCATGCGCCTGCTGCCCTTGTCTTTCGGGTGGTAGAGGTCGCGGGTTTGGGAGATGCTGTCGAAGATGCCTTGGCGAGTTGCTGCAGTGCATCCTGTAGATGATACACACTGCAGCCACTGTGCGCCGGTGGTGGAGGGAGTGAATGTTTAGGGTGGTGGATGGACCTGAGGAACTTCTGCAGCAGTGTCCTGGGGCTGCGATGATTGGCCTTTGGCAACCACTAACCATCTTCCTTTGTGCTCGGTATGTCTTCAGCCACTGGAGAATTTTCACCATGATTCCCATTGACTTCAATTTTACGAGGGCTCCTTGGTGCTACACTCGGTCAAATGCTGCCTTGATGTCAAGGGCAGTCACTCTCACCCAACCTCTGGAATTCAGCTCTTTTGTCCATGTTTGGCCAAAGGCTGTCATGAGGTCTGGAGCCGAGTGGTCCTGGCGTCACCCAAACTGAGCATTGGTGAGCAGGTGCCGCTTGATAGCACTGTCGACGACACCTTCCATCACTTTGTTGATGATTGAGAGTAGACTGATGGGGCGGTAATTGGCCAGATTGGTTGTGTCCTGCTTTTTATGGACAGGACACACCTGGGCAACTTTCCACATTGTCGGGTAGATGCCAGTGTTGTACCTGGACTGGAACAGTTTGGCTGGAGGCGCCGCTAGTTCTGGAGCACAAGTCTTCAGCACGAGAGCCGGGATGTTGTCGGGGCCCGTAGCTTTTGTTGTATCCACTGCACTCAGCTGTGAGACACACTCGCACAGACACATTACACACACGCAGCCATGTACAAACAGACACTGATACACAGATAGATAATCACACATACAGTTACACACACTAACACACAGACACACACGTGTTGGTTGAAACGCAGACGTGAATGGCTTGAAAAGAAAGTTCTGAACCATAGTCGGCAAGACTCCAACCTGCCCGGGGAGACCCCAGTGATTTTTTTATCCATCGCTTGAAACAACCCCCGCCACGACTGCTTGAGTTTAGCGAAATGCTGCCCACTTAAAATTGCCACGATCCATCGCTCTGCAACAGACGGGCACAAAGAACGACCATGCCTCTGTGTGTAATGTGTGTGTGTCTCACTTTTTCTAAGCTTTTCAGTGAGAGTGTCCGTTTCTCTGTCTTTCTCACAATAGTTCAACGTTCAGTTTGTCTTCTGGATTACCTGCTGCACCTGTGTGTTGACGTTTTGTGTTTCGTGTACGAGGACACCCAGATCCCACTGGACTGCAGCATTTTGTTGTATTTCTTTATTCAAACAATATTTTGCTTTTTTATTTTTCCTCCAAAGTGGATGAATTTACATTTTCCCACATTATATTCCATCTGCCAATGTTTTGCCCATTCCCTTAACCTGTCAATATCCCTTTGCAGATTCTTTGTGTCACCCTCACAACTTGTTTTTCCACTTATTTTCGTATCATCAGCAAATTTGGCCACAATACACTCTGTCTCTTCATCCAAGTCATTGAAATATATTGTAAATAGTTGAGGCCCCAGCTCTGATCCGTGTGGGACCCCACTAGTTATAGATTGTCATTTTGAAAATGACCCTTTTATCCCGACTCTCTGTTTTCTGTTCGTTCGCCAATCGTCAATCCATGAGCTCTTATCTTGTGCCTGTTATTCTCTGCGAGGTAAAGGCCAGAAGCAGTGGCTGCAGCGTGGCAGGAAGCGGCAGAAGGCACGGGTGTGTGCAAGCGTGGAGAATAACAAGCAGCAGGGATATCACCTTTTATGTGGCATCTCATCGAATGCCTTTTGTAAATCCAAATATACTGCATCCATTGGTTCCCCTTCATCCACCCTGCCCGTTACTTCCTCAAAGAACTCAAATAAAATTGTCAGACACGATTTCCCATTCATAAAACCATGTTGACTATTTTAGATTGTATTGTGAGTCCGCGAATGTCCTGCCACTGCTTCTTAATAATGAATTCTCGCATTTTCATTTTACACACACTCGGATTGGTTGAAAAGCAGAGATAAAAGCTATGAAAAGAAAAATCTAAACCGTAGTCGGCAGGATTCGAACCTGCGCGGGGAGACCCCAATGGATTTCTAGTCCATCGCCTTAACCACTCGGCCACGACTACTTGTTCAAAACCCAATGCTGCTCACTTAAAATCGCAATAATCCAGCGCTCTGCAACACAGAGTCACGGAACTGGTATCGGTATCAACCGTCGCTCAGGGCGTCGGATGTTCATGCCAGTCACTCGTTTGTATAGTGGTGGGTATCCCTGGTCGACCTGGCTTCAAGTACACCTGGACGATGAACTTCTTCTACCTTTAAAGTTTTCATTTATCTCCAACATTGGACGTGTGAAAAAACACACATAAAATAAATCAGACAATCCCACTTTCCACAGAATAATTTCACTGATACTTCAGCGAATTTAAATCTCACTCCCCGCGTCAACTCGATGTCAGAACCACCATAATGAGCAAGAAATGAAAGGCAGAGTCGCGTTGTGAACAGACCCGGGCTAATTCAGCACCCCGACGGGGTGATGGGGGCAGATTCAATCATGACTTTCAAAACGGAACAGGATAAGTACTTAAAAGGAAAAAATTGCAGCGCTACGGGGATCGGGCTGGGGAGTGGGACTCGCTGGATTGGTCTTGCACAGAGCCGGCAAGGACTCGATGGGCGGAAAGGCCTCCTTTCGTGGTGTTGACTTTCTGTGATTCTGTGATGCAAATGGAAAAAGAGAGTCAATGAGCTGTATCAAAATTCAACAGATTAATACATACCAGGAGTGGGGTTCGAACCCACGCGGGTATAAACCCATTGGATCTTAAGTCCAACGCCTTAACCTCTCGGCCATCCTGGTCAATTCGCAAATTTGTTCTATGTGTAATGTACCTGACTGTCACTTCTTCTACGCTTTTCTTTGTCATGAAATGAATGGGAGGAACAGATTCACTGAAATTTGAAGCGTGTCTCACGACATTTGTGGGGAGTGTCCATCACCCGCTCACGCCAGTTCCTCGTTAGTGCAGTGCTGAGTATCCCCGTCTGTCAAGCGGTTGATCCAGGTTAAATTCTCCTGTGTCGAGGTTCCAGTGCTGATGCCTTTAAAAGCTTCACTTTCATTGATCTTGCAATTTATCTCCACTATTTGATGTGGAAAATACACTGAAAGTCGAACTCGGACCATCCCACTTTCCACAATTTAATTTCACTGATATTCCAGCGATTTTAAAACCTGCTCTCTGCCTCACCCTTCACCTCGTTGTCAGAACCCCAATAATTTGCAAGTAATGAATACGTCGAATCGAGCTGTGAGGAGACCCGGGCTAATCCAGCAACCCGAAACAGAGAGATAGAGAGAGAAATAGAAAGAAAGGGAAACAGAGAGCGAGACATAGGAAGAGAGACGGAGCCTGAGAGAGGCCCTGATCAGGGCGTAGAGGAGGTTTATCAGAAAGATCCCGCATACAACAGTGAAATGAATGGCCAGTTAATTTGCATTTTGGTGGTGTGAGTTGAAGGAGGAAGTTTAGCTCATTGTCATCAAATAAATGTTTGAAATAGATTCACTGAAATTTGAAGGCTGTCTAACGCCATCTGTGGTGCGTGTCCATCTCCAGACGACACCAGCTCCTCGTTCGTATAGTGGTGAGCATCCTTGCCTGTTATTCGTTGCACCCGCGGTTCAATTTCCCGACCGGTAGTGGAAATTTTGCTGCCTTTAAAAGCTTCATTTTCCGTCCTGTGCCAGTTCCTCGTTAGTGTCGTGGTGAGGGACAGGGAGAGAAAGGCATCGGAAAGGGCGCAGAGGAGGTTCACCAGAAAGATCTCACACACAGCAATGAAATGGATGGTCAGTTCATCGGCTTTTTGGTGGTGTTGATTATCGTCCAGGTTTCGAAATTTGCGGACAGCAAGTTCCCACAAACAGCAATGACAGAGGAAAAGGTGCAGAAGGCCGATCGAACAGGCGTGTCAATGAGCTGTATCAAAATGCAATGCCAATAACAATTACCAGAAGTGGGGTTTGAAACCACGCGGGTATAAACCCATGGGATGGTGAACCCAATACCTTAAGCACGCGGCCATCCTACTCGCTGCGTTTATACGGTGGTGAGTGTCCCCGAGTGGTTCAGGCGATGGACTAAAAATCTATTTGGATCTCTCCGCGCAGGTTCGGATCCTGCCGACTGGGGATCCCATTATCTGCATTTCAACATGCAGCAAACTTCTTGTGGAATTACTCATTCTTTAGTGAATTAAAAATGCCCGGCTTTTAACACCTCGAGTTTTATGCTCATTGGAATTGATCTGCAAGATTTCACAAAATCTACAACAGAAATAGAACAAAAATGTGCCAAATTATCGATCGTCTGTCTCTCTCTGTCTGTTTGAGTCACTCTCTGTGCGCATGTCCGTGTGTGTGTGGGCCTCACATTTTCTCCGTTTTTCTGAATGGGTCTCTGTCTCTTTCTTTCTCTCCCTCACTCTCTCCCGCGTTCCTCACATAATTTTACTTTGAACATGATCCAACAAAGAGATGGAA
The DNA here is from genome assembly GCF_035084215.1 of Heptranchias perlo. Taxonomy (NCBI): domain Eukaryota; kingdom Metazoa; phylum Chordata; class Chondrichthyes; order Hexanchiformes; family Hexanchidae; genus Heptranchias; species Heptranchias perlo. Next base: position 895,186 of record NW_027139581.1, on the reverse strand, counting down.
AAGTGGTCGCTCAGTTTTCTTTCACCATTGGCCCGTGGAAAGTTAAATAAAGTGTCATGAAGCACCAGGCCGAGTGGTTAAGGACTTAAGATCCAATTGGTTTACACCCGGGTGAACCCCACTCCCGGTAGCTCTTTAATTTAATCCCGTTACACTTTCATACTGCTCGGTTCCACTCGTTTTACATCTGCATTATGTAATTGTTATTTTGTCATTGCTGTTTGTGGGATCTTGCTGTGCGCATTTTGAAAACCTGGACGACAATCCTCCCTCAATCAACACCACCAACAAATAGATTAACTGGCCATCCTTCTCATTGCTGTATGTGGGATATTTGTTGTCAGAACCACAATAACAAGCAACAATTGAAACTCTTTACTTTAATCCTGTTACACTTTCATACTGCTCAGTTCCACTCGTTTCCCATCTGTATTATGTACCTGTTACTTTGTAATTGCGGTTTGTGGGACTTTGCTTTGCGCATGGCTGGAAACCTGGACGATAATCTTTCCTCAAACAACACCCCCAAAAAACAGATTAATTCTTGGTTCTGACAACGAGGTGAAGGGTGAGGCAGAGAGCAGCTTTTAAAATCGCTGGAATATCAGTGAAATTAAATTGTGGAAAGTGGGATGGTCCGAGTTTGTTTTTCAGTGTATTTTTCGCATTCAATATTGCAGATAAATTGCAAGAGAAATGAAAGTGAATCTGTTAAAGGCAGCAAAAGCGTAACCGACTCGTCGGGGAATTGAATCCTGGTCTCCAGTGTGGATTTTTCTCTCTGAATGCACAGATTTCAATGATGATAATGTGACAGGAACATTCTCTCCAACTCGAATTAAATATAAGACACTTGGAAATCCATGAACACACATTGATAGCCTTATGGTCGCACTGGGTCTGGATATGGAATGGCCGGTTCAAATCACTGGAGAATGACAAGAATCCCATTGTTTTAATTCTGTTTGGGAATCAAATCACTTTAAATTTCTAAAATAAAGTATCGAGAAATATAAGAACATGAGAATATAAAATAGGAGCAGGAGAAGGCCACTCGGCCCCTCGAGCCTGCACCGCCATTCAATAAGATCATGGCTGATCTTCGACCTCAACTCCACTTCCCTCCCGATCCCAATATCCCTTGATTCCCCGAGAGTCCAAAAAATTATCGATCTCAGTCTTGAATATATTGAATGACTAAGCATCCACAGCCTTCTGGGGTTGAGAATTCCTCATTCACAACCCTCTGCGTGAAGAAATTCCTCCTCATCTCAGTCTTGAATGGCCGACCCCTTACCCTGAGACTATGCCCCCTGGTTCTCGACTGTCCAGCCAGAGAAATCAGCCACTCGGCATCTACCCTGTCAAGCACCCTCATAATCTTATATGTTCCAATGAAATCACCTCATATTCTTCTAAACTCCAGAAAGTATAGTCCCATTCTACTCAATCTCTCTTCATAGGACAAACCTCTCACCCCAGGAATTAATTTAGTGAACCTTCGTTGCACCGCCTCAAAGGCAAGTATATCCTTCCCGAGATAAGGAGACCAAAACTCTGTGCAGTATTCCAGGTGAGGTCTCACCAATGCCCTATACAACTGTAATAAGACTTCCTTACTGTTGTACTCCAACCCCCTTGCAATAAACGCCAACATGCCGTTTGCCTTCCTCATTGCTTGCTGCACCTGCATAATCACTTTTTTGTGTTTCTTGTACGAGGACACCCAATTCTCCCTGAACACCAAATTTTACTAATTTCTCAACATATAAAAATATTCTGATTTTCTATTCTTCCTACCGAAGTGAATAACCTCACATTTCCCCACATTTTACTCCACCTGCTGCCTTCTTGCCCATTCACTTAGACTGTCTATGTCCCTTTGCAGACTCTTTGTGTCCTCCTCTCAGCTTACTTTCCCACCTAGCTTTGTATCAGCAGCAAACTTGGATACATTACACTCGGTCCGTGCATCTAAGTCATTAATATAGATTGTAAATAACTGAGGCCCAAGCTCCGATCCTTGCGGCACCCCACTCGTTACAGCCTGCCAACCTGAAAATGACCCATTTATCCTCATACTCTTTACTGTCCATCAACCAATCCTCTATCCGTGCTAATGGATTACCCAAACTCCATGAACCGAATGTCTTTTGAAAATCCAAATATACGACATCCATTGGTTCCCCTTCAACTATCCTGCTAGTTGCATCCTCAAAAAACTCTAATAAATTTGTCAAACACGATTTCCCTTTCATTAAACCATGTTGACTCTGCCGAATCATATTATGATGTTCCAAGTGCCCTGTTACCACTTCCTTAATAATGGAGTCCAGCATTTTCCAGACGGCAGAGGTCAGGCTAATTGACGTGCAGCTCCCTGTTTTCTCTCCCCATCCCTTCTTGAATAGCGGGATAACATTTGCTATCTTCCAATCACTGGGACAATTCCAGAATCTAGAGAATTTGGGAAGATCATAACCGATGCATCCACTATCTCTGCAGCCACCTCTTTTAGAACTCTCGGATGTCGGTCATCAGGTTCAGGGGATTTGTCGGCTTTTAGTCCCATTAGTTTGTCCAGTACTTTTTCTCCAGCGATATGAATTGTATTAAGTTCCTTCCTCTCATTTACCCCTGGTTCCCCATTATTTCTGTTCTGCTTTTTGTGTCTTCCACTGTGAAAACAGAGAAACAAATATTTGTTTAACGTATCTGCCACTTCCTGATTACCTATGAAAATTTCTCCTGTCTCAGCCTGTAAGGGACCAACGTTTACTTTTGCTGCTCTCTTCCTTTTTACATCGAAACATAGAAACAAAGAAAATAGGAGCAGGAGTGGACCATTCGGCCCTTCGAGCCTGCTCTCCCATTCAATATGATTGTGGCTGATTCTTTATCTCAATACCATATTCCCGCTCTCTCACCATACCCCTTGACGACTTCTGTGTCGAGAAATCTATCAATGTCCTACTTAAATACACTGGGTCGAGAATTCCATTGGTTCACCACCCTCTGAGTGAAGAAATGTCTCCTCATCTCAGTCCTAAATGTCCTGCTCCGTTTCCCAGCCTGTGACCGCTCGTTCTGGACCCCCCCGCAGGGGAAACATCCTCCTTGCATCCAGCCTGTCTCGCCCTGTCAGAGTTTTATACGTTTCAATGAGATCCCCTCTTATTCTTCTAAACTCGAGTGAATACAGGCTTAGTCGACCCAATATCTCCTCATACGACAGTGCTGCTATCCCAAGAATCAGTCTGGTGTAATTTCGCTGCACTCCCTCCATGGCAAGTATATCCTTTCTTAGGTAAGGAGGCCAAAACTGCACACAAACAGGTGTGGTCTCACCAAGGCCCTGTATAACTGCAGTGAGACATCTTTTCTCCTGTACTCAAATCCACTTGCAATGAAGGCCAACATACCATTCGCCTTCCTAACTGCTTGCTGCACCTGCATGCTTGCTTTCAGTGATTGGTGTACAAGGAGACCCAGGTCCTTTTGTACATCAACGTTTCCCAATCTATCACAAGTTAAATAATACTCTGCCTTTCTGTTTTTCCATCCGAAGTGGATAACTTCACATTTATCCACGTTATACTGCACCTGCCATGTATTTGCCCACTCCATCAACTTGTCTAAATCGCCTTGAAGCCTCTTTGCATCATCCTCACAACTCACCATCCCACCTAGTTTTGTATCATCAGCAAACTTGGAAATATTACATTTGGTTGCCTCATCCAAATAAGGGGGGCAAAGAACGGATCCCCGCGGTACCCCACTAGTTACCACCTGCAACCCCGAAAAAGACCCATTTATTCCTACTCTCTGTTTCCTATCTGTTAACCAATTTTCAATCCATGCCAGTATGATACCCCCAATCCCTAGTGCTTTAAGTTTGCACACGAACCTCTTATGTGGGAGTTTCTCAAAGGCCTTCTGAAAATCATAATACACCACATCCATTGGTTTCCCCCTTATCTATCCTACCAGTTACACCCTCAAAAACCTCCAGTCGGTTTGTCAAACAAGATTTCCCTTTCGTAAATCTATGTTGACTTTGTCTAATCCCATTGATACTTTCGAAGTGTCCTGTTATCATATCCTTTAGAATAGACTCGAAGTGAGACACACACACAGACACAATACACACACACTGACACAGCAGACACTGATACACATATGGACTCTCACACACACCGATACACACACTGACAAACAGACACACACGTGTAGGTTGAAACGCAAATGTGAGGGGTCTGAAAAGAAAGTTCTGAAACATAGTCGGCAGGAATTCGAATCTGCCCGGGGAGACCCCAGTGAATTTTTTATCCATCGCCCTTAACAACCCCCGCCACGACTGCTTGAGCTAAGCTCAATGTTGCTCACTTAAAATTGCCACGATCCATCGCTCTGCAACAGACGGGCACCAAGAACGACCATGTCTCTGTGTGTAATGTGTGTGTGTCTCACTTTTTCTCAGCTTTTCTGTGTGAGTGTCCGTTTCTCTGTCTTTCTCTCAATAGTCCAATGTTCCGTTTGTCTTCTGGATTACCTGCTGCACCTGTATGTTGACTTTTTTGCGTTTCATGTACGAGGACACCCAGATCGCTCTGCACCGCAGCATTTTTTAGTATTTCTCCATTCAAATAATATTTTGCTTTTATATTTTTCCTTCCAAAGTGGGTGAATTCACATTTTCTAACATTATATTCCATCTGACAAATATTTGCCCATTCGCTTAACCTGTCAATATCCCTTTGCAGATACTTTGTGTCATGCTCGCAACTTGTTTTTCCACCTATCTTCGTATCATCAGCAAATTTGGCCACAATACACTCAGTACCTTCATCCAAGTCATTGATATATAATGTAAATAGTTGAGACCCCAGCACTGATCCCTGGGGCACCCACCAGTTACAGATTGCCATTTTGAAAATGTCCCTTTTATCCCGACTCTTTGTTTTCTGTTAGGCAGCCAATCCTCAATCGATGAGCTCTTATCTTGTGCCTGTTATTCTCTGCGAGGTAAAGGCCAGAAGCAGTGGCTGCAGCGTGGCAGGAAGCGGCAGAAGGCACGGGTGGGTGCAAGCATGGAGAATAACAAGCAGCAGGGATACCACCTTTTATGTGGCACCTTATCGAATGCCTTTTAGAAATCCAAATATACTGCATCCATTGGTTCCCCTTTATCCACCCTGCTCGTTACCACCTCAAAAACTTGAATAAAATTGTCAGACACGATTTCCCATTCATAAAACCATGTTGACTATTCTAGATTGTATTATGAGTCCGCGAATGTCCTGCTCCTACTTCTTAATAATGGATTCTTACATTTTCATTTCACACACACTCGGATGGGTTGAAACGCAGAGATGAAAGGTATGAAAAGAAAAATCTGAGCCGTAGTCGGCAGGATTCGAACCTGCGTGGGGGAGACCCCAATGGATTTCTAGTCCATCGCCTTAACCACTCGGCCACGACTACTTGCTCGACTTGCGATGCTGCTCACTTAAAATCGCAATAATCCAGCGCTCTGCAACACAGAGCCACAGAACTTGAACAGGTGTCAGCCGTCGCTCAGGTGGATCGGGTGCTCAGGCGAGTCACTCGTTAGTATCGTGATGAATAACACAACCTATCAGACAATTAAACCTCGATTCAAATCCACGTGGAACAATGAATTTCTACTGCCTTCAAAACCTTCGTTTTCATTTATCTCCAACATTGGATGTGTGAAAAAACACTAATAAACTAACTCGGACAATCCCACTTTCCACAGTATAATTTCACTGATATTTCAGCGATTTTAAATCTTGCTCTCTGCGTCACCTCGATGTCAGAACCACAATAATGAGCAAGAAATGAAAGGCAGAGTTGTGAGCAGACCCGGGCTAATTCAGCACCCCGAGGGGGTGATGGAGGTAGATTCAATCATGGCTTTCAAAACGGAACGGGAGAAGGAATTGAAAGGAAAAAAATGCAGGGCTCCGGGGATACGGAGAGGGAGTGGGACGAGCTGGATTAGTCTTGCATCGAGCCGGCACGGACTTGATGTGCCGAAAGGCCTCCTTCCGTGCTGTGACCTTTCCACGATTCTGTGATGCAAATGGAAGGAGAGTCAATGAGCAGCAAAAAAATGTAACGGAAATAACAACTACCAGGAGTGGGGTTCGAACCCACGCGGGTATAAACCCATTGGATCTTAAGTCCAACGCCTTAACCACTCGGCCATCCTGGTTCGTCCACAGTTGAGTTTTATGTGTAATATACTTGAGTGTCACTTCTACTACGCTTTTCTTTGTCATCAAATAAATGCTGACAACAGATTCACTGAAATTCGAAGAATGTCCAACGCAACCTGTGGTGAATGTTCATCACCAGACGACACCAGCTCCTCGTTAGTATCGTGGTGAGTATCCTCGCCTGTTATTCGGGCACCCGTTAGTGTCGTGTTGAGGGACAGAGAGAGTCAGGCATCGGAAAGGGCGCAGAGGAGGTTTATCAGAAAGATCTCACATGCAGCAATGAAAAGGATGGCCAGTTCATCTGCTTTTTGGTGGTGTTGATTATCGTCCAGGTTTCGAAATTTGAGGAAAGCAGGTTCCCACAAACAGCAATGACAGAGTGACAGGTGCATGAGGCAGATGGAACAAGAGTGTCAATGAGCAGCATCAAAATGTAACAGAAATAGGATTCGAAACATCCCAATGACAGAATCAGATGGATTTTGAATCCAATGCCTTGACCACGCGGCCATTCGAACCGTTGAGTTGACTTAATGGTGAGTGTCCCCGAGGGGTTCAGACGATGGACTAGAAATCCATTGGGATCTCTCCACGCAGGTTCGGATCTTGCCGACTGCGGATCCCATTATCTGCGTTTCAACATGCAGCAAACTTCTTGTGGAATTACTCATTCTTTCGTGAATTAAAAATGCACGGCTTTTAACACCTCGAGTTGTATGCTCATTGGAATTGATCTGCATGATTTCACGGAATCTACGATTGAAATAGAACAAAAATGTGCCAAATGACCGATTATCTGTCTCTCTCTGTCTGTTTGAGTCACCCTCTGTGTATATTTCCGTGTGTGTGTGTGTGTGTGTGCGCACGCACCTCACATTTTCTCCGTTTTTCTGAATGGGTTTCTGTCTCTTTCTTTCTCTCTCGCACTCTCTCCCGCGTTCCTCACATAATTTGACTCTGGACATGATCCAACAAAGAGATGGAAAAGTGGCCGCTCAGTCTTCTTTCACCAGTGGCCCGTGGAAAGTTAAATAAAGTGTCATGAAGCACCAGACCGAGTGGTTAAGGACTTAGATCCAATTATGTGACACCAGGGTGAACCCCACTCCCGGTAGCGCTTTCATTTAATCCCGTTACACTTTCATACTGCTCAGGTCCACTCGTTTTCCATCGGCATTATGAACCTGTTACTTTGTCATTGCGGTTTGTGGGACCTTGTTGTGCGCATGCTTCGAAACCTGGACGATAATCTTTCCTCAATCAACACCACCAAAAAACAGATTAACTGTTGGTTCTGATATCGAGGTGAAGGGTGAGGCAGAGAGCAGCTTTTAAAATCGCTGAAATATCAGTGAAATTAAATTGTGGAAAGTGGGATGGTCCGAGTTTGTCTTTCAGTGTATTTTCCGCATCCAATATTGCAGATAAATTACAGGAGAAATGAAAGTGAATCTGTTAAAGACAACAAAAGTGTAACCTCCCAGCCGGGGAATTGAATGCTGGTGTCCCGCGTGGATTTTTCTCTCTCTGAATACACAGATTCCAATGTTGAAAACGTGACAGGAACATTCTCTCCAACACGAATTAAATATAGCACACTTGGAAATCCATGAACACACATTGATAGCCTCATGGTAGCACTGGGTCTGGATATGGAATGGCCGGTTCAAATCACTGGAGAATGACAAGAATCCCATTGTTTTAATTCTGTTTGGGAATCAAATCACTTCTTTAAATTTTTTAAATATAGCATCGAGCATTATAGGAACATAAGAACATAAAATAGGAGCATGAGTAGGCCATACGGCCCCTCGAGCCTGCACCGCCATTCAATAAGATCATGGCTGATCTTCGACCTCAACTCCACTTCCGATCCCCATATCCCTTGATTCCCCGAGAGTCCAAAAAATTATCGATCTCAGTCTTGAATATATTGAATGACTCAGCATCCACAGCCCTCTGCGACAGAGAATTCCTAAGATTCACAACCCTCTGCGTGAAGAAATTCCTCCTCATCTCAGTCTTGAATGGCCGACCCCTTACCCTGAGACTATGCCCCCTCGTTCTCGACTCTCCAGCCAGAGAAATCAGCCTCTCGGCATGTACCCTGTCAAGCACCCTCATAATCTTATATGTTCCAATGAAATCACCTCTCATTCTTCTAAACTCCAGAAAGTATAGTCACATTCTATTCAACCTCTCTTCATAGGACAAACCTCTCACCCCAGGAATTAATCTAGTGAACCTTCGTCACACCGCCTCTGAGGCAAGTATATCCTTCCTTAGATAAGGAGACCAAAACTCTGCGCAATACTCCAGGTGAGGTCTCACCAATGCCATATACAACTGTGGTAAGACTTCCTTACTGTTGTACTCCAACCCCCTTGCAATAAACGCCAACATGCCATTTGCCTTCCTCATTGCTTGCTGCACCTGCATAATCACTTTTTGTGTTTCTTGTGCGAGGACACCCAATTCTCCCTGAACACCAAATTTTACTAATTTCTCACCATATAAAAATATTCTGCTTTTCTATTCTTCATACCGAATTGTAAAACCTCACAATTCCCCACATTATACTCCACCTGGCACCTTCTTACCCATTCACTTAGCCTGTCCATATCCCTTTGCAGACTCTTTGTGTCCTCCTCACAGCTTACTTTCACACCTAGCTTTGTATCATCAGCAAACTTGGATACATTACAATCGGTCCGTTCATCTAAGTCATTGATATAGATTGTAAATAGCTGAGGCCCAAGCTCCGATCCTTGCGGTACCCCACTCCTTACAGCCTGCCAACCTGAAAATGACCCATTTAACCGTACTCTATTTTCTGTCCGTTAACCAATCCACGATCTGTGCTGATGGATTATCCCAACTCCATGAACCCTTACATTGTGCAACAAACTTTGATGTGGCATCTTATCGAATGTCTTTTGAAAATCCAAATATAGGACATCCATTGGTTCCCCGTTATCGATCCTGCGAGTTGCATCCTCAAAAAACTCGAATAAATTTGTCAAACACGATTCCCCTTTCATAAAACCATGTTGACTCTGCCGAATCACATTATGATGTTCTAAGTGCCCTGTTACCACTTCCTTAATAATGGATTCCAACATTTTCCCAACGGCAGAGGTCAGGCTAATTGCTGTGCAGTTCCTTGTTTTCTCTCCCCCTCCCTTCTTGAATAGCGGGATAATATTTGCTATCTTCCAATCCACTGGGATCATTCCAGAATCGAGAGAATTTGGGATGATCATAACCGATGCATCTACTATCTCTGCAGCCACCTCTTTTAGAACCCACGGATGTTGGCCATCGGGTTCAGGGGATTTGTCGGCTTTTAGTCCCATGAGTTTGTCCAGTACTTTTTATCCAGTGATATTAATTGTATTAAGTTCCTTCCTCTCATTTACCCCCTGGTTCCCCATTATTCTTGTTGTGCTTTTTGTGTCTTCCACTCTGAAAACAGAGAAAAAAATATTTGTTTAACGTATCTGCCACTTTCTGATTACCTATTTTAATTTCTCCTGTCTCAGCCTGTAAGGGACCAACGTTTACTTTTGCTACTCTCTTCCTTTTTACATCGAAACATGGAAACAATGAAAATAGGAGGAGAAGTAGACCATTCGGCCCTTCGAGCCTGCTCTCCCATTCAATATGATTATGGCTGATTCTTTATCTCAATACCATATTCCCGCTCTCTCCCCATACCCCTTGATGCCTTCTGTGTCTAGAAATCTATCAATGTCCTTCTTAAATATATTTAGTGACATGGCCTCCACGGCATTCTGGGTAGAGAATTCCATTGGTTCACCGCCCTTTGAGTGAAGAAATTTCTCCTCATCTCAGTCCTAAATGTCCTGCTCCGTTTCCTGGCCTGTGACCCCTCGTTCTGGACCCCCCCCCCCGCCCCTCGCCAGCCAGGGTAAACATCCTCCTTGCATCCAACCTGTCTCGCCCTGCCAGAGTTTTATACGTTTCAATGAGATCCCCTCTTATTCTTCTAAACTCTCGTGAATACAGGCTTAGTCGACCCAGTATCTCCTCATACGACAGTGCTGCTGTCCCAAGAATCAATCTGGTGAAACTTCGCTGCACTCCCTCCATGCCAAGTGTATCCTTTCTTAGGTAAGGAGGCCAAAACTGCACACAAACAGGTGTGGTCTCACCAAGGCCCTGTATAACTGCAGTGAAACTTCTTTTCTCCTGTACTCAAATCCACTTGTAATGAAGGCCAACATTCCATTTGCCTTCCTAACTGCTTGCTGCACCTGCATGCTTGCGTTCAGTGATTGGTGCACAAGGACACCCAGGTCCTTTTGTGCATCAACGTTTCCCAATCTATCACAAATTAAATAATACTCTACCTTTCTGTTTTTCCATCCGAAGTGGATAACTTCACTTTTTTCAAGTTATACTGCATCTGCCATGTATTTGCCCCCTCACTCAACTTGTCTAAATCGCCTTGAAGCCTCTTTGCATCATCCTCACAACTCACCATCCCACCTAGTTTTGGATCATCATCAAACTTGGAAATATTACATTTGGTTGCCTCATCCAAATAAGGGGGCCAAAGAACGGATCCCCGCGGTACCCCACTAGTTACCACCTGCAACCCAGAAAAAGACCCATTTGTTCCTACTCTCTGTTTCCTGTCTGTTAACCAATTTTCAATCCATGCCAGTATGTTACGCCCAATCCCTTGTGCTTTAAGTTTGCACACGAACCTCTTATGTTGGAGTTTCTCAAAGGCCTTCTGAAAATCATAATGCACCACATCCATTGGTTTCCCCCTTATCTATCCGACCAGTTACACCCTCAAAAACCTCCAGTAGGTTTGTCAAACAAGATTTCCCTTTCATAAATCCATGTTGACTTTGTCTAATCCCATTGATACTTTCGAAGTGTCCTGTTATCATATACTTAAAAATAGACTCGAGCATTTTCCCCACTGCTGATGTTAGGCTAACCGGTCTGTCGTTCCCTGTTTTCTCTCTCCCCCCCGCCCCCACTCTTCTAAATAGTGTGATTACCTTTGCCACCCTCCAATCTGCAGGGATTTCTCCAAAATCTATGCAATTTATGAAGATGACAATCAATGCATCCACTATTTCCATAGCTAACTATTTTAATACTCTGGGATGCAGATTATCAGGCCGTGGGGATTTATCGGCTTTCAGTCCCAATAATTTCTCCAGCACTATTTTTTTGCAAACACTAATTTCCTTTCACACCTCCTTCTCACTAGACCCTTGGTTCCCGAGCATATCTGGGAAGTTGTTCGTGTCCTCTTCCGTGAAGACAGAACCAAAGTATTTGTTTAATTGCTCTGCCATTTCCTTGTGCCCCATGATAAATTCTCCCGTTTCTGACTGTAAGGCACCTGCATTTGTCTTCACCAATCTTTTTCTTTTTACATACTTGTAGAAGCTTTAACAGTCTGCTTTTTTGTTCCTTGCAAGTTTGCTCTCATGCTCTATTTTCTCCTTTTAATCTTTTTTGCTGAATTATAAACTGATCCCAATCCTCAGTCTTGCTACATTTTCTGGCAACTTTATATGACTCCTCTTTGGATCTAAAATTATGCTTAATTTCTTTTGTTAGCCATGGTTGGGCCGCTTTTCCTTTTGTGTTTTTGCGCCAGAAAGGAATGTATAATTGATGCAGTTCATGCATTCACTCCTTGAATGTTAACCATTGCCTATCCACCATCATGGTAATCCCCAATCTATCACAGCCAACTCACTCCTCATTCTTCGTAGTTTCCTTTGTTTCGATTTGTGACCCTAGTTTCGATTGGACTATTTCACTTTCCATCTTAATGAAGAATTCTATCATGTTATGGCCATTATTTCCAAAAGGACCACGCAAACAAGATCATTAATTAACCCCTTCTCATTGCACAATATCCAATTAAGGATAGTCTGTTCCCTCGTTGTCTCCTCAACGTACTGGTCTAAAAAACCATCTCAGACTCACTCCAGGAATGCATCCTCCACAGTAATATCACGAATTTGGTTTGGCCAAGTCAAGATGTAGATTAAAGTCACCCATGATAACTACAGTACCCTTGTTACATGCATCTCTAATTTCCTGTTTGATGCCATTCCCTACATTACCACGACTGGTATTGATTCATGTTATCATGAAGAATATTTTTTGATTTCATTTTATTCCGTTTACCTAATTTTATGGAGACTGTACAGTTGGCGGATGAAAATAAAATCAGCAATCAATTTGAGAGAATTGTTGTAACCTGGAGTTCAGGTTACATGAGCTGATGCCTGATTGCTGGACGCTTAACTTTCATATTTTGATTGGTGGATTTGAGCAGAAAATCTCGGCTGACACTCCAGTGCAGTACTGAGGGAGCGCTGCACTGTTGGAGATGCCGTCTTTCGGATGAGGCGTTAAACTGAGGACCTCACAGGTGGATGTAAAATATCCCATGGTACTATTCGAAGAAGAGCAGTGGAGTTCTCCCCGATGTCCTGGCCAATATTTATCACTCAACCAAGACCTAAAATAGATTATCTCATCATTTTCTTCATTGCTGTTTATGGGAGCTTGCTGTGCTCAAATTGGCTGCCTGCATTACAACAGTGAGTACAGTTAAAAGTATTTCATCGATTGTAAAGCGCTTTGGGACAACGTGACACTGGGAAAGGCGCTATAGACATGCAAGACTTTCTATCTTTCTCATTCTGCATGGGGTCATTTGACTGAGATAATCTGATACACCCCTCTACCCATGATTCCTCTCTTGCTTTGTGCTTTTTGCATACATAAATATTGATTTTTCAAATTTATATATCAGTGTATATATCCCACGTCTATTTTTCTGATTGGATGAATTTTGATGAAGAAGATTCTCCACGCCCGAAACGATAACATTTGTTCTTTCAGATTTAGAGCATTTAGCTTTTTGTTACAGTGCAGTGGGACTCTGTCCAGTTTACTGACACACCAGAAGGAGTAAGAGGACAGGCTGATTGAATACAGAATACAGCAGGTCACTGGGAAAGTTACACACTGTACAGAGCAGCTGGTAAAACTCCTGCTGTAAATAAAGGGCAGGGTCAGTTGCACAAGACTGAGTGACTTTATTGTGCAGCCTCCAGGCATCATCTTTACACCTGTCAAAATTAAACCCAAAACCTGTTGCCCCAGAACAGACATTAACTGGCTCGCCTGCTTCATCTCCTGCTGTTCTGCTTCTGCACTCACTCACTCTAAGCTGATTACAATGAGTTGTTTTATGATTATTTCGTGCTCTCTGTGTGTTAATCACATTCCTGTCTCTCCCTTGCTGTTTTTTTTCATCTGTCTGTCTTTCACTGGTTCTGTCTCTCTGTCAATATATTTATCTTTCTCAGTCGTCTTTCTGGCATTTTTCTGTCTTGTTACTTCACCCTCTTTTAATTTCTGTCTCTGTATCACTGTTCCATTTCTATATTTTTTCTCTGTCACCCTTTGCTTCTCTCGTTATATCTCGAGGTTTCTGTCTTCCATCTTTATCTCTTCTTTCCATTTGCCTCGCTGCCCCTCTCGCTCGTTCTCTCCCCACTCTCTCTGTCTATCTCTGTCTTTTTTGCCTTCTCACACCCTTTTCAAATCTTTCTCTCTCTTTCGCTCTGCCTTTCACGCTCTCTGTTCTGTCTCTCCTTTTCTTTATTTCTCTCTTCACTTTCTCCATCTCTTTCTTTTTTATGAATTCACAATCAACTTTAATTTCGTTGCAGGCAGACTACGTAAATGCATCATTAATTCTTGCACATTAGTCCAACATTATCTTTTATACAAATGAAGAAAAATAACAGTACAATTGGATGTTTGGATATCAACATAAAAGCACCCATTTCTTCTGTTCAGATACATGTATGGGAATTCATTTACACGTATGTCTACATAGCTGTCTCCGCTGTTCAGAAGTAATTCATTGTGTAAAGTGTTTTGAGATGTGTTAATTCAAAGGGCACTGTACAAATTCCGTTTGAATGAATTACATTGTCCATTTGTAGACCAGAAAATATCCGCCTCTTTCTTTTGTTGTCTCACTTTGTCTCTTTTGCAGTCTGTCTCTCTCCTGCACTGATACTTTCTGTTTCTCCAGTTCACCTTGCTTCACTTCTTTTGTCTCTATCGCCCTGTTTCAATCTCTCTTTGTAATTTTCCCTGTGTGCCTCTCACTTTCTGTCCACTTTCCTTCAGCACCTCTGAGTTTCTTTCACCATTTGTCGACATGTTTCTCTCAACTTTCTCTCGCTGGTAAACTCCCTCTCTTTCCCTTAATCTGTGTTAATCATTTCCTGTCTCTGTTTTCTCATGGAAAGATGCTCCTTTCCTGTTTGTGCTTTTTCTCCCTGGATTTCTTTCTGATTATATTTTTCTCCTTCCATGTTTTTTCCATCTCTCTTGTCTTTTCTATTTATCTTCCTGTTCCCTCTCTGTTTCTGCCCTTTCTTCTTTCTCCCTCTCTCCCTCTTTTCTGTTTATTTCTTTTTCTTTCTGATTGTCTCGAGCTGTTTCTCCATCTAAATCTCTTACTGTGTTTCTTTCCGTCTTTCTCTAACTTGTTAACTGTCCTTTTCTCTCTGCCCCTTTCTGCTCTTCAATCACTTTCAATTTCTTTTTCTCTACGTCTTCCTTTCTTTCACTTTCTTCACGATTTCATTCTCAATTATCTGCTTTTCTCTCTGTTTATGGCTCTAACGGTCTCTCATTTCCCCTTTCTATCTGCCTCTATCTGTAAGGTTATCTCTATGTGTAACCCTGTCTCTTCCTCTCCATGTATCTATCTATCTATCTATCTATCTATCTATCTATCTATCTATCTATCTATCTATCTATCTATCTATCTATCTATCTATCTATCTATCTATCTATCTATCTATCTCTCTATCTATCTATCTATCTATCTATCTATCTATCTATCTATCTATCTATCTCTCTATCTATCTATCTATCTATCTATCCATCCATCTGTTTGTTAGTTTGTCTGTCTGTCTATCTCTGTCATTTTATCTCTCCATTTATATGGAGTGCAGCTATTCCGATCAGGCCCACAGCACCTACTTTCATTGACAGGTTTGCCCATTTTGCAGGGCGGCCATTTAGTTGAAGTCCAGCTGAGCTCTTTAGTGCCGCCTGTTTGAGCAACAATTCATGTGTTGTCTGCAGAGCGAATCACGCCTCAATAGGTCAGATTATCAATATGATGTAATATCAGAATCAGATTTAAGATTATGTCAGCGAATATAAAATCTACTTTCCATCGGTGGGAAGTGCAGGGGGTGGAGTATGAAATGGCCAGAAATAGTTCTAGTGCTTGAAACCCTTCAGCTCTTTCTATGATTTCACTAATTTAACAATTAGATTGAGTGGGTATTTCACCGCGTTCTTCAGCTCCTCCCTGAATTTAGCCTGGGTCAGGACATAAATACACGTGTTTGTGCAGGAACTGAGAAGCTGCAGCATTCCTGATGTGGCTTCTGTGATATAACGAGGGTCAGTGTAGGAATTATAATAACGAGTGTCTGTAATTCGTCGACAAATGTTATTTACAACCTGGGTCACCCATAATAGGATAAAACTGCCCGATATACTGAAGAGTAAAATGATGGATTTCTTTCGGTTCTCCATCTCTGGATCCTTCTGATTCTCTCCATTGCTGCGGCCCCGGAGTCCCCTGCGGACTCGACTGGCTGCTAAAATACGTCTGACCGTCAGAACATTGAACAGCAAAATCAAAAAGAACGGGGCACAAGGGGTTAAAATGAGGTGAACGAACTCAAATGCGGCCCACACTGGGGAAGTGCGGAAGTTCAGTTTAAAGACACAATCCCGGGGAACATTATCAATTATCAGGTAAGGTTGATATATAAAGTACCAGGGAACAGTCTCTAAACAGCCCAACACACTCACTGTTCCCATAACTACAGCCGCCATTTTCTCGGTGCAATATTTTGTTTTAAGATTCTCACAAGAAATGGCCACAAATCGATCAAAGGTGAAAGCGACTGTGAGCCAGACAGAAACCACCGTGGCTGCAGAACCCAAGAATATAATGGGACGACACACGGCAGTAATGAACAAGAATGAATTGGGGAAATAAATTTGACCAGGAGATCGGCCGCTGCCATTCCCAGCAGGTAGCGACTGATACATTTGGAGAGCCCGCACTTTCCTCGGGACAGGATCACAATCGCCAACAAGTTAACTGTAAGAGAGAGAAAAGGAAGCAGAGAAATTACTGATCAGACCTGGAGCCAAAGCAGCAATTTGACAGGATCTGGGGTTAAATTTCCAGCTTTGTTGCTGCATCGAACGGTGGAAACTGATTCATTCACCTGGGCAGCGCTTTCGGGCAGAGAAATGTTTATAAACTCAATTATCAATAATGAATTGTGAAATCGATAAAGAAAGTGAATAAATGAGCACCGGATCCACTGGAAGGGCCGAGTGAGAGCGCAGTGCCAGTGGGGAAGGGAGACGGAGTTTTACCGAGCGGGAATCCAACGGGTTAAAGCCGAATTTGGGCTCCAGACTGACGGGAAAGAGAGCGAAGGCCGGGAAGGTAAGGGGACAGGGGGAGATGCAGCTGGTTTGTTAACCTGGGTTAAGAGAACCGACAGAGGCTGACACAAAACGGGGAAAGGCCGAAAGCGGTGGCCGTGAGTTTGAGGCTTCGGATCGGATTGGAAGAGGCAGCTGGAGACCGAGGTAATGAGTGAGATTGGGAGGGAGACAAGGAAAAGGACATGTCGGAGCAGGAGGGGAGTTAGGAGCAGGTTGTTTGGGAAAGCGGATAAACTGAAGCAATGGATGAGGAGACAGAGGATTCAATGTGGTGGTTGGAGAGGCTGGGATTCACAGGGAGAGACTGCAGCAGAGTGTGAGAGGAAATCTAATCTATCGGTCCCACTAACACAATCCAGCTAATACATTGAACGGTTCATTTCAGTGGTTATTGGTGTCAGGGAGCAGCTGGTTGGATTTAAAATGTGTTCATTAAATTTACTTTGCACATTCAATTAAAACTAAATTAAAATATATGAATTAAATCAACCTCGTTCTTCAGTGAATTCTGCTGATTCTGAGTTTTTCGAATACAGTATCCGAATAGTGATCAAGAAATCACTAATTCTATTCTTTAAATACATTTGAATCATGTTCATTTATTCAGTTAGTGAATAAGGAAAAGTAACAATCACCAAAACAGACTGAGGTGCTGATAACGAGAAACACACCCAGCGAGAGTGCAATAAAACTCTCACAATCTGACAACTTCCAATTAACATCCTCAAGTCACATTTCCTCTTCATGATTGTACTCGAAGTTTCAACAGTTCATTCCGATGAATGATTCACCGCATGGCCGCTTTATGTCTGTCTCTCTCCCATTCTCTCTATTTCTCTCTCTCTTCTCACGTTCTTTCTCTCCCTGCCTCTCGTTTTCCGTCTCCGTCTTTGTCTCTATCGCTTCTCTATCTATTATTCTGCCCTCTCTACTCTTTCTCAATGCCCCTTTTCACATCCGATTCAATCCTAACATCCTGCAGCACATTCTGTTCACCAGCGCTGTGTTCCACGGATCCGATTCTCAGTGTCAGTTTGTTCAATTGTGAATCCTCTGTGGAATAGTTTAATGTTACTACAGAAGATCCAAGTCTCCACCTGTTCACCTACACTGTTAACTTCATCTGCACATCATGGAAGAAACAGAATCAAATGTCTCTTCCAGACAGACCTCACAATAATTGAAATTCCTTCTCCTGTAATTATAAAGTGCACCATTAGATGGAGCTGTTGTTCAATTCACAAAACGCCAACATCACCGCTGCTGCAAAGAATCGACAGATAAATCGAAGGGCTCAGGATTCCAATGGATAAAGTGCAAACTGATTTATCATACCCTCAAAACATTGCATTTTACAATGAACTCATCCATCGTGACACAGAGAAGGAGATGTGAAAGAGTCAGCAGCAAACTCAGTTCAGTAGCCAGAACTTTGGAGCTGCGCCAGATACACACAATGAAATAATATTTCATAAGAGTGAGAACCAATAAATACATTGAAATCCCAGTTAAGCTGAACCATGTTACTGGAGAGGGAGGACATTGCGCTGCCTCCTTGTAACACTGCGACCGTGAGCTGTCTCGTCATCAATCACTGAAAACACATTTTTGAAAAAATCTGCAGGACACGTTCGTTCCACAACATGAAACTGTTCCGAGCTCCTGATGGTCTGATACCAGCTCTCAGCCCAGACACCTGATTCCAATACATTTAGTACAGAGAATAATTCAGTGACAATGCCAGGGTTGGACATAAAAAGTTCATTACAGATATAAAGGAATTGCTACAAGACCGAAAGTTTACAATTGAAGAGATGCCATTATTGAACAGCACACTTAGTGCAGACAATTATCCAGTGACAAGGTCATGGTTGGATACACAAAGATCATTCCTGCTCAGTCCTGTAACTGAAAGAGCAGAGACTCCATCAGTCAACTGGTAGAACAGAACAGGCGACTGTGTGAGACATTCAGGGAGCAAACATATTTTGCCAAGTACAGCAGCACAGTTAACACCGATTTACACCATTAACAGCTGAGATAACAGCTGACCCGGCACTCCAATTACTGCAAGGGCAGGATAGTAAATATCTTCTATCTGATAAATTATTGGATATTCCATTTCTGTGAGAAGCAGTCACTTCCGTTGTTCTGGAAACCAGAAGTCCGGCAGGTACTCTGAGCTGATACATTCCAATGAACCCTGATTTATACAGGGGATAAGACTCCACTGACACGGTTATACTCGTGATCATTGCTATTAGTTACAGTCACTTAAACAAACACATGACATCAGCAGCTTTGACTCCAATATAAATAATGTGGTGGATATAACACAAACATCTCAAAGTCCAGGACATTATCTCAATGAGGCCTCTCTCAGGAATAAAGTTAAAATCTGTGCTCATACAGGACTGATCCAACAATAATGAGCGGCTTCATTTACAGTTTTCATATAATTGTATTGGCCATGTTCACTCTTAGCGATTCATTTATAATTTATACCGATTTATCCGCAGTGTACATTAAATCCAGTGTCTCAACCAGACCCGTTCCACTCTTTCCCTGCAGTTTCCCAGTTATAATATGAATTCTGAGTCTCCAACACGAGGAGATTTAAAGGGCAGGTTGAGGATTGCAGCCTAGAAATGACTGCGGGTGATATTAAGGGACGGAGACTGAAAGTGCCCCATTGAGATTCCTCATTTATCGTAACTTTGACGTCGTATTCGACCCCGTGCTGAGCTTCTGACCCCATATCCTCTTAATCACAAAGACCGCCGACTTCCGGGTCCGGAATAACTCCCGTTCCACTCGCCCTGCCAATCTGCTACTAAAACCCTTACCCGTGCCTTTCTACCCTCTCTGCCCTTTGTTCTCCTCTCTGGTATCTCCGAAAAATTCAACTCATCCAAAACTCTGCTGTCTGCACCCTTTCCCTCACTAACTCCTTCACCAATCATCCAAGCCCTTACTGAGCTGCATTGGCTTCCAGTCTCCGAAGTATTTATTTTTTTCTTTCTTAGAAACTTAAATGCATAAGAACCTCACCCCTCCCTATCTCTGCAAGCTCCCCCAGCTTTACAGCACCTCTCTCTTCTCCTCCACCCCTGGCTGCTTGTGTATCCACAGTCTCTTTGGCCGACTTTTGGCAGCTTATTCTTAAGCCACATCCACGCCCCAGAATGTGCTCCCTAACTCCCCCCATCTCCATTACTCCCTTTCAGGTGTCAGCTGTGATTCAGTGGGTAGCACTCTTGCCTCTGAGTTAGAAGCTGTGAAGATCGTGGGTTCATAGACCCACTCCAGAGACTTGAACACGAAATCTTCAGTTCAGTGATGTACTGAGGTAATGCTGCACTGTCAGAGGTGCCGTCCTTCAGATGAGACGTTAAACCGAGGACCTGTCTGTCCCCTCAAGTCGATGTACAAAATCCCATGGCACTATTGGAAGAAAAGCAGGGAAGTTCTCCCCGGTGATCTGGCCAATATTTATGGCTCAACCAACATCACTAAAACTAGATGATCTGCTGAATTTCACATTGTTGTTTGTTGGATCTTGCTGTGTGCAGTTTGGCCGATGTGTTTCTTACATTACAACAGTATTTCTTCGGCTGCAAAGCACTTTGGAAATAGTGAGATCGTGAAATGCGCTAAAAAATGCAACTTTCTTTCTTTCTTTCCATCCATCGCTTGCTCCAATCTTTTGTAATTTCTACGAATATCATCTTTGGCTGGGGTCCATTTTTGTCTGATGATATCTCCGTGAAGCACCTTTAATTTTTATCCATGTTAAAGGCGCTTTATCAATCCAGGGAGTTATTGTTATACTTTACCATCCTCCTCTGTCTTCATCCCACCATTGGTGGCCATTCCTTCACACAACTAAAACCAACCTTATCCCCTCCGTCTCTCGTTTTAAACCCCCCTGAAACCCTCCTTGCCGAAGGATTTCATCATACCTCCTGATTCCGTTTGTGCCTTTTACTTCCAGCCCCTGTGAATCCCCTTGGGAATGTTTATTACATTAAAGGCGGTCTGTGAATGCAAGTTGTTGTTGATTTTCATTGGAATGTGTTCATTAGTTGTCCACAGTATGAGAAAAAGTAATTTCTGGGCTAATATTCTTGTATCAGAAAGAGATTTATATAATAGCCGGATTTGATGAGATACATTAACATCGGCAGCTACTCGGAGAAATCTTTTTGTTCGAACAACATAAGTTGGTTTGTCCACAGACAGCACATTGAAATAGGTTTGTCCCACTGTGAGGCAACCTTGAGGGAGTCTGCTATCTCAGATGAGACCAGCTACAGTGACTAAGATGAAGATTTATTAATTATTTGTCTTTTTTCTCTTTGGTTATAACTCATTTTACTGCACCCTGGCTGATGACTAGGATGACGCTTAAATAGTTATTCTCTTCGGTTCGGGACTGATTCACTTTTTGCCATCCAATCTACGATATCACTGCTCCCTGGGGCAGATTGAGAAAGACCCCGTATGTTCTGACATTGTGGTGTCTTGGTATGACATGAGATTGCTCTTTTTGGCATGGAACGGAGAGAGAAATCCATTGGATACGTGTAGACCAGTGTTTCTAACCTTATTTGTGGAGACACTCGTCGAATCCATCATTAAATCTGAAACTGTGGAGCATGTAGCAGTGCTCGGGTTAATCAAGGAATGTCCATGTGACAAACCCCACTAACTCCCACTGTTTGTAGAGATGATTTGGACTTAGACAATCTCTAATTTTGCTGAGAAACAAAACCAGGGTTTGGCAAAATGTAGGGAAGACTATAACAACATCAAAGAACGATGCAGGCAGCTTGTCTGGATTGAGCAGACACGAGGCAGCTGTATTTTAATGTAAAGTGAACGATATTGGAAGCAAATCAATGAATTTGTGTATACAGTTAATGAAAAGACGCCGAATGATGTTGAATAAAAGTGAGAATTATGTACTCAAATGTGTAATTCCATGGAATTGTGACGGCAGCTTCATCAATCATAAACAAATGCAAACAGCATTATGAATTTTAGAAGTAGGGTCACAAAGTACAAATATAAAGAAGCAATGACAAATTTGTACAAAACATGGGTTGGCCCACATTTCCAGAGTATTGTGTGCAGCTTTGTGCATCCCATTATAGAAACTACATTAAAAACATAGAGAGCACAGTGTAGATTCACTCCAATGAAGCCTAGGAAGGGAAACTGTATTCGGGTTAGATATTGGAACTATTTCCACAGAAATTGGGAAGACTTGGGGAGAAACAGCGTAAAGGGCAAGGAGGATGAAGAAATCCTAAAATGTGCAAAGGGAACTGTCTTAATCTGCATGTTTCTAGGCCAAAGAGGAAGGAAGCAGTGCTGGATCCAGTTCGATGGAATGAAGTAGGGCAAGTGGATTGTGTTTCATTGGGACAACATCTGGGTAACAGTGATCATAATATAGTTAGTTTTAAACTAGTTACAGCAAGGGACAAATGAAAATCAGCAGTGAAAATACCCAACCGGAAGAGAGAAAAGGTCAGCGTTTTGAGAAGCGATCTAGCACAGCTGCAAATTGTTGTTGTAACAAGCTGTTGTGGGGGGCGGGGTCGACGCTATTAGACCCCACTTGTGGTGCTTGCCATATCTCTAACTTTAATCACTCATGAGCATTGGAACAGGAGGAGGCCATTCAGACCCTCCAGCTTGTTCCGCCATTCTATTAGATGGTGG
Organism: Heptranchias perlo; assembly: GCF_035084215.1. Classification (NCBI taxonomy): domain Eukaryota; kingdom Metazoa; phylum Chordata; class Chondrichthyes; order Hexanchiformes; family Hexanchidae; genus Heptranchias; species Heptranchias perlo. Next base: position 872,627 of record NW_027139581.1, on the reverse strand, counting down.
CTGATCTGGACCTCAACTCCATTTACTCGCCTTTGTTCCGTATCCTTTGATCCCCTCACCCAACAAAAATCTTATCAATCTCAGTCTTCAAAGCTTCAATTGACTCCCAGCATCCACAGCCTTCTGGGGGAGACGGTTCCAGATTTCAACTGCATTGTGTGTGAAGAACTGCTTTCTGACATCTCCATTGAACAGTCTAGTTATAATTTTAAGATTAACCCCCTTGATCTGGATTCCCCCACCAGAGGAAATAGTTTCTCCGTATCTGCCCTATCTAATCCCTCTATCATTTTAAACGCCTCGATCAGATCTCCCCACAACCTTCTAAACTAAAGGGAATACAAGCAAATTTTATGCAACCTGTCCTTATAATGTAGCGATTTAAGGCCCTGTATCATTCTGGTGAATCTGCGCTGCTCCCCCTCCAAGGCCAATATATCCTTCCTGAGGTTCGGTGCCCAGAACTGAAGACAGTCTCCTGATGGTGTCTGACCAGAGCTCCAAACAATTGAAGCATAATTTCCACCCCTTTGTATTCCAGCCCTCTTGAGATAAAGGTCAACAGCCCAATAGGCTTTTGATTAATTTTGGTGCATTGTGTACTTGAACCCCACAACCTCTCTGCTCATCCACGGTTCCTAATCTCTCCCCATTAAGAAAATATTCTCCTTAGTTTTTCTCTGACCTAAAGTGGATGGTCTCACACTTGCCCACATGAAACATAAATTCTCCCCCAGTTTTGCCCACTCACTTAGTCTGTCTGTTTCCCTGGTTTCTAGTTTCTGAACAGGATCAGATTCTGTTTTCAGTACAAAGTAGTAGGTGATTAAAGCTCCCCTTTTATTTGGTCTGGGGTTCGAGGGATATGGAGCTAAGACGGGGAAATGGAGTGAGATACAGATTGGCAAACATCTAATAAAGTGGCGTTGAAAGGCTCGAGGTGTTGAATGGCCTCCTCCTGTTCCTGTGCAACAGGCTTGAGAGGCAGAATGGCCTCCTCCTGTTCCTGTGTAATAGGCTTGAGAGGCAGAATGGCTCCTCCCGTTCCTGTGTTACAAGCTGGAGGAGCTGAATGGCCTCCTACTGTTCCTGTGTAACAAGTTGAAGGGGTTGAATGGCCTCCTCCTGTTCCTGTATAAGGGGCTCGCGGGGCTCAATGCACTCTCCCTGTTCCTGTATCACAGGCTTGAGGGGATTAATGGGCATCCTCCTGTTCCGATGTAACAGCGAGGGGATCTGACGAGGCTTCCTACTGTTCCTGTGTTACAGATTCGAGTGGCTGAATCATGGAATCATAGAAAGTTACGGCACAGATGGAGGGCATTCGGCCCATCGTGTCCGTGCTGGCCTAAAAAGAGCTATCCAGCTTAACCCCACTTCCCAGCACTTGGTCTATAGCCCTGTAGGTTACGTCACTTCAAGTGTAAATCCAAGTACTTTTTCAATGAGTTGAGGATTTCTGCCTCTCCCACCCTTTCAGGCATTGAATTCCAGACCACACCAACCTCTGGGTGAAAAAAAATTCTTCTCAGCTCCCCTCTAATCCTTCTACCAATCACTTGAAATCTATTTCCCCTGGTCAATTACGCTTCTGCTAAGGGAAGTAGGTTCTCCCTATCCACTCTATCCAGTTCAGTCATAATTTTATACACCTCAATTAAATCTCCCCTCAGCCTCCTTTGTTCCAAAGAAAACAACCCCAGCCTATACAATCTTTCCTCATAGCTAAAATTCTACAGAAGTGGCAACATCCTCGTAAATCTCCTCTGTACTATTTCGAGTGCAATCACGTCGTTCCTGGAACGTGGTGGCCAGAACTGTCCGGAGCACTCAAGCTGTGGCCTGACCAATGTTTTATACAGTTCCAGTATAAGCTCCCTGTTCTTCTATTCTATGCCTTGGCTAATAAAGGAAAGTATTCCATATGCCTTTTTAACCACCTTATCTACCTATCCTGCTACCTTCGGGGGTCTGTGGTCTTGCACTCCAAGGTCCCTTTGTTCCCCTAAACCTCTCAGTATCCTCCCATTTATTGTGTACTCCCTTGCCTTGTCTGTCCCGAAATGCATTACCTCACACTTCTGTAGATTGAATTCCATTTGCCACTTTTCTCCCCATCTGACCAGTCCGTTGATATCTTCCTGCAGTCTACAGCTTTTCTCCTCACTATCAACCACACGGTCAATTTTTATATCATCTGCAAACTTCTTGATCAAGACTTTCATGTAGAAAAACGACCCAAGGCGCTTCGCAGATGCATAATCAGATATAAATGGACACTGAACTACAGAATGAGGTATTAAGAGGTTCTGCCGAAAGCTTGGCAGAAGAGGTGGGTTCCAAGGAGGGTCTTGAAGGAGATGGAGCGGTTTAGGGAGTGAATTCCACAGCTTGGGGCCTAGACGGCTGGAGGCACGGCCGCCAATGGTTGGAAGAAAAGTGTGGGGAGTGGATAAGACGCCAGAATTGGAGGAGTGCAGAGATCTCGGAGGGTTGTAGGGCTGGAGGAGGTTACAGAGATAGAGAGGAGTGAGGCCATGGAGGGTTTTAAACACCAGGATGAGAATTTTAGATTGGAGGCGTTGGGGAACTGGAGTACAATGTCGGACAGCGAGGACAGTGGTGATAGGTGAGCGGGACTTCCTCTGTGCATTCCAAAGCAGACATGTTCATTGTGATGTTTTAATGCTTTTTGTTTACTAACATGGTTAAATAGACATGTAATAATCAAGATCGCTGATTTACAGTTCGCATGCTAATAAGCACAGAATCATCAAATTTGAGCCGAAGGATATCACTAACAATGTCATTGTACCACATTTGGAATGGGAACCGCCTTTGCAACTTGGCACGATGCAGTGACACTCTCTTGCCAGTGAAGGCGCTGCAGTGCCACTGCTGGTGGGAGGGTGTAATTGCAGCGTGACAAGTTCACAGAGGCGGTTCCCATTTCAAAAGCGGCCTTGTGCTTTGAAGAACATAGAAATTCCAAAAGGAAAGAAAGACCAAGGTCCATCTCGTTGACCTTCTACCATCCTGGGTAGTCGCATGATATAATGATAATGGAGTTGTTGACTAATCATGACAATCAATCTCTATCAATTAATCTACATCAGACCCAGGCACGTGGAGAGGGAAACCCCAGTGGTGGAGAGCTTGAGGAACCATAGGTCCAAAGTCACCAGTTCCTCCCAACCATGTTACACTTACCACATGTCATGTCCCATATTACTCTTATACTGGATCCGATATTTTCTGAATGAAATCGATCCAACTTACAGTTGAATGAATCGATACCAACTGCTTCCACTGTCTCCCTTAGGGAATTTGTTCCACACATTGGCCACTCGCTCACTGAAATATTGTTTCTGCAGATTAGTTTTGAATTTATCCCCTTCAAGTGCAGACCGTGTCCTCTGGTCCTACTGGACAAGGTAGAATAGCTTGCCATGGGAATTTAAAATTAGGGTTGAACGAGGTTAGGACTCCTTGTGCCATTATCCTCTGCCATCTAATCCCTCTTCACCCGATCACCGCTTACGAGCAATGCCACGAGAGGTCGACTAGTCTGTAACAAAGATACAGTCGGACTGGTTCACTCGCTGTGCATCAGTGGGCCAGCTGACGGATGGGAAAATGGGATTAACCAGGGTGTTCTCCAGCTCACTTGTGAGCAGCACCAGTGGAGATCCTTAATCTCAATAACTTACCGTTATTTAATGCTGCTGCCACTCTATAATACCCGCATATATTCGACATCAACAACAACTTGCAATTATATGGCGCCTTCAATGTAGTAAAACGTTCCAAGGTGCTTCACAGGAGCGATCATCAAATAAACTTTGACACCGAGCAACATAAGGAGATATTAGGACAGGTGACCAAACGTTTGGTCAAAGAGGTAGTTTGTTAGCGTCATCCTAAAGGAGGCGAGAGAGGTCGAGAGGAGGAGAGATTTCGAGAGGAAATTCCAGAACTAAGAGCCTCGGCAGCTGAAGGCACGGCCGCCAATGGTGATCCTTGAAAAGTGAGCAGTTTTGGCAGAGGAGATCAGGACCCGATAGTGCTTTATGTGGTCCAGCCAGATCTGGCGATGAATGGCTAAACCAGTTGTCCAGCATAAACTTTCCATTCTGCGTCCCCTGGACTTAAGGGAGCGGAAACAGGGGCCGTACTAGGCGGAGCGACCCGGGTGAGAGAGAATAATGGTTTTAATGGGGACAAGGGCATCAAAGGTGGAGGTGAGGTTGTGACTGAGCAGATCAGGAGCTACAGAAATTTCGTGGAGAATGGAGGGGCAAAGGCGAGACAGTTGTGAATTTGAAATTGCCTTTATAAGTGATTTGGTGGAGAGTTTGTTCCAGGGACGAACACAGAAAGAAGTGCAGTTGGGAGGGGGTGTGGCGATACGGTTGGAGAGGGATACAACTCAGTGGTCAGAGATGGCCTTATCCGTGATTGACACGATAGGAGTAGAGAGGTCACGTGAGATGGCAAGGTCGAGGCGGTGGCTATGAAAATGGGATGGGGAATTTATATGGTGGGAGAGCGACCGTATGGTAAAGGATTGGTTAGCTGACAGGAAACAGAGAGTAGGCAAAAATGGGTCATTTTCAGGTTAGCAAGTTGCAGGAAGTAGAGTGCCAGAGGGATCAGTGCTTGGTTCTCAAATATTTACAATCCATATCAATGACTTGGATGAAGTGACCGAATGTGTAGTTGCTAAATTTGCTTATGACACAAAGGTAGGTAGGAAAGTAAGTTGTGAAGAGGACATAAGGAGTCTACAAAGGGATATAAATAGGTTAAATAGGTTGAGTGGGCAAAAAATTGGCAGATGGTGTATAATGTGGGAAAATGTGAACTTGTCCACTTTGGCAAGAGGAATAGAAAGGCAGTACATTACTTAAATGAAGAGAGATTGCAGAACTCTGAGGTACAGAGGGATTTGGGTGTCCTAGTACATGAATCACAAAAAGTTAGTATGCAGGTACAGCAAGTGATTGGGAAGGCAAATGGAATGTTGTCATTTATTGCAATGGGAATGGAATATAAAAGTGGAGATGTTTTGCTACAGTTGTACAGGCATTGGTGAGACGACATCTAGAATACTGTGTGCAGTTTTGGTCTCCTTATTTAAGAAAGGACATAATTATTTGGGAGGCGGTTCAGAGAAGGTTCACTCGACTGATTCCTGGGTTGAGGTGGTTATCTTATGAGGAAAGGTTGGACACGTTGGGCCTGTATACACTGGAGATAAGAAGAATGAGAGGTGATCTTATTGAAACATATAAGATCCTGAGGGGACTAGAATGGGCAGCTGCTGAGAGGATGTTTCCCCTTGTGGGAGAGACTAGAGAGACTAGGGCCACAGTTTAAAAACCAGGGGTCTCCCATTTAAGACGGAGATGAGGAGAATTTTTTTCTCTCAGAGGAACGTGAGTCTGTGGAACTCCCTTCCCCAGAGAGCGGTGGAGGCAGGGTCATTGAATATTTTTAAGGCTGAGTTAGATAGATTCCTGATTATCAAGGGAGTCAAATGTTATAGTAGGGAGACGGGAAAGCAGGGTTGATGTCACAATCAGATCAGCCATGATCTTATCAAATGGCAGAGCAGGCTCGAGGGGCCGAATGGCCTACTTCTTCTCTTAATTCGTATGTTCGTACGAGTGAGGAATGTGCCGCGCCATGAGGTTACAGAGTGTGTTGGAGTATAATTCTGCTGCTGCTGCTGACGGCCAAAAGCACCCCATGGATGCCCAGTTCGTATGTTCATATGAGAGATTAAGGGAGGATAGGAGGGCAGTGAACTCAGAGAAGAGAGATAATGGTGAGTAAAGATGGAGATTGAAATCACCGAGGATGAGAAGTCGCTCGGTGCAGAGGTTCAGGGAGGGAAGCAGTGACGATATCTCGGTGAGAAACGTGGCGTGGGATTTGGGTGGCGGTGAAGAACGAGGATTTTACAGGAGAGGTGAGAGGAGCGGAACAACGTGAGATGCTCAAAGGAGGAGAAGGTGCCAGAGGAGTAGGGGGTCAGACATTGGTGAAATTTGGTGATAAGATGCACACCGCCACCGCGGCGGTCTGGGCGGGTCAAGTGATAGATATAACCAAGCGTCAGGCTTAATTAAGGTGGAAGGTGTCATCACCCGTCAGCCAGGTTTCTGTCAAGGCCACGATATCGATGCAATCATCCACATTAAGATCATGGATGGCAAAGGCTTTGATCACAAGTGAACGGACATTCTGGAGGGAGATGCGGAGAGGGGCGACGATAGCTGATCCGCTGGCAGAATGGACAGTGTCAGGGCTGGGAGGGGTGAGTGGGACAGGAAGGTTAGCCCGCAGCGGATACGTTGGGTTGGAAGGTCGGTGAGAGAGTCGGAAGGGGCAGTTGGGGTTGCTGCTCACAAGGAGGGAGCGACCAGTGTCTCGATGGGCCCTACAGAGGATGTCAAGAGAGGCACAGAGGGAAGCTGTGGGATTATCTGAGAGGGAGTCAAGCCTGGGATGGCGTTTGGAGAGTAGGAAGGTGGAGGAGTGCTGAAGGGTTGGGATAGGGATTGGGGGTCAGAGTACCCGAGAGGAGAGAAATGAAAGGAGGCATGACGACAGGAGGGAGGGGCCTAGGAGGGGTAAAGAGAAAAGAAGAAAAAAGGGGAAATAGAAGCGATGGGCTCGGGTCTGGAGCGGCCGCAAAAACACACACGTGAATGGACACAGGGAAACTCAGGTTACATAGGCCCGGTTACAGAGCAAGATTGGGATAGAAATGTCCTGGCAATAAACAGGACATCGAGAAGACAATAGGAGGGAGAACAAAGTTACAGTTGGAAGTCCCTTGGTGGGATAAAGATGACGTAGATAGGGTGGAGTCAGCTTGGAGCATCAACGAATTGATGTCCTGGTTCGGAGACAGGTGTGGAGGGAGAGAGAATCCAGAAGCTGTTTGAAGTATCAGAGAACGCACTGCTGGAGGTATTTCCGTGAGAATGAAGAGCCCGGATGTGTGCAGAATCGATCGCGGGGCAGAAAAACGGTGTCGAAGTTGGAGGTCATTGTAAGATACAGAATCGGTGGAGAGATGGACTACGGCCCAGGAGAGTGAATTTCTGGTCAGGAATTCTCACTTCAGTAAAATAAAACTGAAAAACCAGTCGGACCAATGGGACAGTCATCAGCTCAGCAGATAACAGCAGTGGTGGGGGTTGGGCTGTGGGCTGGACAAAGTTCCCTGAAAACTTAAGCAACTGAAAGCAGATCAGAGTCACAGCAGCTGAGTCTTGCAGTGTAGTCCAGTGGAGAAGCGTCGTCTTGACGACAGAGAAGTCCAGAAATTTGGAATCCAAATTTGAGCAAAGATCCAGCGCTCAGTGATGAAAACAAAGAGCAGGCATGGTCGGGGGATGGGCAGTGGGTCCAGATAACTTTAAACTTGTAGCTTGAACTTGTAGTTCGGGCTCAAATGCACCCACCATTGGAGTCAGGGGAACTTAAACAGTGGAAAAGAGATGATTGGGGGAGAAAGGGCAATGGATGGCAACGGATGGTCAAGGATCGAGTTACCGAGCAAGGGAGCTCCCCAGGGAGCAGCCAAACCTGGACAGGATCTTCGCCTCAAGAATGTCCGGGTAATAGAGGAATAGGTGATCAATGTATCTTTACCCGAACCCAGGTTTATGGTGAATGGGACAGAAATCCAAGGATTTATCTGCAATTTCAGACTTACTTCCCTTTGGTTTAAACGTCTCATCGAGGCTGCTGCACGGAGTCACAGACAATGCCTCGCGCCTCTTTGTGGAAGGCGGCAGACACTTGTATTCCTGGTAAATGTGGAGGAAGATCATTTAAAATGGGATTAATCTGTCCGTCAGACTCATCTTCGTGGGCACAGGATGGCAGATGGTGGGCGGTGACCAATGATGGGAGAATAATGGGCGGTCAGTGTGTGTCCCATTTCAAAGACAATCGTTCGTTCAAGAGGAAAACCATTCGCCAGGGTTAAAATAAGTTACCATTGTTGGAAAATAACTGTGGTTCTCTCCAGGTTTTATCATTAAACAATGATAATATGGCTGTTACATCATTACAAAGATCTGTATTAAAACAATGTTTCTTCATGTCGCCTCTGGTTCTTGTGCCAATCACCTTACATCTGTGGCTTTCGTTACCGACCCATCTGCCAATGGAAACAGTTTCTCCTTGTTTATTCTGTCAAAATTGTTCATGATTTTGAACACCTCGATCAAATCTCCACTTAACCTTCTCGGCACTAAGGAGAACAATCCCAGCTTCTCCAGTCTTTCCACACAACTGAAGTCCTTCATCTCTGGTACCATTTTAGTAAATCTCTTCTGCACCCTCTCTAAGGCCTTCACATCCTTCTTCCTGTGTGGTGCACATAACTGAACACAATTGTCCAGCTGAGGCCAAACCAGTGTTTTATAAATGTTCAGCATAACTTCTTTGCTTTTGTACTCTATGCCTCTGTTAATAAAGCCCAGGATCCAATGTGCTTTTTCAACAGCCTTTTCAACTTGCCCTGCCAACTTGGAACATTTGTGTGCATAACTCCCCAGGTCTCTCTGTTCCGGTACCCAGTTTGAAATTGTACCATTTAGATTATATTACCTCTCCTCATTCTTCCTAACAAAATGTATCACTTCACATTCTCTGCATTAAATTTCATCTGCCATGTGTCTGCCCATTTTACCAGTCTATCCATGTCCTCCTGAAGTCTGTTGCTATCCTCCACATTGTTTCTTGCATTCCTGAGTTACGTATCATCTGCAAACTTTGAAATTATACCCTGTGTACCGATGTCCAGGCCATTAATGTATATCACATAGAGCAATGGTCCTAACACCAAACCCTGAGGAACACCACTGTATACTTCCCATCTGTCTGCAAAACAACCGTTCACCACTACTCTCTGCTTGCTGACCCTAAGCCAATATTTTATCCAAGCTGCCACTGTCCCTTTAATCCAATGTGCTTTAATTTTCCTAACAAGTCTATTATGTGGTACTTCATGAAAGGCCTTTTGAAAGTCCATGTACACAACATCAACCCCGCTGCCCTTATCAACCCTCTCCATTACTTCATCAAAGAACTCAATCAAGTTAGTGAAACGCGATTTTCCGTTGACAAATCCATGCTGACATTCACTTATTAGTCAATTCTTTTCCAAGTGCAAATTAATTTTGTCGTGGATTATTGTCTCTAAAAGTTTCCCCACCACTGACGTTAGGCTGATTGGCCTATAATTGCCGGGTTTATCACTCGCCCCTTTATTGAACATGGGTATAGCAATTGCGTTCCTCCAATAATCTGGCATTGCCCCATGTCGAAGGAGGGTTGGAAGATTGTGGCCAGAGCCTCTGCAATTCCTACCCTTACTTCCCTCAGTCACATCGGATGGATCTAGTTTGGATCGGGTGATATTTCTATTTTGAGTGCTGCCAAACTTTCAAGTACCTCCTCTTTACCTATTTTTTCCCTATCTGATATCGCTGCTACCTCCTCCTTTACTGTGACAGTGGCAGCATCCGCTTCTCACTTGAAGACTGATGCGAAGTATTCATTTAGTACCTCAGCCTTGCCCGCTGCCTCCACAAGAAGATCTTTTTTGTCCCAAATCAGTCGCACGCTTCCTTTGACTGCCCTTTTATTCATTGTTTTATCAGCCACCGTGTATCCTTTCTGACCATTGTATTATCAGCCCTTATGTATCGTGACTGACCATTGTATTATCAGACCCCATGTACCCTCACTGACAATTGTATTCTCAGGTTGCTGTATTTTTACTGACCATTATATTTTCAGCCCCACCTATCCTTCTGGAACATTGCATTATCAGCCCCATGTATCCTCACTGACCATTGTATTATCAGCCCCATCTATCCTTAATGACCATTGAATTATCAGCACCATGTATCCTAACTGACCGTTGCATTATCAACCCCAGATATCCTTACTGACCATTGTGTTATCATCCTTCGGTATCCTGAGTTACCATTGTATTATCATCCTCTTGTATCCTTACTCACCATTCCATTATCAGAGTCATGTATCCTTGAAGACAATTGCATTATCATCCACCTGCATCCTTTCTGACCATTGTATAATCAGCCCCATGTATGCTAACTGACCATTGTATTATCATTCTCCTGTATCCATACTGACAATTGTAATCTCAGACCCCGTGTTTCCTTAATGACCATTGTATTATCATCGCTCATTTATCCGTACCTACCATTGTATTATCAGCCTCATTTATCCTGACTGACCATGACCTTATCAGACACCATGTTTCCTTACCGACCATTGTATTATCAGCCCCCATGTATCCTTAATGACCATTATTTAATCAGCACCCATTTATCCTGACTGACCATTGTATTATCAGCCCCCATATGTCTTTACTGACCATTGTATTATCAGACCCCATGTATCCTTACTGACTATTGTATTAACAGCCCCAATGTATCCTTATTCACCATTGTATTATCAGCCCCCATGTATCCTTACTGACCATTTTATTATCATCTCAATGTATCCTTACTGACAATTGTTATATCAGGTCCCATGTATCCTTACTGGCCATTATTTGATCTGCTTCTATCAATCATTTTTGTCTTTCGCACTTTTGCGAAGTCCAACCCAGAAACTGATTTGAAAAATTCTGAAATTGCCGGCTGAATTCGTATCACAAAAATAATCTGAACCTTGTCAGTGAAGCTGTTCTTTCTTCACATCAGTACTGTAAGACTGCGGGATTCATATTTTCTTCCTTCACGATTTTTTTTGAAGTAATATTTCGAATTCTCGGTACCATCACTTCATGTCAGTAAAATACTTGTTTACCTATAATTGACAATATAGAGTGATGGTGTTAAGGGATTAATCTAACCTGTTTCTTCAGTGACCGTAATTAATGTCAGTCAGTGTGTCGTTTAATTGTCTCACTGGTGAGTTCCCCCAAGATATAAATAGGGACTGTTTTCAAGGCGTCACATCAGAGTGTTTGATGCGGCTCTGCCTCCAGGTCAAACAGTGATCATTGGATCTCACAGATAATGAAAGAATGTTCTGGTATGTTCCAACTGAGCTTCGGATTCTGTGGGCACTTCGTGATGTACAAAGAATTTACTATCCGCTCCTCGCTGCTGTTGGTGTTCCTGGTAAGTCATTATTTCAGCAAATAATTCTGTAAATCATGTTTAACTGTATTTACTGTCCTTGTCCTTTAGACCCGGTTATTAATTGTATTCAGTGTAAGCCTCTTGTTCAATGTCTGGTAATGCACCTTGTTTCCTTCATGTAACATGTGAACAGTTGCCGATTCACTGGTCCCAGTCCAATGAACAGTCTGTCCTTTTCATTACATTTCATTACTTTCTTCAACTGATGGTCATTTTTTAGGATTTGACTGTTATTTGAGTCTCGTACACAAGGAATGTTGGTGGACGGTTCTCTTCATTGAACAGTTTGCCCTCTGCTCTTTGCACTGAACCCGAGTATCGGATCAGAAATATGTGTTCATAGGTAACAGGAGTTTTAAGGTCTGCTGGTTACAGTTAATGACACTGATCTGTGGAAACCAGCGCTAACAGACAGATCACCAACACACTCTGAAATATTGGACAATATCCAATAATGATTCAGCTCCAGGCAGCTGTCTTACTTTCAAACGTCTCCCGCTCTGCCTTATGGTCATTGGTGTTAGATGGTCAGGACAGGCTTTAAACTATAATATTTGTTCCAGTAAATTATTTATTCAGTTATGATTGAGTTGATTGATTTCCACTGTTTTCATTTCGTCCCGTTCCCGTGCGCCACATTACAGGAGATCTCAGTGAGTTCCACATGGACTATCCAACATCTACTGTTGAAGCGCACTGGGACGTTTTACGATGTTAAAGGCGCTATATAAAGGCAAATTGTTGTTTATTCAGTTGTGTTTGAATTCATTTATTTCCTTTGGTTTTGATTTAATCCCATTCCTTCAAATCACTTTGAAATTCCAAACTGTTTCACCTTTGACCTTCCATTCGCCACGATACTTCTGCAGCTACTGATCTGCTCAATCTCACCTTCACCTCCACATTTTGATACCCTTGACCCCAGTAAACCCCTTACTCTCTCTCACCCTGTTCGTTCTCCTTGGCACGTCTTCCATCGTTGCTCCTTAAGGTCCAAGGGACGCAGATTTGAACACTTATGGCGCACATCTGGATAAGCCATTAATCGCCAGATCTCGCTGGACCTCATCAAGCACTATCGGGTCCTGCTCTCCTCTGTTAAAACTGCTCACTATTCCAGGATCACCCTGAAATGCGAAGATGTCCCGGCTTCTCTTCACTACAAACCGTCTTCTTAAACCCCTCTTCCCTGCCTCGTCCACCCTCACTTCCTTCAAGTGCGAGGAGCTCATGGATTTCTTTGTCACTAAGATTGAGACCATTCATTCAGCTGCCTCTGCCGCTTCTCTACCTTCCTCCAGTCCACCGAGCCAATCTTCCCGAAGTTCCCTGCCCCCCAGCCCTAACCCTGAATCCACATCTTTCTCTTGTTTCTCTTCTATCTCCCCTCATGCCCTCTCCGAGCTCATCTTGACCATGAAACCAATCTGCTGCTCCCTCGGCCCTTTTCCCACTGAACTGCTGACCACCCAACTTCCCTTCCTGATCCCCATGCTAGCTGATATTGTAAACGATTTTAGGGCCTGGACTATAGTCAGTCAAAGATGTATGTTGTCGGTTCGTTAATCAAAGTGATTATTTAATGATTTACATAATTCTTACAAGCATCAAACAAATCAAACAATACATACAAACTTAAAACCAAGGATTTCAGCCTCAAGGCAGAAGATCGATCAGCTCTCTCTCTCTCTCACTTGAAGTTTTCTTCTTTTGTTGTTGGACGTCCTTCCTCCAGGTGAAGCTTCTTAAGGTTCCTACAACGACATTAAAGAGTCTGCCACGATGTCCCAACTTTATATGATTTTGCCAGTTGGGGTGTGAGTAAAAGTTAAGAGAATTCCCATTTTGGCCACTCACCCACTATTGCATTGACAATGGACTGTTGGCTGGGCCAATAAAAACCATGTGACCCCAGGTGCAGCCTTTCCACCGTGTGAAACCACCGAGTGAAACCACCGTGTGAAATCACCGTGTGAAATCACCGTGTGAAATCACCGTGTGAAATCACCGAGTGAAACCACCGAGTGAAATCACCGTGTGAAATCACAGAGTGAAACCACCGTGTGAAACCACCGAGTGAAATCACCGTGTGAAACCACCGTGTGAAACCACCGAGTGAAACCACCGTGTGAAATCACCGTGTGAAATCTCCAACAGCCTTTTCCCCGTGTGAAACCAGGTGTAAGCAACTTGAATTGTCTCTCCCAAAGATTTCAAACTCTCTCAGCACTGTTTTTCCAAGTTGCTATTTGTTCAGGTTCCCATCAGTTGTTTTGAGAACCAAAAGCCTATTCGAATCTTCTCGAAGTTTCTGCACATTGCTGCCTTTGCAGTTTAAACTTACAATGTCCAAATGTGATATCTAAAGGGGCGAAGTTAACCCTTTCCTTCCCGGTTCTCTTTTGTCTGGTACTGTCACCTTCCTTTCAAATCTCCCGTATTCCCCCTTCCTCAAAAAAACCATCCATGACCCCTCTGTCCTTGCAAATTACCGCCCCCGTCTCCAACCTCCCTTTCCTCTCCTGAAACTTGTTGTCACCTCCCAAATACATGCCTTTCTTGCCTGAAACTGCACCAGTAACCTCTCCAATCAGGTTCCCGCCCCTGCAACAGCGCGGAATCGGGCCGAGTCAAAGTCACAAATCACATCCTATGTGACTGACCGTGGTAAACTATCCCTCTTCATCCTTTGACACGGGTGACCACACCATCCACCTCAAACGCCTCTCGTCCGTTGTCCAACAGGTTGGGACTGCCCTCGCCTGGTTCCAGTCCTATTCATCCAGGCTTCTTCAGAGAATCTCCTCGATCGGCATATCTTCCCGCCCCCGCTCCGTTATCTCTGGAGTCACCCAAGGAACAATCCTCCTATTTCACATGTGCAAGCTTCCCCTCGGCGACATCCTCCGAAAGCACACTGTCAGATTCCAGGTGTACACTCACACCCAGCAGCACCTCAGCACCGCCTCTCTCGGCCCCTTCACTGCCTCTGATTTGTCAATTGTAAACAATTTTACAACACCAAGTTATTGTCCAGCAAGCTTTCGGAGACTTCCTCCTTCCTCAGGTAAACATTTAACTGAGGAAGGAGAAAGTCTCCGAAAGCTTGTGAATTTAAAATAAAATTGCTGGACTATAACTTGGTGTTGTAAAATTGTTTACAATTGTCAACCCCAGTCCATCACCGGCATCTCCACATCTGATTTGTCAGACTGCTTGTCCGACGTCCAGTCCTGGATCAGCAGAAATTTCGTCCATTTAAACATTGCGAAAATTGAAGCCATTGTCTTCGGCCCCTATCACAAATTTCTTTCCCTCGCTATTGATTCCAGCCCCCTCCCTGGCCAGGATCTTAGGTTAAATCGGTCTAGTAGGCGTTCTACTTCATCTCCTAACCCAAGGCCACTTAGGGCATTGTAACTTCCAACTACCGACCCACGACAGGCCCTGGATTGGAGCTGGGGCCTGCTGGTGGTTTTGGTTTCCTTCCACACCGGGGCGGTCCTTTACAACAAACCCTCTCCGCAGCAGAAAGTTCTGTTGCAAGGAAAGTACATAAGAATATAAGAAATAGGGGCAGGAGTAGACCATCCGGCCCCTCGAGCCTGCTCCGCCATTCAATAAGATCATGGCTGATCTTCGAACACAACTCCACCAGTAATTAGATTCTGTCCCTGGATTCAATAATAACGCTGAACATTTCACCCTGAATTCGACCAGGCTGCTGCTTTTACTCTCAGTCTGAAGTATAATTCCCTGTTTTTCTCTTCCTTACAGTGAACTTAGTGACGATTGTGATCCTGTCTCGAGGAAGGTGCGGTCTCTCCAAATGTGTCACCCGTTACCTGGTGTCCATGGCAGCGGCGGATCTACTGGTCGTTATCACTGATCTGATATTCAGGCAAATTCCTATTCTTTATTGGACTCAGTTTCAGTTCATTTGGAACTTTAAAGTGTGTAATATCCACGCCGTCCTGCTTTACGCAGCCACAGACTGTTCTGTCTGGTTCACAGTCACTTTCACCTTTGATCGATTTGTGGCCATTTGTTGCCAGAAGCTGAAAACTAAATATTGCACCGAGAAAACGGCGGCTGTGGTTCTGGGAACAGTGAGTGTGCTGTTCTGTGTGAAGAACACGTTCTGGTACTTTATGTATGGCGGTGAATATTGGATTAGCAATTCTCCCTGGTTTTGTTATATATCACGGGATGTTAGTTATTCACAGGTGTGGGCAGTAATTGAATTCCTTCATTATATTTTAACACCATTTGTTCCATTTGTTCTGATTCTGCTCCTCAATGCTTTAACCGTCAGACACATTTTAGTGTCGAGCAGAGTCCGCAGGAGACTCCGGGCCCACAGCAGTGGGGAGAGTCCCAGTGACCCAGAGATGGAGAAGAGAAGGAAATCCATCATTTTACTGTTTGTTATTTCGGCGAATTTTATCCTGTTATGGGCGGTGTTTCTGTTGTATTCTGTATGGAAACGATTGTATGTGTTAGACTTTATTCCTGTGTATCTACCTGAATTTGTACAAGAACTGGGATTTATGCTCCAGCTCCTGAGTTGCTGCACCAACACGTGTATTTATGCCGTGACCCAGACTAAATTCAGAGAGGAGTTGAAGAATGTGGTGAAATATCCCTTTACTGTAATTGTTAAATTCATTAAATAATGAGAAGACTTTCCATCATCACAAGATGTTGGTCTGGTGTTCTGCCCAATCCCCTCATCTCTGGGATACAAACACAGTGAGGCCTG
Organism: Heptranchias perlo; assembly: GCF_035084215.1. NCBI lineage: Eukaryota > Metazoa > Chordata > Chondrichthyes > Hexanchiformes > Hexanchidae > Heptranchias > Heptranchias perlo. Next base: position 856,658 of record NW_027139581.1, on the reverse strand, counting down.
TTTTCATCTTTTACCGCCCGGATTTAGTGACTAACAGGGACGGTAGAGGTGGGGAAGTCCGTGGAGATCAGTCCCGCTTGATTCCTGCTGGTTTTTAGTCCCGCTCAGTCCTCTGGTGCGGCCTGGGGCGGGTGTATGAAGCTCCCGTCCGCCAGGCTCTTGTTTCATGTGTTTACACAAGGCGGGCGGGCGGGGCACACATGCAGCCCGTGGAGTGAGGACCAGAGAATCATATTTTAAGAATCATTTTACGTCTCCTTAGGAACAGAGGAACAGGAGTCGGCCATTTAACCCCTCGACCGTGTTCCCCCATTCTATTAGTTCAAGTTCGATCTGTATATTAACTCCATTTACCCGCCTTGGATTTGTAACACTTAATACCCGCGCCTAACAAAAATCGATCAATCTCAGTTATGAAATTTTCAATTGATCCCCAGCCTCAACAGCTTTTTGGAGGAGAGGGTTCCAGATTTCCACTGCCCTTTGTGTGATGAAATGATTCCTGACATCACCCCTGAACGGACTACCTTTAATTTTAAGGTTATGGCCCATTGTTCTGGACTCCCCCACCAGAGGAAATAGTTTCTCTCTATCTTCCCCATCAAATGCTTTAATCATCTTAAACACGCCCATTAGATCAGCCCTTAATCTTCTATACTGAAGGGAATACAAGCCTGGTCTGTGCAGTCTGTCCTCATAATTTAAACTTTTTAGCCCCGGTATCATTCAGGTGAATCTGTGCTGTACCCCCTCCAAGGCCCATATATCCTTCCTGAGGTGCGCTGCCCAGAACTGAATGCACTCTCCAGATGGGGTCTAACCAGAGCTCAGCACAGCTTTAACATAACTTCCACCCTTTGTGTTCCAGCCCTTTTTGATCAGGCTCAAAGTTCCATTTGTCTTTTCAATTATTTTTTGGACCAATTCTTCAGCTTTTCGTGATTTCTGGACTTGGACCCCACAATCTCTCTGCTCTTCCGCAGTCGCGAGCATCTCACCATTTAGATACCCTGATCTATCTTTCTTAGGTCGAAAGTGTATGACCTCACACTTTTCCACATTGAACTCCATCTGCCACAGTTTTGCCCATTCATTTAATCTTTCAACGTCCCTTTGCAACTATCTGCTCCCATCTACAATATTTATTGTGCTTCCTAACTTACTGTCGTCAGCGAACTTCGGCTGTCTATTCCTTCATCCAAGTCATTTATAAATACAGTGAAAAGCTGAATCCCCAGTACAGATCCCTGGGGACACCACTGGTCACATCCTGCTGATTTGAGTCCATATCCATTATCCCCACTCTCTGTCTCCTACCTCCTAACCAATTCCCTTTCCAAGCCAATGGGTTGTCTCCAATTCCATGCACTCTCGATTTTGTCAACAGACTCTTATATGGAACCTTGTCGAACGCCTTCTGGAAGTTCGTATAAATAACATCCATTGACACTCCTAATCTACCACATTAATTAGCTCCTCAAAAAAATCAACTAGCTTCGTTAGACAAGGTAGCAGGAGAGGTCGATAAGGTGGTTAAGGAGGCAGATGGAATGCTTTCCTTTATTAGCTGAGGCACAGAATAAAACAGCAGGGATGTTATGTTGGAATTGTATAAAACACTAGTTAGGCCACAGCTTGAGTACTGCGCACAGTTCTGGTCACATTACAGGAAGGATGTCATTGCACTCGAGAGGGTGCAGAGGAGATTTACAAGGATTTTGCCAGGATTGGAGAATTTTAGCTGTGATGACAGATTGGATAGTCTGTGGTTGTTTTCCTTGAAACAGAGGAGGCTGAGGGGTGATTTGATTGAGGTGTACAAAATTATGTAGGGCCTAGGTAGAGTGGATCAGAAGGACCTATTTCCCTGAGCGGAGGGATCAATAACCAGGGGGCATAGATTTAAATTGATTAGTAGAAGGATTAGAGCGAAAATGAGGAAAATATTTTCAACCACAGGGCGGTGGGGGCCTGGAACTCACTGCCTGAGAGGGCGGTAGAGGCAGAAACCCTTAACTCATTAAAAAAATACCTGGATGTGCACCAGAAGAGCCGTGACCTGCAGGGCTACGGACCAAACTCGGGAAAATGAGATTAGGCTGGGTGTCTCGTTTATCAGCCGGCGCGGACACGATGGGCCGAATGGCCTCCATCTGTGCCGTAAATTTTCGATAATTCTATGATTCTAAGAGGTCCAGGATCAATTTATAGCTTATTGAGTTAGACTTGTCACTGTCCCGGAAACTCCCTGTCCCTCAGTATCTGTGTCCGGGGAGAAGCTGATGGATTTGTGTTACCTTCTTCAGGTGAATCTTTGTGTTCATCGAGGTGATGGGTGTCAGAGCCTGGAAATGGGACATTTAATCAGTCCGAGCACCTCTTGTCAGTATCCGGGACTCCCAGGTCAGGCACAGAGCAGTTTACATACAACAACAACAACTTGCATTTATGTAGCGCCTTTAACATAATAAAAGTTCCCAAGGCGTTTCACAGGAGCGATTATCAAACAAAATTTGACACTGAGCCACATAAGTAGATATTAGGACAGGTGACCAAAAGCTTGGTCAAAGAGGTAAGATTTAATGAGCGTCTTAAAGGAGGAGAGAGAGGCGGAGATGCGGAGAGGTTTAGGGAGGGAATTCCAGTGATTCGGGTCAAGGCAGCTGAAGGCACGGCCGCCAATGGTGGAGTGATTTAGGACAAGGGCAGAAATCTCGGAGGGTTGTAGGGCTGGAGGAGGATACAGAGATAGGGAGGGGCGAGGCCGTGGAAGAATTTGGAAACAAGGATGAGAAGTTTAAAATCGAGGTGTTCCCAGACCGACCAAAAGCAAGCACAGGGGGTGATGGATGAACAGGAATTGGTGCGAGTTGGAATACGGGGAGCAGAGTTTTGGATCAGCTCAAGTTTATGGAGGGTGGAAGATGAGAGGCCGGCCAGGAGATCATTGGAATTATCAAGTCTAGAGGCAACAAATGCATGGATGAGGGTTTCAGCAACAGATGAGCTGAGGTGGGCTGGAGATGCGCAATGTTATGGAGGTGGAAGGAGGCGGTCTTGGTGATGGAGAGGATATGTGAGTAAATCTCTCTCTACACTGTCCCATCAAACACTCCCAGGGCAGGTACAGCACGGGTTAGATACAGAATAACGCTCCTTCTGCACTGTCCCATCAAACACTCCCAGGGCAGCGACGGCACGGTTTACATTTTTTTTTCGTTCATAGGATGTGGGCATCGCTGGCAAGGCCAGCGTTTATTGTCCATCCCTAATTGCCCTTGAGAAGGTGGTGGTGAGCCGCCTTCTTGAACCACTGCAGTCCGTCGGGTGAAGGTTCTCCCACAGCGCTGTTAGGAAGGGAGTTCCAGGATTTTGACCCAGCGACGATGAAGGGACGGCGATATATTTCCAAGTCGGGATGGTGTGTGACTTGGAGGGGAACATGGAGGTGGTGGTGTTCCCATGTGCCTGCTGCTCTTGTCCTTCTAGGTGGTAAAGGTCGCGGGTTTGGGAGGTGCTGTTGAAGAAGCCTTGGCGAGTTGCTGCAGTGCATCCTGTGGATGGTACACACTGCAGCCACAGTGCGCCGGTGGTGAAGGAAGTGAATATATGGGTGGTGGATGGGGTGCCAATCAAGCGGGTTGCTTTGTCCTGGATGGTGTCGAGGTTCTTGAGTGTTGTTGGAGCTGCACTACCCAGGCAAGTGGAGAGTATTCCATCACACTCCTGAATTGTGCTTTGTTGATTCTAGAAAGGCTTGGTGGAGTCAGGAGGTGAGTCACTCGCCGCAGAATACCCAGCCTCTGACCTGCTCTTGTAGCCACAGTATTTATGTGGCTGGTCCAATTTCATTCTGGTCAACGGTGACCCCCAGGATGTTGATGGTGGGGGATTCGGCGATGGTAATGCCGTTGAATGTTAAGGGGAGGTGGTTAGACTCTCTCTTGTTGGAAATGGTCATTGCCTGGCACTTGTCTGGCGCGAATGTTACTTGCCACTTATGAGCCCAAGCCTGGATGTTGTCCAGGTCTTGCTGCATGCAGGCGCGGGCTGCTTCATTATCTGAGTGGTTGCGAATGAAACTGAACACTGTCCAATCATCAGCGAACATCCCCAATTCTGACCTCATGATGGACTGCAGGGGAATCAAGGGATATGGGGATCGGGCAGGAAAGTGGAGTTGAGGAAGAAGATCAGCCATGATCATATTGAATGGCGGAGCAAGCACGAGGGGCCGAATGGCCTACTTCTGCTGCTATTTCTTATGTTCTTATCTTCTTATACAAAATCACAGATGGCGTAATGAATGTTGATTTCAGAGAGTAAGGATGGAGGAAGGAGGGAGAGTGTGTAGAATGGGGAATTTACAGCTTAGAATGGACAGGAGACGACCGAATATTCTACAGAAAGACCAACAACGTGTATTTATACAGAGCATTTAACGAAGTAAAACATCCCAAGGTGCTTCACTGGAGTGAAATCAAATAAAATTTGATGGTAGAATTTGAAACTGGAGACAAGAAACTAGAATTGTCTGTTCTGAAATTATATCCTGTAATTAAAGTAGGAACTTTGGTAAACTCCTTTTACAGGATATTAGAAGGGGAGGATTTACAGATGGGAAACTCAAACCAAACATCACGTCAAGGTCTGACAGTCACTCGATTCATCAGGACCTGAATATCATCGGCCTTTGGATATAGAAGGAAAAATCACCAATCACAGCAGTGAGAAACTGTACACGTGTTCTGTGTGTGAACATCCTTTCAGGCAATCGTCCAGCCCATGAGACACAAACACAGACGTGGCGGGAATCAACAGTGCAAATGTGGGGACTGTGGGAAGGGGTTCAGTTGCTGGAAACTCATCGACCCAGTCACACGGGGAGAGGCCGTTCACCAGCTGAGTGTGGGAATGGATTCACACGATCATCCCATTCACTGACACACCGGCACAGTCACACCGGAGAGAGACCGGTTAGAGAAAAAGTACGAGGTAAACTAATGGGTCTTAAGGCTGACTAGTCCCTGGGAACTGATGGCTTGCATCCAAGGGTCTTAAAGGAAGTGGCTGCAGAGATAGTGGATTGGAAAACCGCAAACATAACGCCCCTATTCAAGAAGGGAGTGAGACAGAAAGCAGGTAACGATAGACCAGTTAGCCTAACATCTGTCATTGGGAAAATGCTAGATTCCATTATTAAGGAAGTAGTAGCAGGACATTTGGAGACTCATAATACAATCAAGGAGAGTCAACGTGGTTTTATGAAGGGAAAAACATGTCTGACAATTTATTAGAGTTCTTTGAGAATGTAACGAGCAGGGTGGAAAAAGGGGAATCAATGGATGCAGTATATTTGGATTTCCAAAAGGCATTTGATAAGGTGCCACATAAAAGGTTACTGCACAAGATAAGAGCTCATGGTGTTGGGGGTAATATACTGGCATGGATAGAGGATTGTCTAATTAACAGAAAACAAGGATAAAAGTGTCATTTTCAAAATGGCAATCTGTAACTAGTGGGGTGCCGCAGTGATCAGTGCTGGGGCCTCAACTATTTACAATATATATCAATGACTTGGATGAAGGAACAGAGTGTCTTGTGGCCAAATTTGCTGATGATACAAAGATAGGTGGAAAAGCAAGTTGAGATGAGGACACAAAGTGTCTGCAAAGGGATATTGACGGGTTAAGTGAATGGGCAAAAATTTGGCAGATGGAATATAATGTGGGAAAATGTGAAGTCATCCACTTTGGGAGGAAAAATAAAAAAACAAACTATTATTTGAATGGAGAAATACTACAGAATGCTGCGGTACAGAGGGATCTGGGTGTCCTTGTACATGAAACACAAAAAGTCAACATGCAGGTGCAGCAAACAAACAGAAGATTGGACTTTATTTCTGGGGGGATGGAATATAAAAGCAGGGAAGTCATGCTACAACTGTACAGGGTGCTGATGAGACCATACCTGGAGTACTGCGTACAGTTCTGGTGCCCCTATTTAAGGAAGGACATACTTGCATTGGAGGCAGTTCAGAGAAGGTTCACTCGGTTGATCCCGGGTCTGGAAGGGTTAGCTTATGAGGAAAGACTGAACAGATTGGGTCTATACTCACTGGAGTTTAGAAAAATGAGAGGAGATCTTATTGAAACATACAAGATTCTGAGGGGACTCGATAGGGTAGATGCTGAGAGGATGTTTCCCCTCATGGGGGAATCTGAAACGAGTGGCATCGTCTCAGAATCAGGGTTCGCCCGTTTAAGACGGAAATGAGGAGGAATTTCTTCTCCCAGATGGTCGTGATTCTTTGGAATTCTTTACCCCAAAAAGCTGTGGAGGCTGAGTCATTGAATACATTCAAGGCTGAGTTAGACAAATTGTTGATCAGCAAGGGAGTCAAAGGATACGGGGAAAGGGCGGGAAAGTGGAGTTGAGGTAAAAATCAGATCAGCCATGATCTCATTGAATGGCGGAGTGGGCTCGAGGGGCCGAATGGCCTACTCCTGCTCCTATCTCTTCAGATCTCCCCGGTGCGCCGTCATGTGATCTCCCCGGTGCACCGTCATGTGATCTCCCCAGTAGTTACCTGAAGTTGATCTTCCAGTTACAGTGGTGGTGGTGAAAACCTCAAGTTAACCGAGGGAACTTGGACTGGGGAATCTGAGGTTTGTGTGATAGGAGTGAGTAATAAAAAGGAAATTAATAAAAACTGATTGAATAAGAGAAAGAAACATGTGAATTATACTAAAGTGAGCAATAAAAAGAAACTAAAAGAATACAAATTAAACCCATCTGATAATCAATGTTTAATATTAAAATATGAATCAATTATCTCTGCCGTTATTTATTTATCTGTTCCCAAAGAAAGAATGAAATCTCCAGGACCTGATGGTTTTCCCCTCAGGGTATTAAAGGAAACAGGTGGGGAAATTACAGAAACATTAGTCATAGTTTCACAAAGCTCTCTGGACTCGGGAATTGTGCCTTTGGATGTGAAAATATCACTCCAATATTTAAGAAAGGAGGATGAGAGAGAAAAGGAAACGACAGATCTGTCAGTTTAACGTCAGGAGTTGGGAAGTTACTGGAATCTATCACCAGAGACAGAATGATTGAGCACTTGAACAAGTCTGAGCTGATCAAAGAGAGTCAGCGTGGATTTGTGAAGGGTGGGTCATGTCTGACTAATCTAGATGAATTTTTTGAAGTCACTAACAGGCTGGACAGGGAGTGTCGATGGACATTGTCTGTGTGGACTTCCAGAAGGCATTTGATCGGGTTCAGCACAAGAGATTATTCGCAAAAATAAAAGTGCACAAAATTGAAAGTGACCTTGTGACTTGTGTTGGGAGGTGGGAGACAGAGAGTGGGGATAAAGGGAACGTTCTTTGATTGGTGGGATGTGACAAGTGGTGTTCCCCAGGGATCTGGACTGGGGTCTCAGCTTTTCACCATATTTATCAATAACTTGGATGAAGGAAGAGAGAGTTTTATATCCAAGTTTCCAGATGACACTAAGTTAGGAGACACAGTAAGTTGTGTGGATGGGAGCATGAAGTTACAAAGGGACAGATTAAGTGAGTGGACAAAACTGTGGCAGGTGGAGTTCAGTGTGGGGAAGTGTGAGATCATCCACTTTGGATACAAGAAGGAAACATTGGAGTATTTTCTTAAAGTGCGAGACTGGGAACTGTGGAGGAGCAAAGGGATTTGGGTGTCCATGTACACAAATCACTAAAAGCTAGTGCCCAGATACAAAAAGTAATCACAAAGTCTAATGGAATGTCGGCCTTTATCTCGAGGGCTGGAATACAAAGGGGAGGAAGTTATGCTTCAGTTCCACAGAGCCTCGGTCAGAGCCCCTCTGGAGTACATATATCCAGAATATTAAACTCCAGCCCAGTTACAGGCGTTATTAATATCAGAAACAAACCCCAACTGTCAGAATGAACAGTTCAGTCCTGGATGTGATTAACAAAAGCAATAACAGCAGAATCCAACCCCTGCATCACAGGTGAACTCGCTGGTGTCTCAGCAGAGTGGATGACTGAGTGAATCTCTTCCCACACACGGAGCAGTTGAACGGCCTCTCCCCAGTGTGAACTCGCTGGTGTGTGAGCAGGTGTGATGACTGAGTGAATCCCTTCCCACACACGGAGCAGGTGAACGGCCTCTCCCCAGTGTGAACTCGTTCATGTTTCAGCAGATCCCTTGTTCCCTTGAAGCTCTTCCCACAGTCAGAACATTTAAACGTTCTCTTATCAGTGTAAACAAGTTGGTGTGTCAGTCGGTGCTGTGACTGAATGAATCCCTTTCCACACACGGAGCAGGTGAACGGTCTCTCCCCAGTGTGAACTCGCTGGTGTCTCAGCAGGGTGGATGAATGAGTGAATCCCTTCCCACAGAGGGAGCAGGTGAACGGCCTCTCCCCAGTGTGACTGCGTCAATGAGTTTCCAACTCAGACGGGTAATTATATCCCTTCCCACAGTCCCCACATTTCCACGGTTTCTCCGTGGTCTGGGTGTCCTTGTGTCTCTCCAGGTTGGACGATCAGTTGAAGCCTCGTCCACACACAGAACACGTGGACGGTTTCTCCCCGCTGTGAATGGTGCGATGTTTTTTCAGGCTGTGTCACTGGTGAAAGCTCTTTCCACACTCAGTGCACTGGAACATTCTCACTCGGGTGTGTGTGTCTCGGTGATTTTCCACTCACACTGATGTTTGAAATCTTTTCCCACAGACAGAACAGACAAACATTTCTCCTTCCACATTCAAAGGTCGATGATATTCAGGACCTGATGAATCGAGTGACTGTCAGATCTTGACGTGATGTTTGGTTTGAGTTTCCCGTCTGCAAATCCTCCCCTTCTAATCCCCTGTAAAAGAAGTTTACAAAAGTCCTCACTGTAAATACAGGATAGAAATTCGGAACAGACAATTCATGTTTCTGTCGAATATTCTTCCCGCTCATTCCACCAGACTGTAAATCCCCGTCCCACACACTCTCCCTCCTCCCTGTGCTGAAATCCAAACCCATCGCACCATCTCCATCATTTCTTCCCTCCACTCCCAGTTTCCTCCCTCCCTCTACTCTGGTCGGGTTCAGTTCTCCACCCCCTGGGAGCAGAGTGAGAGGAAAATAAATGAGGCACAGGGACCCTGAAGCCCCGCCCACTCTTTGTTCCCAGTCACTGGGAGCCTGAAGCCCCGCCCACTCTTTGTTCCCGGTCACTGGGACCCTGAAGCCCCGCCCACTCTTTGTTCCCGGTCACAGGGACCCTGAAGCCCCGCCCACTCTTTGTTCACAGTCACTGGGACCCTGAAGCCCCGCCCACTCTTTGTTCCTGGTCACTGGGACCCTGAAGCCCCGCCCACTCTTTGTTCACAGTCACTGGGACCCTGAAGCCCCGCCCACTCTTTGTTCCCGGTCACTGGGACCCTGAAGCCCCGCCCACTCTTTGTTCCCGGTCACTGGGACCCTGAAGCCCCGCCCACTCTTTGTTCACAGTCACAGGGACCCTGAAGTCCCGCCCACTCTTTGTTCACAGTCACTGGGACCCTGAAGCCCCGCCCACTCTTTGTTCACCGTCACAGGGACCCTGAAGCCCCGCCCACTCTTTGTTCCTGGTCACAGGGACCCTGAAGCCCCGCCCACTCTTTGTTCACAGTCACAGGGACCCGGAAGCCCCGCCCACTCTTTGTTCCTGGTCACTGGGACCCTGAAGCCCCGCCCACTCTTTGTTCCCCGTCACAGGGACACTGAAGCCCCGCCCACTCCGTTCCGAACAAAAATGGCCGCGCATGCGCCGTGATCCCTGACTTTGACCAAGATGGCGGCCAGTTCCCCGCTCACCCGCCGGTCGGGCCTGTCACCGCGGTGTAAACACGGGGCCTGTGGGCTCTTATTCGGTGCCTGAGGCCTACACCTGGTGTTTATGAAGCTTCCCTGCCCACCCCCACATCCAATTCCTCCCCGGCGCCCACCGTCTCCAACCGGATCCCGACCCGCCTATTCCCTCAGTCCCTCTCCACCACTCGCACCGCGCATGCTCAGAGCACCGCCCAGACCCGCGCCTGCGCACTGGGCTCCTGTAGTCACTGATAGGGCACTTTCTGGGCCGCGGGGGATTCTGGGTAGACGCTCCGCCATTGACGGTCCGAATCGGTGAACAGAAATTTCGTCATCGCATCGAGATTGGGGCCGGAGGGACAATAAACATTAAACAAAATCAATCAATAAATTATACAGAAACCCGAGTGCCCGGGCCCTCAGACAGGGAGCGAAGTTCACCGGTCGCCACTTTTCCTTCACCAACTCGCACCTCAGGCCCCGCCCAGTCTGGTTCAATTGATCAATGTTTTCCAACTGTGTTTTCCAACTCGAGTTCAGGCCTGTCATTCTGAGAGAAACTTCGAGGCCTCATTTTTTCTGTGTGCTGTGAGGACCGATATCGTTCATCTTGATCTATTTCTGGTTCAATAACTTTGCTAAAGCTTTCTTTGTCGAGGCGGGTACAATTTTGTCTTTTAAAAAGCATTTGGACAGTTACATGGGTAAGATGGGTATCGAGGGATATGGGCCAAGTGCAGGCAATTGGGACTAGCTTCGTGGTATAAACTGGGCGACATGGACATGTTGGGCCGAAGGGCCTGTTTCCATGTTGTAAACTTCTATGATTCTATTCTATGAATGTGGCCCAGGCCAAGTGTCAGGAGATCGGATCAGGCCCACCATCGAAAATGAGTTTGACCCCCCTGAGATAGACAATGTGAACCGGATTATCCTCATCCACTGACCCAGCAACTTCCTCAAAAAACTCAAGCAAGTTTGTGAGACGCGACCTTCTTTTCCGGATGCCGTGTTGAGTGTCTCTCACGGCCCCTCCCCATTCCCCTCGCAATAAACGCCAACATTCCATTTGCCTTCCTAATCACTTCTTGTATCTGCAGACCAACTTTCTGTGATTCATGTACTACGATACCCAGATCCCTCTGTACTTCAGAATTCTGCAATCTTTCTCCATTTAAATAATATACTGCTCTTCTATTCCTCCTGCCAAAGTGGACAAGTTCACATTTTCCCACATTATACTCCATCTGCCAAATTTTTGCTCACTCACTTAACCTATCCATATCCCTTTGCAGACTCCTTATTCCTCGTCACAACTTATTTTCCTACCTACCTTTGTCTCATTAGCAAATTTAGCAACAATTCATTCGCTCCCTTCATCCAAGTCATTGATATCGATTGTAAATATTTGAGCCAGATCTTTACAAAACACTGGTCAAGCTTCAGCTGGAGTATTGTGTTCATTCTGGGCAGCACACTTCAGGAAGGATGTCAAGGCCTGAGAGAGGGTGCAGAGGAGATTTACTGGACTGGTACCAGGGATACAAGATTCAGTTACATGGAGAGACTGGAGAAACTGGAGTTGTTCTCCTTGGAGCAGGGAAGGTTAAGGGGAGATTTAATCGAGGTGTTCAAAGTCATGAAGGGTCTTGATAGACTGAATGGTGAGAAACTGTTTCCAGTGGCAGGAGATCAGTAACCAGAGGACACAGCATTCAGGTAATTGGCAGAAGAACTAGAGGTGAGATGAGGAGAATATTTTAACGCAGCCATTTGTTATGAGCTGGAATACACTGCATGAAAGGGTGGGGGAATCAGAGTAAATTATAATTTTCAAAAGGGAATTGGATAAATACTTGAATAGGATAAATTTGCAGGATAAAGGGCATGAGAATGGGACTAATTGGATAGCTCTTTCCGAAAGCCAACACAGGCATGATGGGCCTAATGGCCTCCTTCTGTGCTTTATCATCCAATGATTCTATGATAAAGGGCCAGACACTGCTTCATCCTTCACTAACAGGGTCCCTATTAACAGTCGCTTCCTTCTGTATTCAGTTGTAAACAATTTTACAACACCAAGTTATAGTCCAGCAATTTTATTTTAAATTCACAAGCTTTTGGAGACTTCCTCCTTCCTCAGGTAAATGTTTACATTTACCTGAGGAAGGAGGAAGTCTCCGAAAGCTTGTGAATTTAAAATAAAATTGCTGGACTATAACTTGGTGTTGTAAAATTGTTTACAATTGTCAACCCCAGTCCATCACCGGCATCTCCACATTCTGTATTCAGTGCAGTGAATGGAAACCTGTCTATTTTAGTGAGTTCAGCCTTTCTAAAATCTCTCACTATTTTTGAAGATCCATTTGACTCACTTGTTTCATTTTGAAAGTCTTCTGATTTTTCTACTGTGTGTCGATGGTTTTGTTTAAAGGTGGAATGACATTTGTTTCAAAATATTCTGTTCTAACCCCCGGCCCAGTTTAAAACCCTCTGCACGACTGACCAGGAAGATCGCAAGTCCAATCCTTGAACTCAGCCAAGGCAGCACTTCAGGGGCTGGAATTGGCCTCAGCACCACTGGGCTAAATAAGAGTAACCCTGCTCTCGAAGGAGATCCAGTGACCTCAACTGGGAAATTTATGGCTGTCATTTGAGGGCAGGACTGGCCTCGACCGTGATGCCTACCACAGTGGATAATCCTGCTGTCACTCACTGTGTGGGCCCATGTATAAATGTTCCCTTACTGTTAGATTATTAACTAAGTCTGGGCTCATTACTCATTACTGAATCTAGTCCACCCTCCTTAAAACCTACCTCTTTGACCAAGCTTTTGCTCACCTGTCCTAATATCTCCTTATGTGGTTCAGTGTCAAATTTATTTTGTTAATCAGTCCTGTGAATGGCCTTGGGACGTTTTACTATGTTAACGGCACTGGATAAATGTATCAATAAAACAGGGAACTCTTGGAAACACACTGTAGGTCCTTCTTTATCTGGATAGCAAATCACTGCTGTTGTGTTGAACCAGCAGTTAACATAAGAAATAGGAGCAGGAGTCGGCCATATGGCCCCTCGAGCCTGCTCCACCATTCAATAAGATCATGGCTGATCTTCTGCCTCATTTAACATGTATCCAGAATATTAAACTCCAGCCCAGTTATCGGGGTTATTAACATCAGAAACAAACCCCAACTGTCAGAATGAACATGGTTCAATCCTGGATATGATTAACAGCAGCAATAACAGCAGAATCCAACCCCAGAAGTCACAGGTGAACTCGCTGGTGTCTCCGCAGGTTGGATGAATGAGTGAATCCCTTCCCACACACGGAGCAGGTGAACGGCCTCTCCCCAGTGTGAACTCGCTGGTGTGTCAGAAGGTGGGATGAACGAGTGAATCCCTTCCCACACACGGAGCAGGTGAACGGCCTCTCCTCAGTGTGAGTGCGTCGATGATGTGTCAGCAGTTCCCATTTGCTCTTAAAGCTCTTCCCACAGTCAGAACATTTAAACGGTCTCTTATCAGTGTGAACAAGTTGGTGTGTCAGTAGGTGCTGTGACTGAATGAATCCCTTTCCACACATGGAGCAGGTGAACGGTCTCTCCCCAGTGTGAGCACGCTGGTGGGCAATGAGAGTGGATGACTGCCTGAACCTCTTCCCGCAGTGAGAGCAACTGAACGGTCTCTCGTCAGTGTGAATTCGCTGGTGTCGAATCAGTCCCTCCGAGCTTTTAAACCTGTTCCCACAGTCAGAGCATTTAAAAGGTCTCTCCGCAATGTGAATAAGCTGGTGTGTTCGGAGGGCGGATGACTGAGCGAATCCCTTCCCACACAGAGAGCAAGTGAACGGCCTCTCCCCAGTGTGACTGTGGTGATGAGTTTCCAGCTGGGACGGATAATTGAATCCCTTCCCACACACGGAGCAGGTGAACGGCCTCTCCCCGGTGTGACTGCGTCGATGAGTTTCCAGCTGGGATGGGTAATTATATCCCTTCCCACAGTCCCCACATTTCCACGGTTTCTCCATGGTCCGGGTGTCCTTGTGTCTCTCCAGGTTGGACGATCAGTTGAAGCCTCGTCCACACACAGAACACGTGGACGGTTTCTCCCCGCTGTGAATGGTGTGATGTTTTTTCAGGCTGTGTAACTGGTGAAAGCTCTTTCCACACTCAGTGCACTGGAACACTCTCACTCGGGTCTGAGTGTCTCGGTGATTTTCCACTCACACTGATGTTTGAAATCTTTTCCGACTAACACAACAGACAAACATTTCTCCTTCCACATTCAAAGGCCGATGATATTCAGGTCCTGATGAATCGAGTGACTCGGTCAGATCTTGACGTGATGTTTGGTTTGAGTTTCCCGTCTGTAAATCCTCCCCTTCCAATACCCTGTAAAAGGAGTTTACAAAAGTCATCACTGTAAACACAGGATAGAAATTCAGAATAGACAATTCCAGTTTTTCTGGATCATTTTTTCATCTTTTGAGCCTCAAAAGCTGTAAATCCCCGTCCCACACACTCTCCCTCCTCCCTGTGCTGAAATCTGAACCCATTGCACCATCTCCTACATTTTTTCCTCTGCTCTGCTGGGTTCAGTTCCACACTCACTGGTTCCCCTCTCTCTCCTCCCCTGAAGGTGCTGACTCTGACTGGGTTCAGTTCCACACTCACTGGTTCCTCTCTCTCTCCTCCCCTGAAGGTGCTGACTCTGACTGGGTTCAGTTCTGCACTCACTGGTTCCCCTCTCTCTCCTCCCCTGAAGATGCTGACTCTGACTGGGTTCAGTTCTACACTCACTGGTTCCCCTCTCTCTCCTCCCCTGAAGATGCTGACTGTCCTTCCCATATCCTAACTCGCACCAAGTCCCATTCACCCATCACCCTTGTGCTCACTGACCAACAGTGACTCCCGGTCCAGCAACGCCTCATATTTAAATTCCTCATCCTTGTGTCCAAATCCATCCATGGCCCTCGCCCCTCCCCTATCTCTGTAACCTCCTCAATGGCCCTCGCCCCTCCCCTATCTCTGTAACCTTCTCCAGCCCTCCCCTATCTGTGTAACCTACTCCAGCCCTCCCCTATCTCTGTAACCTACTCCAGCCCTCCGCCCCTCCCCTATCTCTGTAACCTCCTCCAGCCCTCCGACCCTCCCCTATCTCTGTAACCTCCTCCAGCCCTCCGACCCTCCCCTATCTCTGTCACCTCCTCCAGCCCTCCGACCCTCCCAGATCTCCGCTATCCTCCAATTCCGGCCTCTTGCTCCTCCCCCATTCCCTTCGCCCCACCATTGGGGGCCGTGCCTTCAGCTGTCTGAGCCCCAAGCTCTGGAATTCCCTCCCTGAACCTCTCTCCCTCTCTCTCCTCCTTCAAACCTCCCTCTTTGACCCAGCTTTCGGTGCCCTGTCCTAATCTCTCCTCATTCCTCTCTTCCCGCTCCTGTGAACCCTCTTGACCCATTTTGCTCCGTTAAAGGCGCGATAGAAATGCAAGTTGTTGTTGACTGTGCGGGTTCAGTTCGAGCGGAGATTGGGTCGGGCCCGATCCCGGGAAGCGGCGGGTAGTGGAGGGGGGATGATGCCGCCTGTTTTCTCTCGGGTCCTGGGCCCTACACTCGGTGTTTCTGGGCCCTGTGATCCCCGCCCTTTATTAACCCGCTCTCTCCACACCTCCTCTGACCTGCTCGAACCGCGCTCTCTGCCTCAGACCCTTCGGGCCGCGCATGCTCAGCTCACACTGACCAACAATCAGCCTCTCCTGCGCCGGCGCACTGGGCTCCTCTCAGATCGATAGGGGACATTCCGGCGCGCGGTGCAGTCTGGGGACGGACCGCCGCCATTGGAGCTCCGACCTGACCCTCAGTTTCTCTGATGGGACTGAGATTGGGGGCGGGGGAAAAGCGCTTTTGGAGCAGCGGAGGGCGGATCGGAAATAATAAAATACAATAAACCAAAACCGAGAGCACAAGGCACGCTGGGTAATGGAGACCGCCATTAAACCGTCAGAAACACTCACAGCGCAGGCGCGCACCGCCTCGCCTCGAAAAAACTTTGGGAAATGTATTTTTCCCCAAATCTGTTAATAATTTAGTCTCATTACACATTGGAACTGACGGGCTGGATTGATGTTTATTTTCCAATTGCAGCTCAGGACCTTCAATCCCAGCGTCAACCCGGAGCAAATGCGCTCCCGACCAATAGGAAGAGCGGAGAGGGACTGGAGGAACGAGCGGGCGGTTGGTCCTCCAACCAATCGGAGTGTGTGAGGGGCGGGACTTGCGGCGGAGGGTCTGAGCCCGGATCTCACTCCTTCTCTGGAACTCTGCCGAATTTTTGAAACTTGATTCATCTCAAGATAAAAGTCCAGAAGAAAACTGGACCTTTCAGTTGTGGCTTTAAACAGATGAAACCCTGTGGTGTCGAGCAAACAGTTCAACATTTGTTAGTAAAATGACTCTGATGAAGTAATGGAGAGCCATGTATCCAAGTTTGCTGATGACACTGAGTAAAGAGGCACAGTAAATAGTGTAGATGGGAGCAGAAAGTTGCAAGGGGGCAATAATAGATTCAGTGAGTGGGCAAAACGGTGGCAGGTGGAGTTGAATGTGGGGAAATGTGAATTCACCCACTTTGAACCTAAGACAGAGATCAGAGTATTTACCAAACGGCAAGCAGCGAGAAACTGTGGAGGAGCAGAGAGATTTCGGGGTCCAAGTACCGAAATCACTAAAAGCTAGTGGACAGTTACAAAAAATAATTTTAAAGGCTAAAGGAATGATGGCCTTCATCTCAAGGGGGCTGGAATATAAAGGGGTGGAAGTGATGTTACAGTTGCACAGAGCTCTGGTTAAACCCCATCTGGAGACTGCCTTCAGTTCTGGGCACTGCACCTCAGGGAGGATATACTGGCCTTGGAAGGGGTGCAGCACAGATTCACCAGAGTGATACTGACAGATTGCATAGACTGGGCTTGTTTTGAGTGGAGCTTGGAAGATTAAGGGGTGATCTAATCGAGGTGATTGAAGGATTTGATAGGGCAGATAGAGAGAAACTACTTCCTCTGGTGGGGGAGTCTCGAACAAGGGGGCATAACCTTAAAATTAGAGCGAGGCCATTCAGGGGCGATGTCAGGAATCACTTCTTCGCACAAAGGGCAGTGGAAATCTGGAACTCTCTCCCTGAGAGCAGTCGAGGCTGGGGGTCAAGTGAAAATTTCAGATCTGAGATTGATAGATTTTTGATAGGCGAGAGTATTAAAGGTTATGGTACCAAGGCGGGTGGATGGAGTTAAGATACAGATCAGATATGATACAATTAAATGGCGGAACAGGTTGGAGGGGCTGAATGGCCTCCTCCTGTTCATAATGATTAAATGTTCCTAATCTCTGCACAATTACAGAACGGACCGATTGTTAATAGGAGCTCCGTTAATGAAATCCCCTGACATTCAAAGATAAACGGGACTGTCCCTTTAACTATAAACAAAGGCGAGTTCCTGTCCCTTTAAATATCTGCCCCATTCCCACAGGCAGTGGGAGGAGGAACAGCGCGCGGTCTCATTCCGCCCAAAACCAGCGGGGCCTCGCGCGAGGGAGCAGCTCCATGAGGGGGCGGGGCCAGTGGGTGAGGGCGGGGCCTCGGCTCTGACGTCCCCAGGAGCCCAGCGCGCAGGCGTGGGAGAGGCTCTGCGCGTTCGCCAGACGGAGTCGGAGGGTCGGGAGCAGGTAGGCGGGGGGCCGGGGACAGGACACTGAGAAACCGGGCGGAGACCGCGCCCCACGGCTTATAAACATGGAGCGAGGCCGCAGGACCCGAGTCGGATCCTCTGGTCCCGAGTGTGAGCAGCCGGGCGGCAACTGCGGGACTTCTCCCCGGAGATAGGCCCAGGTTACCGGGGTAACCGGCCGCCATCTTTGTACAGGAGGATGGAGCGTCACTGCGCATGCGCGGCCGTCTTGGTACAGGATGAGGGAGCGTCACGGCGCATGCGCGGCCACCTTGGTACAGGTACAGAGTGGGCGGGGCTTCAGGATATTTCACTCAGAATCTCAACCCGTGCTGTACCTGCCCCGGGAGTGTTTGATGGGACAGTGTAGAGGGAGCTTTACTCTGTATCTAACCCGTGCTGTACCTGCCCTGGGAGTGTTTGATGGGACAGTGCAGAGGGAGCTTTACTCTGTATCTAACCCGTGCTGTACCTGCCCCGGGAGTGTTTGATGGGACAGTGTAGAGGGAGCTTTACTCTGTATCTAACCTGTGCTGTACCTGCCCCGGGAGTGTTTGATGGGACAGTGTAGAGGGAGCTTTACTCTGTATCTAACCCGTGCTGTCCCTGCCCTGGGAGTGTTTGATGGGACAGTGTAGAGGGAGTTTTACCCAGAATCTCAACCCATGCTGTCCCTGCCCTGGGAGTGTTTGATGGGACAGTGTGGAGGGAGCTTTACTCGGTATCTAACCCATGCTGTACCTGCCCCGGGAGTGTTTGATGGGACAGTGTGGAGTGAGCTTTACCCTGTATCTAACCCGTGCTGTACCTGTTCTGGGATTGTGAGACGGCACAGTGTGGAGGGAGCTTTATTCGGTATCGAACCCATGCTGTCCCTGCCCTGGGAGTGTTTGATGGAACAGTGCAGAGGGAACTTTACACTCTATCTCACCTTATTGTACCTGCCCTGGGAGTGTTTGATGGGACAGTGCAGAGGGAACTTTACGCTCGATCTCACCCGTGCTGGACCTGCCCCGGGAGTGTTTGATGGGACAGTGTCGAGGGAGCTTTACCCTGTATCTAAACTGTGCTGTTCCTGCCCTGGGAGTGTTTGATGGGACAGTGTGGAGTGAGCTTTGCTCTGTATCTCACCCGTGCTGTAACTGCCCCGGGAGTGTTTGATGGGACAGTGCAGAGGGAGCTTTACTCTGCACATAACCCGTGCAGTCCCTGCCCTGGGAGTGTTTGATGGGACAGTGTGGAGGGAGCTTTACTCTCTATCTTACCCGTGCTGTACCTGCCCTGGGAGTGTTTGATGGGACAGTGTAGAGGGAGCTTTACTCGGTATCTGACCAATGCTTTAAATGCCGCGGGAGTGTTTGATGGGACATTGTAGAGGGAGCTTTACCCTCTATCTAACCCATGCTGTACCTGCCCCGGGAATGTTTGATGGGACAGTGTAGAGGGAGCTTTACCCTGTATCTAACGTGTGCTGTGTCTGCCCTGGGAGTGTTTGATGGGACAGTGTCGAGGGAGCTTTACTCTGGATCTAACCTGTGCTGTCCCTGCCCTGGGAGTGTTTGGGACAGTGTCGAGGGAGCTTTACTCTGTATCTAATCCGTGCTGTACCTGCCCTGGGAGTGTTTGGGACAGTGTGCAGCAATCAATAACCAATGATTAACACTATTCACCCCTATTTATTAAAATCTGGGATACAGTTTCTGAACAGCTTCATCAACGGAGCCTCTCACTTTTCCTCTCCCTATTCTTCTTCCCAAAATCTATCACTTCACATTTCTCTGCATTAAATTTCATCTGCCATCTATCTGTCCAATTTATTATCCAGTGTCCGTGACGCTGAAGTCACTTCCAGTGCTCTTCACAGTTCCCCACACTCCCTATCTTGGTGGCATTTGAATTATCTGGAGATTTTCATCTTGTGCCCGAAATACCCGAGCCCAGTTCATTTCCCTGTATTGAGAAGAGCAATGGACCCAACACTGACCCTGGGGGACACCACTGTTTACATACCTCCAGTCTGAACAATATCCATTAACCACGACTCTCTGTTTTCTGCCCTTTCCCCAACTTCCTGTCCACGCTGCCCCACTCCCTTCAATTCCGTGAGCCTTAATTTTATCAACAAGCCTCCTGTGCGGCACCTTCTCAAACACCTTTAGACAATCCATCCACACAACACCCACTGCATTCCCTTTATCACCACACTGTGTTATTTCCTCAAATAATCCCTGCTGTCTGTCCTGAATTCATCCATTTCACGAACAAATGTTGAAATGTTTGCTCCACCCCACAGGGTTCCATCTGTTTAAAGCCACACAGAGAGAGGTGGGAGAGGCCCATTGTTGGACAGTGTGAGCTGAGGGGTGGGAGAGGCCCATTGTTGGACAGTGTGAGCTGAGGGGTGGGAGAGGCCCATTGTTGGACAGTGTGAGCTGAGAGGTGGGAGAGGCCTATTGTTGGACAGTGTGAGCTGAGGGGTGGGAGAGGCCCATTGTTGGACAGTGTGAGCTGAGGGGTGGGAGAGGCCCATTGTTGGACAGTGTGAGCTGAGGGGTGGGAGAGGCCCATTGTTGGACAGTGTGAGCTGAGGGGTGGGAGAGGCCCATTGTTGGACAGTGTGAGCTGAGGGGTGGGAGAGGCCCATTGATGGACAGGGTGAGCTGAGCAGGCGCAGGAGACGCAGACTTCAGTGAACACCGAGTGCCCCACAGACCCCAATACAAAACAGTGAACATTATCCCCCAGACCCCAATATAAAACAGTGAACATTATCCCCCAGACCCCAATATAAAACAGTGAACATTATCCCCCCAGACCCCAATATAAAACTGTGAACATTATCCCCCCCCAGACCCCAATATAAAACTGTGAACATTATCCCCCCCAGACCCCAATATAAAACAGTGAACATTATCCCCCCCAGACCCCAATATTAAACAGTGAACATTATCCCCCCCAGACCCCAATATAAAACAGTGAACATTATCCCCCCAGACCCCAATATAAAACTGTGAACATTATCCCCCCAGACCCCAATATAAAACTGTGAACATTATCCCCCCAGACCCCAATATTAAACAGTGAACATTATCCCCCCCAGACCCCAATATTAAACAGTGAACATTATCCCCCCCAGACCCCAATATAAAACAGTGAACATTATCCCCCCAGACCCCAATATAAAACTGTGAACATTATCCCCCCAGACCCCAATATAAAACTGTGAACATTATCCCCCCCAGACCCCAATATAAAACTGTGAACATTATCCCCCCCAGACCCCAATATTAAACAGTGAACATTATCCCCCCCAGACCCCAATATAAAACAGTGAACATTATCCCCCCAGACCCCAATATAAAACTGTGAACATTATCCCCCCCAGACCCCAATATAAAACAGTGAACATTATCCCCCCCAGACCCCAATATTAAACAGTGAACATTATACCCCCAGACCCCAATATAAAACAGTGAACATTATCCCCCCAGACCCCAATATAAAACAGTGAACATTATCCCCCCAGACCCCAATATAAAACTGTGAACATTATCCCCCCAGACCCCAATATTAAACAGTGAACATTATCCCCCCCAGACCCCAATATTAAACAGTGAACATTATCCCCCCAGACCCCAATATAAAACAGTGAACATTATCCCCCCAGACCCCAATATAAAACAGTGAACATTATCGCCCCCAGACCCCAATATAAAACAGTGAACATTATCCCTCCCAGACCCCAATATAAAACAGTGAACATTATCCCCCCAGACCCCAATATAAAACAGTGAACATTATCCCCCCAGACCCCAATATAAAACAGTGAACATTATCGCCCCCAGACCCCAATATAAAACAGTGAACATTATCCCCCCAAACCCCTCCCCCCAGACCCAAATGACGACGGATCAGGGAACGTCTGTAAAGGAAGTTGGAATGGTAACTGGTCAGAGAGCGTCTCTTTGATAGAGAAATCGGCGTGTGTCAGTGAATATAAGAAGGAAAAATGGAGATGGGTCAAGGAGAGCCCATCACCAAAATTGGGAGATGTTATGGAAGAGGGGGAGAGAACTTCACGGGGAGGGAGAGAGGGGAACCAGTGAGTGCAGAACTGAACCCAGTCAGAGTCAACACCTTCAGAGGGAGGGAGAGAAAACTCAGATGGAATGAAATATGTTGGGGATGGTGCGATGGGTTTGGATTTCAGCACAGGGAGGAGGGAGAGTGTGTGGGACGGGGATTTACAGTCTGGGGGAATGAGCGGGAAGAATATTCTGTCGAAACTAGAATTGTCTGTTCTGAATTTCTATCCTGTATTTACAGTGAGGACTTTTGTAAACTCCTTTTACAGGGGATTGGAAGGCGAGGATTCACAGACGGGAAAATCAAACCAAACCTCAAGTCAATCTGACCGAGTCACTCGATTCATCAGGACCTGAATATCATCGGCCTTTGAATGTGGAAGGAGAAATGTTTGTCTGTTCTGTCTGTGGGAAAAGATCAAACTTCATTGTGACTGGAAAATCACTGAGTCACACACACCCGAGTGAGAGTGTTCCAGTGCACTGATTGTGGAAAGAGCTTTACCTCGTGACACAGCCTGAAAAAACATCGCACCATTTACAGCGGGGAGAAACCGTCCACGTGTTCTGTGTGTGGACGAGGCTTCAACTGATCGTCCAACCTGGAGAGACACAAGGACACCCGGACCATGGAGAAACCGTGGAAATGTGGGGACTGTGGGAAGGGATTCAATTACCCATCCCAGCTGGAAACTCATCGACGCAGTCACACTGGGGAGAGGCCGTTTATCTGCTCCTCATATGGGAAGGGATTCACTCAGTCATCCACTCTGCTGAGACACCACCGATTTCAAACTGGGGAGAGGCCGTTCACCTGCTCCGTGTGTGGGAAAGGATTCACTTGTTCATCCAGCCTCATTTCACACCAACTTGTTCACAGTGATAAGAGACCTTTTAAATGTTCTGACTGTGAGAAGAGGTTTAAAAGCAGGAATGCTCTACTGAGACACCAACGTACTCACACTGGGGAGAGACCGATTATCTGCTCCGTGTGTGGGATGGGATTCACTCAGTCATCCACCCTGCTGAGACACCAGCGAATTCACACCGGGGAGAGGCCGTTCACCTGCGCAGAGTGTGGGAAGGGATTCGCTCATTCAGCCGACCGGCTGAGGCACCAGCGAGTTCACACTGGGGAGAGACCGTTCACCTGCTCCGTGTGTGGGAAAGGATTCACTTGTTCATCCAGTCTCATTGAACACCAACTTGTTCACAGTGATAAGAGACCTTTAAAATGTTCTGACTGTGAGAAGAGGTTTAAAAGCAGGAATGCTCTCCTGAGACACCAACGTACTCACACTGGGGAGAGGCCGTTCACCTGCTCCGCATGTGGGAAAGGATTCACTCGGTCATCCGCCCTGCTGATTCACCAGCGAGTTCACACTGGGGAGAGACCGTTCACCTGCGCAGAGTGTGGGAAGGGATTCACTTGTTCATCCAGTCTCATTGAACACCAACCTGTTCACACTGATAAGAGACCTTTTAAATGTTCTGACTGTGGGAAGAGCTTTAAAAGCACAAACGGACTGCTGACACACCAACGCACTCACAATGGGGAGAGACCGTTCACCTGCTCAGAGTGTGGGAAGGGATTCATTAAGTCATACAACCTGCTGATTCACCAGCGAGTTCACACTGGGGAGAGACCGTTCACCTGCTCTGTTTGTGGGAAGGGATTCACTCAGTCATCCAACCTGCAGTCACACCAGCGAGTTCACATGTTACCACAGGAGTTGGATTCTGCTGTTAATCACATCCAGGACTGAACCATGTTCATTCTGACAGTTGGGGTTTGTTTCTGATAATAACCCCTATAACTGGGCTGGAGTTTAATATTCTGTATCAGTCTCAAATGAATCAGCTTTCTTTTAAATACAGTGTACCATTGTTTAAAAAGGGAGAAAGGGATAGACTGAGTAATTACAGGCCAGTCAGCCTCACCTCGGTGGTGGGCAAATGATTGGAAACAATTCTGAGGGACAATATTAATTGTCATTTAGAAAGGCACGGATTAATCAAGGACAGTCAGCATGGATTTGTTCAGGGAATGTCGTGTCTGACTAACTTGATTGACTCTTATGAGGAGGTAACGAGGAGGGTCGATGAGGGCAACGCGTTTGATGCAGTATACATGGATTTTAACACGTCTTCTGACAAGGTCCCACATGGCAGACTGGTCAAAAAAGTTAAATCCCTTGGGATCAAAGGGAAAGTGGCTAGTCGGATCCAAAATTGGCTCAGTGGCAGGAAGCAAAGGGTGATGGTTGACAGATGTTTTTGCAAGTGGAAGGCTGTTTCCAGTGGGCTTCCTCAAGGCTCACTATTGGTCCCTTGCTTTTTGTGGTATATATTAATGATTTGCACTTGAATGTGGAGGACTTGATCAAGAAGTTTGCAGATGATACATAAATTGGCCGTGTGGTTGGTCGTGAGGAGGAAAGCTGTAGACTGCAGGAAGATATCAATGGACTGGTCAGGTGGGCAGAAAAGTGGCAAATAGAATTCAATCCAGAGAAGTGTGAGGTAATGCAATTGGGGAGAGCAAACAAGGCGAGTATCTGTCCATGACGGTATTGGTAGGAGTGACCACCGCACAGTCCTTGTGGAGCCAAGTCCCGTCTTCACACTGAGGACACCATCCAACGTGTTGTGTGGCACTGCCATCGTGCTAAATGGGATAGA
Organism: Heptranchias perlo; assembly: GCF_035084215.1. Taxonomy (NCBI): domain Eukaryota; kingdom Metazoa; phylum Chordata; class Chondrichthyes; order Hexanchiformes; family Hexanchidae; genus Heptranchias; species Heptranchias perlo. The sequence continues at coordinate 832,311 of NW_027139581.1, read as the reverse complement.
TTCAGAACAGATCTCGCTGCTCAAAACTGGGCATCCGTGAGGCGCTGTGGGCCATCAGCAGCAGCAGAATTGGAATCCAACACAATCTGTAACCTCATGGTGTTCCTATTCCTCACTCGTATAAACATATGAATTAAGAGGAGTAGGCCATTCGGCCCCTCGAGCCTGATCTGTCATTTGATAAGATCATGGCTGATCTGATTGTGACATCAACCCAACTTTCCCATCTACCTACTATAACATTTGACTCCCTTGATAATCAGGAATCTATCTAACTCGGCCTTAAAAATATTCAATGACCCTGCCTCCCCCGCTCTCTGGGGAAGGGAGTTCCACAGACTCACGACCTTCAGGGAAAAAAATGTCTCCTCATCTCCGTCTTAAATGGGAGACCCCTTATTTTTAAACTGTAGCCCCTAGTTCTAGTCTCTCCCACAAGGGGAAACATCCTCTCAGCATCTATCCCTTCTATTCCCCTCAGGATCTTATGTGTTTCAATAAGATCACCTCTCATCCTTCTAAACTCCAATGTATACAGGCCCAACTTGTCCAACCTTTCCTCATAAGATAACCCCCTCATCCCAGGAATCAGTCGAGTGAACCTTCTCTGAACCGCCTCCAAAGCAATTATGTCCTTTCTTAAATAAGGAGACCAAAACTGCACACAGTATTCCAGATGTGGTCTCACCAATGCCCTGAACAACTGTAGTAAAATATTTCCACTTTTATATTCCATTCCCCTTGTCGTGAATGACAACATTCCATTTGCCTTCCTAATCACTTCTTGTACCTACATACTAACTTTCTGTGATTCATGTACTACGATACCCAGATCCCTCTGTACTTCAGAGTTCTGCAATCTCTCTCCATTTAAATAATATACTGCTTTTCTATTCCTCTTGCCAAAGTGGACAAGTTCACATTTTCCCACATTATACTCCATCTGCCAAATTTTTGCTCACTCACTTAACCTATCTATGTCCCTTTATGAACTCCTTATGTCCTCTTCACAACTTACTTTCCTACCTTCCTTTGTCTCATTAGCAAATTTAGCAACAATACATTTGGTCCCTTCATCCAAGTCATTGATATAGATTGTAAATAGTTGAGGCCCAAGCACTGATCCCTGTGGCACTCCACTCGTTACATCTTGCCAACCTGAAAATGACCCATTTATGCCGACTCTCTGTTTCCTGTTAGCTAACCAATCCTTTATCCATGCAAATACGTTACCCCCTACACCATGAGTTCTTATTTTGTGTCGTCACCTTTGATGTGGCACCTTGTCAAAAGCCTTCTGGATATCCAAGTGCACCTCATCCAAAGGGTCCCCTTTATCCACGTTGCTTGTTACTTCCTCAAAGAACTCTAATAAATTATTCAAACACGATTTCCCTTTCACAAAGCCGTGTTGACTCTGCCTGATTGCATTGAGATTTTCTAAGTTCCCTGCCAGAATCTCCTTAATAATAGATTCTCGCATTTTCCCCATGACAGATGTTAAGCTAACTGGCCTGTAGTTTCCGGCTTTCTGTCTCCCTCCTTTCTTGAATAGAGGAGTTATATTCGCTATTTTCCAATCTGATGGGACCCTTCCAGAACCTGGGGAATTTTGGAAAATTAATACCAATGCATCGACTATCTCTGCAGCCACTTCTTTTAAGACCCTCGGATGAAGTCCGTCAGGACCTGGGAACTTGTCAGCTTTTAGATTTAATATTTTTTCAAGACCCTTTCCCTGGTGATTGTAAATGTTTTAAGTTCCTCCCTCCCTTTCACCTCTTGATCCACAATTATTTCTGGCATGTTATTTGTATCCTCTACAGTGATGACGGATGCAAAATATCTGTTCAATTCATCCACCATTTCCTTATTCTCTATTATTAATTCCCCAGACTCACTCTCTGGAGGACCAACACTCACTTTACTTACTCTTCTTTTTAAATACCTGTAGAAACTCTTACTATCTGTTATTATATTTCTAGCTCGCTTTCTCTGGTACTCACATCTCTCCCTCATTATTCTTTTAGTCATTCTTTGCTGTTTTTTATATTTTGACCAATCTTCTGACCTGTCACTAATCTTTGTGGAATTGTATGTTTTTTCTTTCAATTTGATACTATCTTTAACTTCCTTAGTTGGCCAAGGATGGTATGTCCTTCCCCTCGAGTCTTTCTTTCTCACTGGAATGTATCTTTGCTGAGTGTTATGAAATATCCCATTAAATGTCTGACACTGCATCTCGACTGACATATCCCTTAACCGAAGTTCCCAGTTCACTTTAGCCAGCTCTGTCTTCTGTCACTCTACCATTACCAACAAGCCAGGGGATCAACCCTGGTACAATGAGGAGTGTAGAAGAGCATGCCAGGAGCAGCACCAGGTGTACCTAAAAATGAGGTGCCAACCTGGTGAAGCTACAACACAGGACGACATGCATGCTAAACAGTGGAAATAACATGCTATAGACAGAGCTAAACGATTCCACAACCAACGGATCAGATCAAAGCTCTGCAGTCCAGTCACATCCAGTCGTGAATGGTGGTAGACAATTAAACAACTCACGGGAGGAGGAGGCTCCATGAACATCCCCATCCTCAATGATGGCAGAGTCCAGCATATGAGTGCAAAAGACAAGGCTGAAGCGTTTGCAACCATCTTCAGCCAGAAGTGCCGAGTGGATGATCCATCTTGGCCTCCTCCCCCTATCCGCACTATCACAGAAGCCAGTCTTCAGCCAATTCGATTCACTCCACGTGATATCAAGAAACGGCTGAATGCACAAAGCCCCTGACAACATCCCGGCTGTAGTGCTGAAGACTTGTGCTCCAGAACTAGCTGCGCCTCGAGCCAAACTGTTCCAGTACAGCTACAACACTGGCATCTACCCGACAATGTGGAAAATTGCCCAGATATGTCCTGTCCACAAAAAGCAGGACAAATCGAATCCGGCCAATTACCGCCCCCTCAGTCTACTCTCAATCATCAGCAAAGTGATGGAAGGTGTCGTCGACAGTGCTATCAAGCGGCACTTACTCACCAATTCTCAGTTTGGGTTCCGCCAGGACAACTCGGCTCCAGACCTCATTGCAGCGATGGTGCAAACATGGACAAAAGAGCTGAATTTCAGAGGTGAGGTGAGAGTGACTGCCCTTGACATCAAGGCACCATTTGACAAGAGTGCAGCACCAAGGAGCCCTCGTAAAATTGAAGTCATTGGGAATCAGGGGGAAGACTCTCCAGTGGCTGGAGTCATACCTCGCACAAAGGAAGATGTGATGTGGAGATGCCGGTGATGGACTGGGGTTGACAATTGTAAACAATTTTACAACACCAAGTTATAGTCCAGCAATTTTATTTTAAATTCACAAGCTTTCGGAGGCTTCCTCCTTCCTCAGGTAAATGTTCTGAGGAAGGAGGAAGCCTCCTTCCTCAGAACATTTACCTGAGGAAGGAGGAAGCCTCCGAAAGCTTGTGAATTTAAAATAAAATTGCTGGACTATAACTTGGTGTTGTAAAATTGTTTACAAAGGAAGATGGTTGTGGTTGTTGGAGGCCAATCATCTCAACCCCAGGACATTGCTGCAGGAGTTCCTCAGGGCAGTGTCCGAGGCCCAACCATCTTCAGCTGCTTCATCAATAACCTTCCGTCCATCATAAGGTCAGAAATGGGGACGTTCACTCATGATTGCACAGAGCTCGGTTCCATTCGCAACCCCTCAGACAATGAAGAAGTCCGTGCCCGCATGCAGCAAGACCTGGACAACATCCAGGCTTGGGCTGATAAGTGGCAAGTAACATTTGCGCCAGACAAGTGTCAGGCAATGACCATCTCCCCTTGACATTCAACGGCATTACCATCGCTGTATCCCTCACCATTGACCAGAAACTTAACTGGACCAGCCACGTAAATACTATGGGTACAAGAGCAGGTCAGACGCTGGGTATTCTGTGGCGAGTGACTCACCTCTTGATTCCCCAAAGTCTTTCCACAATCTGCAAGGCACAAGTCAGGAGTGTGATGGAATACTCTCCACTTGCCTGGATGAGTGCAGCTCCAACAACACTCAAGAAACTTGACACCATCCAGGACAAAGCAGCCCGCTTGATTGGCACCCCATCCACCACCCTGAACAGTCACTCCCTTCACCACCGGCGCACAGTGGCTGCAGTGTGTCCCATCCACAGGAAGCACTGCAGCAACTCACCAAGGCATCTTCGACAGCACCTCCCAAACCCGTGACCTCTACCACCGAGAAGAACAAGGGCAGCAGGCACATGGGAACACCACCACCTGACATTCCCCTCCAAGTCACACACCATCCCGACTTGGAAATATATCGCCATTCCTCCATCGTCGCTCGGTTAAAATCCCTGAACTCTCTGCCGAATAGCACCGTGGGAGAACATTCAACACACAGAATGCAGCGGCTCAAGAAGGCGGCTCGCCACCACCTTCTCAAGGGCAATTAGGGATGGGCAATAAATGCTGGCCTTGCCAGCGAGGCCCACATCCCATGAACGAATAAAAAAAGAAAAAGTATACAGTAAATGGAAGGATACTGAGAGGTGCAGAGGAACAAAGAGACCTTGGAGTGCATGTCCACAAATCCCTGAATGTAGCAGGACAGGTAGATAAGTTGGTTAAAAAGGGAGACAGGATACTTTCCTTAATTAGCCGAGGCATAGAATATAAGAGCAGAAAGGTTATGCTCGAACTGTATAAAACAACAGTTAGGCTCCAGCAAGAGTACTGCATACAGTTCTGGTCACCACATTACAGGAAAGATGTGATTGCACTCGGGAAGGTACAGTGGAGATTTACAAAGATATTGCCAGGGCTGGAGAATTTTAGCTATGAGGAAAGATTGGATAGGCTGGGGTTGTTTTCTTTGGAACAGAAGAGGCTGAGGGGAGATTTAATTGAGGTGTATAAAATTATGAGGGGCGAGATGGAGTGAATAGGAAGGACCTATTTTCCTTGGCAGAGGGGTCAGTGACCAGGGGGCATTGATTTAAAGTATTGGCAGAAGGATTAGAGGGAACTTGAATTTTTTTTTATCCAGAGGGTGGTGGGGGTCTGGAACTCCACACCTGAAAGGGTGGGAGAGGCAGCAACCTTCATCACATTTAAAGGGAACCAGGATATGCACTTGAAGTGCCGTCACCTACAGGGCGATGGACCAAGAGCTGGAAAGTGGGATTAGGCTGGATAGCTCTTTTTCAACTGGCATGGACAAGATGGGCCGATTGGCCTCCTTCGTGTCATAAATTTCTATGATTCTCCTCACCTCAACATCACTCTCCTCACACTGACTCCTGCGACAGGGGAAGAGGGGACATTTACCAGACTCCCCACTAAAAACCCTCAGTGTCCCTCTCCAGGATGAAGAGGGGACATTTACCAGACTCCCCACTATTGACCCTCAGTGTCCCTCTCACAGGTGAAGAGGGGACATTTACCAGACTCCCCACTATAGACCCTCAGTGTCCCTCTCACGGGTGAAGAGGGGACATTTACCAGACTCCCCACCATAGACCCTCAGTGTCCCTCTCATGGGTGAAGAGGGGACATTTACCAGACTCCCCACTATTGACCCTCAGTGTCCCTCTCAGGGGTGAAGAGGGGACATTTACCAGACTCCCCACTATAGACCCTCAGTGTCCCTCTCATGGGTGAAGAGGGGACATTTACCAGACTCCCCACTATTGACCCTCAGTGTCCCTCTCACAGGTGAAGAGGGGACATTTACCAGACTCCCCAATATAGACCCTCAGTGTCCCTCTCACGGGTGAAGAGGGGACATTTACCAGACTCCCCATTATAGACCCTCAGTGTCCCTCTCACGGGTGAAGAGGGGACATTTACCAGACTCCCCACTATTGACCCTCAGTGTCCCTCTCACGGGTGAAGAGGTGACATTTACCAGACTCCCCACTATTGACCCTCAGTGTCCCTCTCACGGGTGAAGAGGGGACATTTACCAGACTCCCCACTATAGACCCTCAGTGTCCCTCTCAGGGGTGAAGAGGGGACATTTACCAGACTCCCCACTATTGACCCTCAGTGTCCCTCTCCCGGGTGAAGAGGGGACATTTACCAGACTCCCCACTATTGACCCTCAGTGTCCCTCTCACAGGTGAAGAGGGGACATTTACCAGACTCCCCACTATTGACCCTCAGTGTCCCTCTCACGGGTGAAGAGGGGACATTTACCAGACTCCCCACTATTGACCCTCAGTGTCCCTCTCACAGGTGAAGAGGGGACATTTACCAGACTCCCCACTATTGACCCTCAGTGTCCCTCTCACGAGTGAAGAGGGGACATTTACCAGACTCCCCACTATTGACCCTCAGTGTCCCTCTCACAGGTGAAGAGGGGACATTTCCCAGACTCCCCACTCTTGACCCTCAGTGTCCCTCTCAGGGGTGAAGAGGGGACATTTACCAGACTCCCCACTATTGACCCTCAGTGTCCCTCTCACGGGTGAAGAGGGGACATTTACCAGACTCCCCACTATTGACCCTCAGTGTCCCTCTCACAGGTGAAGAGGGGACATTTCCCAGACTCCCCACTCTTGACCCTCAGTGTCCCTCTCACGGGTGAAGAGGGGACATTTACCAGACTCCCCACTATTGACCCTCAGTGTCCCTCTCACAGGTGAAGAGGGGACATTTACCAGACTCCCCACTATTCACCCTCAGTCTCTCACATTTCCCTGGTCCTGGACTCGGTCTTCCTGTACCAAAATGGCCGCGCATGCGCCGTGACGCTCCCTCCTCCTGTACCAAGATGGCGGCCGGTTTCCCCGGTAACCCGGGCCTGTCCCCGGGGAGAAGCCTTCAGCTGCCGCCCGGCTGAAGACACGCGGGACCAGAGGATCCTTTTCGTTCCCTGCGGCCGAACTCCATCTTTAAACGACCGACGGCGGGGCCTCCCTCCGGTTTATGAATCTCCGGACCGGGCGCTCGCCGACCGTCTTCAGACCTCCGACTCCGTCTGTGGACCGCTCAGAGCCTCTCCCGCGCCTGCGCGCTGAGCTCCGGGGATAGGGAAAGGGCAGGGTCTCCCGCGCGGGGGAGCAGGGGCGGTTTTTTTTATTCGTTCACGGGATGTGGGCGTCGCTGGAGAGAGCAGCATTTATTGCCCATCCCGAATTGCCCCTTGAGAAGGTGGTGGTGAGCCGCCTTCTTGAACCGCTGCAGTCCGTGTGGTGAAGGTTCTCCCACAGTGCTGTTAGGAAGGGAGTTCCAGGATTTTGACCCAGCTCCGATGAAGGAACGGCGATATATTTCCAAGTCGGGATGGTGTGTGACTTGGAGGGGAACGTGCAGGTGGTGTTGTTCCCATGTGCCTGCTGCTCTTGTCCTTCTAGGTGGTAGAGGTCGCGGGTTTGGGAGGTGCTGTCGAAGAAGCCTTGGCGAGTTGCTGCAGTGCATCCTGTGGATGGTACACACTGCAGCCACTGTGCGCCGGTGGTGAAGGGAGTGAATGTTTAGGGTGGTGGATGGGGTGCCAATCAAGCGGACTGCTTTGTCCTGGATGGTGTCGAGCTTCTTGAGTGTTGTTGGAGCTGCATTCATCCAGGCAAGTGGGGAGTATTCCATCACGCTCCTGACTTGTGCCTTGTAGATGGTGGAAAGGCTTTGGGGAGTCAGGAGGTGAGTCACTCGCCGCAGAATACCCAGCCTCTGACCTGCTCTAGTAGCCACAGTATTTATATGGCTGGTCCAGTTCAGTTTCTGGTCAATGGTGACCCCCAGGATGTTGATGGTGGGGGATTCGGCGATGGTAATGCCGTTGAATGTCAGGGGGAGGTGGTTAGACTCTCTCTTGTTGGAGATGGTCATTGCCTGGCACTTATCTGGCACGAATATTACTTGCCACTTATGAGCCCAAGCCTGGATGTTGTCCAGGTCTTGCTGCATGCGGGCTCGGACTGCTTCATTATTTGAGGGGTTGCGAATGGAACTGAACACTGTGCAATCATCAGCGAACATCCCCATTTCTGACATTATGATGGAGGGAAGGTCATTGATGAAGCAGCTGAAGATGGTTGGGCCTAGGACACTGCCCTGAGGAACTCCTGCAGCAATGCCCTGGGGCTGAGACGATTGGCCTCCAACAACCACTACCATCTTCCTTTGTGCTCGGTATGACTCCAGCCACTGGAGAGTTTTCCCCCTGATTCCCATTGACGGTTCCAACCGTCAATGAAACGTCAGAGCCCGCTGGCCCGCCCCATCCACACACAGTCAGGCCCCGCCCAAACATGGTCAGGCCCCGCCCAAACATGGTCAGGCCCCGCCCACACACAGTCAGGCCCCGCCCCCACACTGAGCCAGGCCTCGCCCCCCACACAGTCAGGCCTCGCCCCCACTCCCTGAGTCAGGCCCCGCGCCCACTCGCTGTTTCAGGCCCCGCCCCCCACACACACAGTCAGGCCCCGCCCACACAACACAGTCAGGTCCCGCCCTCACACACAGTCAGGCCCCACCCACATACAGACAGTCAGGCCCTGCCCCCACAGTCCCCGCCCTCACACACAGACAGGCCCTGCCCCCCACACAGCCCCCTCCACACACAGTCAGGCCCCGCCCAAACATTGTCAGGCCCCGCCCACACACTGTCAGGCCCCGCCCCCACACTGAGCCAGGCCCCGCCCAACACATAGTCAGGCCCCGCCCCCACTCCTTGAGTCATGCCCCGCCCCCACAACACAGTCAGGTCCCGCCCTCACACACAATCAGGCCCCACCCACATACAGACAGTCAGGCCCTGGCCCCACAGTTCCCGCCCTCACACACAGACAGGCCCCGCCCCCACACAGCCCCCGCCCACACATGGTCAGGCCCCGCCTCCCATTCGGAGTCAGGCCCCGCCCCCCACACCCGTGAGAGGGATGCTTAGGGTCTGTAGTGGGAAGTCTGGTAAATGTCCACTCTTCACCCGAGAGAGGAACACTGAGGATCTGTAGTGGGGAGTCTGGTAAATGTCCCCTCTTCACCCGTGAGAGGGACACTGAGGGTCTGTAGTGGGGAGTCTGGTAAATGTCCCCTCTTCACCTGTGAGAGGGACACTGAGGGTCTGTAGTGGGGAGTCTGGTAAATGTCCCCTCTTCGCCAGTGAGAGGGACACTGAGGGTCAATAGTGGGGAGTCTGGTAAATGTCCCCTCTTCACCCGTGAGAGGGACACTGAGGGTCTGCAATGGGGAGTCTGGTAAATGAGGGGGTTATCTCATGAGGAAAGGTTGGACAAGTTGGTCCTGTATACACTGAAGTTTGGAAGAATGAACGATGATTTCATTGAAACAGATAAGATCCTGAGGGGACTAGAAGGGGTAGATGCTGAGAGGATGTTTCCACTTGTGGGAGAGACTCGAACTCGGGGCCACAGTTTAAAAATAAGGGGTCTCCCATTTAAGACGGAGATGAGGAGAATTTTTTTCTCTGAGAGTCGTGAGTCTGTGGAAATTCCTTCCCCAGAGAGCGGTGGAGGCAGGGTCATTGAATATTTTTAAGGCTGAGTTCGATAGATTCCTGATTAACAAGGAGTCAAATGTTATCGTAGGTAGACGGGAAAGTAGGGTTGCGGTCAGAATCAGATCAGCCATGATCTTATCAAATGACAGAGCAGGCTCGAGGGGCCGAATGGCCTACTCCTGCTCTTAATTCATATTTTCGGATGTTCCTACCTTTTGTGCTCTATGCCTCCATTAATAAAGCCCAGGATCCCGTCTGTTTTTTAACGGCCTTCTCAACTTCTCCTGCCACCTTCAAAGATTTGTGTACATACATCCCCAGGTCTCTCTGGTCCGGCACCCCCTGTAAAATGTACTATTTAGTTTATATTTTGCCTCTCCTCATTATTCCTTCCAAACTGTATCACTTCACACTTCTCTGTGTTGAATTTAAGCCGCCATGTGTCTGCCCATTTCACCGGTCTGTCTCTGTCCCCCTCACTCTGTTACTATGCTCCACCTGGTTTACCACATTTCCCAGTTTCTTGTCATCTTCAAACTGTGAAATTGTGCCCTGTAAACCCAAGTGCCAACCTCACGGAGACAGGGCCCGCCTGTCCCTTTCAGAATGAGTGAGGGGATGAGCTGGAAATCCCTTGATGAATTTTTCTGGGGTGGGGGAGAGCGAGCAGTCTCTTTATTCTGATCATTGAGGGCGATCTCCATCACCCAGCGGGCCTTCGGGTGTGAAACCGCTCGATGTGGCGCTGGGCCGCGGGCTCTTGTGTTTCTGTCCATTGGATTGATTCCCGCTCCGCCCCGATCCCGCCCGTCGGATCAGTGAAATCTCCAATTAATGACAGTCAATGGCGGCAGGAACTACCCATAACGCCCCGCGGGAGTGAATACGCCCTATCCCGTTTAAAGGGGCCCAGCGCGCAGGCGCGGAGGAGACGCTGCGCTGTCGCCAGTCGGAGCTGCGGGTCCGGATGCAGATGGACGGGAGCCGGGGGGCCGGGGATTAATAAACCGGGGGAACAGATTTCAAATATCAGTGTGAGTGGAAAATCACCGAGACACACACACCCGAGTGAGAGTGTTCCAGTGCACTGAGTGTGGAAAGAGCTTTCACCAGTTACACAGTCTGAAAAAACATCGCACCATTCACAGAGGGGAGAAACCGTCCACGTGTTGTGTGTGTGGACGAGGCTTCAACTGATCGTCCAACCTGGAGAGACACAAGGACACCCGGACCATGGAGAAACCATGGAAATGTGGGGACTGTGGGAAGGGATTCAAATACCCGTCTGGGCTGGAAACTCATCGACACAGTCACACCGGGGAGAGGCCGTTCACCTGCTCCGTGTGTGGGAAGGGATTCACTCGGTCATCCCACCTGCTGACACACCAGCGAGTTCACACTGGGGAGAGGCCGTTCACCTGCTCCGTGTGTGGGAAGGGATTCGCTCATTCATCCCACCTGCTGACACACCAGCGAGTTCACACTGGGGAGAGGCCGTTCACCTGCTCCGTGTGTGGGAAAGGATTCACTCAGTCATCCAGCCTCATTTCACACCAACTTGTTCACACTGATAAGAGACCGTTTAAATGTTCTGACTGTGAGAAGAGCTTCAAGGGAACAAGGGATCTGCTGAAACATGAACGAGTTCACACTGTGGAGAGGCCGTTCACCTGCTCCGTGTGTGGGAAGGGATTCACTCAGTCATCCACTTTGCTGACACACCAGCGAGTTCACACTGACGAGAGGCCGTTCACCTGCTCCGTATGTGAGAAGGGATTCACTTGTTCATCCCACCTGCTGACACACCAGCGAGTTCACACTGGGGAGAGGCCGTTTACCTGCTCCGTATGTGAGAAGGGATTTACTTGTTCATCCCACCTGCTGACACACCAGCGAGTTCACACTGGGGAGAGGCCGTTCACCTGCTCCGTGTGTGGGAAGGGATTCACTCAGTCATCCCACCTGTTGAGACACCAGCGAGTTCACCTGTGATGCAGGGGTTGGATTCTGCTGTTAATCACATCCAGGACTGAACCACGTTCTTTCTGACAGTTGGGGTTTGTTTCTGATGTTAATAACCCCGAGAACTGGGCTGGAGTTTAATATTCTGGATATATGCACTCCAGAGGGGCTCTGACCGAGGCTCTGTGGAACTGAAGCATAACTTCCTCCCCTTTGTATTCCAGCCCTCGAGATAAAGGCCAACATTCCATTAGTCTTTGTGATTACTTTTTGTATCTGGGCACTAGCTTTTAGTGATTTGTGTACATGGACACCCAAATCCCTTTGCTCCTCCACAGTTCCCAGTCTCTCACTTTAAGAAAATACTCCAATGTTTCCTTCTTGTATCCAAAGTGGATGATCTCACACTTCCCCACACTGAACTCCATCTGCCACAGTTTTGTCCACTCACAAAATCTGTCCCTTTGTAACTTCCTGCTCCCATCCACACAACTTACTGTGTCTCCTAACTTAGTGTCATCTGCAAACTTGGATATAAAACTCTCTCTTCCTTCATCCAAGTTATTGATAAATATGGTGAAAAGCTGAGACCCCAGTCCAGATCCCTGGGGAACACCACTTGTCACATCCCACCAATCAAAGAACGTTCCCTTTATCCCCACTCTCTGTCTCCCACCTCCCAACACAAGTCACAAGGTCACTTTCAATTTTGTGCACTTTTATTTTTGCGAATAATCTCTTGTGCTGAATCTTATCAAATGCCTTCTGGAAGTCCACACAGACAATGTCCATCGACACTCCCTGTCCAGCCTGTTAGTGACTTCAAAAAATTCATCTAGATTAGTCAGACATGACCCACCCGTCACAAATCCACACTGACTCTCTTTGATCAGCTCAGGCTTGTTCGAGTCCTCAATCATTCTGTCTCTGGTGATAGATTTCAGTAACTTCCCCACTCCTGACGTTAAACTGACAGGTCTGTCATTTCCTTTTCTCTCTCTTCCTCCTTTCTTAAATATTGGAGTGATATTTTCATATCCAAGGGCACAATTCCCGAGTCCAGAGAGCTTTGGGAAACTATGACTAATGTTTCTGTAATTTCCCCACCTGTTTCATTTAATACCCTGAGGGGAAAACCATCAGGTCCTGGAGATTTCATTCTTTCTTTGCAGTTATTTATATTTCTATTTCCAGAGATAATTGATTCATATTTAATATTAAACATTGATTATCAGATGGGTTTAATTTGTATTCTTTTCGTTACTTTTTATTGCTCACTTTGGTATAATTCACCTGTTTCTTTCTTTTATTGAATCAGTTTTTATTAATTTCCTTTTTATTACTCACTCCTTTCATACAAACCTCAGATTCCCCAGTCTAAGTTCCCTCGGTTAACTCAAGGTTTTCACCCCCACCACTGTAACTGGAAGATCAACTTCAGGTAACGACTGGGGAGATCACATGACTGGGCACCGGGGAGATCATCAGAGATAGGAGCAGGAGTCGGCCATTCGGCCCCTCGAGCTTGCTCCACCATTCAATGAGATCATGGCTGATCTGATTTTTACCTCAACTCCACTTTCCTGCCCTTTCCCCATATCCTTTGACACCCTCGCTGATCAACAATTTGTCGAACTCAGCCTTGAATGTATTCAATGACTCAGCCTCCACAGCTTTTTGGGGTAAAGAATTCCAAAGAATCACGACCCTCTGGGAGAAGAAATTCCTCCTCATTTCTGTCTTAAACGGGCGACCCCTTATTCTGAGACTATGCCCCCTCGTTTAAGATTCCCCCATGAGGGGTAACATTCTCTCAGCATCGACCCTATCGAGTCCCCTCAGAATCTTGCATGTTTCAATAAGATCTCCTCTCATTTTTCTAAACTCCAATGAGTATAGACCCAACCTGTTCAATCTTTCCTCATAAGACAACCCTTCCATGCCCGGGATCAACCTCGTGTACCTTCTCTGAACTGCCTCCAATGCAAGTATGTCCTTCCTTAAATAAGGGCACCAGAACTGTACCAAGTACTCCAGGTATGGTCTCACCAGCACCCTGTACAGTTGTAGCATGACTTCCCTACTTTTATACTCCATCCCCCCAGAAATAAAGGCCCACATTCTGTTTGCATGCTGCACCTGTATGTTGACGTTTTGTGTTTCATGTACGAGGACACCCAGATCCCTCTGTACCGCAGCATTTTGTAGTATTTCTCCATTGAAATAATATTTTGCTTTTTTATTTTTCCTCCCAAAGTGGACGACTTCACATTTTCCCACATTATATTCCATCTGCCAAAGGATGTTCACACACAGAACACGTGTACAGTTCCTCACCACTGTGATTGGTGATTGTTCCTTCTACATCCAAAGGCCGATGATATTCAGGTCCTGATGAATCGAGTGACTGTCAGACCTTGACGTGATGTTTGGTTTCAGTTTCCCATCTGTAAATCCTCCCCTTCTAATATCCTGTAAAAGGAGTTTACCAAAGTTCCTACTTTAATTACAGGATAGAATTTCAGAACAGACAATTCTAGTTTCTTGTCTCCAGTTTCAAATTCCATTATCAAATTTGATTTGATTTCACTCCTGTGAAGCACCTTGGGATGTTTTACTTCGTTAAATGCTCTGTATCAATACAAGTTGTTGTTGCTTCTGTCGAAAATTCTGTCCCCTCCTAAGCTGTAAATTCCCCATTCAACACACTCTCTCTCCTCCCTCCATCCTTACTCTCTAAAATCAAAATTCATTACACCATCTGTGATTTTGTTTAAGAAAGTAAGGAATAGGAGCAGGAGTCGGCCATATGGCCCCTCGAGCCTGCTCCGCCATTCAATGAGATCATGGCTGATCTTCTAACTCAAATCCAATTTCCTGCCCGATCCGCATATCCCTTGATTCCTCGAGAGTCCAAAAATCTATCGATCTCAGTCTTGAATATACTCAACGACTGAGCATCCACAGTCCTCTGGGGTAGAGAATTCCAAAGATTCACAACCCTCTGAGTGAAGAAATTCTTCCTCGTCTCAGTCCTAAATGGCCCACCCCTTATCCTGAGACTATGACCCCTAGTTCTAGACCCTCCAGCCAGGGGAAACAACCTCTCATCATCTACCCTGTCAAGCCCGCTAAGAATTTTATACATTTCAATGAGATCACCCCTCATTCCCCTAAACTCCAGAGAGTATAGGCCCATTCTACTCAATCTCTCCTCATAGGACAACCCTCTCATCCCAGGAATTAATCTTGTGAACCTTTGTTGCACCGCCTGTAAGACAAGTATATCCTTCCTTAGGTAAGGAGATCAAAACTGTACACAGTACTCCAGGTGAGGTCTCACCACAGCCCGATATAATTTCAGCAAGACCTCCTTACTCTTATACTCCAACCCCCTTGCAATAAAGGCTAATATACCATTTGCCTTTCTAATTGCTTGCTGTACCTGCATGTTAACTTTCTGTGATTCGTGTATAAGGACACCCAAATCCCTCTGAATACCAACAGTTCTTAGTCTCTCACTTTAAAAAAATTAACCTGTATTTCTATTCTTTCTAACATCTGCCACCTTCTTGCCCACTCACTTAACCTTTCTATATCCCTTTGCAGCCTCTTTGTGTCCTCCTCACAGCTTCCTTTCCCACCTAGCTTTGTATCATCAGCAAACTTGGATACATTACACTCGGTCCCCTCATCTAAGTCATTGATATAGATTGTAAATAGCTGAGGCCCAAGCACCGATCCTTGCGATACCCCACTCGTTACAGCCTGACAACCTGAAAATGACCCTTTTATCCTCACCCTCTGTTTTCTGTCCATTAACCAATCCTCAATCCATGCTAATATATTACCCCCAATCACATGAGCCCTAACCTTATGTAACAACCTCTTATGTGGCACCTCATGGAATGCTTTTTGAAAATTAAAATATTCTATATCCACTGGTTCCCCTTTATCATCCCTGCTAGTTACATCCTCAAAAAAACTCTAATAGATTAGTCAAACACGATTTCCCTTTCGTAAAACTGTGCTGACTCTGCCTAATCATATCATGATTTTCTAAATGCGCTGTTACTACGTCCTTAATAATAGATTCTAGCATTTTCCCCACTACGGATGTCAGGCTAACTGGCCTGTCGTTTGCTCTTTACTCTCTCCCACCTTTCTTGAATAACGGGGTTACATTTGCTACCTTCCAATCCATGGGGATCATTTTAGAATCTAGGGAATTCTGGAAGATCAGAACCAATGCATCCACTATCTCTGCAGCCATCTCTTTGAAAACCAAAGGACGTCGGCCATTAGGTCCAGGGGATTTGACGGCTTTTAGTCCCATTAATTTCTCCAGTACTTTTTCTTTACTAATATTAATTACTTTAAGTTCCTCACTCTCATTAGACCCTTGGTTCCCCACTATTTCCAGTATGTTTTTTGTGTCTTCTACTATGAAGACAGATAAAATATATTTGTTTAATGTCTCTGCCATGTCTTTATTCCCCATTATAATTTCTCCTGTCTCAGCCTCGAAGGGACACACGTTTATTTTTGCTAATCTCTTCCTTTTTACATCCTTGTAGAAGCTCTTACAATCTGTCTTTATATTTCTTGCTAGTTTGAACGCAGATTCTATTTTCTCCCTCCTTATCAATTTCTTGGTCATCCTTTGCTGGTTTCTAAAACCCTCCCAATACTCAGGCTGACAACTCTTTTTGGTAACATTGTAAGTCTCTTCTTTTAATCTACTACTGTCCTTAACTTCTCTAGTTAGCCAAGGATGGATCATTTTACACACAGAGTTTTTATTCCTCAAGGGATATTTGTTGAGAATTATGAATTGTTCTTTAAATGTTCATCATTGCTTATCTACCATCATATCTTTTAATCTAATTTCCCAATCTCCCTTAGCCAACTCGCCCTCATACCTACGGAGTTGGCTTTGTTTAAATTTAACACCATAGTTTCAGAATTAACGACATCACTCTCAAACTCAATATGAAATTCTATCATATTATGATCACTGTTCCCCAGAGGATCCTTAATTATAAGATTACTAATTAACCATGTCCCATCACACAATACTAGATCTAAAATAACCTGTTCCCTCTTTGGTTCCTCGACATATTGTTCTCGAACACTGTCTCGAATAAATTCCATGAGCTCGTCCTCCAAACTACTTTTACCAATTTCCTTTGCCCGGTCTGTATGAAAATTAAAGTCCCCACGATTATTGTATTACCCTTGTGACAAGCTCCTCCAATTTCCTGATTTATACTCTGTCCAACACTATAACTTCTGTTAGGGGGCCTGTAAACTACTCCCTCCAGTGTTTTCTGCCCCTTGTTATTTCTTAGCTCCACCCAGACTGATTCCACATCCTGATTTTCTGAGCGAAGATCCTTTCTCATTACTATCTTTACCTCATCCTTTATTATCAGGGGTCCTCCCTCTCCTCACATCCCCCTCTCCCCCCCGATCCCTCTCCCCAAACCCTGCTCCCTCCCCTTCACTGCTACTTTCCCAATTTGCCGATCTTTTCTAAAAGTCAAGTTCCCTGGAATATTTAGTTCCCAACCTTGGTCACCCTGTAACCACGTCTCAGTGATGGCGACGAGTTCAAACCCATTTCTCTCTATTTGTGCCATTAATTCATCTATCTTGTTACGAATGCTTCGTGCATTCAGATAAAGTGCCTTTAATTTGAACTTTTTACTATTTTCCCTGATGTGACTTTAGTCACTAATACCCTATTACCTTTGTTAAACTCTCTGTCCCTTCCTGACACACTCTGTTGGTTTTTACCCAAATCGCTACTCTGCTCTACAGCCTTGACTTTTCTCTTTCGATTATAAATTTACCCTTACCTGAACCCTCCCCCGCTATCTACCGCCCAGTTATTCGATTCGCCAGGACACTGGTCTCAGCCCGGTTTATGTGGAGCCTGTCCCAATGGAACAGCTCCCTCTTTCCCCAGTACTGGTGCCAGTGCCCCATGAATCGAAACCCCTGTCTCCCACACCAACCTTTCAGTCACCCATTTAACCATCTAATCTGTCCCAATGCCAATTTGCGTGTGGCTCAGGTAGTAATCCAGAGATTATTATCTGTGAGGTTCTGCTTTTTAATTTGGACCCTCGCTCCTGAAACTCCCTCAGCAGAACCTCATTCCTAGTTCTACCTGTGTCGTTGGTTATACGTGGATCACAACAACTGGATCCTCCCCCTCCTGCATCAAGTTCTTCTCCAGTCGCGAGGAGATGTCCTTAACCCTTGTACCAGGCAGGCAACACAGCCCTCGGGACTCCCGGTAGCAGCTGCAGAGAACAGTATCTATTCCAGTATTACCGAACAGAAGGAGGCCATTTAGCCCATCGTTCCTGTGCCAGCTCTATGAAAGAGTTCCCCAATTAGTGCCACTTCCCCGCTCATTAAAAAAACCCTGCAAATCTTCCTCCTTCAAGTGTTTATCCAATTTCCTTTGAAAGTTACAAATTGAATCTGCATCCACCACCATTTCAGGCAGTGCATTCCAGATCACAACAACTCTGGGCATTAAAATATTCTCCTCATCTCCCCTCAGGTTCTTTTGCCAATTATCTGAAATCTGTGTCCTCTGGTCACCGACTCTCCTGGCAGTGGAAACAGTTTCTCCTTATTTCCTCCATCAAAACACCTCAAAATTTATCAACACCTCCATTAATTCTGCCCTTATTCTTCTCTGAAGAAAAATCCCAGGTTCTCCAGACTCTCCACATAACTGAAGTCCATCATCCCTGGTACCATTCTGAGTGGACAACCTGAGCTGATTTATTTGACATTTATCCAGAATATTAAACTCCAGCCCAGTTATAGGGGTTATTAACATCAGAAACAAACCCCAACCGTCAGAATGAACATGGTTCAGTCCTGGATGTGATTAACAGCAGCAATAACAGCAGAATCCAACCCCTGCATCACAGGTGAACTCGCTGGTGTCTCAGAACATTTTAAACAGCCTCTCCAGTGTGAATACGTTGGTGTCTCTGCAGATTCCTTTTGCTTTCAAATCTTTTCTCACAGTTAGAACTTTTAAAGGGTCCTTTATCAGTGTGAACAAGTCGGTGTACAGTGAGGTGGGATGAACGAGTGAATCCCTTCCCACACACGGAGCAGGTGAACGGTCTCTCCCCAGTGTGAACTCGCTGGTGTGCCAGCAGATCCTTAGTGCTTTTAAAGGTCTTCTCACAGTCAGAACATTTGAAAGGTCTCTTATCAGTGTGAATGCGTTGGTGATAAGTGAGGTGGGATGAACGAGTGAATCCCTTCCCACACATGGAGCAGGTGAACTGTCTCTCGCAAGTGTGAACTCTCTGGTGTGTCAGCAGGCTGAATGAACAGGTGAAATCATTCTCACACATGGAGCAGGTAAACGGCCTCTCCCCAGTGTGACTGCGTCGATGAGTTTCGAGCTGGGAGGGGTAATTGAATCCCTTCCCACAGTCCCCACATTCACACGGTTTCTCCGTGGTCCGGGTGTCCTTGTGTCTCTCCAGGTTGGACGATCAGTTGAAGCCTCGTCCACACAGAACACGTGGACGGTTTCTCCCCGCTGTGAATGGTGTGATGTTTTTTCAGGCTGTGCAACTGGTAAAAGCTCTTTCCACACTCAGTGCACTGGAACACTCTCACTCGGGTGTGTGTGTCTCGGTGATTTTCCAGTCACACTGATGTTTGAAATTTTTTCCCACAGAAAGAACAGACAAACATTTCTCCTTCCACATTCAAAGGCCGATGATATTCTGGTCCTGATGAATCGAGGGACTCGGTCAGATCTTGACGTGATGTTTGGTTTGAGTTTCCCGTCTGTAAATCCTTCCCTTCCAATCCCCTGTAAAAGGAGTTTACAAAAGTCATCACTGTGAACAGAGGATAGAAATTCAGTACAGACAATTTTCGTTTCGATGGAACATTCTTCACGCTCATTCCCCCAGACTGTAAATCCCCGTCCCACACACTCTCCCTCCTCTCTGTGCTGAAATCCGAACCCATCGCACCATCTCCATCATTTTTCCTTCCACCTGAGTTTATCCTCCTCCCCTGAAGGTGATGACTCTGACTGGGTTCAGTTCTACACTCACTCGTTCCCCTCTCTCTCCTCCCCTAAAGGTGCTGACTCTGACTGGGTTCAGTTCTGCACTCACTGGATCCCCTCTCTCTCCTCCCCTGAAGGTGCTGATTCTGACTGGGTTCAGTTCTGCACTCACTGTTTCCCCTTTCTCTGCTCCCCTGAAGGTGCTGACTCTGACTGGGTTCAGTTCTACACTCACTGGTTCCCCTCTCTCTCCTCCCCTGAAGGTGCTGACTCTGACTGGGTTCAGTTCTGCACTCACTGGTTCCTCTCTCTCTCCTCCCCTGAAGTTACTGACTCTGACTGGGTTCAGTTCTGCACTCACTGGTTCCTCTCTCTCTCCTCCCCTGAAGTTACTGACTCTGTCTGGGTTCAGTTCCACACTCACATGGGTTGGTCATGTAACAATTGTCAGTTCTGGGTTCATCGTCCATAAGACGGAGTCAGTAATTTAATCTGAATGAACGTGAATATTGAGTGAATGTTGAGAATAATTCAAGTAACCGGAGTTGTTACTTTGAGTCTCGGATAATCCAATTGTAGTTGATCGTAAAAAGTAAGAATTTGCATTAATAAAGCGCCTCAGGACATCCCAAAGGTCTTTCGAGCCAAGTAATAATCTTGAATTTTGGTCCCTGCTGTAATGTAGGAAATGCGGCAGCCGATTTACACACAGCAAGATCAGAATGTGATAATCTGTTGAACCCAGTTGAAGTACAAGGTAATAAGTGAATTACAGCTTTAAAGGTTTCATTCCTCCCGAATATCGTGCCTCAAAGATCGGGAGATTTATCGTCCGGCTCAGACTCATTCTGGGCGATTCTGTGATGGAAGGAAAGGTCAAAGGTTATTCGTAGAGTCCAAAATCTGACCAATCAGACAATCACTGTGCTGATTCCCTGGCCTGTCCCAACACCCTCATGAATAGAGTTGGGGAGGGCCTGGAATATCCTCAGCTCGGGAAATTGCCTGTAATATCGGTACATCCTTTCGTCAACGTGACACAGGGATCGTAAACAATGCTTTTCAATTTAATATGAGATAAACAAACTGAAATTCAAGGTGGAGGTGCAGACGGGACTGTATGGACTGGTGAGAGATGGAGGTGTAGGGGGACTGTATGTCCTGGTGAGAGATGGAGGTGTAGAGGGACTGTATGTCCTGGTGAGGGATGGAGGTGCAGAGGGACTGTTTCTCCTGGTGAGGGATGGAGGTGTAGAGGGACTGTATGTCCTGGTGAGAGATGGAGGTGTAGAGGGACTGTATGTCCTGGTGAGAGATGGAGGTGTGGAGGGACTGTATGTCCTGGTGAGAGATGGAGGTGTAGAGGGACTGTATGTCCTGGTGAGAGATGGAGGTGTAGAGGGACTGTATGTTCTGGTGAGGGATGGAGGTGTGGAGGGACTGTATGTCCTGGTGAGAGATGGAGGTGTAGGGGGACTGTATGTCCTGGTGAGGGATGGAGGTGTGGAGGGACTGAATGCCCTGTTGAGGGATGGAGGTGGTGGGGGACTGTATGTCCTGTTGAGAGATGGAGGTGTCGAGGGACTGTATGTCCTGTTGAGAGATGGAGGTGTAGGGGGACTGTATGTCCTGGTGAGGGATGGAGGTGTGGAGGGACTGAATGCCCTGTTGAGGGATGGAGGTGGTGGGGGACTGTATGTCCTGTTGAGAGATGGAGGTGTCGAGGGACTGTATGTCCTGGTGAGGAATGGAGGTGTCGAGGAACTGTATGTCCTGGTGAGAGATGGAGGTGTAGAGGGACTGTATGTCCTGGTGAGGGATGGAGGTGTAGAGGGACTGTATGTCCTGGTGAGAGATGGAGGTGTGGAGGGACTGTATGTCCTGATGAGGGATGGAGGTGTAGAGGGACTGTATGTCCTGGTGAGAGATGGAGGTGTAGAGGGACTGTATGTCCTGGTGAGGGATGGAGGTGTAGAGGGACTGTATGTCCTGGTGAGGGATGGAGGTGTAGAGGGACTGTATGTCCTGGTGAGGGATGGAGGTGTAGAGGGACAGTATGTCCTGTGGAGTGATGGAGGTGTAGAGGGACTGTATGTCCTGGTGAGAGATGGAGGTGTAGAGGGACTGTATGTCCTGGTGAGAGATGGAGGTGTAGAGGGACTGTATGTCCTGGTGAGGGATGGAGGTGTAGAGGGACTGTATGTCCTGGTGAGAGATGGAGGTGTAGAGGGACTGTATGTCCTGGTGAGAGATGGAGGTGAGGAGGGACTGTATGTCCTGGTGAGGGATGGAGGTGTTGAGGGACTGTATGCCCTTGTGAGAGATGGAGGTGTAGAGGGACTGTATGTCCTGGTGAGAGATGGAGGTGTAGAGGGACTGTATGTCCTGGAGAGAGATGGAGGTGTTGGGGGACTGTATGTCCTTGTGAGAGATGGAGGTGTAGAGGGACTGTATGTCCTGTTGAGGGATGGAGGTGCAGAGGGACTGTATGTCCTGTTGAGGGATGGAGGTGCAGAAGGACTTTATGTCCTGGTGAGGGATGGAGGTTTAGAGGGACTGTATGTCCTGATGAGGGATGCAGGTGTAAAGGGACTGTATGTCCTGATGAGGGATGCAGGTGTAGAGGGACTGTATGTCCTGGTGAGAGATGGAGGTGTAGGGGGACTGTATGTCCTGGTGAGAGATGGAGGTGTAGAGGGACTGTATGTCCTGGTGAGGGATGGAGGTGTAAAGGGACTGTATGTCCTGGTGAGGGATGCAGTTGTAGAGGGACTGTATGTCCTGATGAGAGTTGGAGGTGTAGGGGTACTGTATGTCCTGGTGAGAGATGGAGGTGAGGAGGGACTGTATGTCCTGGTGAGGGATGGAGGTGTTGAGGGACTGTATGTCCTGGTGAGAGATGGAGGTGTAGAGGGACTGTATGTCCTGGAGAGAGATGGAGGTGTTGGGGGACTGTATGTCCTTGTGAGAGATGGAGGTGTAGAGGGACTGTATGTCCTGTTGAGGGATGGAGGTGCAGAGGGACTGTATGTCCTGTTGAGGGATGGAGGTGCAGAAGGACTTTATGTCCTGGTGAGGGATGGAGGTTTAGAGGGACTGTATGTCCTGGTGAGAGATGGAGGTGTAGGGGGACTGTATGTTCTGGAGAGGGATGGAGGTGTAGAGTGACTGTATGTCCTGGTGAGAGATGGAGGTGTAGAGGGACTGTATGTCCTGGTGAGAGATGGAGGTGTAGGGGGACTGTATGTCCTGGTGAGAGATGGAGGTGTAGAGGGACTGTATGTCCTGGAGAGAGATGGAGGTGTAGGGGGACTGTATGTCCTGGTGAGAGATGGAGGTGTAGGGGGACTGTATGTCCTGGTGAGGGATGGAGGTGTTGGGGGACTGGATGTCCTGGTGAGAGATGGAGGTGTAGGGGACTGTATGTCCTGGTGAGAGATGGAGGTGTAGAGGGACTGTATGCCCTGGTGAGAGATGGAGGTGTCGAGGGACTGTATGTCCTGGTTAGAGATGGAGGTGTAGAGGGACTGTATGTCCTGGTGAGGGATGGAGGTGTAGAGGGACTGTATTTCCTGGTGAGAGATGGAGGTGTGGAGGGACTGTATGTCCTGGTGAGAGATAGAGGTGTAGAGGGACTGTATGTCCTGGTGAGGGATGGAGGTGTAGAGGGACTGTATGTCCTGGTGAGAGATGGAGGTGTGGAGGGACTGTATGTCCTGATGAGGGATGGAGGTGTAGAGGGACTGTATGTCCTGGTGAGGGATGGAGGTGTAGAGGGACTGTATGTCCTGGTGAGAGATGGAGGTGTAGAGGGACTGTATGTCCTGGTGAGGGATGGAGGTGTAGAGGGACAGTATGTCCTGGTGAGAGATGGAGGTGTAGAGGGACTGTTTGTCCTGGTGAGGGATGGAGGTGTAGAGGGACTGTTTGTCCTGGTGAGGGATGGAGGTGTAGAGGGACTGTATGTCCTGGTGAGGGATGGAGGTGTAGAGGGACAGTATGTCCTGTGGAGTGATGGAGGTGTAGAGGGACTGTATGTCCTGGTGAGAGAT
This sequence comes from Heptranchias perlo, assembly GCF_035084215.1. NCBI lineage: Eukaryota > Metazoa > Chordata > Chondrichthyes > Hexanchiformes > Hexanchidae > Heptranchias > Heptranchias perlo. Next base: position 808,744 of record NW_027139581.1, on the reverse strand, counting down.
GGAGGTGTAGAGGGACTGTATGTCCTGGTGAGAGATGGAGGTGTAGAGGGACTGTATGTCCTGGTGAGGGATGGAGGTGTAGAGGGACTGTATGTCCTGGTGAGAGATGGAGGTGTAGAGGGACTGTATGTCCTGGTGAGAGATGGAGGTGAGGAGGGACTGTATGTCCTGGTGAGGGATGGAGGTGTTGAGGGACTGTATGCCCTTGTGAGAGATGGAGGTGTAGAGGGACTGTATGTCCTGGTGAGAGATGGAGGTGTAGAGGGACTGTATGTCCTGTTGAGGGATGGAGGTGCAGAGGGACTGTATGTCCTGTTGAGGGATGGAGGTGCAGAAGGACTTTATGTCCTGGTGAGGGATGGAGGTTTAGAGGGACTGTATGTCCTGATGAGGGATGCAGGTGTAAAGGGACTGTATGTCCTGATGAGGGATGCAGGTGTAGAGGGACTGTATGTCCTGGTGAGAGATGGAGGTGTAGGGGGACTGTATGTCCTGGTGAGAGATGGAGGTGTAGAGGGACTGTATGTCCTGGTGAGGGATGGAGGTGTAAAGGGACTGTATGTCCTGGTGAGGGATGCAGTTGTAGAGGGACTGTATGTCCTGATGAGAGTTGGAGGTGTAGGGGTACTGTATGTCCTGGTGAGAGATGGAGGTGAGGAGGGACTGTATGTCCTGGTGAGGGATGGAGGTGTTGAGGGACTGTATGTCCTGGTGAGAGATGGAGGTGTAGAGGGACTGTATGTCCTGGAGAGAGATGGAGGTGTTGGGGGACTGTATGTCCTTGTGAGAGATGGAGGTGTAGAGGGACTGTATGTCCTGTTGAGGGATGGAGGTGCAGAGGGACTGTATGTCCTGTTGAGGGATGGAGGTGCAGAAGGACTTTATGTCCTGGTGAGGGATGGAGGTTTAGAGGGACTGTATGTCCTGGTGAGAGATGGAGGTGTAGGGGGACTGTATGTTCTGGAGAGGGATGGAGGTGTAGAGGGACTGTATGTCCTGGTGAGAGATGGAGGTGTAGAGGGACTGTATGTCCTGGTGAGAGATGGAGGTGTAGGGGGACTGTATGTCCTGGTGAGAGATGGAGGTGTAGAGGGACTGTATGTCCTGGAGAGAGATGGAGGTGTAGGGGGACTGTATGTCCTGGTGAGAGATGGAGGTGTAGGGGGACTGTATGTCCTGGTGAGGGATGGAGGTGTTGGGGGACTGGATGTCCTGGTGAGAGATGGAGGTGTAGAGGGACTGTATGCCCTGGTGAGAGATGGAGGTGTCGAGGGACTGTATGTCCTGGTTAGAGATGGAGGTGTAGAGGGACTGTATGTCCTGGTGAGGGATGGAGGTGTAGAGGGACTGTATTTCCTGGTGAGAGATGGAGGTGTGGAGGGACTGTATGTCCTGGTGAGAGATAGAGGTGTAGAGGGACTGTATGTCCTGGTGAGGGATGGAGGTGTAGAGGGACTGTATGTCCTGGTGAGGGATGGAGGTGTAGGGGGACTGTATGTCCTGGTGAGGGATGGAGGTGTAGAGGGACTGTATGTCCTGGTGAGAGATGGAGGTGTAGGGGGACTGTATGTCCTGGTGAGAGATGGAGGTGTAGAGGGACTGTATGTCCTGGTGAGAGATGGTGGTGTAGAGGGACTGTATGTCCTGGTGAGAGATGGTGGTGTAGAGGGACTGTATGTCCTGATATATCTCAGTTCTTTACCGATGCTCCCTGACCAATCACCGGTTCTTCTTCTTTTAACGTTCGTCGCTGGTCCATCAACAATTCTCCTTCATGTCCAGACGCTTCCTGACTGGTCACCATTTCTCCTTGAATTATGGATGATCCTTTGCTCGTCACGATTTCTCCGACATTTACTGACACTCCCAGACCCGTCGCAATTTCTCGTATCTTTGAAGACATTCCCTTTCGATTACAATTTCTCCAGACGCGCCCAAACCATGACCATTTTACCATCATTTAGAGACGTTCCCTGACCCATCACCATTTATCCTTCATTTCGAGATGCTCCCCGACAATCACCATTTCTCCTTCATTTACAGACACTCCCTGACTGCCATCTTTTCTCCTTCATTTACAGACACTCCCTGACTGTCATCATTTCTCATTCATTTACAGACACTCCCTGACTTGTCATCATGTCTCCTTCGTTTACTGACACTCCCTGACCATCACCATTTCCCCTTTATTTACTGACGCTCCCTGACCATCACCATTTCTCCTTCATTTGCGGATTGTCCCTGACTGTCACCATTTCTCCTTTATTTACGGATGCTCCCTGACCCAGCACGATTCCTCCTGAATTTACAGATGCTTCCTGAGTGTCACCATTTCTCCTTTATTTGTGGACACTCCTGACCATCACCATTTGTGCTTCATTTGCAGACGCTCACTGACCCTCACTGTTTCTCGATTATTCACAGATGCTCCCTGACCCATCACCAATATTCCTTCATTTTCAGACACTCCCTGAAAGTCAAGTTGCTCCTTTATTTACCGACGCTCCCTGACTCGCTGAGTTTGCCCAGGTTACACTGCGCGTGCGCCGAGGCCTTTTGTTGCATTTCCGGCCGCAACGAAACGGGAGAAACCGGGAACCGGCGGTTCGTGGAGGGAGGAGAATGAAGGGGGGAGAGGGGGGTGAGTGGAGGGGGGAGAGTGGAGGTGGGATAATGGAGGGGGGAGAGGGGGAGAGTGGAGGTGGTATAATGGAGGGGGGATAATGGAGGGGGGAGAATGGAGGGGGATAATGGAGGGGGGATAATGGAGGGGGTGGAGGGAGAATGGAAGGGGGAGAATGGAGGGGGATAATGGAGGGGGGATAATAGAGGGGGTGGAGGGAGAATGGAGGGGGGATAATGGAGGGGGGAGAATGGAGGGGGATAATAGAGGGGGTGGAGGGAGAATGGAAGGGGGAGAATGGAGGGGGGATAATGGAGGGGGGAGAATGGAGGGGGATAGTAGAGGGGGTGGAGGGAGAATGGAAGGGGGAGAATGGAAGGGGAGAATGGAGGGGGGAGAATGGAGGGGTGATAATGGAGGGCGGGTAGTGGAGGGGGAAGAATGGAGGGCGGGTAGTGGAGGGGGGAGAATGGAGGGGGAGAATGGAGGGCGATAATGGAGCGGGGATAATGGAGGGGGTAGATTGGAAGGGGGATTATGGAGGAGGGATAATGGAGGGGGAGAATGGAGGGGGGAGAATGGAGGGGGGATAATGGAGGGCGGGCAGTGGAGGGGGGATAATGCCGCCTGTTTTCTCTCGGGTCCTGGGCCCTACACTTGGTGTTTCTGGGCCCTGCGATCCCCGCCTTTTATCAACCCGCTCTCTCCAGCTCTTTTCCTGCCGCCTCTTCCTCAGTCGCCGTCCGCCCGCCGCGCATGCTCAGCTCACACTGTCCCGGTTGATTGACGGGGGCTCCGGGCCAATATGAAGAGCGGGGGCGGGGCTGGAGGACCGAGCGGGCGGCGGGTCCTCCAACCAATGGGAGTGAGTGAGGGGCGGGACTTGCGGCACCGAGTGGGCGGGGCTGAGCCCGGATCTCCCTCATTGGCTGAAACTCTGCACCATTTTGAAACCTGATTTTGTGCAGATGGATTGTCTGAAGGTGTTTGAGAAGGTGCCGCACAGGAGGCTCTTTGATAAAATTAAGGCTCACGGAATTGAAGGGAGTGGGGCAGCGTGGACAGGAAGTTGGGGAAAGGGCAGAAAACAGAGAGTTGTGGATAATGGATATTGTTCAGACTGGAGGGATGTAAACAGTGGTGTCCCCCAGGGTCAGTGTTGGGACCATTGCTCTTCTCAATATCGGGAAATGATCTGGGCTCGGGTATATGGGGCAAAAGATGAAAATCTCCAAATGACGCCAAAGGGACCAGGGCTCAGTGTGAAGAGCACTGTAAGTGATTTCTGTGTGACATATACAGGTTAGTAAATGGGGCAGGTAGATGTCAGATGAAATTTAACTCAGAGAAATGTGAGGTGATAGATTTTGGGAGGAAGAATAAGGAGATGAAATGTACAGTAAAAGGCAAAACTTTAAAATGATTAAAGGAGCAGAGAGACTTAGGGGTTTAAGATTGTAGCTAACACCTTGTGTCATTAATTAGCAGGTTTGAGAGTCTAGCATCAGCAACTTTAATCCTTTATTCCGAAATATGAGATGAGCAGATTCTCCATCCTCTATCGCATCTTATATCGATCCATCAAACATGCAAATCCCGTGTCCACAGTAACTTACACGAGGTCAGCACCCTGGATGGAACCTCAGGCGCCCTGAGCTTGATCTCCGGTGTCTCCAGCCCCTTCCATCACCATACCCTCACTTTTATACCCTGCAGTGACCCATCTCTATGCCTCACTCTTCTTTGTCTTCTCGGCTGGGTTTAGGCAGGAATCGAGGAAAAGACAGCCGGAATTTCTCTAATCTCTGATTTACAGGAAGACCTTGTTTCCCAGAAATTACTCTTCTCCACTAATTTTCTCATTATTCCGATTATTATTTCTTATATTTTCACAAATCTCGGTATAAACATCACACATTCTAACGGGTTAGATACGGAGCAAAGCTGTGCTGTACCTGCCCTGGGAGTGTTTGATGAGAGAGTGTGGATGGAGCTTTACTCTGTATCTAACCCGTGCTGTACCTGCCCTGGGAGTGTTTGATGAGAGAGTGTGGATGGAGCTTTACTCTGTATCTAACCCGTGCTGTACCCACCCCGGGAGTGTTTGATGGGACAGTGTAGAAGGAGCTTTACTCTGTATCTAACCCGTGCTGTACCTGCCCTGGGAGTGTTTGATGGGATAGTGTAGAGGGAGCTTTACTCTGTATCTAACCCGTGCTGTACCTGCCCTGGGAGTGTTTGACGGGACAGTGTAGAGGGAGCTTTACTCTGTATCTAACCCGTGCTGCACCTGCCCCGGGAGTGTTTGATGGGACAGTGCAGAGGGAGCTTTACTCTGTATCTAACCCGTGCTGTACCTGCCCTGGGAGTGTTTGACGGGACAGTGTAGAGGGAGCTTTACTCTGTATCTAACCCGTGCTGTACCTGCCCCGGGAGTGTTTGATGGGACAGTGCAGAAGGAGCTTTATTCTGGATCTAACCCGTGCTGTACCTGCCCCGGAAGTGTTTGAATGGACGGCGCAGAGGGAGATTTACTCACATACCCTCTTCATTACCAAGACCGCCTCCTTCCACCTCCGTAACATTGCGCATCTCCAGCCCACCTCAGCTCATCTGTTGCTGAAACCCTCATCCATGCATTTGTTACCTCTAGACTTGACTATTCCAATGATCTCCTGGCGGGCCTCTCATCTTCCACCCTCCATAAACTTGAGCTCATACAAAACTCTGCTCCCCGTATTCCAACTCGCACCAAGTCCTGCACATCCATCACCCCTGTGCTTGCTTTTGGTCGGTCTGGGAACACCTCGATTTTAAAATCCTCATCCTTGTTTCCAAATTCCTCCATGACCTCGCCCCTCCCTATTTCTGTATCCTCCTCCAGCCCCACAACCCTCCGAAATTTCTGCCTTTCTCCTAAATCACTCCACCATTGGCGGCCGTGCCTTCAGCTGCCTCGGCCCTCAGCTCTGGAATTCCCTCCCTGAACCTCTCCACCTCTCCGCCTCTCTCTCCTCCTTTAAGACGCTCATTAAATCTTACCTCTTTGGCCAAGCTTTTAGTCACCTGTCCTCATATCTTCTTATGTGGCTCAGTGTCAAATTTTGTTTGATAATCGCTCCTGTGAAACGCGTTGGGACCTTTTATTATGTTAAAGGCGCTACATGAATGCAAGTTGTTGTTGTTGTATGTAAACTGCTCTGTGCCTGACCTGGGAGTCCCGGATCCTGACAAGAGGTGCTCTGACTGATTAAATGTCCCATTTCCAGACTCTGACATCCATCACCTCGATGAACACAAAGATTCACCTGAAGAAGGTAACACAAATCCATCAGCTTCTCCCCGGACACAGATACTGAGGGACAGGGAGTGTCCGCGACAGTGACATGTCTTACTCAATAAGCTATAAATTGATCCTGGACCTCTTAGAATCATAGAATCATAGAAAATTTACGGCACAGAAGGAGGCCATTCGGCCCATCGTGTCCGCGCTGGCTGAGAAGCGAGCCACCCAGCCTAATCCCATTTTACCGAATTTGGTCCGTAGCCCTGCAGGTCACGGCTCTTCAGGTCCACATCCAGGTATTGTTTAAATGAGTTCAGGATTTCTGCCTCTGCCGCCCTCTCAGGCAGTGAGTTCCAGGCCCCCACCGCCCTCTGGGTGAAAACATTTTCCTCATTTTTGCTCAAATCCTTCCACCAATCACTTCAAATCTATGCCCTCTGGTTATTGATCCCTCCGCTTTGGGAAATCGGTCCTTCTGATCCACTCTATCCAAGCCCTACATAATTTTGTACACCTCAATCAAATTACCCCTCAGCCTCCTCTGTTCCAAGGAAAACAACCCCAGACTATCCAATCTGTCATCATAGCGATAATTCTCCAGTCCTGGCAACAATCCTCGTAAATCTCCTCTGCACCCTCTCCAGTGCAATTACATCCTTCCTGTAATGTGGTGACCAGAACTGTGCGCAGTACTCAAGCTGTGGCCGAACTCGTGTTTTATACAGTTCCAGCATAATATCCCTGCTTTTATATTCTATGCCTCAGTTAATAAAGGAAAGCCTTCCATATGCCTTCTTAACTACCTTATCTACCTGTCCTGCTGCCATGTCTAACGAAGCTAGTTGATTTTATTGAGGAGCGAATTAATGTGGTAGATTAGGAGTGTCTATGGATGTTATTTATATGAACTTCCAGAAGGCGTTCGACAAGGTTCCACATAAGAGTCCGTTAACAAAATCGAGAGTGCATGGAATTGGAGACAAACCATTGGCTGGGACAGGGAATTGGTTAGGAAGTGGGAGAAAGAGAGTGGGGGCAATGGGTATTGACTCAAATCAGCAGGATGTGACCAGTGGTGTCCCCAGGGATCTGTACTGGGGATTCAGCATTTCACTGTATTTATAAATGACTTGGATGAAGGAATAGACAGCCGTATATCTCAGTTCGCTGACGACAATAAGTTAGGAATCACAATAGATATTGTAGATGGGAGCAGATAGTTGCAAAGGGACGTTGATAGATTAAATGAATGGGCAAAACTGTGGCAGATGGAGTTCAATGTCGGAAAGTGTGAGGTCATCCGCTTTCGACCTGAGAAAGATAGATCAGATTATCAAAATGGTGAGATGCTCGGGACTGTGGAAGAGAAGAGAGATTGTGGGGTCCAAGTCCAGAAATCACTAAAAGTTGAAGGACAGGTACAAAAAATAATTGAAAACACAAATGGAACTTTGAGCCTGATCAAAAAGGGCTGGAACACAAAGGGTGGAAGTTATGTTAAAGCTGTGCTGAGCTCTGGTTGGACCCCATCTGGAGAGTGCATTCAGTTCTGGGCAGCGCACCTCTGGAAGGATATATGGGCCTTGGAGGGGGAACAGCACAGATTCACCTGAATGATACCGGGGCTAAAAAGGTTAAATTATGAGGACAGACTTCACAGACCAGGCTTGCATTCCCTTCAGTGTAGAAGATTAAGGGCTGACCTAATGCTCGTATTTAAGATGATTGAAGGATTTGATGGGGAAGATAGAGAGAAACTATTTCCTCTGGTGGGGGAGTCCAGAACAAGGGGGCATAACCTTAAAATTAAAGGTAGTCAGTTCAGTGGTGATGTCAGGAATCACTTCTTCACACAAAGGGCAGTGGAAATCTGGAACCCTCTCCTCCAAAAAGCTGTTGAGGCTGGGGATCAATTGAAAATTTCTTAACTGAGATTGATCGATTTTTGTTATGGTCGGGTATTAAGTGTTACAAATCCAAGGCGGGTAAATTGAGTTAATATACAGATCGAACTTGATCTAATAGAATGGGGGAACACGCTCGAGGGTTTCAATGGCCGACTCCTGTTCCTCTGATTCTAAGGAGACGTAAAATGATTCTTAAAATATGATTTTCTGGTCCTCACACCACGGGCTGCATGTGTGCCCCGCCCGCCCGCTTTGTGTAAACACATGAAACAAGAACCTGGCGGACGGGAGCTTCATCCACCCGCCCCAGAGGACTGAACGGGGCGAAAAACCAGCAGGAATCAAGCAGGACTGATCTCCGCGGACTTCCCCACCTCTGCCGTCCCTGTTAGTCACTAAATCAGGGCGGTGAAAGATGAAAACCGGCCTCACTGTGTTTGTATCACAGAGATGAGGGGATTGGGCAGAACACCAGACCAACACCTTGTGATGATGGAAAGTCTTCTCATTATTTAATGAATTTAACAATTACAGTAAAGGGATATTTCACCACATTCTTCAACTCCTCTCTGAATTTAGTCTGGCACACGGCATAAATACACGTGTTGGTGCAGCAACTCAGGAGCTGGAGCATAAATCCCAGTTCTTGTACAAATTCAGGTAGATATACAGGAATAAATTCTAACCCATATAATCGGTACCATACAAAATACAACAGAAACACCGTCCATAACAGGATAAAATTCCCCGATATAACAAACAGCAAAATGATGGATTTCCTTCTCTTCTCCATCTCTGGGTCACTCGGACTCTCCCCACTGCTGTGGGCCCGGAGTCTCCTGCGGACTCTGCTCGACACTAAAATGTGTCTGACGGTTAAAGCATTGAGCAGCAGAATCAGAACAAATGGAACAAATGGTGTTAAAATATAATGAAGGAATTCAATTGCTGCCCACACCTCTGAATCAAGAACATCCCATGATACATCACAAAACCAGGGAGAATTGGTCATCCAATATTGATCTCCATACATAAAGTACCAGAAAGTGTTCTTCACACAGAACAGCACACTCACTGTTCCCAGAACCACAGCCGCCGTTTTCTTGGTGCAATATTTTGTTTTCAGCTTCTGGCAACAAATGGCCACAAATCGATCAAAGGTGAAAGTGACTGTGAACCAGACAGAACAGTCTGTGGCTGCGTAAAGCAGGACGGCGTGGATATTACACACTTTAAAGTTCCACATGAACTTAAATTCAGTCCAAAAAAGAATAGGAATCTGCCTGAATATCAGATCAGTGATAACGACCAGTAGATCCGCCGCTGCCATGGACACCATGTAACGGGTGACACATTTGGAGAGACCGCATCTTCCTCGAGACAGGATCAGAATCGTCACTAAGTTCACTGTAAGGAAGAGAAAAACAGGGAATTATACTTCAGACTGAGAGTAAAAGCAGCAGCCTGGTCGAATTCAGGGTGAAATGTTCAATTATTATTGAATCCAGGGACAGAATCTATTTCCTTTCACTGTGAAAGAACTTTCTGCTGCGGAGAGGGTTTATTGTAAAACACCGCCCTGGTTTAGCAGGAAACCAAAACCACCAGCAGGTCCCAGCTCCAATCCAGGGCCTGTGCTGGGTCGGCAGTTGGACGTGACAATGGCCTCAATGACCTTGGGTTTGGAGGGAAATAACCCAGGGTTCCGAGTCCTGATCACAGTCCTGTGACCATGCTGGGAACTGCGCATGTCTGGACTATGGATGAACATATTTGGACTGGGCTGTGATTCCCTCCGAGGGGAAATTGTTCCATTTTTAAAATGACCATCTGAAAACACGAAAGTCTTGTATTTATCTCACGCCTTTCACGAACTCAGAATGTCCCAAAACGCTTCACAGCCAATGGATTAGTTGTGAAGTGTGATTCAGTCAATAATTCATTTCACTGCAATTTGCACCATACAGCTGCTTCAACAAACATCCCAAGGAACTTCACAGAGGCGTGAGGAAAATGGACGTCAAGCCAAAGAATGAGAGATTCGGAGCAGTGAGGGAAAGCTTGGGTGTGAAGGAGGGTCTTAAAGGGGGAGAGGGAGGTGGAGAGGATGAAATGTTCAAGGAGAACATTTCAGAGCGTGAGACGTCCGCGGCTCAACTCACGGCCACCACTGGTGGAGTGAAGGGAGAGGAGGGTGGACAAGAGACTGGAGTCACGGTCACCACTGGTGGAGTGAACGGAGAGGATGATGGACGAGAGACTGGAGTCACGGCCACCACTGGTGGAGTGTAGGGAGAGGAGGGTGGACAAGAGACTGGAGTCACAGCCATCACTGGTGGAGTGAAGGGAGAGGAGGATGGACAAGAGACTGGAGTCACGGCCATCACTGGTGGAGTGAAGGGAGAGGAGGATGGACAAGAGACTGGAGTCACGGTCACCACTGGTGGAGTGAAGGGAGAGGAGGATGGACAAGAGACTGGAGTCACGGCCACCACTGTTGGAGTGAAGGGTGAGGAGGGTGGACAAGAGACTGGAGTCACGGCCATCACTGGTGGAGTGAAGGGAGAGGAGGATGGACAAGAGACTGGAGTCACGGCCATCACTGGTGGAGTGAAGGGAGAGGAGGGTGGACAAGCGACTGGAGTCACAGGAATAGAGTGTTGAGATTGAAGGGCGGGCCGGAGTTGGTGCACGATGGGATACAGGCAGCATTGTTTTAGGTGAATTGAAGTTTACAGAAGATGGAGGATGGGAGTCCAGCCGGGGGAGTATTTTTATAATCGAGTCTGGAGGTGATAAAGATTTGAATGAGGCTTTCAAATGTTGATGTTAGGGTGGAGGCAGGTGATGTCACAGCGGCGGTCTTTGTGATGCGGAATAAATGCGGTGGGAAACAAGCGGTTTCTGCAGGCTATTTGTCCTGGTATTGGGGAACTAACCCTGGGGTCTGTACTTCAAATCCCACCAACGTAAATCGTGAAATTTAATTGAAGAAATCTGGTAATTCTATCACAAAAATAGCCATGCAAAACTGCGAAACGGTCTCTAAAACCTAACTGCCTCCCACTTTACCCAGACCGACCAACATGTAACTCCATTCCCGAATGAGTGATTGACATTTGATGCCCTCTGATGTTGTCCAGCAAGGCAGCCAATTGTAAACCATCGCTGCAAGTTTCAATGATTGCAATAAATTCAGATGGATCTGCCATCAGCGACCTTGGGATGGTAAGACTAAACCAATCTCAGTCCGTTCAGCATTTCAAAGTTCTCTTCAATAATATCTGAGAGATAGTTCTCAAGATGGAGATTTGTCCTGAAGACGAGTTAAGCACAAGCCTGACATAATCGTACTCACAGAATCATGTCTATGAGCAAACATCGCTGATTCCTCCATCTCCATCTTGTCCCACCAGCAGCATAGACCCAAAAGATGTCCAGACCAATGATACAAGGGGGCAGGGATGGAGGAACGCAGAGTTACTGAGACAGGGAGGGGTGTAGCCCTGTTGGGAATTGAACACGCGGAGAACAATCTCAGCTTCTCCAGACTCTCCACATAATTGAAGTCCCTTAACCCTTGTACCATTCCAGTAAATCTCCTCTCCACTCTCCCCAGGACCTTGACTTCCTTCCTAAAGCGTGATGCCCAGAATTGGACACAATTGGACAGCTGAGGCCTGACCAGTGATTTATGACCAGTGGTTAGTCAACACTTGGAGCACTGTGCGCAGTTTTGGTCTCCATATTATGTGAAGGGTTTAGATGCACTGCAGAGAGTGCAAAAAATAATTACAAGGATGATACCAGAACTGGGAGGACACAGTTATCAGGAAAGGTTGAACAGGCTGGGGCTCTTTTCTCGAAAAAAGGGAAGGCTGAGGGGGGACATTGTAGAGATCTGTAAAATTTTTGAGGGCTTGGTGAGGTGGACGGAGAGAAAATGTTTCCATTTGTCGCGGGGGGCGGAGGTGGATGGCGGTCAACACTGGGGGTCATAAATATAATATAGTCACCAATCAATCCAATAAGCAATTCAGGAGAAACTTATTTACCCAGAGAGTGTTTTGAATGCAGAACTCGCTCCCACAAGGAATAGTTGAAGCGAATAGAATCGATGCATTTTAGGGGAAGTACATGAGGGAGAAAGAAATTGAAGGATATGCTGATAGGGTGAGATGAAGTCGAATGGGAGGAGGCTCGCGTGGAGCATAAACACCGGCATAGACCAGTTGGGCCGAATGGCCTGTTTGTGAGCTGTAATTGCGATGTAACACGAGGATAAGAATTTTTAAATTGAGACGTTGCTCGACCGGGAGCCAATGTCGGTCAGGAAGCACAGGGGTGATGGGTGAATGGGATTTAATGTCAGTTAGTAAACGGGCAGCAGAGTTTTGGATGAGCTCAAGGTTATGGAGGGTGGTGGGTGGGATGGCGGCCAGAAGAGCATTGGAATAGTCGAGTTTGGAGATAACAAAACCACGGATCAGGAATTCAGCAGAAGATGGGCTGAGGCTGGGGCAGAGACAGGCGATGTTCGGGAGGTGGAAGTAGGCGGTCTTGGTGATGGAGAGGATATGGGGTCAGAAGCTCAGCTCAGGGTCAAACAGAACGCCTACTGGTCCGGTTCAGCCTCAGACTGTGGCCAGGGAGGGGGAAGGAATCAGGAGCGAGGGAACGGAATTTGTGATTGGGGCCGAAGACAATGGCTTCAGTTTTTCTAATGTTTAAATGGACGAAATTTTTGCTTATCCAGGACTGGATGTCGGACAAGCAGTGTGAGAAATCAGAGGCAGTGAAGGGGTCGAGAGAGGCGGTGGTGAGATACAGCTGGGTGTCAGTTACATGTGGAATCTGATATTGTGTTTTCGGATGATGTCACCGAGGGGAAGCTTGAATATGTGAAATAGGAGGAGGTCAAGGATTGTTCCTTGTGGGACACCAGAGATAACGGTGTGTGGGCGGGAAGATGAATCATTGCAGGAGATTCTCTGGCCAAGCCTGGATCGAAAGGAATGGAACCAGGCGAGGGCAGTCTCACCCAGTTGGAAATCGGACGAGAGGCGTTGGAGGAGGATGGTGTGGACACCCGTGTCAAAGGCTGCAGACAGGTCGAGAAGGAAGAGGAGGGATAGATTTCCACGGTCAATCACATGGGATGTCTTTTGTGACTTTGATTCGGGCCGTTTCAGTGCTGTGTCAGCGGTGGAAACCTGATTGGAGAGGTCGCTTATGCATTTGCAGGAAAGATGGGCACAGATTTTGGAAACGACAACACGTTCAAGGAGAGGAAAGGGAGGTTGGAGATGGGGGCCGTAATTTACAAGGACCGAGGGGTCATGGATTTTTTTTTGAGGATGGGGTGATGACGGCAGATTTGAAGAGGAGACGAGAGAGAACCGTGAATGAAAGGGTTAACTTTCCCCCTTTGGACATTACATTTGGACATTGTAAGTTTAAACTGCAAAGGCAGCAATGTGCAGAAACTTTGAGAAGCTTCGGTTTTCAACAACAACTGATCTGAATGAAAGTAACGATGAGCAGAAGCTTCGAAAAGCTTCGAACTGGCTTTCGGTTCTCAAAACAACTGATCAGAACCTCAACAGAAAACAACTTGGAAAAAACAATGCTGAAACAGATAGAAACCCTTGGGAAAGACAATTCAAGTTACTTGTTCACAGGTAACAGGAGTTTTAAGGTCTGCTGGTTATAGTTAATGACACTGATCTGTGGAAACCAGCGCTGACAGATAGGTCACCAATACACTCTGAAATATTGGACAATATCCAATAATGATTCAGCTCCAGGCAGCTGTCTTACTCTATGAACACATATTTCTGATCCGATACTAGGGTTCAGTGCAGAGAGCAGACGGCAAACTGTTCAATAAAGAGAATCGTCCACCAACATTCCTTGTGTACGAGACTCAAATAACAGGCAAATCCTAAAAAATGACCATCAGTTGAAGAAAGTCATAAAAAGAACAGACTGTTCATTGGACTGGGACCAATGAATCGGGAACTGTTCACATGTTGCATGAAGGAAACAAGGTGCATTTCCAGACACTGAACAAAAGGATTACACTGAATACAATTAATAACCGGGTCTAAAGGACAAGAACAGTAAATACAGTTAAACATGATTTACAGAATTAATTGCTGAAATAATGACTTACCAGGAACACCAACAGCAGCGAGGAGCGGATAGTAAATCTTTTGTACATCATGAAGTGCCCACAGAATCCGAAGCTCAGTTGGAACATACCAGAACATGATATCACTATCTGTGAGATCCAATGATCACCGTTTGTACTGGAGGCAAAGCTGCATCAAACACTTTGCTGTGACGCCTTGGAAACAGTCCCTATTTATGGCCTGAGGGAACTCTCCAGTGAGACAATTAAACGACACATTGACATTAATTAAGGTCAGTAAACAAACAGGTCGGCTTAATCCCTCAACACCATCACTCCATATTGACAATTATAGATAAACAAGCATTTTACTGATGTGACGTGAAGCTACCGAAAGTTCTGAATATTACTAAAAGAAAATGACGTAAAAAAGAAAATATGAATCCCGCAGTCTGACAGTACTGATGTGAAGAGAGAGCAGCTTCACTGACAGAGTTCAGATTATTTCTGTGATATGAATTCAGCCGGCAATTTCAGAATGTTTCAAATACGTTTTCTGGGGTGGAGTAAACAAAAGTGCAAAAGACAACAAGGATAGATTGAAGCAGATCAAGTAATGGTCAGTCAGGATATATTGGGACTGATAATATAATGGTCAGTAAGGATACATGGGGACTGATAATACAATGGTCAGTAAGGATACATGGGGACTGATAATACAATGGTCATTAAAGATACATGGGGACTGATAATATAATGGTCAGTAAGAACACATTTGGTGTGATTATACAATGTCCTGTACGGATACATGTGGGTGACAACTGAATGTTCCTCAAGGATTCTTGAATGCAGATAATGCAATGATCAGTGAGGAAACACGGGGTTTGCTAATGCAATGGTCAGAAAGAACACATTTGTGTGATAATGTAACGGTCAGTAAGAACACAGCGGAATGATAATACAGTAGTCAGGAAGAATACCTGGGGTTTATGCGACAATGGTCAGTAAGGATGCGTGGGGTGTGATACTGCCATGGTCAGTAACTGTAAATGGGGCAGATAATATAATGGTCACTAATAATGTGTAAGGGTGATAATACAATGGTGAGTACGGATACTTGAGATGTGATAATGCAATGGTCGATAAGGATACTTGGATGCAGATGATGCAATGGTCCATTATGATACATGGGGGTTATAATACAATGGGCAGTAAGGATGCTTGGGGGCTGATAATGTAATGGTCAGCAAGGAGAGATGGGATTGATAATACAATGGTCAGTAATTATACATGGGGTGTGATAATGCAATGGCAATAAGGATACATCGGTGGTAATAATACAATGATCAGTAAAAATACACGGGGGTGATAACACAATGATCCATAAAAATACACGGGGGTGATAATACACTATTCATTAAGGAAACATTGGGCCCTTAATTCAATAGTCGGTTAGAATACATGGGATCTGACATTTACTTGCTCATTTAGGATATTTTAGGCAAATAATGCAATGGTCAGTAAGGAGACATGGGGGCTGATAATGGAGTGCTCCGTAAGAACACATGGTGGTGGTAATACAATGGTCAGTAAAGATAATTAGACACAGATATTACAATTGACAGTACGAATACATGCGAGTGATAATGGAATGGTCAGTAAGAATACATGACGGTTCATAATACAATCGTCAGTCAGGATACATGGGATTGATAATACAGTGGTCAGTAAGTATACATGGGGGCCGATAATACAGTGGTCAGCAAGTATACATGGGGGCTGATAATACATGGGGGCTGAAAATACAATGGCCAGTTAGTATACACGGGGGCCGATAATACAATGGTCAGTAAGTAAAGATGGGTGCTGATAACATAATGGTCAGTAAGTATACATGGGGACTGATCATATAATGGTCAGTAAGGATACATGGGGGTTGATATTACAATGGTCAGTAAGGATACATGGCGGCTGATAATATAATGGTCAGTAAGTATACATGGGGTCTGATATTACAATGGTCAGTAAGGACACATAGGGGCTGATAATACAATGGTTTCTAAGGATGCATGGGGTCTGATAATACGGTAGTTACTAAGGATGCATGGGGCCTGACAACACAATGGTCAGTAAGTATACATGGGGGCTGATATTACAATGGTCAGTCAGGATACATGGAGACTGATAATATAATGGTCAGTAAGGATACATGGGGGCTGATAATAAAATGCTCAGTGACTATACATGGGGTCTGATATTACAATGGTTAGTCAGGACACATGGGGGCTGATAATACAATGGTTACGAAGGATACATGAGGGCTGAAACTACAATGGTCCGTAAGTAAAGATGGGGATTGATAATACAATGGTCAGTAAGGATGCATGTGGGCCGATAATACAATGGTCAGTATGGATACATGGGAGCTGATAATATAATGGTCAGCAAGTATACATGGGGCCTGATAATACAATATTTACCAAGGATACATGGGGGCTGATAATATAATGGTTACAAAGGATGCATGTGGCCTGAAAATATAATGGTTACTAAGGATTCATGGGGCCTTATAATTAAATGGTCAGTAAGGATGCATGGGGCCTGATAATTCAATGGTCAGTAAGGATGCATGGGGCCTGATAATACAATGGTTACTGAGGATACATGGGGGCCGATAATCGTGGTCAGTGTGTAGACATGGGGGCCGATAATACAATGGTCAGTAATTATCCACGGGGAGTATTAATGCAATGGTCAATAAGTATACAAGGGTGCTGACAATACAATGGCCAGTAGGTATACACGGCGGCTGAAAATAGAATGGTCAGTAAGTGTACACGGGGGCTGACAATACAATGGCCAGTACGTATACATTGGGGCTGATAATACAATAGTCTTTAAGTGCACATGGGAGTGATAATATAATGGTGAGTAAGGATACATGGGAGTGATGATAGAATGGTCCGTACGAAAACATGGCGGATGATAATAAAATGCTCAGTAAGTATATATGGCGGCTGATCATACAATTGTCAGTAAGTACACATGGGGGCTGATAATAAAATGCTCAATAAGTATACGCGGCGGCTGATAATACAATGGTCAGTAAGTGTACACGTGGACTGATAATACAATGGTCTTTTAAGTATACATGGGGGCTGATAATACAATTGTCAGTAAGTACACATGGGGGCTGATCATACAATGGTCAGTAAGTATACATGGGGGTTGATAATACAATGGTCTTTTAAGTATACATGGGGGCTGATAATACAATTGTCAGTAAGTACACATGGGGGCTGATAATACAATGGTCAATAAGTATACGCGGCGGCTGATAATACAATGGTCAGTAAGTGTACACGTGGACTGATAATACACTGGTCAGTAAGTGTACATGGAGTCTGATAATACAATGGTCAGTGAGGAAGCATGAGGCAGATCTTGCCAGAAATTGTTCGGAGCGTCGAATCAAAGTTCACCGCCGCTCCTTCGATTTAAATTAACGAAATTCCTTCCGGCGGGCTCTTCGGCGTCGAAATGTTTGAATTGGACCATGAATCCAATCCTGCTCTGTCCCCCGAGCCTCTGAGCAGCGTTGGTTGCCGCGGCTGGAAATGTCTGTGAGAGGAGAAGACACGCCCACAAAATCTGTCAGGAAGTGAAGACACGCCCACAGCTCCAGCCTTCATTGCTCAAAGAGGTGAGCAGACTTCTCATTGAAAGTTTGTGTTCTTCATGTAATTGTAAATTCAAAATAAACTTTTTATAAAAAGCCGAATTTAAATGCATTTTTAAAAAGCAGTGGAAACTTAAATAAACAATCTTTAAAAAGGAGTGTAAAGTAAAATGAACTGTTTTTGAAAATGCATTTGAACTGTGTTTACACTTGGAAAAATGATGGAACAGCAAAAGATGAATGAGAAGAGGTGAAACAAATGTTGTGATGAAGACCTCTACACACTCCTCAATGAGGTTGAGGTGAGGCTTCGGCGGCTTCTGGGGAACGGAAGTCTCGGGCGGCACAGAAAGTTAGCGTGTTGGTGTGGAAGGAGGTGGCACAGGTTCTGAGCACGAACAGCACCGTGTCACGGAGAGCGGAACAGGGCCGCAAAAAATCAATGATTTAATGCAGTCGGCTAGGATATATAGAGAGTTTTTGAAATTCAAAATTTCAGATTTAAATGTGCTGAGTTTTCGTAATGCACAAACACAGGTTGTTTCTGGCTTTTAACAACCGTGAGAGGTCGAAGACCGGCGGCAGTTCAGCCTTTATGAGGGAGATGACCGAGCATGAAGAAAGGGCCACTCAGCTGCAGGGCAACACTTCCAGTTTCGTGCCTGGTGACCGATCAGACACTGGAGCGAGGAAAGGTGAGTTTCACATTCCTCTATTGGCCAGCTGCATGTTTAAAACCTGCGTGTTGTCTGAAGGATGGGAAAAGGAGATTCGAGTCTGACCATGCTCGTGCAGCGTGTGGGCGTCTGTGATGTGACCGATGAACATGCTTCACCAGTGGAACATTTTGTTCTTCCTTCCCACAGGTTCACAGCCGCCTGAGGACACTCGGGCTGCAGAAGGTGGTGAGTCGGCGGCGGCAGAGAGTGATGGTGTTTGGGCTGCAGAGGGTGATGGTGTTTGTGCTGCAGAGAGTGATGGTGTTTGCGCTGCAGAGAGTGATGGTGTTTGTGCTGCAGAGAGTGATGGTGTTTGCGCTGCAGAGAGTGATGGTGTTTGGGCTGCAGAGAGTGATGGTGTTTGTGCTGCAGAGAGTGATGGTGTTTGTGCTGCAGAGAGTGATGGTGTTTGCGCTGCAGAGAGTGATGGTGTTTGGGCTGCAGACGGTGATGGTGTTTGGGCTGCAGAGAGTGATGGTGTTTGAGCTGCAGAGAGTGATGGTGTTTGGGCTGCAGAGAGTGATGGTGTTTGTGCTGAAGAGGGTGATGGTGTTTGTGCTGCAGAGGGTGATGGTGTTTGTGCTGCAGAGATTGATGGTGTTTGGGCTGCAGATGGTGATGGTGTTTGTGCTGCAGAGGGTGATGGTGTTTGGGCTGCAGAGGGTGATGGTGTTTGTGCTTCAGAGAGTGATGGTGTTTGTGCTGCAGAGGGTGATGGTGTTTGGGCTGCAGAGGGTGATGGTGTTTGTGCTGCAGAGGGTGATGTTGTTTGTGCTGCAGAGGGTGATGGTGTTTCAGCTCCTGACTCCACCTGCCACCCTCAGGATGTTGATGTGGGGGGAGTGCTTGACCTTGAGGAACCTCACCTCACCGCCTCTCCAACTCCCGGCCCCTCTGGCTCTGTGCGAGACACAAATAATCCCCCTCTCACAGGCAGCCGCCAGCTGAGTCCGACCTGTCCGGGTGTGAGGAACCGATGCGAGTTGGGGTAGATGCGCCCCAGTCCCCCGTGAGGCGAAGTAGACGTCATCCCCCTCCCCCCTCGTCCCCTCCCCCACACCATGTTGATGATGAATTGGGAGAGGACATCAACGGTCAAAAAGTGAGACGATTGACGGCTGATGAGAGCGACAAGTACCGTGACTGTTTCGTCTCCATGAGACAGGAGATCAAGGATGCTGGACAGAACATTGCCCAGCTGGCCCATACTGGACAGAACATTGCCCAGCTGGCCCATACTGGACAGAACATTGCCCAGCTGGTCCATACTGGACAGAACATTGCCCAGCTGGCCCATACTGGACAGAACATTGCCCAGCTGGCCCATACTGGAGAGATCATTGCCCAGTTGGCCCATACTGGACAGAACATTGCCCACCTGACAAATATTCACCAGGTTCTCGTACATTTCATGGAGTTGAATGCGAGCACGGCTGTGCTGCACCTGAAGCCCGTGACACTCCCCGTGCCACTTCCTGCCGCAGACAGAGTACAGGCCCAAGAGCCAGGAGCTATTCCTGCACCTTACGCTACTTTTATTCATGTCCCCATGGAACAGCAGCACTCCAGCTCCGAACTCCCTGATTACAGCCATTTTGTAAGACACAGATTTCGTGCCCTTGGCTAAAGAGGGGCTCGATCACAGGGAGGGATGGGGGCCACGAGGAAATAGGATGCTCCTTTCGCACAGAGTTCACCTTCTCTTGTTCCGAGTGTCACAGCGACCCTCGAGCATGCCGCAAGGGGGCGTCTGTAAATCTTATTGCTGTTTGTTCGGTTGATGTTTTGGTTGTTTGTTTTTATTCGCTTGTTGATATTTTATTATGTAATGAATCGCTCCTGATTGTTTGTGTGATAATTTTTGTTGCTGCTGCTGCTGCCCTTCAATCTTAGTCAGAAGTCATTTGTAATTGTTCGAAGATTTTCTGAATATAAACCATGTTAACATCACAAATGCTTTCAATCAAAAAATTAATAAGTAAACGTAATTTTTGTTTAAAGTTTTGCACTACACACCTCAATGTTCACAATAAAGTTTTGCAATAACTAACGACTTCAAAATGTTAATGTAAAGTTTTGCACTAATTTTTTGATGCTGCAATTTCAGCTCACTGTTTCACTTTCAATCTTGCTTGTCCTGTTATCTGCTTTCCTGGGAGGGGGCGGAGAGACAATTCTTCACTTTCATCGATGTCTGAAAGCATCAGCCACTGGGTGCTCTCTCGCTGTCCTGTCCCCTGCAGCGACGGTTTCCTCGGGGGTGGGAGTGTGGGCACCAAACAAGGCCCCAGCAACATCCGGGTTGTCATCCTGCATCTCGTCCATTCCCAGCGGCATCTCGTCTTCCTGATCAAAGGTCAGTCCTTCCCGCAGGGTAAAGTTGTGCAATGCGCATCAGACAACCACAACCCTGGACACCTTGACAGGTGAGTACGGCAAAGATCCCCCGACCTGTCCAAGTATTGAAAGCGTGATTTCAGCGCCCCGATTCTCCTCTCCATGACTTGGCGCGAGCACACGTGGGCACGGTTGTTCCTCTCCTGAGCTGTACTATTGGTCCTGCGGTAGGGTGTCATCAGCCACGGCTTCAGCGGGTATCCCTTGTCACCTGATATCCATCCAGATCCTTGCTGCTCTCCGGTGAAGGTATCATTGCAAGTCTGAGTGGCGAAGGACGAAGGCATCATGGGCACTTCCCTTGTGATCTGTATTTACACTCATGATCCACAGGTCGGCATCGCAAAGGATTCTCACATTTAACCAATTAAACCCCTTCCTGGTGATGTTAGTGACAGGTGCCTCATTGGGTGCCTTCCATATCACATGGGTTCCATCGACAGCACCCTGCACTCTGGGGAATCCAGTGATCCTGTGGAACACGGTAGATCTCTTCCTTTGGGGAATCCAGCGATCCTGTGGAACACGGTAGACCACTCCCTTTGGGGAATCCAGCGATCCTGTGGAACACGGTAGACCGCTCCCTTTGGGGAATCCAGCGATCCTGTGGAACACGGTAGGCCTCTCCCTTTGGGGAATCCAGCGATCCTGGGGAACACGGTAGGCCTCTCCCTTTGGGGAATCCAGCGATCCTGTGGAACACGGTAGACCTCTCCATTTGCGGAATCCAGCGATCCTGTGGAACAAGGTAGACCTATTCCTTTGTCGATCTGGGGACATGTCAAGGTTGATGAACTGGGAAATCCTGCGGAATACCGCGCCTGTGACCTCATGAATTCACTCTCGCAGTGCTCTGGGTGATGGTGTCTCTGTGATCTGATGAATTCAGACTCTCACAGGGCTCTGGGTGATGGTGTATCTGTGGGCCGATGAATTCTGACTCTCACAGGGCTCTGGGTGATGGAGTATCTGTGACCTGATGAATTCAGGCTCTCACAGGGCTCTGGGTGATGGTGTATCTGTGATCTGATGAATTCAGACTCTCACAGGGCTCTGGGTGATGTTGCACATGTTACCGGGGCCTGACTGAAATGACCCACATGCCACTGACGAGGCCCTGCAGGAAATAGAAGGTGGCTGAAGCTCCTCTTGTGATATCTCACAGAGGCGGCCGATTGCCTCCTTGCTGAAACGAAGTCTGCACAGAAATATCTCTTCCGACAACAATGTGGTTGATGTGGTGTGCATGGACTTCCGATAGGCGTTTGATAAAGTTGCGCCTGGTAGGCTTATCATCAAGACTGCGGCCCATGGAATAAAGGGGACTGTAGCAACATGGATACAGAAATGACTGGGGAACAGAAACAGAGAGAAGTGGTAAACGGTTGTTTTTCGGACTGGAGGAAGGTGTACAGTGGTGTTCCCCAGGGTCAGAGCTGGGATCACTGCTTTTCTTGATATATATTAATGACTTGGACTTGGGTGTTCAGGGCACAATTCCAAAATTTCCAAAGCTTGGAAGGGTCGTATGCAGTGAGGAGGACACTGATAGACGTCAAGAGGATATAGACAGGCTGGTGGCTTGGGCGGGCACGTGGCAGATGAAATTTAAAGCAGAAAAATGCGAATTGATACATTTTGGTGGGAAGAATGAGAAGACGCAATGTAAACTGGAGGGCACAACGCTAAAAGGGATAAAGAAACAGAGAGATCTGGGGGTTTATGTGCACAAATCGTTGAAGGTGGCAGGGTATGTTGAGAAACTGTTTGAAAAAGCAACGGGGTCCTAGGCTTTATAAATAGAGCCACAAGTACGAAAGTATGGAAGTCATGATGAACCTTTATAAAACACTGGTTTGACCACAACTGGAATATTTTGTCCAGTTCTGGGCACCGCACTTTAGGAAAGATGTGAAGGTCTTCGAGAGGGTGCAGAAGAGATTTACTAGAACGATTCCAATGATGAGGGACTTTAGTTACGTGGATAGACTGGAGAAACTGGGGTTGTGATTCTTGGAACAGAGACGGTTGCGAGTAGATTTGATCGATGTGTTCAAAATCATGAAGGGTCCAGACAGAGTAGATCGAGAGAAACTGTTCCCAATGTGGAAGGGTCAAGAACTAGAGGACATAGCTTTAAGGTGATTGGCAAAAGAACCAAAGGTGACGTGAGGAACAGCTTTTTAACACAGCGAGTGGTTGTGATCTGGAATGCACTGATTGAGGGGGTGGTGGAGGCAGATTCAATCATGGTTTCAAAGGGGAATTGGATAAATACTTGATAAGAAAAAAATGCAGGGCTCCAAGAAAAGGGACGAGCTGGAATGATCTTGCACAGGCGAGGCACAGATTCGATTTGCCGAATGGCCTCCTTTCGTGCTGTAGCCTTTCTCTGACGGTGTGATGGAAATGGGAAAAGAGTGAAAATGAGACCGTAATAACAACTATCAGGAGTGGGGTTTGAACCCACGCTGGTAAAACCCATTGAATTTTCCGTTTAAACTCTTAACCACTCGGTCATCCTGCGTTTTGAATTTGTGTGTAATGTGCCGGAGTGTCATTTCTTTCATCTCTTCGTCAGTCAAGGTCCAGAATGAAATGATGTCGGGAGTGGAGAAAGAGACTTTGAAAAGCGTTGAAGAATTGACACACGCACCCACACGGACAGGTTGGAAGCTTTGAGAAAGAAAGCTCTGAACTGCAGTCGGCAGGATTCAAACCTGCGGGGGGAGACCCGAGTGGATTTTCAGTCGATCGCCGAAACCACTCGGTCACGACGACTTGGTTTCAGTTAAATGCTGTTCACTTAAAATTGCAACGATCCTTCCGTGCGGTAACATTTCTATCATGCAAATGAAGAAGAGTGACAATGAGCAGGATCAAAATGTAACCGAAGTAACAGCTGCGAGGAGTGGGGTTCGGAAACACGCGGGGATAAATCCACTGGATCTTAAATCCAAAGCCTGAACCACTCGGTCATCCTGGTCCTTCCAGCACGACCGTTCGTCTTTAGCTTTTTCCATCCCTGTAGAAGCTTTTAGAGTCCGTTCTGTTTCTTGCTACTTTACTCTCATTTTCTATTTTCCCTCTTTATCAATTTCTTGGTCCTCCTTTGCTGAATTCTCAAATGCTCCCAATCCTCAGGTTTACTGCTTTTTCTGGCAACTTTATTTGCCTCTTCCTTTGATTTAATACGAACTTATATTTATCTTGTTCGCCACGGTTGGACCACTTTTCCTGTTGGGTTTTTGTGCCTGAAGAATATATATTTGTTGCAGTCTATCACTATCCTCCTCACTGTTCACCACACTTCCAAGTTTTGTGTCATCTGCAATTTTTAACACTTTGCCCTGTACACCCAAGTCCAAGTCATTAATATATATCAAAAAAGCAATGGTCCCAATACCGACCGAAAGGGAAACACCACTGTACACCTCCCTCCGTCCGAAAAACTTTCACTTGCAATTTATCTGCAATATTTGATGTGGAAAATACATTGAAAGATTAACTCGGATCATCCCACTTTGGACAATTTAATTTCACTGATATTCCAGCGATTTTAAACTCTATTAAGGTCTCTCTCTCCACCCCACCTCCGCCCCCTTGTCTCCATCTGTGTCTATCTCTCCATCTGTCCATCTCTCTCCCTCTATCTCTCTCTCTCTCTCTCTTTCTGTCTGTCTCTTTCTATCTCTCTGTGAATCTTTCCACAATAGCCCGTTAAATAAACTGTCATGAAATTATTCGTTCAGGCGGAACAGTCGAAATCCATTGTTCCTCAATCAGTCGATTGTCGCAATCAGTTGCAGAAACCTGTTGATCTGACTTCACCCGCTGAAGAACATTATCATTCGCGTTTTGCTCATGGGGTGCGGTGGCCAAGTGGAAAGGCGTCGGTCTCGTAAACCGAAGAGCGCGGGTTCGATCCCCGTCCGCACCTGCTTCAGGTTTCAAATTTTAATGAAATGACCGAATTGATGACAGTTTGTTTCACTTTCCACGGGCCACTGTTGAAAGAAGATTCACCGTTCACATTTCCATCTCTCTGTTAATTAACATTCAGAATAAAGTGATGTGGGGTGCGAGGAAAAGAGTGATAAAGAGAGACACTCAGAAAGAGAGAGAAACACTGGGACAGGAAGAGACTCTCTCGGTCTGTCTGAGTCTGTGTCAGTCTCTCTCCCTCCATCTGTCCAATACCCGCAGATTTGAGAATCACAGGGTCAAAGAAGGAAACAGATTGGAACACATTGAGCCTGAGCCCTGTTTCAAAACCGACTCCCAGAAAAACGGCTCCGGTAGAATCGTTAAATGGTCAAAGTTTTTCCGGCGAGTTTGACCTCCTTCTTGAGATGGCGAGACACGGGGACGTGGGGCGATTAAAAGGCTTCGGAAAAATCATTTCCAATTGGATATTCTCCATCGTGGTGAGATATCCCCCCTCGGCCAGGCATTTAGCTCCCCGACGGGGAGGAAGCATTTTTAAGACGCCAACTACAAATTTTACTTCTTTGCCTCGCTTCTTCTTCAAAAACGACAGAGAGAAATTGAACAGAAAAAGAATGAAAGATGTGATTGTCATTTTCAGAATATTATTGAGCGGAGACTGTTTGGGGACTGAATTCTTGGGGGCCGTCTGTTGCAGAGCACAAATGTGTTCCGATCTGTTTCCTTCTTTGACCCTGTGATTCTCAGATCTGCGGGTATTAGAGAGAGGGAGGGGGAGAGAAAAACAGACAGACAGAGAGAGAGAGACAGACAGACAGACAGACAGAGAGAGACGGAGACAGAGAGAGAGCGACAGAGAGACAGAGACAGAGAGAGACACACACAAAGACTGAACGTGAGACACACATTGAAACATAGAGAGAGAGAGAGAGAGATTTAACGATTATGCCTCTTTGTGTAATGTGCCTGAGTGCATGTGTACATATAAATGCCGGTGTGTGTAATGTGCCTGTGTGTATGTTTAGTGCTGATGTTCCTTTGAGAGTGAGGTGCGAGCTTGAGGAAGTTTCCCACTCTCCCCTTGTGCGCAAAGCTTTCCAATAAACTTGAACTTTCGTCTGGTTTTGCTCCAAAAATTCGAGTCTAAAAATGTTTATATTTGTATGTGTGCCTGCGTGTGTAATGTGCCTGTGTGTATGTGTATATATATATATATATATATACATATGCCTGCGTGTGTAATGTGTCTAAATGTGTGTGTGTGTATGTGTGTGTGTCTCACTTTTTCTAAGTTTTTCTGAGTGGGTCTCTCTTTCTCTGTCTTTCTCTCTCTGTCACTCCCTCCCGCTCTCCCCACATCACGTTATTCTGAACCTTGACGAACAGAGAGATGGAAATGTGAAAGGTCAGTCTTCTTTCAACAGTGGCCCGTGGAAACCAGGGTTCAATTTCCCGACCGGGAGATTACATTTTTATTGCCTTTAAAAGCTTCACTTTCATTCCTCTTGCAATATATCTCCAAGTGGAGGTTTACCAGAAAGATCCCACATACAACAATGAAATGGATGGTCAGTTAATCTGCGTTTTGGTTTTGTTAGTTGAGGGAGGAAGGATAATTTCCTTAATAATGGATTCTAACATTTTCATTTTAGACACACACATACACAGCCATGCACACACGCAGACACTGATACATAGACAGATACGAACACACACACACACACACACACACACACACAGGTACACTCACTGACAGACAGACACACGTGTAGATTGAACCGCAGAGATGAAAGGTCATCAAACAAATGGTTAAAATAGATTCACTGATATTTGAAGCATGTTTAACGCCATCTGTGGTGAGTGTCCTTTACTGACCCACACCAGTTCTTCGTTAGTGTACTGGTGAGTATCACCGCTTATCACGCAAGTGACCGGGGGTTCAATTCTCCAACGGGGAGGTTGCACTTTCGCTGCATTCAAAAGTTTCACGTTCATTTCTCTTGCAATGTATCTCTAATATTTGATGCGGAAAATACACTGAAAGGCTATCACGGACTACGAGGCACCGGACACAACAAAGGCAAACCAAGCCCAGTCGACAATGCAAAGTCCTCCTCACAAACATCTTGGGACTTGTAACAAAATTGGGAGCGCTGTCCCAAGCAATAGCCTGACATAGCCATACTCACAGAATCATACCTTTCGGCCAACGTCCCAGACTCTTCCATCACCATCCCTGGGTATGTCCACTCCCACCGACAGGACAGACCCACCAGAGGTATCGGTATAGTGATATGCAGTCAGGAGGGAGTCCTCAGCATTGACTCCGGACCACATGAAATCTCATGGCATCAGGTCAAACATGGGCAAGGAAACCTCCTGCTGATTACCACCTACCGCCCTCCTTCAGCTGATGAATCAGTCCTCCTCCATGTTGAGCAGCACTTAGAGGAATCACTGACGGGAGCAGGGGCACTCTGGGTGGGGAACATCCATGTTCATCACCAAGAGTGGCTCGGGAGCACCACGAAGTTAAGCGAATTGTAATGAACTAAATGGTTGAAATAGAGTCACTGAAAATTGGAGCTCATCGAACGCCATCCGTGGTGATTGTCCTTGACCGACTCACGGCAGTTCCTTGTTAGTCCCGTCTGTCCAGCGGGAGACCGGGGAGGCCCAACTTTAACTCCTTTGAAAAGACAGAGAAACACTCTGAATTGCGTTGTAAAAGTGAGACACACACAAGCAGACACCCACACACTCGTGCAGATTGAAACGGAGAGATGAAAGGTTTGAAAAGAAAGCTCTGAACCGTAGTCGGCAGGATTCGAACATACGCGGGGAGAATCCAATGGATTTCGGGACGACAACTTGACCTGTTCTAAATGCTGTTTACATTAAAATTACAAAGATCCATCGGTCTGGAACAGACGAGCATTAAGAATCAGGATGCCTGTGTGTGTAATGTACCTGTATTTGTGTGTCTCACTTTTTCGAAGTTTTTCTGAGTGAGTCTCCGTTCCTCTGCCTTTCTTCGCTCTGTCACTCTCTCCCGCGCTCCCCACATCACTTTATTCTGGACCTTGATGAACAAAGATATGGAAATGTGAAAGGTAAGTCTTCTTTCAACAGTGCCCCGTGGAAAGTTAAGCAAATTTTCATCAAATAAATGGTTAAAATAGATTCACTGAAACCTGAAGCGTGTATGACGCCATCTGTGGTGAGTGTCCTGAATTAGCCCACGGCAGTTCCTCGTCAGTATCGTGGTGAATATCCCCGCCTGTTATGCAAGAGACCGGGGCTTAATTCCCCGACGAAATATATCAAATCTTATTGCATTTAAAAGCTTCACTTTCATTTCTCTTGCAATTTATCTTCAACATTGGATGCGTAAAAAAACACTGATAAACTAACTCGGACAATCACACTTTCCACAATATAATTTCACTGACATTCCAGCGATTTTAAACCTTCCTCTCTGCGTCGCCTTGATGACAGAACCACAATAATGAGCAAGAAATGAAAGAAACAGTCGCGTTGTATTATTTTATTCGTTCATGGGATGTGGGCGTCGCTGGAGAGACCAGCATTTATTGCCCTCACTAATTGCCCTCGAGAAGGTGGTGGTGAGCCGCCTTCTTGAACCGCTGAAGTCCGTGTGGTGAAGGTTCCCCCACAGTGCTGTTAGGAAGGGAGTTCCAGGATTTTGACCCAGCTACGATGAAGGAACGGCGATATATTTCCAAGTCGGGATAGTGTGTGACTTGGAGGGGAACGTGCAGGTGGTGTTGTTCCCATGCGCCTGCTGCCCTTGTCCTTCTGGGTGGTAGAGGTCGCGGGTTTGAGAGGTGCTGTCGAAGATGCCTTGGCGAGTTGCTGCAGTGCATCCTGTAGATGGTACACACTGCAGCCACTGTGCGCCGGTGGTGGAGGGAGTGAATGTTTAGGGTGGTGGATGGACCTGAGGAACTTCTGCAGCAGTGTCCTGGGGCTGAGATGATTGGCCTTTGGCAACCACTAACCATCTTCCTTTGTGTTCGGTATGTCTTCAGCCACTGGAGAATTTTCACCAGGTTTCCCATTGACTTCAATTTTACGAGGGCTCCTTGGTGCTACACTCGGTCAAATGCTGCCTTGATGTCAAGGGCAGTCACTCTCACCCCACCTCTGGAATTCAGCTCTTTTGTCCATGTTTGGACAAAGCCTGTAATGAGGTCTGGAGCCGAGTGGTCCTGGCGTAACCCAAACTGAGCATTGGTGAGCAGGTGCCGCTTGATAGCACTGTCGACGACACCTTCCATCACTTTGTTGATGTTTGAGAGCAGACAGATTGGGCGGTAATTGGCCGGATTGGTTGTGTCCTGCTTTTTATGGACAGGACATACCTGGGCAATTTTCCACATTGTCGGGTAGATGCCAGTGTTGTACCTGTAATGGAACAGTTTGGCTGGAGGCGCCGCTAGTTCTGGAGCACAAGCCTTCAGCACGAGAGCCGGGATGTTGTCGGGGCCCGTAGCTTTTGTTGTATCCACTGCACTCAGCTGTGAGACACACACGCACAGACACATTACACACACGCAGCCATGTACAAACCGACACTGATACACAGATAGATAATCACACATACAGTTACACACACTGACAGACAGACACACACGTGTATGTTGAAACGCAGATATGGAAGGTTTGAAAAGAAAGCTGTGAACCGTTGTCGGCAGGATTCGAAGCTGCGGGGAGGCCCCAATAGATTTCTGGTCCATTGCCTTCAGCACAACGACTTAACCTCAACTAAAACCTGCTCACTTAAAATGGCAACGACCCATCGCTCTGCAACACACGGGCACCAAGGTTCACTAGGCCTGTGTGTGTAATGTGTATGT
Source organism: Heptranchias perlo (assembly GCF_035084215.1). NCBI lineage: Eukaryota > Metazoa > Chordata > Chondrichthyes > Hexanchiformes > Hexanchidae > Heptranchias > Heptranchias perlo. The sequence goes on along the minus strand of NW_027139581.1, from coordinate 779,172 downwards.
TTGTCTCACTTTTACCAAGCTTTTCTGAGTGGGACTCCGTTTCTCTGCCTTTCTCGCTCTCTGTCACTCTTTCCCGCGCTCCACACATCACTTTATTCTGGACCTTGACTAACAAAGAGATGGAAATGTGAAAGGTAAGTTTTCTTTCAACAGAGGCCCGTGGAAAGTTTGTGTGCAACGTGCCTGAGGGTCACTTCCACGCTTTTCTGATTGTCTCACAGTCTTTCTTTCTCCCTGTCATTTTGTCCCCAGCTCCCCACATCATTTTACTTTGCACCTTGACCAACAAAGTGATGGAATTGTGAAATGTAAGACCTCTTTCAACAGAGACCCGTGGAAAGTTAAACAAACTATCATCGAATAAATAGTTTAAAAAGATACACTGGAACATAAAACATGTCTCAGACCACCTGTGGTGAAAGGACATTCACTTCGTGCATCAGTTCTCCGTTAGTGGGAGCACGCGGAAGACCGAGGTTCAATTGTGGCATTAAAAGTCTCACTTTTATGTTTCCGGCCATTTATCTGCAATATTGGATGCAGAAAATCTATTGATAAAATGTTCCCACCTTCCCGAAATTAATTGCACTGATATTCCAGCGAATCTCAGATCTCTCTAATCTGCTCCACTCTGGCCTTTGAGTCTGAAGAGTGTGGTTTCAAGCCCCACCCCACCAGAGAGCTGAGCAGAGCAGAGGTTCCCAAACCGGGAACCGGGCAAGGTTATCAAGGGGTCTGAGAAGCGGGAGGCCGGTGAAACTCACAAAACAGGAGATGCCTGCAATACCAATCGTCTCCAGTGGTGGCGGTGCAGCTCTCCCCTCAACTCTCTCAGTTTGATGCTATCACAATTGCCCACAACAAAAATTTGCATTGATATCGAGTCTTTAACGCAGCAAAACGCCCCAAGGCGCTTCACACCAGCGTAATCGGACAAACAATTGACGCAGAGCCGCATGACTGGTATAGTTATCAGCCGTCGCTCAGTGGGCATCAGTCTTGGCAACGAGCTGACAATGTGTTGAAAGAAGGCTTGTCTTTCACATATTCCATCTCTTTGTTAGTCAAAGTCCAGAATGAAATGATGTGGGGAGCGGGGGAAAGAGTGACAGAGAGACACTCTGAAAAGCGTTGAATAAGTGAGACACACACGGACAGACACAATACACACACACTGACTCAGCAGACACTGATACACAGATAGATACTCAAACACACAGGTACACACACTGACAGACAGACACACACATGTCGGTTGAAACGCAGACGTGAAGGGTCTGAAAACAAAGCTCTGAACCTGCACGGGGACACCCCATTGAATTTTTTATCCATCGCCCGAAACAACTCGGCCACGTCTGCGAGAGCTCAGCTAAATTCTGCTCACTTAAAATTGCAACCATCCATCGCGCTGCAACAGACGGTCACCAAGAACGACCGTGCCTCTGGGTGTAATGTGTGTGTGTCTCATTTTTTCTCAGCTTTTCTGTGTGAGTGTCCGTTTCTCTGTCTTTCTCTCAATCGTCCAATATTCCGTTTGCCTTCTGGATTACTTGCTGCACCCGCATGGTGACTTTTTGTGTTTCATGTACGATGACACCCAGATCCCTCTGTACTGCAGCATTTTGTAGTATTTCTCCGTTGAAATAATATTTTGCTTTTTTATTGTTCCTTCCAAAGTGGATGACTTCACATTTTCCCACCTTATATTCCATCTGCCAAAGTTTTGCCCATTCGCTTAACCTGTCAATATCCCTTTGTGTCACCCTCGCAACTTGCTTTTCCACCTATTTTCGTATCATCAGCAAATTTGGCAACAATACACTCTGTGCCTTCATGCAAGTCATTGATATATATTGTAAATAGTTGAGGCCCCAGCACTGATCCCTGCGGCACCCATCAGTTACCGATTGCCATTTTGAAAATAACCCTTTAATCCCGACTCTTTGTTTTCTGTTAGTTAGCAAATCCCCAATCGATGTAATACAGAGAAATGATATTGGGACAAAGCATCAAGATAATGAAACAGTTTGGGTGGAGATAAGGAATAATAAGGGAAAAAAAAACATTAGTGGGCGTAGTATATAGGCCTCCTAATAGTCGCAACTCTGATGGAAGAAGTATTAATCAGGAGATAGTCGGGGCATGTAATAAGGGAACAGCCATAATTATGGGGGATTTTAATTATCATATTAACTGGACAAATCAAATTGGGCAGAGCAGCCTTGAGGACGAGTTCATTGAATGCATCAGGGATGGATTTCTTGAGCAGTATGTAACTGATCCTACAAGGGGGCAGGCAACCTTGGACCTGGTCCTGTGTAATGAGTCAGGATTAATTAATAATGTCCTAGTTAAGGATCCCATTGGAACGAGCGACCACAACATGGTTGAATTCCATATCCAATTAGAGGGTGAGAAGGTTGATTCTCAAACAAGCGTACTGAGCTTGAATAAAGGAGACTATGATGGTATGAGAGCGGAATTGATTAAAGTGGACTGGGAAAATAGATTAAAGGGTAAGACGGTACATGAGCAGTGGTGTTCATTTAGGGAGTTATTTTACAACTTTCAAAATAAATATATTCCACTGAGGAAAAAAGGGTGTAAAAGAAATGACAGCCATCCGTGGCTAAGTAAAGAAATCAAGGATAGTATCCGACTAAAAACAAGGACATATAAGGTAGCCAAACTTAGTGGGAGGATAGAAGATTGGGAATTCTTCAAAAGACAGCAAAAAGTAACTAAAGGATTGATTAAGAAAGGGAAGTTAGATTATGAAAAGAAATTAGCAAAAAATATAAAAACAGATAGCAAGAGTTTCTATAGTTATATAAAAAGAAAAAGGGTGGCTAAGGCAAACATAGGTCCCTTAGAGGATGAGACCGGGAAATTAATGGTGGGAAACATGGAGATGGCAAAAATGCTGAACAAATATTTTGTTTCAGTCTTTACAGTAGAGGACACTAAGAATATCCCAACACTGGACAAACAGGGGACTCTCGGGGGGGAGGAGCTAAATACGATTAAAATCACTCAGGAGATGGTACTCAGTAAAATAATGGGACTCAAGGCGGATAAATCCCCTGGACCTGATGGCTTCCATCCTAGGGTCTTGAGGGAAGTGGCAGTAGGGATTGTGGATGCTTTGGTGATAGTTTTCCAAAATTCCCTGGACTCAGGAGAGGTCCCGGCAGATTGGAAAACTGCTAATGTAACACCGTTATTTAAAAAGGGTAGTAGGCAGAAGGCTGGAAATTATAGGCCAGTTAGCTTAACATCTGTGGTGGGTAAAATTTTGGAGTCTATTATTAAGGAGACAGTAACGGAACATTTAGATAAGCATAATTTAATAGGACAAAGTCAGCATGGCTTTATGAAGGGGAAGTCATGTCTGACAAATTTGCTTGAGTTCTTCGAGGATATAACGTATAGGGTGGATAAAGGGGAACCAGTGGACATAGTGTATTTAGACTTCCAGAAGGCATTCGACAAGGTGCCACATAAAAGATTGTTACTTAAGATAAAAAATCAGGGGATTGGGGGTAATATTCTGGCATGGGTGGAGGATTGGTTATCGAACAGGAAGCAGAGAGTTGGGATAAATGGTTCATTCTCGGACTGGCAACCAGTTACCAGTGGTGTTCCACAGGGGTCGGTGCTGGGTCCCCAACTCTTTACAATCTATATTAACGATTTGGAGGAGGGGACCGAGTGCAACATATCAAAATTTGCAGATGATACAAAGATGGGAGGGAAAGTAGAGAGTGAGGAGGACATAAAAAACCTGCAAGGGGATATAGACAGGCTGGGTGAGTGGGCGGAGATTTGGCAGATGCAATATAATATTGGAAAATGTGAGGTTATGCACTTTGGCAGGAAAAATCAGAGAGCAAGTTATTTTCTTAATGGCGAGAGACTGGAAAGTACTGCAGTACAAAGGGATCTGGGGGTCCTAGTGCAAGAAAATCAAAAAGTTGGTATGCAGGTGCAGCAGGTGATCAAGAAAGCCAACGGAATGTTGGCTTTTATTGCTAGGGGGATAGAATATAAAAACAAGGAGGTATTGCTGCAGTTATATAAGGTATTGGTGAGACCGCACCTGGAATACTGCATACAGTTTTGGTCTCCATACTTAAGAAAATACATACTTGCTCTCGAGGCAGTACAAAGAAGGTTCACTCGGTTAATCCCGGGGATGAGGGGGCGGACATATGAGGAGAGGTTGAGTAGATTGGGACTCTACTCATTGGAGTTCAGAAGAATGAGAGGCGATCTTATTGAAACATATAAGATTGTGAAGGGTCTTGATCGGGTGGATGCAGTAAGGATGTTCCCAAAGATGGGTGAAACTAGAACTAGGGGGCATAATCTTAGAATAAGGGGCTGCTCTTTCAAAACTGAGATGAGGAGAAACTTCTTCACTCAGAGAGTGGTAGGTCTGTGGAATTTGCTGCCCCAGGAAGCTGTGGAAGCTACATCATTAGATAAATTTAAAACAGAAATAGACAGTTTCCTAGAAGTAAAGGGAATTAGGGGTTATGGGGAGCGGGCAGGAAATTGGACATGAAGCTGAGTTCGGATCGGTCAATGCCCTGTGGGTGGCGGAGAGGGCCCAGGGGCTATGTGGCCGGGTCCTGCTCCGACTTCTTGTGTTCTTTAGATTTGTGGTTGGGATCAGATCAGCCATGATCTTATTGAATGGCGGAGCAGGCTCGAGGGGCCGATTGGCCTACTCCTGCTCCAATTTCTGATGTTCTTATGTTCCATGAACTCTTATCTTGTGACTGTTATTCTCTGCGAGGTAAAGGTCAGAAGCAGTGGCAGGAAGCGGCAGAAGGCACGGGTGGGTGCAAGCGTGGAGAATAACAAGCAGCAGGGATACCACCTTTTATATGGCACGTTTTCGAATGCCTTTTGGAACTCCAAATATACTGCATCCATTGGTTCCCCTTTATCCACCCTGATCGTTACTTCCTCAAAGAACTCCAATAAAATTTTCAGACACGATTTCCCATTCATAAAACCATGTTGACTATTCTAGATTGTATCATGAGTCCGCGAATGTCCTGCTCCTACTTCTTAATAATGGATTCGAACATTTTCATTTGACACACACTCGGATCGGTTGAAACGCAGAGATGAAAGGTCGGAAAAGAAAACTCTGGACCGTAGTCGGCAGGATTCGAACTTGCGCGGGGAGACCCCAATGGATTTCTAGTCCATCGCCTTAACCACTCGGCCACGACTACTTGCTAAAAGTACAATGCTGCTCACTTAAAATCGCAATAATCCAGCGCTCTGCGACACAGAACAGCAGAACTGGTGTCGGTGTCAGCCGTCGGTCAGGGGGTCGATTGTTCACGCAAGTTACTCGTTTGTATAGTGGTGGGTATCCCGACCTATTACATGGTCGACCTGGCTTAAAATACACCTGGACGATGAACTTCTACGACATTTAAAGTTTTCATTTATCTCCAAAATTGGACGTGTGAAAAAACACTGATAAACGAACTCGGACAATCCCACTTTCCACAATCTAATTTCACTGATATTTCAGCGATTTTAAATCTCACTCTCCGCGTCACCTCGATGTCAGAACCACAATAATGAGCAAGAAATGAAAGGCAGAGTCGCGTTGTGAACAGACCCGGGCTAATTCAGCATCCCGAAGTGGCTGATGGAGGCAGATTCAATGATGGCTTTCAAAACGGAACGGGATAAGTACTTGAAAGGAAAAAAAATTGCAGTGCTCGGGGGATAGGGCGGGGTCGTGGGACCAGCTGGATTGGTCTTGCATGGAGCCGGCACGGACACGATGGGCCAAAAGGCCTCCTTCCGTGCTGTCACCTTTCTCTGATTCTGTGATTCAAATGGCAAAAGAGAGTCAATGATCAGTATCAAAATATAACGGAAACAGCATCAACCACAAGTGGGGCTCGAATCCACGCGGGTAGAAACCCATGGGATTTTAAATCTAACGCCTTATCCACTCGGCCATCCTGGTCCTTTTACAATCTTGCTCTATGTGTAATGTACTTGAGTGTCACTTCTTCTACGCTTTCCTTTGTCATCAAATAAATGGTTGGAATGGATTCAATGAAATTTGAAGCGTGTCAAACGCCATCTGTGGGGAGTGTCCATCAACTGCTCACGCCAGTTCCTCGTTCGTGTTGTGCTGAATATCCCCATCTGTCACGCGGTTGATCAGCGTTCAATTCTCCAATGTCGAAGTCCCGGTGTTTCTGCCTTTAAAAGCTTCACTTTCATTTATCTCCACTATTTGATGTGGAAAATACACTGAATGTCGAACTCGGACCATCCGACTTTCCACAATTTAATTTCACTGATATTCCAGCGATTTTAAAACCTGCTCTCTGCCTCACTCTTCGCCTCGATTTCAGAACACTAATAATGTGCAAGTTATGAATACGCAGAATCGAGCTGTTTGCAGACCCGGGCTAATTTCGTCGCTCCAAATAGAGAGAGAGAGACATACAGAAATAAATTTATATTCGAATATTTGATGTGGAAAAAACATTGAAAGACTAACTCGGACCATCCCACTTTCCAAAATTTAATCTCACTGATACTCCAACGATTTTAAAACTCTCTATTAAGGTCTCTCTATCTCTCTCTCCCCATGTCTCCATCTCTCTCCCTCGTTTTCTCTCTCTGTCTCTTTCTATCTCTCTCTCTGTGAATCTTTCCACAATGGCCCGTGAAATGAACTGTCATGAAATTATGACTTCAGGCGGAAAAGTCGAAATCCATTGCTCCTCAATCAGTAGATTGTCGCAATCAGTTGCTGAAAGCTGTTGATCTGACTTCAGCCGATGAAGAGCATTATTATCCCATTACCCATCGAGGGGTGCGGTGGCCAAGTGACGAAGCGTCGGTTTGCTGATCAAAACCGCGCGGGTTCGATCCGCGTCCGTACCTGTTTTCAGCTTCAAATATTAATGAAATGATCAATTTGATGACAGTTTGTTTCACTTTCCACGGGCCACTGTTGAAAGAAGACTCACTGTTCACATTTTCATCTCTCTGTTCGTTGAGATCCAGAATGAAGTGATGTGGGGTGCGAGGAAAAGAATGATCAAGAGAGACACTCAGAAAGAGATTCTCTCGGTCTGTCTGAGTCTGTGTCACTCTCTCTCCCTCCATCTGTCCAATCCCCGCAGATTTGAAAATCACAGGGTCAAAGAAGGAAACAGATTGGAACACATTGTCCCTGTGTCCTGTTTCAAAACCGACTCCGAGGAAAACGGCTCCGGTTGAATCGTAAAATGGTCAATGGTTTCTCTGTCTTTCTCTCAATATTCCGTTTGCCTTCTGGATTACATGCTGCACCTGTATTTTGAATTTTTGTGTTTCATGTACGATGATACCCAGATCCCTCTGTACTGCAGCATTTTGTAGTATTTCTCCATTGAAATAATATTTTGCTTTTTTATTTTTCCAGCCAAAGTGGATGAATTCATATTTTCCCACCTTATATTCCATCTGCCAAATTTTTGCCCATTCGCTAAAACTGTCAATATCCCTTTGTAGATACTGTGTGTCACCCTCGCAACTTGCTTTTCCACCTATTTTCGTATCATCAGCAAATTTGGCCACAATACACTCTGTCCCTTCATCCAAGTCATTGACATCTATTGTAAATAGTTGAGGCCCCAACACTGAGCCCTGCGGCACCCATCAGTTACCGATTGCCATTTTGAAAATGACCCTTTAATCCCAACTCTTTGTTTTCTGTTAGTGAGCAAACCCCCAATCTATGAGCTCTTATCTTGTGCCTGTTATTCTCTGCGTGGTAAAGGTCAGAAGCAGTGGCAGGAAGCGGCAGAAGGCACGGGTGTGTGTAAGCGTGGAGAATAACAAGCAGCAGGGATATCACCTTTTATGTGGCACCTTATCGAATGCCTTTTGGAAATCCAAATATACTGCATCCATTGGTTCCCCTTTATCCACCCTGATCGCTACTTCCTCAAATAACTCTAATAAAATTGTCAGACACGATTTCCCATTCATAAAACCATGTTGACGATTCTAATTGTATGATGAGTCCGCGAATGTCCTGCTCCGACTTCTTGACAATGAATTTTCATTTTGCACACACTCGTATCGGTTGAAACGCAGAGATAAAAGGATAAAATGATAACTCTAAACCGTAGTCGGCAGGATTCGAACCTGCGCGGGGAAACCCCAATGGATTTCTAGTCCATCGCCTTAACCACTCGGCCACGACTACTTGCTAAAAGCACAACGCTGCTCACTTAAAATCGTAATAATCCAGCGCTCTGCGACACCGAGCCGCAGAACTGGTGTGGGTATCAACCGTCGGTGAGGGGGTCGGTTGTTCACGCTCGTTGCTCGTTTGGATCGTGATGGGTATCCCTACCTATTACATGGTCGACCTGGCTTCAAATACACCTGGACGGTGAACTTCTTCTACCTTCAAAGATATCATTTATCTCGAACATTGGACGTGTGATAAAAAGGACTGATAAACGAACTCGGACAATCCCACTTTCCACAATATAATTTCACTGTTATTTCAGCGATTTTAAATCTCACTCTCCGCGTCACCTCGATGTCAGAACCACAATAATGAGCAAGAAATGAAAGGCAGAGTCGCGTTGTGAAGAGACCCGGGCTAATTCAGCATCCCGAGTGGCTGATGGAGGCAGATTCAATGATGGCTTTCAAAACGGAACGGGATAAGTACTTGAAAGGAAAAAGGTTGCAGTGCTAGAGGGATAGCGCGGGGGAGTGGGACTAGCTGGATTGGTCTTGCATAAAGCCGGCACGGACACGATGGGCCAAAAGGCCTCCTTCCGTGCTGTCACCTTTCTCTGATTCTGTGATGCAAATGGCAAAAGAGAGTCAATGATCAGTATCAAAATGTAACGCAAACCGCACCGACCAGGAGTGGGGTTCGGACCCCACGCGGGTATAAAACCATCGGATCTTAAATCCAACGCCTTAACCACTCGGCCATCCTGGTCCTTTCATAATGTTGCTCGATGTGTAATGTGCTTGAGAGTCACTTCTTCTACGGTTTTGTTTGTCATCAAATAAATGGTTGGAATGGATTAAATGAAATTTGAAGCGTGTCCAACGCCATCTGTGGGGAGTGTCCATCAACTGCTCACGCCAGTTCCTCGTTCGTGTTGAGCTGAATATCCCCATTTGTCACGCGGTTGATCAGCGTTCAATTCTCCAATGTCGAAGTCCCGGTGTTTCTGCCTTTAAAAGCTTCACTTTCATTTATCTCCACTATTTGATGTGGAAAATACACTGAAAGTCAAACTCGGACCATCCGACTTTCCACAATTTAATTTCACTGATATTCCAGCGATTTTAAAACCTGCTCTCTGCCTCACTCTTCACCTCGATTTCAGAACACTAATAATGTGCAAGTTATGAATCCGCAGAATCGAGCTGTTTGCAGACCCGGGCTAATTCAGCCGCTCTAAATAGAGAGAGAGAGACATACAGAAAGGAATTTATATTCGAATATTTGATGTGGAAAAAACATTGAAAGACTAACTCGGACCATCCCACTTTCCAAAATTTAATCTCACTGATACTCCAACGATTTTAAAACTCTCTATTAAGGTCTCTCTATCTCTCTCTCCCCATGTCTCCATCTCTCTCCCTCGTTTTCTCTCTCTGTCTCTTTCCATCTCTCTCTCTGTGAATCTTTCCACAATGGCCCGTGAAATGAACTGTCATGAAATTATTCCTTCAGGCGGAAAAGTCGAAATCCATTGCTCCTCAATCAGTCGATTGTCACAATCAGTTGCAAAAAGCTGTTGATCTGACTTCACCCGATGAAGAACATTATTATCCCATTATCGATCGAGGGGTGCGGTGACCAAGTGGCAAAGTGTCGGTTTGCTAAACAAAACCGCGCGGGTTCGATCCGCGTCCGTACCTGTTTTCAGCTTCAAATATTAATGAAATGATCAATTTGATGACAGTTTGTTTCAATTTCCACGGGCCACTGTTGAAAGAAGACTCACTGTTCACATTTTCATCTCTCTGTTCGTTGAGATCCAGAATAAAGTGATGTGGGGTGCGAGGAAAAGAATGATCAAGAGAGACACTCAGAAAGAGACTCTCTCGGTCTGTCTGAGTCTGTGTCACTCTCTCTCGCTCCTTCTGTCCAATCCCCGCAGATTTGAAAATCACAGGGTCAAAGAAGGAAACAGATTGGAACACATTGAGCCTGTGTCCTGTTTCAAAACCGACTCCGAGGAAAACGGCTCCGGTTGAATCGTAAAATGGTCAATGGTTTCTCTGTCTTTCTCTCAATATTCCGTTTGCCTTCTGGATTACCTGCTGCACCTGTATTTTGACTTTTTGTGTTTCATGCACGATGATACCCAGATCCCTCTGTACTGCAGCATTTTGTAGTATTTCTCCATTGAAATAATATTTTGCTTTTTTATTTTTCCAGCCAAAGTGGATGAATTCACATTTTCCCACCTTATATTCCATCTGCCAAATTTTTCCCCATTCGCTAAAACTGTCAATATCCCTTTGTAGATACTTTGTGTCACCCTCGCAATTTGCTTTTCCACCTATTTTCGTATCATCAGCAAATTTGGCCACAATGCACTCTGTCAATTCATCCAAGTCATTGACATCTATTGTAAATACTTGAGGCCCCAACACTGAGCCCTGCGGCACCCATCAGTTACCGATTGCCATTTTGAAAATGACCCTTTAATCACAACTCTTTGTTTTCTGTTAGTGAGCAAACCCCCAATCTATGAGCTCTTATCTTGTGCCTGTTATTCTCTGCGTGGTGAAGGTCAGAAGCAGTGGCAGGAAGCGGCAGAAGGCACGGGTGTGTGCAAGCGTGGAGAATAACAAGCAGCAGGGATATCACCTTTTATGTGGCACCTTATCGAATGCCTTTTGGAAATCCAAATATACTGCATCCCTTGGTTCCCCTTTATCCACCCTGATCGCTACTTCCTCAAATAACTCTAATAAAATTGTCAGACAGGATTTCCCATTCATAAAACCATGTTGACGATTCTAGATTGTATGATGAGTCCGCGAATGTCCTGCTCCGACTTCTTGACAATGAATTTTCATTTTGCACACACTCGTATCGGTTGAAACGCAGAGATAAAAGGATAAAATGATAACTCTAAACCGTAGTCGGCAGGATTCGAACCTGCGCGGGGAAACCCCAATGGATTTCTAGTCCATCGCCTTAACCACTCGGCCACGACTACTTGCTAAAAGCACAATGCTGCTCACTTAAAATCGTAATAATCCAGCGCTCTGCGACACCGAGCCGCAGAACTGGTGTGGGTATCAACCGTCGGTGAGGGGGTCGGTTGTTCACGCTCATTGCTCGTTTGGATCGTGGTGGGTATCCCGACCTATTACATGGTAGACCTGGCTTCAAATACACCTGGACGGTGAACTTCTTCTGCCTTCAAAGATATCATTTATCTCGAACATTGGACGTGTGATAAAAAAGACTGATAAACGAACTCGGACAATCCCACTTTCCACAATATAATTTCACTGATATTTCAGCGATTTTAAATCTCACTCTCCGCGTCACCTCGATGTCAGAACCACAATAATGAGCAAGAAATGAAAGGCAGAGTCGCGTTGTGAACAGACCCGGGCTAATTCAGCATCCCGAAGTGGCTGATGGAGGCAGATTCAATGATGGCTTTCAAAACGGAACGGGATAAGTACTTGAAAGGAAAAAGGTTGCAGTGCTAGAGGGATCGCGCGGAGGAGTGGGACTAGCTGGATTGGTCTTGCATAAAGCCGGCACGGACACGATGGGCCAAAAGGCCTCCTTCCGTGCTGTCACCTTTCTCTGATTCTGTGATGCAAATGGCAAAAGAGAGTCAATGATCAGTATCAAAATGTAACGCAAACCGCACCGACCAGGAGTGGGGTTCGGACCCCACGCGGGTATAAAACCATCGGATCTTAAATCCAACGCCTTAACCACTCGGCCATCCTAGTCCTTTCATAATGTTGCTTTATGTGTAATGTGCTTGAGAGTCACTTCTTCTACGGTTTTGTTTGTCATCAAATAAATGGTTGGAATGGATTAAATGAAATTTGAAGCGTGTCCAACGCCAACAGTGGGGAGTGTCCATCAACTGTTCACGCCAGTTCCTCCGTCGTGTTGTGCTGAATATCCCCATCTGTCACGCGGTTGATCAGGGTTCAATTCTCCAATGTCGAAGTCCCGGTGTTTCTGCCTTTAAAAGCTTCACTTTCATTGATCTCCACTATTTGATGTGGAAAATACACTGAAAGTCAAACTCGGACCATCCGACTTTCCACAATTTAATTTCACTGATATTCCAGCGATTTTAAAACCTGCTCTCTGCCTCACTCTTCACCTCGATTTCAGAACACTAATAATGTGCAAGTTATGAATACGCAGAATCGAGCTGTTTGCAGACCCGGGCTAATTCAGCCGCTCCAAATAGAGAGAGAGAGACATACAGAAAGGAATTTATTTCCAATATTTGATGTGGAAAAAACATTGAAAGACTAACTCGGACCATCCCACTTTCCAAAATTTAATCTCACTGACACTCCAACGATTTTAAAACTCTCTGTTAAGGTCTCTCTATCTCTCTCTCCCCATGTCTCCATCTCTCTCCCTCGTTTTCTCTCTCTGTCTCTTTCGATCTCTCTCTCTGTGAATCTTTCCACAATGGCCCGTGAAATGAACTGTCATGAAATTATTAGTTCAGGCGGAATAGTCGAAATCCAAAGCTCCTCAATCAGTCGATTGTCGCAATCAGTTGCTAAAAGCTGTTGATCTGACTTCACCCGATGAAGAACATTATCATCCGTTTTTGACTCGTGGGGTGCGGTGGCCAATTGGAAAAGCGTTGGTCTCATTATAATAGAAAAGCGCGAGCTCGATCCCCGTCCGTACCTGTTTCCAGCTTTAACTTTTAATGAAATGACCTATTTGATGACAGTTTGTTTCACTTTCCACGGGCCACTGTTGAAAGAAGACTCACTGTTCACATTCCCATCTCTCTGTTTGTTCAGATCCAGAATAAAGTGATGTGGGGTGCGAAGAAAAGAGTGGGAAAGAGAGACACTCAGAAAGAGAGAGAGACACTGGGACAGAAAGAGACTCTCTCGGTCTGTCTGAGTCTGTGTCAGTCTCTCTCGCTCCATCTGTCCAATACCCGCAGATTTGAGAATCACAGGGTCAAAGAAGGAAACAGATTGGAACAAATTGAGCCTGTGTCCTGTTTCAAAACCGACTCCCAGGAAAACGGCTCCGGTTGAATCGTGAAATGGTCAATATTTTCTTCTTCTTTCTCTCAATAGTCCAATATTTCGTTCGCCATCTGGATTACCTGCTGCACCTGCATGGTGACTTTTTGTGTTTCATGTACGATGACACCCATATCCCTCAGTACTGCAGCATTTTGTAGTATTTCTCCATTGAAATAATATTTTGCTTTTTTATTTTTCCTGCCAAAGTGGATGAATTCACTTTTTCCCACCTTATATTCCATTTGCCAAATTTTTGCCCATTCGCTTAATCTGTCAATATCCCTTTGTAGATACTTTGTGTCACCCTCGCAACTTGCTTTTCCACCTATTTTCGTATCATCAGCAAATTTGGCCACAATACGCTCTGTCCCTTCATCCAAGTCATTGATGCATATTGTAAATAGTTGAGGCCCCAGCACTGATCCCTGCGGCATCCGTCAGTTAACGATTGCCATTTTGAAAATGACCTTAAATCCCGACTCTTTGTTTTCTGTTCGTCAGCAAATCCCCAATCTATGAGCTCTTATCTTGTGCCTGTTATTCTCTGCGAGGTAAAGGTCAGAAGCAGTGACAGGAAGCGGCAGAAGGCACGGGTGTGTGCAAGCGTGGAGAATAACAAGCAGCAGGGATATCACCTTTTATGTGGCACCTTATCGAATGCCTTTTGGAAATCCAAATATACTGCATCCATTGGTTCCCCTTTATCCACCCTGCTCGCTACTTCCTCAAATAACTCTAATAAAATTGTCAGACACGATTTCCCATTCATAAAACCATGTTGACTATTCGAGATTGTATTATGAGTCCGCGAATGTCCTGCTCCGACTTCTTGACAATGGATTTTCATTTTGCACACACTCGTATCGGTTGAAACGCAGAGATTAAATGACAAAATGGTAACTCTAAACCGTAGTCGGCAGGATTCGAACCTGCGCGGGGAAACCCCAATGGATTTCTAGTCCATCGCCTTAACCACTCGGCCACGACTACTTGCTAAAAGCACAATGCTGCTCACTTAAAATCGTAATATTCCAGCGCTCTGCGACACCGAACTGCAGAACTGGTGTCGGTCGCAACCGTCGGTGAGGGGGTCGGTTGTTCACGCTCGTTGCTCGTTTGTATCGTGGTGGGTATCCCTACCTATTACATGGTAGACCTGGCTTCAAATACACCTGGACGATTAACTTCTTCTGCCTTTAAAGATATCATTTATCTCGAACATTGGACGTGAGATAAAAGGACTGATAAACGAAATCGGACAATCCCACTTTCCACAATATAATTTCACTGATATTTCAGCGATTTTAAATCTCACTCTCCGCGTGACCTCGAAGTCAGAACCACAATAATGAGCAAGAAATGAAAAGCAGAGTCGCGTTGTGAAGAGACCCGGTCTAATTCAGCATCCCGAAGTGGCTGACAGAGGCAGATTCAATGATGGCTTTCAAAACGGAAAGGGATAAGTACTTGAACGGAAAAAAAAGTGCATTGCAAGTGGGATAGGGCGGGTAGTGGGACCAGCTGGATTGGTCTTGCATCGAGCCGGCACGGACACGATGGGCCAAAAGGCCTCCTTCCGTGCTGTCACCTTTCCATGATTCTGTGATGCAAATTGCAAAAGAGAGTCAATGATCACTATCAAAATGGAACATCTACCAGGAGTGTGGTTCGAACCAACGCGGGTATAAACCCATTGGATCTTAAATCCAACGCCTTAACCACTCGGCCATCCTGGTCATTTCACAGTTTTGCTCTATGTGTAATGTACTTGAGTGTCACTTCTTCTACGCTTTTCTTTGTCATCAAATAAATGGTTGGAATGGATTCAATGAAATTTGAAGCGTGTCTGACGCCATCTGTTGGGAATGTCCATCAACTGCTCACGCTCGTTCCTCGTTGGTGTCGTGCTGAATATCCCCATCTGTCACGCGGTTGATCAGGGTTCAATTCTCCAATGTCGAAGTCCCGGTGTTTCTGCCTTTAAAAGCTTCACTTTCATTTATCTCCAATATTTGATGTGGAAAATACACTGAAAGTCGAACTCGGACCATCCGACTTTCTACAATTTAATTTCACTGATATTCCAGCGATTTTAAAACCTGCTCTCTGTCTCACTCTTCACCTCGATTTCAGAACACTAATAATGAGCAAGTTATGAATCCGCAGAATCGAGCTGTTTGCAGACCCGGGCAAATTCATCCGCTCGAAACAGAGAGAGAGAGAGAAACAGAAAGAAAGAGAAACAGAGAGCGAGACACAGGAAGAGAGACGGAGAGTGAGAGAGGCACTGATGAGGGCGCAGAGGAGGTTTGCGAGAAATATCCCACATTCAACAATGAAATGAATGGCCAGTTAATCTGCGTTTTGGTGGTGTTAGTTGAAGAAGGAAGTTTCGCAAATTGTCATCAAATAAATGTTCAAAATAGATTCACTGAAATTTGAAGGGTGTCCAACGCCATCTGTGGTGAGTGTCCATCACCAGATTACACCAGCTCCTCGTTAGTATTGTGGTGAGTATCCTCGCCTGTAACTCGGGCACCCGCGGTTCAATTCCCCGACCGAAAGTGGAACTTTTGCTGCCTTCAAAATCTTCACTGTTCGTCCTGTGCCAGTTCTTCGTTGGTGTCGTGGTGAAGGACAGGAAGAGACAGAGAGAGAAAGACATCGGAAAGGGCGCAGAGGAGATTCACCAGAAAGATCTCACATACAGCAATGAAAAGGATGTTCAGTTCATCTGCTTTTTGGTGGTGTTCATTATCGTCCAGGTTTGGAAATTTGCGACCAGCAAGGCCCCACAAACAGCAATGACAGAGTAACAGGTGCATGAGGCAGATGGAACAAGACTTTCAATGAGCAGTATCAAAATGTAACGGAAATAACAGTTATCAGAAATGGGTTTCGAACCCACGCGGGTATAAACCCGTTGGATTTTTAGTCTAATATTTTAACCCCACGCCTCCATGCTTGTCGATGTGTTGAGATGGTGCTGAGTATCCCCGAGTGGTTAAAGCGATGGATCAGAAATCCATTGGGATCTTTCCGCGAAGGTACCGATCCCGCCGACTGCGGATGCCATTATCAGCGGTTTAACATGCAGCAAACTTCTCATTCTTCAGTGAATTAAAAATGCACGGCTTTGAACACTTCGAGTTTTATGCTCGTTGGAATTGATCTGCAAGATTTCACGAAATCGACGACAGAAATAGAACAAAGAATGTGCCAAATGACCGATAGTCTGTCTCTCTCTGTGTGTTTGAGTCACCCGATGTGTTTCTGTCTGTTTGTGTGTGTGTGTTGGTATGTGCGCGCGCCACACATTTTCTCCGTTTTTCTGAAGGGGTCTCTGTCTCTTTCTTTCTCTCCCACACTCTCTCCCGCGTTCCTCACATAACTTGACTCTGGACATGATCCAACAAAGAGATGGAAAAGTGGTCGTTCATCTTCTTTCACCAGTGGCCCGTGGAAAGATACATAAAGTATCATTAAGCACCAGGCCGAGTGGTCAAAGACTTAAGATCCAATTGGTTCACAACCGGGTGAACCCCATTCCAGGCAGCTCTTTAATTTAATCCCGTTACACTTTCATACTGCTCAGTTCCACTCGTTTCCCATCTGCATTATGTACCTGTTACTTTGTCATTGCGGTTTGTGGGACCTTGCTGTGCGCATGGCTGGAAACCTGGACGATAATCTTTCCTCAAACAATACCACCAAAAAACAGATGAACTGTTGGTTCTGATATCGAGGTGAAGGGTGAGGCAGAGAGCAGCTTTTAAAATCGCTGGAATATCAGTGAAATTAAATTGTGGAAAGCCGGATGGTCCGAGTTTGTCTTTCAGTGTATTTTCCGCATCCAATATTGCAGGTAAATTACAAGAGAAATGAAAGTGAATCTATTAAAGGCAGCAAAAGTGTAACCTCCCTGTCAGGGAATTGAATCCTGGTCTTCCGCGTGGATTTTTCTCTCTGAATACACAGATTCCAATGTTGAAAACGTGACAGGAACATTCTCTCCAACACGAATTATATATAAGACACTTGGAAATCTATGAACAGACATTGATAGCCTCATGGTAGCACTGGGTCTGGATATGGAATGGCCGGTTCAAATCACTGGAGAATGATAAGAATCCCATCGTTTTAATTCTGTTTGGGAATCAAATCACTTCTTTAATTTTTTTAAATAAAGCATTGAGCAATATAAGAGCATAAGAACATAAAATAGGAGCAGGAGTAGGCCACTCGGCCCCTCGAACCTGCACCGCCATTCAATAAGATCATGGCTGATCTTCGACCTCAACTCCACTTCCCGCCCGATCCACATATCCCTTGATTCCCGAGAGTCGAAAAAATTATCGATCTCAGTCTTGAATATGTTGAATGACTCAGCATCCACAGCCCTCTGGGGTTGAGAATTCCTAAGATTCACAACCCTCTGCGTGAAGAAATTCCTCCTCATCTCAGTCTTGAATGGCCGACCCCTTACCCTGAGACTATGCCCCCGAGTTCTCGACTCTCCAGCCAGAGAAATCAGCCTCTCGGCATGTACCCTGTCAAGTACCCTCATAATCTTATATGTTCCAATGAAATCACCTCTCATTCTTCCAAACTCCAGAAAGTATAGTCCCATTCTACTCAACCTCTCTTCATAGGACAAACCTCTCACCCCAGGAATTAATCTAGTGAACCTTCGTTGCACCGCCTCAAAGGCAAATATATCCTTCCTTAGATAAGGAGACCAAAACTCTGCGCAATACTCCAGGTGAGGTCTCACCAATGCCCTGTACAACTGTAGTAAGACTTCCTTACTGTTGTACTCCAACCCCCTTGCAATAAACGCCAACATGCCGTTTGCCTTCCTCATTGCTTGCTGCACCTACATAATCACTTTTTGTGTTTCTTGTGCGAGGACACCCAATTCTCCCAAAACACCAAATTTTACTAATTTCTCAACATATAAAAATATTCTGCTTTTCTATTTTTCATACCGAATTGTGAAACCTCACATTTCCCCACATCATACTCCACCTGGCACCTTCTTACCCATTCACTTAGCCTGTCTATATCCCTTTGCAGACTCTTTGTGTCCTCCTCACAGCTTACTTTCCCACCGAGCTTTGTATCATCAGCAAACTTGGATGCATTACACTCGGTCTGTTCATCTAAGCCATTGATATAGATTGTAAATAGCTGAGGCCCAAGCTCCGATCCTTGCGGCACCCCACTAGTTACAGCCTGCCAACCTGAAAATGACCCATTTATCCGTACTCTATTTTCTGTCCGTTAACCAATCCTCTATCCGTGCTGATGGATTATCCCAACTCCATGAACCCTTACATTGTGCAACAACCTTTGATGTGGCATCTTATCGAATGTCTTTTGAAAATCCAAATGTACGACATCCATGTTCACCTTTATCTATCCTGCTAGTTGCATCCTCAAAAAACTCGAATAAATTTGTCAAACACGATTTCCCTTTCATAAAACCATGTTGACTCTGCCGAATCATATTATGATGTTCGAAGTGCCCTGTTACCACTTCCTTAATAATGGATTCCAGCATATTCCCGACGGCAAGAGGTCAGGCTAATTGGCCTGTCGTTCCTTGTTTTTTCTCCCCCTCCCTTCTTGAATAGCGGGATAACATTTGCTGCATTCCAATCTACTGGTACCATTCCAGAATCTAGAGAATTTGGGAAGATCATAACCGATGCATCCACTATCTCTGCAGCCACCTCTTTTCGAACTCACGGATGTTGGCCATCAGGTTCAGGGGATTTGTTGGCTTTTAGTCCCATTAGTTTGTCCAGTACTTTTTCTCCAGTGATATTAATTGTATTAAGTTCCTTCCTCTCATTTACCCCCTGGTTCCCCATTATTTTTGTTGTGCTTTTTTTGTCTTCCACTGTGAAAACAGAGGAAAAAAATATTTGTTTAACGTATCTGCTACTTCCTGATTACCTATTATAATTTCTCCTGTCTCAGCCTGCAAGGGACCAATGTTTACTTTTGCTACTCTCTTCCTTTTTACATCGAAACATAGAAACAAAGAAAATAGGAGCAGGAGTAGACCATTCGGCCCTTCGAGCCTGCTCCGCCATTCAATATGATCATGGCTGATTCTTTATCTCAATACCATATTCCCGCTCTCTCCCCATACCCCTTCATGCCTTCTGTGTCTAGAAATCTATCAATGTCCTTCTTAAATATTTTCAGTGACATGGACTCCACAGCCTTCTGGGTAGAGAATTCCATTGGTTCACCACCCTCTGAATGAAGAAATTTCTCCTCATCTCAGTCCTAAATGTCCTGCTCCGTTTCATAGCCTGTGACCCCTCGTTCTGGACTCCCCAGCCAGGGGAAACATCCTCCTTGCATCCAGCCTGTCTAGCCCTGTCAGGGCTTTATACGTTTCAATGAGATCCCCTCTTTTTCTTCTAAACTCTGGTGAATACAGGCTTAGTCGACCGAATATCTCCTCATACGACAGTGCTGCTATCCCAAGAATCAATCTGGTGAAACTTCGCTGCACTCCCTCCATGCCAAGTGTATCCTTTCTTCGGTAAGGAGGCCAAAACTGCACACAAACAGGTGTGGTCTCACCAAGGCCCTGAAAACTGCAGTGAGACATCTTTTCTCCTGTACTCAAATCCACTTGCAATGAAGGCCAACATACCATTTGCCTTCCTAACTGCTCGCTGCACCTGCATGCTTGCTTTCAGTGATTGGTGTACAAGGACACCCAGGTCCTTTTCTACATCAACGTTTCCCAATCTATCACAATTTAAATAATACTCTGCCTTTCTGTTTTTCCATCCGAAGTGGATAACTTCACATTTATCCACGTTATTCTGCATCTGCCATGTATTTGCCCACTCAATCAACTTGTCTAAATCGCCTTGAAGCCTCTTTGCATCATCGTCACAAATCACCATCCCACCTAGTTTTGTATCATCAGCAAACTTGGAAATATTACATTTGGTTGCCTCATCCAAATCAGGGGACCAAAGAACGGATCCCCGCGGTACCCCACTAGTTACCACCTGCATCCCCGAAAAAGACCCATTTATTCCTACTCTCTGTTTCCTGTCTGTTAACCAATTTTCAATCCATGCCAGTATATTCACCCCAATCCCATGTGATTTAAGTTTGTTCACGAACCTCTTATGTGGGAGTTTCTCAAAGGCCTTCTGAAAATCATAATGCACCACATCCACTGGTTCCCACTTATCTATCCTACCAGTTACACCCTCAAAAACCTCCAGTAGGTTTGTCAAACAAGATTTCCCTTTCATAAATCCATGTTGACTTTGTCGAATCCCATTGATATTTTCGAAGTGTCCTGTTATCACATCCTTTACAATAGACTCGAGCATTTTAACCACTACTGATGTTAGGCTAACCGGTCTGTAGTTCCCTGTTTTCTCTCTCCCCCCTTTTCTAAATAGTGTGGTTACATTTGCCACCCTCCAATCTGCAGGCATTTCTCCAAAAACTATACAATTTTTGAAGATGACAACCAATGCATCCACTATTTCCATAGCGAACTATTTTAATACTCTGGGATGCAGATTATCAGGCCGTGGGGATTTATCGGCTTTCAGTCCCATTAATTTCTCCAGCACTATTCCTTTACAAACACTAATTTCCTTTAACACCTACTTCTCACTCGACCCTTGGTTCCCGAGCATATCTGGGAAGTTGTTTGTGTCCTCTTCCGTGAAGACAGAACCAAAGTATTTGTTTAATTGCTCTGCCATTTCCTTGTTCCCCATTATAAATTCTCCCGTTTCTGACTGTAAGGCACCTACATTTGTCTTCAGTAATCTTTTTCTTTTTACATACTTGCAGAAGCTTTAACAGTTTGCTTTTATGTTCCTTGCAAGTTTACTCTCATGCTCTATTTTCCCCTTTTAATCTTTTTTGCTGAATTATAAACTGATCCCAATCCTCAGTCTTGCTACATTTTCTGGCAACTTTATATGACTCCTCTTTGGATCTAAATTTATGCTTAATTTCTTTTGTTAGCCATGGTTGGGCCGCTTTTCCTTTTGTGTTTTTGCGCCAGAAAGGAATGTATAATTGATGCAGTTCATGCATTCATTCCTTAAATGTTAACCATTGCCTCTCCACCATCATGGTAATCCCCAATCTATCACAGCCAACTCATTCCTCATTCTTCGTAGTTTCCTTTGTTTAGATTTAGGACCCTAGTTTCGATTGGACTATTTCACTTTCCATCTAAATGAAGAATTCTATCATGTTATGGCCATTCTTTCCAAAAGGACCACGCAAACAAGATCATTAATTAACCCCTTCTCATTGCACAATATCCAATTAGGGATAGCCTGTTCCCGAGTTGTCTCCTCAACGTACTGGTCTAAAAAACCATCTCAGACTCGCTCCAGGAATTCATCCTCCACAGTATTATTACCAATTTGGTTTGGCCAAGTCAAGATGTAGATTAAAGTCACCCATGATTACTACAGTACCCTTGTTACATGCATCTCTCATTCCCTGTTTGATGCCATTCCCTATATTACCACTGCTGGTATTGATTCATGTTATCATGAAGAATCTTTTTTGTTTTCATTTTATTCCGTTTACCTTATTTTATGGACACTGCACAAATGGCGGATGAAAATAAAATCAGCAATCATTTTGAGAGAATTGTTGTAACCTGGAGTTCAGGTTACATGAGCTGATGCCTGATTGCTGGACGCTTAAGTTTCAAGTATTGATTGGTAAAATATGGTCCTTGCCTGGGCACAGTTTACACTCCAGGGATTTGAGCAGAAAATCACGGCTGACACTCCAGTGCATTACTGAGGGAGCGCTGCACTGTTGGAGATGCCGTCTTTAGGATGAGTCGTTAAACTGAGGACCTCACAGGTGGATGTAAAAGATCCCATGGTACTATTCGAAGAAGAGCAGTGGAGTTCTCCCCGATGTCCTGGCCAATATTTATCACTCAACCAACATCTAAACAGATTATCTCATCATGTTCTTCATTGCTGTTTATGGGAGCTTGCTGTGCTCAAATTGGCTGCCTGCATTACAACCGTGAGTACAGTTAAAAGTATTTCATTAATTGTAAAGCGCTTTGGGACAACGTGACACTGGGAAAGGCGCTATAAACATGCAATACTTTCTATCTTTCTCATTCTGCATGGTGTCATTTTACTGAGATAATCTGATACACCCCTCTACCCATGATTCCTCTCTTGATTTGTGCTTTTTGCATACTTAAATATTGTTTTTTTAATGTATATACGTGTAGATTGCCCACGTCTATTTTTCTGATTGGAAGAATTTTGATGAAGAAGATTCTCCACGCCCGAAACGATAACCTTTGTTCTTTCAGATTTAGAATATTTTGCTTTTTGTTGCAGTGCTGTGGGACCCTGTCCAGTTTACTAACACAACAGAAGGGGTAAGAGTACAGGCTGATTTAATACAGAATACAACAGGTCACTGGGAAAGTTACACACTGTACAGAGCAGCTGATAAAACTCCTGCTGTAAATAAAGGGCAGGGTCAGTTACACAAGACTGAGTGACTTTATTGTGCAGCCTCCAGGCATCATCTTTACAACTGTCAAAATTAAACCTAAAACCTGTTCCCCCAGAACAGACATTAACTGGCTCGCCTGCTTCATCTGCTGCTGTTCTGCTTCTGCACTCACCCACTCCAAGCTGATTACAATGAGTTGTTTTATGATTATTTCGTGCTCTCTGTGTGTTGATCACATTCCTGTGTCTACCTTGCTGTTTTTTTTTATCTGTCTGTCTTTCACTGTTTCTGTCTCTCTGTCAATATATTTATCTTTCTCAGTCTTCTTTCTGGCATTTTTCTGTCTTGTTACTTCACCCTCTTTTAATTTCTATCTCTGTATCACTGTTCCATTTCTATATTTTTTCTCTGTCACCCTTTGCTTCTCTCTTTGTATCTCTATGTTTCTGTCTTCCATCTTTATCTCTTCTTTCCATTTGCCTCGCTGTCCCTCTCGCTCGTTCTCTCCCCACTCTCTCTCTATCTCTGTCTCTTTTGCCTTTTCACCCCCTTTTCAACTCTTTCTCTCTCTTTCGCTCTGCCTTTCACTCTCTCTGTTCTGTCTCTCCTTTTCATTATTTCTCTCTTCACTTTCTCCATCTCTTTCTTTTTTATGAATTCACAATCAACTTTAATTTCGTTGTACGCAGACTGTTTAAATGCATCATGAATTCTTGCACATTAGTCCAACATTATCTTTTATACAAATGAAGAAAAAGTAACAGTACAATTGGACGCTTTTTATCAACATAAAAACATCAATTTCTTCTGTTCGGATACATATATTGTAATTATATTCATAAACATATTTATTTACATAGCTGTCTCCGCAGTTCAGAATTAATTCATTGTGTAAAGTGTTTTGAGATGTGTTAATATAAAGGACAGTGTACAAATTCCGTTTTATTGAATTACATTGTCCATTTGTAGACCAGAAAATATCCGCCTCTTTCTTTTGTTGTCTCACTTTGTCTCTTTTGCTGTCTGTCGCTCTCCTGCACTGATTCTTTCTGTGTCTCCAGTTCTCTTTGCTTCACTTCTTTTGTCTCGATCGCCCTGTTTCAATCTCTCTTTGTAATTTTCCCTGTGTGCCTCTCACTTTCTGTCCACTTTCCACCTGCACCTCTGAGTTTCTTTCACCATTTGTCCACCTGTTTCTCTCAACTTTCTCTCGCTGGTAAACTCCCTCTCTTTCCCTTAATCTGTGTTATTCATTTCCTGTCTCTGTTTTCTAATGTATACATGCTCCTTTCCTGTTTGTGCTTTCTCTCCCTGTATTTCTTTCTCATTATATTTATCTCCTTCCACGTTATTTCCACCTCTCTTGTCTTTTCTATTTATCTTCCTGCCCCCACTTTGTTTCTGCCCTTTATTCTTTCTCCCTCTTTTCTGTTTATTTCTTTTTCTTTTTGATTGTCTCGAGATGTTTCTCCATCAAAATCTCATACTCTGTTTCTTTACGTCTTTCTTTAACTTGTTAACTGTCCTTTTCTCTCTGCCCCTTTCTGTACTTGAGTCACTTTCACTTTCTTTTTCTCTACGTCTTCCTTTCTTTCATTTTCTTCACTATTCCTTTAACAATTATCTGCTTTTCTCTCTGTTTATGGCTCTAACTGTCTCTCATTTCCCTTTTCTATCTGCCTCTGCATGTCAGTTTATCTCAATGTGTCACCCTGACTCTTCCTCTCCTTGCCTCCATCTATCTATCTATCTATCTATCTATCTATCTATCTATCTATCTATCTATCTATCTATCTATCTATCTATCTATCTATCTACTTGTTGGTCTGTCTGTCTGTCTATCTCTGTCATTCTATCTCTCCATTCATGTGGAGTGCACCCATTCTGATCAGGCCGACAGCATCTACTTTGATTGACAGGTTTGGCCATTTTGCAGGACGGCCATTTAGTTGAAGTCCAGTTGAGCTCTTTCGTGCCGTCTGTTTGAGCAACAATTCATGTGTTGTCTGCAGAGCGAATCACGCCTCAAAGGGTCATATTATCAATAAAATATAATTTCAGAATCAGATATAAGATTATTTCAGCTAATATAAAATGTACTTTCCATTCATTGGGAAGTGCAGGGGGTGGAGTATGGAATGGCCAGAAATAGTTCTAGTGCTTGAAACCCTTCAGCCCTTTCTATGATTTCACTAATTTAACAATTAGATTGAGTGGGTATTTCACCGCGTTCTTCAGCTCCTCTCTGAATTTAGCCTGGGTTAGGACATAAATACACGTGTTTGTGCAGGAACTGAGAAGCTGCAGTATTCTTGATGTGGATTCTGTGATATAACGAGGGTCAGTGTAGGAATTATAATACCGAGTGTCTGTAATTCGCCGATAAATGTTATTTACAACCTGGGTCACCCATAATAGGATAAAACTGCCCGATACACTGAAGAGTAAAATGATGGATTTTTTTCGGCTCTCCATCTCTGGATCCTTGTGATTCTCTCCATTGCTGCGGCCCCAGAGTCCCCTGCGGACTCGACTGGCCACTAAAATACGTCTGACCGTCAGAACATTGAGCAGCAAAATCAGAAAGAACGGGACACAAGGGGTTAAAATTAGGTGAAATAACTCAAATGCGGCCCACACTGGGGAAGTGCGGAAGATCACTTTAAAGATACAATCTCTGGGAACATTATCAATTGTAAGGTAAGGTTGATATATAAAGTACCAGGGAACACTCTCTGAACAGCCCAACACACTCACTGTTCCTATAACTACAGCCGCCATTTTCTCGGTGCAATATTTTGTTTTAAGATTCTCACAACAAATGGCCACAAATCGATCAAAGGTGAAAGCGACTGTGAGCCACACAGATACCACTGTGGCTGCATAACCCAAGTACTTAATGGGACGACACACGGGAGTAATGAACAAGAATGAATTGCGGAAATAAATTTGACCAACCCGTGTCAATATCGGATCAGTGATAACGACCAGGAGATCGGCCACAGCCATTCCTACCAGGTAGCAACTGATACACTTGGAGAGACCGCACTTTCCTCGGGACAGGATCACAATCGCCACCAAGTTAACTGTAAGAGAGAGAAAAGGAAGCAGAGAAATTACTGATCAGACCTGGAGCCAAAGCAGCAATTTGACAGGATCTGGGGTTAAATTTCCAGCTTTGTTGCTGCATCGAACGGTGGAAACTGATTCATTCACCTGGGCAGCGCTTTTAGGCAGAGAGATGTTTTTAAACTCAATTATAAATAATGAATTGTGAAATCGATAAAGAAAGGGAATAAATGAGCACTGGATCCACTGGAAGGGCCGAGTGAGACCACAGTGCCAGTGGGGAAGGGAGAAGGAGTTTTACCGAGCGGGAATCCAACGGGTTAAAGCCGGATTTGGCTCCAGACTGACGGGAAAGAGAGCAGAGGCTGGGAAGGTGAGGGGATCGGCGGAGGTGCAGCTGGTTTGTTGCCCTGGGTTAAGAGAACCGACAGGGGCTGGCACAAAACGGGGAAAGGCCGAGAGTGGCTGGAAGGGAGTCAGGAACAGATAGTTTGAGAAAGCGGATGAACTGAAGCAATGGATGACGAGACAGAGGTTTCAATGCATTGGATGGAGAGGCTGGGATTCACAGGGAGAGACTGCAGCAGAGTGTCTGAGGAAATCTAATCTATAGACCCCACTAACACAATCCAACTAATAAATTCAACAGTTCATTTCAGTGGTTATTGGTGTCAGGGAACCGCTCATTGGCTATAAAATGTGCTCATTAAATTTAATTTGCATATCCAATTAAAATTAAATTAAAATGTATTCATTAAATCAACCTCGTTCTTCATTGAATTCCGCTTATACCGAGTTTTTAGAATACAGTATCCTAATAATTCATTAGGATCAAAAAATCACTGATTCTATTCTTTAAATACATTTCAATTATGTTTATTTATTCAGTCATTGAATAAGGAAAAGTAACATTCACCAAAATAGACTGAGGTCCTGATAACAATAAACACACCCAGCGAGAGTGCAATAAAACTCTCACAATCTGGCAACTTCCTATTAACATCTTCAAGTCACATTTCCTCTTCTTTGTTGTACTGGAAGTTTCAGCAGTTCATCCCGATGAATTATTCACCCTGCTATCGCTTTCTCGCTCTCTCTCTCATTCTCTCATTCTCTCTCTCTCTCTCTCTCTCTCTCTCCCTTTCTCTCCCTTTCTCTCTTTCTCTTCTCACGCTCCTCCTCCCCCCTCTCGTTTTCCCTCTCCGCCTCAGTCTATATCGCTTCTCTATCTATTAGTTGTCAGATTGTGAGAGTTTTATTGCATTCTCGCTCCTCTATCTATTATTCTGCCCTCTCTACTCTCTTTCTTAATGCCCCCTTTTCACTTTCGATTCAATCCTAACATCCTGCCCCTTCATTCTGTTCACCAGCCCCGTGTTCCACGGATCCTATTCTCAGTATCAGTTTGTTAAATAGTGAAGCCTCTGTGGAATAGTTTACTGTTATTACAGATTTCCAAGTTTCCTCCTGTTCGCCTACACTGTTTGCTTCATCTACAAATCATGGCAGAAACATGGAAATCTGCAAATCATGGAAGAAATACATCTTCCAGATTTCACAATGATTGAAATTCCTTCTCCTGTAATTATAAAGTGCACCATTAGATAGCGGTGTTCAATTAACAAAACGCCAACGTCACCACTGCTGCTCAGAATTCACAGATAAATTGAAGGGCTCAGGATTCCAACAGTTACAGTGCAAACTGACACAGCATAACACCAAAACATTGTATCTTAGAATGAATTCATCCACAGTGAAGCAGAGAAGGAGATGTGAAAGATTCAGCAACAAACTCAATACAGAAGCCAGACATCTGGAGCTCTGTCAGATGAACGCAATGAAATAACATTTCATAAGTGATAACCAATAAATAGACTGAAACCACTGTAAAACTGAACCATGTTATTGGGGAAGGGGGACTTTGCTCTGCCTTCTTGGAACACTGAGACCGTGAGCTGTCTCATTATCAATCACTGAAAACACATTGATGAAAAAATATTCCAGGACACGTTAGTTCCACAACATGAAACTGTTAACAGCCCCTGATGGTCTGATACCATCTCTTAACCCTGACACCTGATTCCAATACATTCAGTACAGAGAATAATCCAGTAACAATGCCAGTTTGGGATATACAAAGGTCATTACAGATATAATGGAATTGCTGCAAGACCGAACGTTTAGAAGTTATTGAACAGTACATTCAGTTATTGAACAGTACATTCAGTACACCCAGTAACAATGCCAGGGTTGGATTTACAAAGTTCATTACAGACCAGCTCCTACAAGACCAACTTAACACATTCCATCATTCAACTGGTGGAGCAGATCAGGCCACCGTGTAAAACATGCAGGGAGAAAAAATATTTCGCCAAGTACAGCAGCACAGTTAACACCGATTTACGCCATTGTCAGCTGAGATAACAGCTTACCCGGCACTCCAACGGCTGAAAGGGCAGGATAGTAAATGTCTTCTATCTGAAATATTACTGGATATCCCATTTCTGTGAGAAGCAGTCACTTCTGTTGGTCTGGGAACCATAACTCCAGAAGACGCTCTGAACTGATGAATTCCAATGAACCCTGATTTATACAGGGGACAAGTCGACACTGACACGGTTATACTCCTGATCATTGCTATTAGTTACAGTCACTTGAACAAACACATTAGATCAGCAGCTTTGACTCCGGTATAAATAATGTGGTGGATATAACGCAAACATCTCAAAGTCCAGGACATTATCTTAATGAGACCTCTCTCAGGAATAAAGTTAAAATCGGTGCTCATACAGGACTGATCCAACAATAATGAGCGGCTTCATTTACAGTTTTCATGTAAATGTATTGGTCATGTTCACTCTTGGCGATTCATTTATAATGTATACGGATATATCCGCAGTGCACATTGAATCCAGGGACTCAACCAGACCCGTTTCACTCTGTTCCTGCAATTTCCCAGTCAAAATATGAATTTTGAGTCTGTGACACGAGGAGAGTTAAAGGCCAGGTTGAGGATTGCAGCCGAGAAATGACTGTGGGTGATATTAGGGGACGGAGACTGAAAGTGCCCCATTGAGATTCCTCTCCGCTATTTTACTGCAGGTGTTTACCCGTTTATTCTACATTGATTAACAGGTCCAGTAAAATTGGCCCCGCGTATCGCCGAGCTGAGCTCATGACCTTATTTCATCACAAAGGCCCCCTGTTTCCCTCACCCGCCTCCTTTCCTTCCTCTGCCCATTGTCATTGAAACCCTCATCCATGCCTCTGTCCCTTCCAGACTCCATTCCTCCAATACAGTCCTGGCCGGCCACCGATCCTCCACATTCCATAAACCTGAGCTCGTCCATAACTCTGTTGCCTGTGAACAACCAGCACCAGGTCCCGCTCGGCCTCACTGACCCTCACTGGCTCACACTCCCATATCCCTGAAATTTAGAATCCTCATCCTTGATTCTACATCCGTCCATGACCCACCCCTCTGCATCCCCCTCGTCTCCTCCACAAATAAAATCATAGAATTTGATGGAGGCCATTCGACCCATCGTGCTTGTGCCGGCTCTTTGAAAGAAATATCCAAAATGTCCCACCCGCCTGCTCTTTCCCCATAGCCCTAAACATTTCCCCATGCACCGACAGCAAATCCACTCATGACCTCCTCACTCATCAGACATTGGCCTCTTTTGGTGGGACTACCCTCGCTTGTTCCCACTCACCGATCTGACCGTAACCGGGAGAAGCTTCTCTTCCCACCCTCTCACCGTTATATCTGATGTTTCAAAAGGTTCAATCCTTGGCTCCATCCTTTTCCTCATCTACACGCTGCCCTGTGGTGACATCGTCCGCAAACATGGACCTCCTTTCAGATGACCACTGACAAAACCACCGCCTCTCTCGACCCTTCCAATGTCTCTGTGTTATCAGATCGACATCCTGTTTTAAATGAGCTACAATTTCCTCCTGTTACAATTTAAATATCATGATCTTTGGTCCCACAATGTCCAAATCCTCGGCACTGATTCCATCCCCATGCCTGGCTTTTGTCTGAGGCTGAACCTCACTGTTCGTAACTTTGACGTCCCATTCGACCGCGTGCTGAGCTTCTGACCCCACATCCTCTCCATCACAAAGACCGCCTACTTCCGGGTCCGCAATAACTCCCGTTCCACTCGCCCTGACAATCTGCTACTAAAACCCTTACCCGTGCATTTCTACCCTCTCTGAACTTTGTTCTCCTCTCCGCCATCTCCAAAAACTTCAACTCATCCAAAACTCTGCTGTCTGTAACCTTTCCCTCACTAACTCCTTCACCAATCATCCAAGCCCTTACTGACCTGCATTGGCTTCAAGTCTCCTAAGTCTCTAATTTTTCTTTCTTACGCTGAAATACGTAAGAGCCTCACTTCTCCCTATCTCTGCAACCTCCTCCAGCTTTACAGCCCCTCTCTCTTCTCCTCCACCTCTGGCTGCTTGTGTATCCACAATCTCTTTGCTCGACTTTTGGCAGCTGAACCTGAAGCCACAGCCACGCCCCAGAATGTGCTCCCTAACTCCCCCCATCTCCATTACTCCCTTTCAGGTGTCAGCTGTGAATCAGTGGGTGGGACTCTTGCCTCTGAGTTAGAAGCTGAGAAGGTTGTGGGTTCAAGAGCTCACTCCAGAGACTTGAACACGAAATCTTCAGTTAAGTGGTGTACAGAGGTAATGCTGTGCTATCAGAGTTGCCGTCCTTCAGATGAGGCGTTGAACCGAGGCCCGTCGATCCCCTCAAGTCCATGTACAAGATCTTATGGCACTATTCGAAGTAGAGCAGGGAAGTTCTCCACGGTGGTCTGGCCAATATTTATGCCTCAACCAGCATCACTAAAACCAGATGATTGCTCATTTCAACATTGCTGTTTGTTGGATCTTGCTGTGTGCAGTTTGGCCGCTGTGTTTCTTACATTACAACAGTATTTCTTTGGCTGAAAAGCACTTTGGGATATACTGAGATCGTGAAATGCGCTGTATAAATGAAACTTTCTTTCTTTCTTTCTACCCATCTCTTGCTCCAAACTTTTTTCACCTCTACGAATATCCCCATCTTTGGCTGGGGTACATTTTTGTCCAATTATCTCTCAGTGAAGCACCTTTAATTTTTATCAATGTTAACAGCGCTTTATCAATCCAGGTAATTATTGTTATACTTTACCATCCTCCTCTGTCTTCATCCCACCATTAGGTGGCCATTCCTTCACACAACTAAAACCAACCTTATCCCCTCCGTCTCTCGTTTTGCACCCCCCTTAAACCCTCCTTACCGAAGGATTTCATCAAACCTCCTGATTCCGTTTGTGCCTGTTTTACTTCCTGCCCCTGTGAATCCCCTTGGGAATGTTTATTCCATTAAAAGCGGTCTGTGAATGCAAGTTGTTGTTGATTTTCATTGGAATGTGTTCATTAGTTGTCCACAGTATGAACAAAAGCAATTTCTGGGCTAATATTTTTGTACCAGAAAGAGATTTCCATAATTGGCTGACTTGATGAGATATATTAATATCGGCAACTACTCGGAGAAATCTTTTTGTTCGAACAACATAAGTTGGTTTGTCTACAGACAGCGCATTGAAATAGGTTTGTCCCTCTGTGAGGCAACCTTTAGGGAGTCTGCAATCTAAGATGAGACCAGCGACAGTGACTAAGATGAAGATTTATTAATTATTTGACTTTTTTCTCTTTGGTTTTAACTCATTTTACTGCACCCTGGCTGATGACTAAGATGACGCTTCAATAGTTATTCTCTTCGGTTAGGGACTGATTCACTTTTTGCCATCCAATCTGCGATATCACTGCTCCCTGGCGCTGATTGAGAAAGACCCCGTATGCTCTGACATTGTGGTCTCTTGATCTGAATTAGATTGTTGATTTTGGCGTGGAAGGGAGAGAGAAATCCATTGGATACGTGTAGACCAGTGGTTGTGAGCTAATTTGTGGAGAAACTCTTAGAATCCATCATTAATCTAAAACTGTGGAGCAGGTAGCAGTGCTCGGGTTAATCAAGGAATGTCCATGTGCCAAACCCCACTACGTCCCACTGTTTGTAGAGATGATTTGGACTTAGACAATATCTAATTTTGCTGACAAACAAAACCAGGGTTTGGCAAAATATAGGGAAGACTATAACAACATCAAAGAACGATGCAGGCAGCTTGTCTGGATTGAGCAGACACGAGGCAGCTGTATTTTAATGTAAAGTGAACGATATTGGAAGCAAATCAATGAATTTGTGTATACAGTTAATGAAAAGACGCCGAATGATGTTGAATAAAATTGAGAATTAAGTACTCAAATGTGTAATTCCATGGAATTGTGACGGCAGCTTCATCAATCATAAACAAATGCAAACAGCATTATGAATGTTATAATTAGGGTCACACAGTACAAATATAAAGAAGCAATGACAAATTTGTACAAAACATGGGTTGGCCCACATTTCCAGAGTATTGTGTGCAGCTTTGTGCATCCCATTATAGAAACTACATTAAAGACATAGAAAGCACAGTGTAGATTCACTCTAATGAAGCCAAGGAAGGGAATCTGTATCTGCGTTCAATATTGGAATTATTTCTACAGAAACAGAGAAGACTGGGGGGAAAACAACGTTTCGGACAAGGAGGGTGAAGAATTTCTAAAATGTGTTTTGGAGAACTTTCTTAATCAGTGTGTTTCTCGCCCAAAGAGGAAGGAGGCAGTGCTGGATCCAGTTCTGTGGAATGAAGTAGGGCAAGTGGAGTGTGTTTCATTGGGAGAACATCTGGGTAATAGTGATCATAATATAATTAGGATGAAAGTAGTTACAGAAAGGAACAAATGAAAATCAGCGGTGAAAATACCCAACGGGAAGAGAGACAAGGTCAGTGCTTTGAGAAGGGATAGAACCATAGATCCATTGAAAAGATTCAGCATAGAAGGGGGCCATTTGGCCCATCGAGTCCGCACCAGCTCGGAGAACAACCAGGTGCCCATTCTAATCCCACCTCCCAGCACCCGGTCTGAGCCCTACAGCTTTCAGCACTTTGGCTGCAGATCCAGGTACTTTTTTAGAAGAGTTGAGGGTCCCTGCCTCTACCACCAAATCGGGCAGCGAATTCCATACACCCACCACCCTCTGGGTAAAAAAGATTTTCCTCATGTCTCCTCGAATCCTTCCGCAAACGAGCTGAAATCTCTGTCCTCTAGTTCTTAAATTCTCCGCTTGGGGAAACAGGTACTTCCTGTCCACTCGATCTGGGCCACTCATAATTTTGTGCACCTCAATCATGTCACCCCTCAGCCTCCTCTGCTCCAAGAAAAACAACCCCAGCCTATCCAACCTCTCCTCGTAGCTGCAACTTTCAAGCCCTGGCAACATTCTTGTAAATCTCCTCTGGACTCCCTCCACAGCAATTACGTTCTTCCTGTAATGTGGTGACCAGAACTGCGCACAATACCCCAGCTGTGGCCTTACCAGCGTTTAATACAGTTCCATCATTACGTCCTTGCTTTTGTATTCTAATAACGGAGAGCATTCCGTATGCCTTCTTCACAACCTTATCTACCTGTGCTGCCACCTTCAGGGACCTATGCACATGCACCCCAAGGTCTCTCACTTCCTCGACCCCTCTCAATATATTCCCATTCACTGCGTATTCCCTTTTACTGTTTGCCCTCCCTAAGTACATTACCTCACACTTCTTTGGGTTGAACTCCATTTGCCACTTTTCCGCCCACTCCACCAACCCATTGATATCTTCTTGGAGTCCACAGCGATCCTCTTCACTATCAACTACACGGCCAATTTTTGTGTTGTCTGCAAATTTACCAATTATGCCCCCGACATTCAAGTCCAAATCATTAATATATACCACGAACAGCAAGGGATCCAACACTGAGCCCTGTGACACACCAGTGGAAACGGATTTCCATTCGCAAAGACATCCATCGACTTTTACCCTTTGTTTCCTGTTACTGAGCCAATTTTTGGATCCAATTGGCCACATTTCCCTGTATCCCATGGGCTTTTACCTTTCTGACGCGTCTGCCATGTCAAATTCCTTACCAAATTCCATGTAGGCAACATCCACTGCATTACCCTCATCAATCCTCCTTGTCACTTCCTCAAAGAATTCAATCAGATTTGTCAGGCATGACCTTCCCTGAACAAATCCATGCTGACTATCCCTGATTAAACCATGTCTTTCCAAGTGACAGTTTATCCTATCTCTCAGTATTGATTCTAATAGTTTGCCCACCACCGAGGTAAGACTGACCGGCCTATAATTGTTCGGCCTTCCCCTTGCACCCTATTTAAACAATGGTACTACGTTTGCAGTACTCCATTCCTCCGGTACCTCCCCTGTATCGAGTGAGGATTGGAAAATGATCCTCAGAACATCCGCTATTTCCTCCCTGGCTTCCGCCAAGAGCTTCGGAAACAATCCATTCGGCCCTGGTGACTTATGAGCAATCAAGGATTCCAGTCCCTCGATTACTTCCTCTCTCGTTATGTTCACCCTATCCAATATTTCACACCTCTCCTCTTTAAAGTTTACCGCAGGATCTAGCACAGGGGCAAATTGTTGTTGTAACAAGCTGTTGTCGGGGGTGGGGTCGACGCTATTAGACCCCACTTTTGGTGCTTGCCAGACCTCTAACTTTAATCCATCATGAGCATCGGAACAGGAGGAGGCCATTCAGACCCTCCAGCTTGTTCCACCATTCTATTAGATGGTGGCTGATCTGGACCTCAACTCCATTTACTCGCCTTCGTTCCGTATCCTTTGATCGCCTCACCAAACAAAAATATTGTCAATCTCAGTCTTTAAAGCTTCAATTGACCCCAAGCATCCACAGCCTTCTGGGGGAGACGGTTCCAGATTTCTACTACTCTTTGTGTGAAGAAATGCTTTCTGACATCTCCCTTGAACAGCCTCGTTACAATTTTAAGATGAGCCCCCTTGCTCTGGATTCCCCCACCAGAGGAAATAGTTTCTCCGCATCTCCCCTATCTAATCCCCTTATCATTTTAAATGGCAGATCAGAACTCCCCACAACCTTCTAAACTAAAGGGAATACAAGCCAATTTTATGCAACCTGTCCTCATAATGTAAAGCTTTAAGGCCCTGTATCATTCTGGTGAATCTGCGCTGCTCCCCCTCCAAGGCCAGTATATTCTTCCTGAGGTTCGGTGCCCAGAACTGAAGACAGTCTCCTGATGGGGTCGAACCAGAGCTCCAAACAATTGAAGCTTAATTTCCACCCCTCTGTATTCCAGCCCTCTTGAGATAAAGGCCAACAGCCCAATGGGCTTTTGAATAATTTTGGTGATTTGTGTACTTGGACCCCTAAATCTCTCTGCTCATCCACGGTTCCTAATCTCTCCCCATTAAGAAAATATTCGCCTTTGTATTTCTCTGACTCAAAGTGGATGGTCTCACACTTGCCCACATTAAACATCAATTCTGCCCCAGTTTTGCCCACTCACTTAGTCTGTCTGTTTCCCTGGTTTCTAGTTTCTGAACAGGATCAGATTCTGTTTTCAGTACAAAGTAGTAAGTAATAAAACCTGCCCTTTTATTTGGTCTGGGGATCGAGGGATATGGAGCTAAGGCGGGGAAATGGAGTGAGATACAGATCGGCAAAGATCTAATAAAATGGCGGGAAAGGCTCGAGGGGTTGAATGGCCTCTTCCTGTTCCTGTGTAACAGGCTTGAGGAGCTGAACGGCCTCCTCCTGCTCCTGTGCAATAGGTTTGAGAGGCTGAATGGCCTCCTCCTTTTCCTGGGTAACAAGGTGAAGGGGCTGACTTGCCTCCTCCTTTTACCGTACAACAGGATCGAGGGGCTGAATGACCTCGTTCTGCTCCTGTGTAACAGACTAGGGGGTATGAATAGGCCTCCTCCTGTTCCTGCATAACAGGCTCGAGGGGCCGAATGGCCTCCTCCTGCTCCTGTGTCACAGTCCAGGGGGTCTGAATACGCCTCCTCTTGTTCCAACGTAACTGTCTCGATGGGCTGAATGGCCTCCTCCTGTTCCTGTGTAATGCTATCGAAGGACTCAATGGACTCTTCCTGTTCCTGTGTCACAGGCTCGAGGGGATTAATGGGCATCCTCCTGTTCCTATGTAACAGGGAGGGGGTCTGATTCGGCTTCCTAATGTTCCTGAGTTACAGATTCGAGGGGTTGTATCATCGAATCATAGAAAGTTACGGCACAGAAGGAGGTCATTCGGCCCATCTTATCCGTGCTGGACGAAAAAGAGCCATCCAGCTTAATCCCACTTTCCTGCACTTGGTCCGTAGCCCTGTCGGTTCCGGCACTTCAACTGCAAATCCAAGTACTTTTTAAATGAGTTGAGGATTTCTGCCTCTATCACCCTTTCAGGCAGTGAGTTCCAGACCCCTACCACCCATGGGTGAAAAAAATTCTCCTCTCCTCCCCTCTAATCCTTCTACCAATCACTTTAAATCTAAGCCCCCTGGTCAATTACCCCTCTGCTAAGGGAAATAGGT
The DNA here is from genome assembly GCF_035084215.1 of Heptranchias perlo. Lineage (NCBI taxonomy): Eukaryota > Metazoa > Chordata > Chondrichthyes > Hexanchiformes > Hexanchidae > Heptranchias > Heptranchias perlo. Next base: position 742,759 of record NW_027139581.1, on the reverse strand, counting down.
CCTCCCCGACCACTCTATAGTCCAGTCATAATTTTATACACCTCAATTAAACATCCCCTCAACCTCCTTTGTTACAAAAAACAACCCCAGCCTATCCAATCTTTCCTCATATCTAAAATTCTCCAGCCCTGGCAAAATCCTTCTAAATCTCCTCTGTACCCTCCCCAGTGCAATCACATATTTCCTGTAATGTGGTGACCAGAACTGTACGCAGTACTCAAGCTGTGGCCGAACCAATGTTTTATAACGTTCGAGCTTAACCCGTTTGCTCTTATATTCTATGCCTTGGCTAATAAAGGAAAGTATTCCATATGCCTTTTTAACCACCTTATCTACCTACCCTGCCAACTTCAGGAATCTGTGGACATGCACTCCAAGGTCCCTTTGTTCCTCGAAATCTCCCAATATCCTCCCATTTATTGTGTACTCCCTTGCCTTGTTTGACCTCCGCAAATGCATTACCTCACGCTTCTCTGGATTGAATTCCATTTACCACTTTAGTCCCCACCTGACCAGTCCATTGATATCTTCCGGCAGTCTACAGCTTTCTTCCTCACCATCAACCACACGGCCTTGGCCGAAAGTTGGGTTCCAAGGAGGGTCTTGAAGGAGGTGGAGCGGTTTTGGGAGGGAATTCCACAGCTTGGGGCCGAGACGGCTGGAGGCACGGCCGCTAATGTTTGGAGGAAACGTGTGGGGGCTGGATGCGACGCCAGAATTGGAGGAGCGCAGAGATCTCGGAGGGTTGTAGGGCTGGAGGACGTTACACAGATAGGGGCGGGGGCGAGGCTATGGAGGGATTTGAAGACGAGGATGAGAATTTTAAATTGGAGGCGTTGGGGGACTGGAAAACAATGTAGGACAGCGAGGACAATGGTGATGGGTGAGCGGGACTTCCTCTGTGTATTCCAAAGCAGACATGTTCATTGTGATTTTTAAAATGTTTTTTGTTTACTTACATGGTTAAACAGACATGAAATTATCAAGATCGCTGATTTACAGTTTCCATGCCAATATGCTCAGAATCATCAAATTTGAGCCGAAGAATATGACGAACAATGTAAATGTACCACATTTATAATGGGAACCGCCACTGTAAACTTGGCACGATGCAGTTTCACTCTCCTGCCCGTGAAGACGCTGCAGTGCCACTGCTGGTGGGAGGGCGTAATTGCAGCGTGACAAGTTTACAGAGGCGGTTCCCATTTTAAAACGGACTTGGGCTTTTAAGAACATTGGAATTCGAAAAGGAAAGAAAGACAAAGTTCCATCTCGTTGACCTTCGACCATCCTGGTAGTCGCATGATACAATGATAATGGAGTTGTTGACTAATCATGGCAATCAATTTCTATCGATTCGTCTACAACAGACCCAGGCATGAGGGGAGGGAAACCCCAGTGGTGGAGAGCTTTTGGAACCAAAGGTCCAAAGTCACCTGTTCCTCTCAGCTATGTTACACTTACCACATGTCATGTCCCATATTACTCTTATACTGGATCCTATATTTTTAGAATGAAGTCGATCCAACTTACAGTTGAATGAATCGATACCAACTGCTTCCACTGTCTCCCTCAGGGAATCTGTTCCACACATTGGCCACTCGCTCACTGAAATATCATTTCTGCAGATTAGTTTAGAATTTACCTCCTTCAAGCACGGACCATGTCCTCTGGTTCTACTGTTTTGGACAAGGTGGAATAGCTTGTCATGGGAATTCAAAATTAGGGTTTAACGAGGTTTGCACTCATTGTGCTATTAACATCTGACATCTAACCCCTCTTCACCCGATCACCCCTTATGAGCAATGCTACGAGAGGTCGACCAGCCTGTAATAAGGATCCAGTCGGACTTGTTCACTCGCTGTACATTAGTGGGCCAGTTTACATATTGGAACGTGAGATTAACCAATATCCAGCTCACTTATGAGCAGCACCCGTGGAGATCCTTATTCCCAATAATTTGCCGTTATTTAATGCTGCTGCCGTTCTTTAATACCCGCAAAAATTCGACATCAACAACAACTTGCATTTATATAGCGCCTTTAATGTAGTAAAACGTCCCAAGGTGCTTCACAGGAGCGATTATCATACAACCTTTGACACCGAGCCGCATGAGGAGATATTAGGACACGTGACCAAACGTTTGGTCAAAGAGGGAGGTGTAAGCATCGTCTGAAAGGAGGAGAGAGAGGTCGAGAAGCAGAGAGGTTCAGAGAGGAAATTCCAGAGCTTAGGGCCTCGGCAGCTGAAGGCACAGCCGCCAATGGTGGAGCGATTAAAATCGGTGACGGCCAAGAGGCCAGAATTGGAGGAGTGCAGAGATCTCGGACGGTTTTCGGGCTGGAGGGGGTTACAGAGGTAGGGTGGGTCGAGGCCATGGAGGGATTTGAAAACAAGGGCGAGAATTTTAAAATCGAGGCATTCCCGGACCAACAGCCAATGGAGGTCAGCGAGTACAGGACTAATGGGTGAACGGGACTTGGTGCGAGTCAGGATACGGGCAGCAGAGTGTTGGATGAGCTCAAGTTTATGTCGCGTGGGAGATTGGAGGCCGGCCAGGAGAGCTTTGGAATAGTCAAGTGTAGAGGTAACAAAGGCATGGATGAGGTTTTCAGCAGTAGATGAGGTGAAGCAGGGTTGGAGTCGGGTGATGTTACGGAGGTGGAAGTAGGCGGTCTTGGTAATGGAGTGGTTTTGTGGTCGGAGGCTCATTTCAGGGTCAAATGGGATGCCAAGGTTGTGAACGATCTGATTCAGCTTCAGACAGTGGCCACGGAGAGGGATGGAGTCAGTGGCGAGCGAACGGAGTTTGTGGCGGGGACCGAAGACAATGACTTCGGTCTTCCCAACATTTCGTTGGAGGAAATGTTTGCTCATCCAGTACTGAATGTCAGATAAGCAGCGTGACAAATCAGAGAGAGTGGAGGGGTTGAGGGAGGTGGTGGTGAGGTAGAGCGGGGTGTCGGCAGCGTACTTTTGGAATCTGACTTTGTGTTTTCAGATGATGTCACCGAGGGGCGGCATGTAGATGAGAAATAGGAGCGACCAAGGATAGATCCTTGGGGACTCCAGAGATAACGGTGCGGGAGTGGGAAGAGAACCCATTTCAGGTGATTCTCTGGCTACGACTGAATAGATAAGTCTGGAACCACGTGAACACAGTCCCACCCAGCTGGACGACGGAGGAGAGGCGTTGGAGGAGGATGGTGTGGTCAACTGTGTCAAAGGTTGCGGACAGGTCGAGAAGGATGAGGAGGGAGGGATAGTTCACCACGGCCAACTTCACATAGGATGTCATTTGTGACCTTGATAAGGGCCGTTTCAGTCCTGTGGCAGCACGGGAAACCTGATTGGAGGGAGTCAAACAAGGGGTTGCAGAAAAGATAGACATGGATTTGGGAGGCTGCAACATGTTCAAGGATTTTGGAGAGGAAATGGAGGTTGGAGATGGGCGGTAGTTTGCATGGCCAGAGGGGTGAAGGGTGGGATTTTGAGGAGGGGTGTGATGACGGCAGATTTGAAGTGGGAGACAGTAGCTGAGTAGAGGGAACCATTAAAAATATCAGCTAACATGGGGACCAGGAAGGGAAGTTGGGTGGTCAGCAATATGATGGGAATATGGTTGAGGGAGAAGGACGTGGATCTGATCAACAAGATGACCTCGGAAAGGACATGACGGGAGAAAGGAGAGAAACTGGAGAAAGGTGCGAATTCAGGGATAGTCCAGGAGGAACCTTCGGGGACGTTTGGCTTGGTGGGCTCGGAGAAGGAGGGAAGCGACAGAGGGAGCTGAACAGATGGTCTCAATCTTAGTGACAAATCCGTGTCTAAAGTTCTCGCACTTGTTGTTGGAGGTGAGGGTGGAGGGGACATGGGAGAGGGGTTTAAGAAGACGGTTTGTAGTGGAGGAGAAGCCGGGGGTTATCTTTGCATTCCACGATGATCTTGGAATCGTGAGCAGTTTTGGCAGAGGAGAGCAGGACGCGATAATGCTTTATGTGGTCCAGCCAGACCTCGCGATGAATGGCTAAACCAGTTGTCCAACACAAACGTTCAAGTCTGCGTCCACTGGACTTAAGGGAGCGGAGACGGGGGCCGTGCCAGGGGGAGCGACCCGGGTGAGAGAGAATAATGGTTTTAATGGGAACAAGGACATCAAAGATGGAGGTGAAGGTGTGATTGAGCAGATCAGTAGCTACAGATATTTCGAGGTGAATGGAAGGGCAAAGGCTAGACAGTTGGCAATTTGAATGTGCCGTTGTAAGTGAATTGGGGGAGAGTTTGTTCCAGGGCCGAACACAGAAGGAAGTAGAGTTGGGAGGCGGAAGAGCGATGTGGGTGTAGAGGGATAGAAGGAATTGGTCAGAGATGGCCGTATCCGTGATTGACACGATGGGAGTAGATAGACCACGTGAGGTGGCAAGGTCCAGGGGGTGCACGAGAATATGGGATGGGGATTTTTTATGGAAGGAGAGATTAAAGGAGGATAGGAGGGCAGTGAACTCAGAGGAGAGAGAACGTGATGAGTTGAGATGGTGATTGAAATCATCAAGGATGAGAAGTCGCGAAATGGAGAGTTTGAGCGAGGGAAGCAGTGAAGATATCTCGGTGACAAACTTGACGTGGTACTTGGGTGGCGGAAGAGAACGACGATTTTAAAGGAGAGGTGAGAGGAGCGGAACCAGCTGAGATGCTCAAAGGAGGAAACGGTGACAGAGGAGTCGGGGGTCAGACCAAGGAGTTATTTGGTGATAAGATGCACACGGCCACCGCGGCAGTCTGGACTGAGCAAGTGGTGGAAGATATAACAAGGCGAGGAGGTTTCGTAAAGGGGGAAGGTGTCATCACCCATCAGCCAGGTTTCTGCCAAGGCCATGATGTCGATGCAATCATCTCCAATAAGCTCATGGATGGCAGGGGCTTTGTTCACAAGAGAACGGACATTCTTGAGGGAGATGTGGAGAGGGGCGGTGATAGCTGGTCCACTGGCAGCGTCCACAGGGTCAGCGCTGGGAGGGGTGAGTGGGACAGGAAGGAGATTGGTCAGAATAGCCCCCACCGGGCGCACTGGACGGGCGGGTCGGTGAGAGAGTTGGATGGGGCATTTGGGTTTGCTACTGGTAACGAGGCAATGACTAGTGCCTCGAAAGGCCATTCTGAGGATGCCAAGAGAGGCACAGAGGGAAGCTGTGGGATCATCTCAGAGGGAGTGAAGCCTGGGACGGCGGTAGGAGAGTAGGAAGGTGGAGAAGTGCTGAAAGGTTGAGATAGGGATTGGGGGGCAGAGTACCCGGGAGGGGTGAAATGAAAGGAAGCATGACGACAGGAGGGAGGGGCCAAGGAGGGGTAAAGAGAAAAGAAAAAAGGGGGAAATAGAAGCGATGGGCTCGGGTCTGGAGCGGCAGCAAAAACACACACGTGAATGGACAGAGGGAAACTCAGGTTACATAGGCCCGGTTGCAGAGTAAGATTGGGATAGAAATATCCTGGTAATAAACAGGGAATAGAGAGGAGACAATAGTAGGGAGAACAAAGTTATAATCAGAGATCCCGTGGTGGGATAAAGTTGACGTATTTAGGGTGGAGTCAGCTTGGAGCATCGAAGAACTGATGTCCAGGTTCGGAGACAGGTGAGGAGGGAGAGAGAGTCTAGAAGATATTTGAAGGGTGGATTATCAGCGGACTCACTGCTGGAGGTATTTCAGTTGGAATGAAGAGACGGGAGATGTTCAGAATCGATCGCGGGGCAGAAAAACGTTGGTGAAGTAGGAGGTCACTATAAGATCCAGATCGGTGGAGAGATGGACTCCGGCCCAGGAGAGTGAATTTCTGGGCAGGAATTGTCACTTCAGTAAAATAAAACCGAAAAACCAGTCGGACCAATAGGACAGTCATCAGCTCAGCAGGTAACAGCAGTGGTGGGGGTTGGGCTGTGGGCTGGACAAAGTTACCTTAAAACTTAAGCAACTGAACAGCCGATCAGAGTCACAGCAGCTGAGTCTTGCAGTGTAGTCGAGTGGAGATGCGTCGTTTTGACGGCAGAGAAGTCCAGGAATTTGGAATCCAAATTTGAGCAAAGATCCAGCGCTCAGTGATGAAAACAAAGAGCAGGCATGGTCGGGGGATGGGTAGTGGGTCCAGATAACTTGAAACTTGCAGCTTGAACTTGTCGTTAGGGCTAAAGTGCACTCCCTATTGGAGCCAGGGGAACTTAAACAGTGGAACAGAGGAGATTGGGTGAGAAAGGGCAAAGAATGGCAACGGATGGTCAAGGATAGAGCGACAGAGCAAAGGAGCTCCCCAGGGAGCAGCCAGCCCTGGGCAGGATCTTAGCCTCAGGAATATCCGGGTGATTGAGGAATCGGTGATCAATGTATCTTTACCCGAACCCAGGTGTTTCGTGAATGGGGCAGAAATCCAGGCACCACAGTCACAAGGATTTATCTGCAGTTTCAGACTTACTTCCCTTTGGTTTAAACATCTCATCGAGGCTGCTGCACGGAGTCACAGACAATGCCTCGCGCCTCTTTGTGGAAGGCGGCAGACACTTGTATTCCTGGTAAATGTGGAGGAAGATCATTTAAAATGGGATTAATCTGTCCGTCAGACTCATCTCTGTGGACACAGGAGGGCGGCTGGAGGGCGCTGACCAATGAGGGGAGAATACTGGGCGGTCAGTGTGTGTCCCATTTCAAAGACAATCGTTCGTTCAAGAGGAAAACCATTCGCCAGGGTTAAAATAAGATACCATTGTTGGAAAATAACCGTGGTTCTATATGGATTTTATCATTAAACAATGATAATATGGCGATGACAGTCATCATGGGGAAGTGGAGTTAGCTTCGGAACATAGGAACATGAGGAGGCCATTCAGCCCCTCGAGCCTGTAATTTTTCTTCTTTTCCATTATTTATCCAATTCCCTTTTGAGAGTTACTATTCAATCTGATTTCACCATCCTTTCATGCCGTGCATTCCACATCATTACAAATATCTGCATTAAATCAATGTTTCTTCATGTCGCCTCTGGCTCTTTTGCCAATCACCTTAAATCTGTGCCCTCTCGTCACCTATCCATCTGCCAATGGAAACAGGTTCTCCTTGTTTACTCGATCAAAACTGATCATGATTTTGAGCACCTCTATCAAATCTCCTCTTAACCTTCTCGGCTCGAAGGAGAACAATCGCAGCGTCTCCAGTCTTTCCACATAACTGAAGTCCCTCATCCCTGGTACCATTTTAGTAAATCTCTTCTGCACCTTCTCTAAGGCCTTCACATCCTTCTTCCTGTGTGGTGCACAGAATTGAACACAATTGTCCAGCTGAGGCCAAACCCGTGTTTTATAAATGTGCAGCATAACTTCCTTGCTTTTGTACTCTATGCCTCTGTTAATAAAGCCCAGGATCCCATGTGCTTTTTCAACAGCCTTTTCAACTTGCCCTGCCAACTTAAAACATTTGTGTGCATAACTCCCCAGGTCTCTCTGTTCCGGTACCCAGTTTAAATTTGTACCATTTAGATTATATTACCTCTCCTCATTCTTCCTAACAAAATGGATCACTTCACATTCTCTGCATTAAATTTCATCTGCCATGTGTCTGCCCATTTTACCAGTCTATCCATGTCCTCCTGAAGTCTGTAACTATCCTCCACATTGTTTCTTGCATTCCTGAGTTACGTATCATCTGCAAACTTTGAAATTATACCCTGTGTGCCGAAGTCCAGGCCATTAATGTAGATCACATAGAGCAATGGTCCTAACACCAACCCCTGGGGAATACCACTGTATACTTCCCTCCTGTCTGCAAAACAACCGTTCACCACGACTCTCTGCTTTCTGACCCGAAGCCAATGTTTTATCGACGCTGCCACTGTCCCTTTAATCCAAAGTGCTTTAATTTTCCTAACAAGTCTATTATGTGGTACTTCATGAAATGCCTTTTGAAAGTCCATGTACACAACACCAACCCCGCTGCCCTTATCAATCCTCTCCATTACTTCATCAAAGAACTCAATCAAGTTAGTCAAACGCGATTTTCCGTTGACAAATCCGTGCTGACATTCACTTATTAGCCTATTCTTTTCCAAGTGCAAATTAATTGTGTCCAGGATTATTGTCTCGAAAAGTTTCCCCACCACTGACGTTGGGCTGATTGACCTGTAATTGCCGGGTTTATCCCTCTCCCTTTTATTGAACAGGGGTATGGCATTTGCATTCCTCCAATAATCTGACATTGCCCCGTACCTGAGGAGGATTGGAAGATTGTGGTCAGAGCCTCTGCAATTTCTACCCTTACTTTCCTCAGTCACATAGGATGGATCTAGTTTGGATCGGGTGATATTTCTATTTTGAGTGCTGCCAACCTTTCAAGTACCTCCTCTTTACCTATTTTTGCCCTATCTGATATCGCTACGACCTCCTCCTTTACTGCGACAGTGGCAGCATCCTCTTCTTTCTTGAAGACTGATGCGAAGTATTCATTTAGTACCTCAGCCTTGCCCACTGCCTCCACAAGAAGATATTTTTTGTCCCAAATCAGTCGCACGCTTCCTTTGACTGCCCTTTTACTCATTGTTTTATCAGCCGCCTTGTATCCTTTCTGACCATTGTATTATCAGCCCTTATGTATCGTGACTGACCATTGTATAATCAGACCCAATGTATCCTCACTGGCAATTGTATTCTCAGCTTACTGTATTTTTACTGACCAGAGTATTATCAGCCCCAATGTATCCGAACTGACCATTATATTTTCAACCACACCTATCCTTCTGGAACACTGCATTATCAGCCCCATGTATCCTCACTGACCATTCTATTATCAGCCCCATCTATCCTCAATGAACATTGAATTATCAGCACCATGTCTCCTAACTGACCGTTGCATTATCAACCCCAAATATCCTTACTGACCATTCTATTATAATCCTCCGGTATCCTTACTGAACATTCTATTATCATCCTTCGGTGTCCTTAGTTACCGTTGTATTATCATCCTCTTGTGTCCTTACTCACCATTCCATTATCAGAGTCATGTATCCTTGAAGACCATTGCATTATCATCCACCTGCATCCTTTCTGACCATTGAATAATCAGCCCCGTGTATGCTAACTGACCATTGTATTATCATTCTCCTGTATCCATACTGACAATTGTAATCTCAGACGCCGTGTTTCCTGAATGAACATTGTATTATCATCGCTCATTTATCCGTACATACCATTGTATTATCAGCCCCATTCATCCTGACTGACCATTACATTATCAGACACCATGTACCCTTACTGACCATTATACTACCAGCCCCCATTTATCCTTACTGACCATTGTATTATCAGCCCGCATGTATCCTTACTGACAATTGTATTATCAGCCCCCATGTACGCTTACTGACCATTGGATAATAACCCCCCGTGTATCCTTACTGACCATTGTATTATCAGCCCCCATTTATCCTGACTGACCATTGTATTATCAGCCCCCATATGTCTTTACTGGCCATTGTATTATCAGACCCCATGTATCCTTACTGACTATTGTATTATCAGCCCCCATGTACCCTTACTGACCATTGTATTATAAACCCCCGTGTATCCTTACTGACCATTATATTATCAGCCCCCATGTATCCTTATTGACCATTGTATTATCAGCCCCCATGTATTCATACTGACCATTGTATTGTCAGCCCCTATGTATCCTTAATGACCATTATTTTATCAGCCCCCATTGATCCTGACTGACCATTGTATTATCAGCCCCCATGTATCCTTACTAACCATTGTATTATCAGCCCCCATGTATCCTTACTGGTCATTGTATTATGAGCCTCCATGTATCCTTACTGACCCTTGTATTATCAGCCCACATGTATCCTTACTGACTATTGTATTATCACCCCCCATGTACCCTTACTGACCATTGTATTATAACCCCCCGTGTATCCTTACTGACCATTGTATTGTCAGCCCCCATGTATCCTTACTGACCATTGTATTATCAGACCCCATGTATCCTTACTGACTATTGTATTATCAGCCCCCACATACCCTTACTGACCATTGTATTATAACCCCCCGTGTATCCTTACTGACCATTCTATTATCAGCCCCCATGTATCCTTTCTGACCATTGAATTATCAGCCCCCATGTATCCTTACTGACCATTGTATTACCAGCCCCCATGTTTCCTTACTGACCATTGTATTATCAGCCCCCACATGTCTCTACTGACCATTGTATTATCAGCCCCCATGTACCCTTACTGACCATTATATTATCAGCCCCCATTTATCCTTACTGATCATTGTATTAACAGCCGGCATGTATCCTTATTGACCATTGTATTATCAGCCCCCATGTACTTTACTGACCATTTTATTATCATCTCAATGTATCCTTACTGACCATTGTATTATCAGCCCCCATGTACCTTACTGTCCATTTTATTATCATCTCAACGTATCCTTCCTTGCCATTGTAATATCAGGTCCCATGTATCCTTACTGACCATTACTTGATCTGCTTCAATGCAGCCTTTTTTGTCTTTCGCACATTTGTTAAGTCAAACCCAGAAACTGATTTGAAAAATTCTGAAATTGCCTGCTGAATTCATATCACAGAAGTAATCTGAACTCTGTCAGTGAAGCTGCTCTCTCTTCACATCAGTACTGTAAGACTGCGGGATTCATATTTTCTTCCTTCACGATTTTTTTTGAAGTAATATTTAGAATTATCGGTACCATCACTTCATGTCAGTAAAATACTTGTTTACCTATAATTGACAATATAGAGTGATGGTGTTAAGGGATTAACCTGACCTGTTTGTTCAGTGACTGTAATTAATGTCAGTCAGTGTGTCGTTTAATTGTCTCACTGGAGAGTTCCCCCAAGATATAAATAGGGACTGTTTTCAAAGCGTCACATCAGAGTGTTTGATGCAGCTTTGCCTCCAGGTCAAACAGTGATCATTGGATCTCAGAGATAATGAAAGAATGTTCTGGTATATTCCAAATGAGCTTCGGATTCTGTGGGTACTTTATGATGTACAAAAGATTTACTATCCGCTCCTCGCTGCTGTTGGTGTTCCTGGTAAGTCATTATTTCAGCAATTAATTCTGTCAACCATGTTTAACTGTATTTACTGTCCTTGTCCTTTGGAGCCGGTTATTAATTGTATTCAGTGTAAGCCTCTTGTTCAGTGTCTGGTAATGCCCCTTGTTTCCATCGTGTAACATGTGAACAGTTGCCGATTCCCTGCTCCCAGACCAATGAACAGTCTGTCCTTTTCATTACTTTTCATCACTTTCTTCAACTGATAGTCATTTTTATAGGATTCAACTGCTAATTTGACTGTTGGCTGTAAACAAGGAAGGTTGTTGGAGGATTCTCTTTATTGAACAGTTTGCCCTCTGCTCTCTGCACTGAACCCTCGTGTCGGATCAGAAATATGTGTTCACAGGCAACAGGAGTTTTAAGGTCTGCTGGTTATAGTTAATGACACTGATCTGTGGAAACCAGCGCTGACAGTCAGATCACCAATACACTCTGAAATATTGGACAATATCCAATAATGATTCAGCTCCAGGCAGCTGTCTTACTTTCAACCGTCTCTCGCTCTACCTTATGGTCACTGGTGGTGGATGGTCAGGACAGGCATTAAACTATAATATATATTCCAGTAAATTATTTATTCAGTTATGTTTGAGTTGATTTATTTCCACTGTTTTCATTTCGTCCCGTTCCCGTGGGCCACATTACAGGAGATCTCAGTGATGTCCACATGGACTATCTAACATCTACTGTTGAAGCGCATTGGGATATTTTACGATGTTAAAGGCGCTATATAAATGCAAATTGTTGTTGTTTGTTCCGTTATGTTTGAATTGATTTATTTCCTTTGGTTTTGATTTAATCCCATTCCTTCAGATCACTTTGAAATTCCCAACTGTTTCACCTTTGACCCTCCATTCGCCACGGTACTTCTGCAGCTCAATCTCACCCTCACCTCCACCTTTGATACCCTTGACGCCAGTAAACCCCTTACTCTCTCTCACCCTGTTCGTTCTCCTTGGCACGACTTCCATCGTTGCTCCTTAAGGTCCAAGGGACGCAGATTTGAACACTTATGGCGCACATATGGATAAGCCATTAATCGCCAGATCTCGCTGGACCTCATCAAGCACTATCGGGACCTGCTCTCCTCTGTTAAAACTCCTCACTATTCCAGGATCACCCTGGAATGCGAAGATGACCCGGCTTCTCTTCACTACAAACCGTCTTCTTAAACCCCTCTCCCCTGTCCCCTCCACCCTCACTTCCTTCAAGTGCGAGAAGCTCATGGATTTCTTTGTCACTAAGATTGAGACCATTCATTTAGCTGCCTCTGCCGCTTCTCTACCTTCCTCCAGTCCACCGAGCCAATCTTCCCGAAAGTCCCCGCTCCCCAGCCCTAACCCTGAATCCACATCTTTCTCTTGTTTCTCTTCTATCTCCCCTCATGCCCTCTCCGAGCTCATCTTGACCACGAAACCAATCTGCTGCTCCCTCGGCCCTTTTCCCACTGAACTGCTGACCACACAACTTCCCTTCCTGATCCCCATGCTAGCTGATATTGTAAACGATTTTAGGGCCTGGACAATAGTCAGTCAAAGATGTATGTTGTAGGTTCGTTAATCAAAGTGATTATTTAATGATTTACATAATTCTTACACGCATCAAACAAATCAAACAATACATTCAAGCTTAAAACCAAAGATTTCAGCACCAAGGCAGAAGAGTGATCAGCTCTCTCTCTCTCTCTTGAACTTTTCTTCTTTTGTTGTTGGACGTCCTTCCTCCAGGCGAAGCTTCTTAAGGTTCCTCCAACTACATTAAAGAGTCTGCCACGATGTCCCATCTTTATATGATTTTGCCAGTTGGGGTGTGAGTAAAAGTTAAGAGAAGTCCCATTTTGGCCACTCGCACACTAATGCATTGATGATGTACTGTTGGCTGGGCCAATCAAAACCATGTGACCCCAGGTGCGGCCTTTCCACCGTGTGAAATCACCGTGTGAAATCACCGTGTGAAATCACCGAGTGAAACCACCGTGTGAAATCACCGTGTGAAATCACCGTGTGAAACCACCGTGTGAAACCACCGTGTGAAATCACCGTGTGAAACCACCGAGTGAAATCACCGTGTGAAACCACCGAGTGAAATCACCGTGTGAAACCACCGAGTGAAATCACCGTGTGAAACCATCGTGTGAAATCACCGTGTGAAACCACCGTGTGAAATCACCGAGTGAAACCACCGTGTGAAATCACCGTGTGAAATCACCGTGTGAAATCTCCAACAGCCTTTTCCCCGTGTGAAACCAGGTGTAAGTAACTTGAATTGTCTCTCCCAAAGATTTCAAACTCTCTCAGCACAGTTTTTCCAAGTTGCTGTTTGTTGAGGTTCCTATCAGTTGTTTTGAGAACCAAAAGCCTGTTCGTAGCTTCTCGAAGTTTCTGCACATTGCTGCCTTTGCAGTTTAAACTTACAATGTCCGAATGTAATATCTAAAGGGGCAAAGTTAACTCTTTCCTTCCCGGTTCTCTTTTGTCTGGTACTGTCACGTTCCTTTCAAATCTGCCGTCTTCACCCCATCCTCAAAAAAACCATCCATGACCTCTCTGTCCTTGCAAATTACCGCCCCCGTCTCCAACCTCCCTTTCCTCTCCTGAAACTTGTTGTCACCTCCCAAATGCATGCCCTTCTTGCCTGAAACTGCACCAGTAACCTCTCCAATCAGGTTCCCGCCCCTGCAACAGCGCGGAATCGGGCCGAATCAAAGTCACAAATCACATCCTATGTGAATGACCGTGGTAAACTATCCCTCTTCATCCTTTGACACGGGTGACCACACCATCCACCTCAAACGCCTCTCGTCCGTTGTCCAACAGGGTGGGACTGCCCTCGCCTGGTTCCATTCCTATCCATCAAGGTTTCTTCAGAGAATCTCCTAGATCGGCATATCTTCCCGCCCCTGCACCGTTATCGCTGGTGTCCCCCAAGGAACAATCCTCCTATTTCACATCTGCAAGCTTCCCCTCGGCGACATCCTCCGAAAGCACACTGTCAGATTCCACATGTACACTCACACCCAGCAGTAACTCAGCACCGCCTCTCCCGGCCCCTTCACTGCCTCTGGTTTGTCAGACTGCTTGTCCGGCGTCCAGTCATGGATCAGCAGAAATTTCGTCCATTTAACCATTGCGACGACTGAAGCCATTGTCTTCGGCCCCTATCACAAATTCCGTTCCCTCGTTACTGAATCCATCCCCCTCCCTGGCCAGGATCTTAGGTTAAATCGGACCAGTAGGCGTTCTACTTCATCTCCTAACCCAAGGTCACTGAGCCCATTGTAACTTCCAACTGCCGACCCATGACAGGCCCTGAATTGGAGCTGGGGCCTGCTGGTGGTTTTGGTTTCCTTCTATACCGGGGCGGTCATTTACAACAAACCCTCTCCGCAGCAGAAAGTTCTGTCACAAGGAAAGTACATACGAACGTAAGAAATAGGGGCAGGAGTAGACCATCCGGCCCCTCGAGCCTGCTCCGCCATTCAATAAGATCATGGCTGATCTTCGAACTCAACTCCACCAGTAATTAGATTCTGTCCCTGGATTCAATAATGACGCTGAACATTTCACCCTGAATTCGACCAGGCTGCTGCTTTTACTCTCAGTCTGAAGTATAATTCCCTGTTTTTCTCTTCCTTTCAGTGAACTTAGTGACGATTGTGATCCTGTCTCGAGGAAGGTGCGGTCTCTCCAAATGTGTCACCCGTTACCTGGTGTCCATGGCAGCGGCCGATCTACTGGTCGTTATCACTGATCTGATATTCAGGCAAATTCCTATTCTTTATCGGGCTCAGTTTCAGTTCATGTGGCCCTTTAAAGTGTGTAATATCCACGCCGTCCTGCTTTACGCAGTCACAGACTGTTCTGTCTGGTTCACGGTAACTTTCACCTTTGATCGATTTGTGGCCATTTGTTGCCAGAAGCTGAAAACAAAATATTGCACCGAGAAAACGGCAGCTGTGGTTCTGGGAACAGTGAGTGTGCTGTTCTGTGTGACGAACACTTTCTGGTACTTTATGTATGGAGATCAATATTGGATGAGTAATGATCCCTGGTTTTGTTTTGTATCAAATGATGTTATTTCCTCTCAGGTGTGGGCAGTAATTCAATTCCTTCATTATATTGTAACCCCAATTGTTCCATTTATTCTGATTCTGCTCCTCAATGTTTTAACCGTCAGACACATTTTAGTGTCGAGCAGAGTCCGCAGGAGACTCCGGGCCCACAGCAGTGGGGAGAGTCCCAGTGACCCAGAGATGGAGAAGAGAAGGAAATCCATCATTTTACTGTTTGTTATATCGGGGAATTTTATCCTGTTATGGGCGGTGTTTCTGTTGTATTTTGTATGGAACCGATTGTATGTGTTAGACTTTATTCCTGTGTATCTACCTCAATACGTACAAGAACTGGGATTTATGCTCCAGCTCCTGAGTTGCTGCACCAACACGTGCATTTATGGCGTGACCCAGACTAAATTCAGAGAGGAGTTGAAGAATGTGGTGAAATATCCCTTTACTGTAATTGTTAAATTCATTAAATAATGAGAAGACTTTCCATCATCACAAGGTGTTGGTCTGGTGTTCTGCCCAATCCCCTCATCTCTGGGATACAAACACAGTGAGGCCGCTTTTCATCTTTCACCGCCCTGATTGAGTGACGAACAGGGACGGTAGAGGTGGGGAACTCCGCGGAGATCAGTCCCGCTTGATTCCTGTTGGTTTCTGGTCCCGTTCAGTCCTCTGGTGCGGCCTGGGGCGGGTGGATGAAGCTCCCGTCCGCCAGACTCTTGTTTCATGTGTTTACACAAAGCGGGCGGGCGGGGCACACATGCAGCCCATGGTGTGCAGACCAGAGAATCATATTTTAATAATCATTTCACTTCTCCTTAGGAACAGAGGAACAGGAAGAGGCCATTCAGCCCCTCGAGCCTATTCCTCCGTTCAATTGGATCATGGCTGATCTGTATCTTAACTCAATTTACCCTCTTCGTTTTGTCACCCTGAATACCCTCGCCAAACAAAAATCTATCAATCTCAGTTTTGTAATTTTCTATTGACCCCCGGCATCAACAGCTTTTCGGGGAGAGGGTTCCAGATTTCCGCTCCCTTTGTGTGAAGAAATGCTTCTTGACATCACCCCTGAACCTCTCATTTTAAGATTATGCCCCCTTGTCATGGACTCGCCCACCAGAAGAAATAGTTTCTCTCTATCTACCCTATCAAATCCTTTAATCATCTTAAACATCAATTAGATCGCCCCTTAATCTTCCATATTCAAGAGAATACAAGCCTAGTCTGTGCAACCTGTCCTCATCATTTAACCGTTTAACCCCGATAACATTCTGGTGAATCTGCGCTGCACCCCCTCCGAGGCCAAATATCCTTCCTGAGATGTGGTGCCCAGAACTGAACGCAGTCTCCAGCTGGGGTCTGACCAGAGCTCTGTCCAACTGGAACATAACTTCCACCCTTTTGTATTCCAGCCTTTTGTGATCAGGCCCAACGTTCCATTCGTCTTTTCAATTAATTTTTGGACCTGTCCTTCAGCTTTTAATTATTTCTGTACTTGGACCCCTAAATCTCGCGGCACTTCCACAGTTCCCAGCTTCTCGCCATTTAGAAAATACCCTGATCTATCTTTCTTATGACCAAAGCGGATGACCTCACACTTTCCCACTTTGAACTCCATCTGCCACAGTTTTGCCCATTCACTTAATCTATCAATGTCCCATTGCAACTATCTGCTCCCATCTACAATATTTATTGTGCTACCTAACTTGATGTCGTCAGTAAACGAAGATATACGGCTCTCTATTCCTTCATCCAAGTCATTTATAAATACAGTGAAAAGCTGCGGTCCCTGTACAGATCACTGGGGACACCACTAGTCACATCCTGCTGATTGGAGCACAGACTCATTAAACCGACTCCCTGTCTCCTCACTCCGTACCAATTCCCTGTCCAAGCCAATAGGTTCCCTCCAATTCCATGCACTCTCGATTTTATTAACAGACTCTGATGTGGAACCTTATCGAACGTCTTCTGAAAGTCCATATAAATTACATCCATAGACACGTCATTGCCTCCCACATTAATTACCTCCTCAAAAAATTTAACTAGGGGTTCATTAGACATGACTTACCCGTTACAAATCCATGCTGCTCTCTCTGATCAGCTCCAATTATTCCACATGCTCAGTCACTCTGTCCCCAGTAACAGGTTCTACTACCTTCCCCACAATTGATGACAGACGAAGGTGTTTATAATTTCCTGCTTCATCTCTACTTAATTGAAAACTATTTGAACAATGCGTTGATATACAAGGAACAAAGTGGTGATGTCCCGAGTATAAGGTGGTGATGTACAGGGTATAAAATGTTGGTGTACAGGGTGTAAAGTGGAGATGAACAGACTATAAAGTGGTGATGTACAGGGTATAAAGTGGTAATGTACAGGGTATAAAGTGGAGATGTACAGGGTATAAAGTGGTAATGTACAGAGTAGAAAGTGGTGATGTACAGGGTATAAAGTGGTGATGTACAGGGTATAAAGTGGTGACGCAGAGAGAATAAAGTGGAGATGTACACAGTATAAGGTGGTGATGCACAGGGTATAAAGTGGTGATGTACAGGGTATAAAGTGGAGATGTACAGGGTACAAATTGGTGATGCACCGGGTATAAAGTGGTGATGTACAGGGTTTAAAGTGGTGATGTACAGGGTTTAAAGTGGTGATGTACAGGGTATAAAGTGGTGATGTACAGGGTATAAAGTGGTGATGTACCGGGTATAAAGTGGTGATGTACAGGGTATAAAGTGGTGATGTACAGGGTATAAAGTGATGATGTACTGGATATAAAGTGGTGATGTACAGGGTATAAAGTGGTGATGTACTGGATATAAAGTGGTGATGTACAGGGTATAAAGTGGTGATGTACAGGGTATAAAGTGGTGATGTACAGGGTATAAAGTGGTGATGCACAGGGTATAAAGTGGTGATGAACAGGGTATAAAGTGGTGATGGACCGGGTATAAAGTGGTGATGTACAGGGTATAAAGTGGTGATGTACAGGGTATAAAGTGATGATGTACAGGGTATAAAGTGGTGATGTGCAGGGTATAAAGTGGTGATGTACAGGGTATAAAGTGGTGATGTACAGGGTATAAAGTGGTGATGTACAGGGTATAAAGTGGTGATGTACCGGGTATAAAGTGGTGATGTACTGGATATAAAGTGGTGATGTACAGGGTATAAAGTGGTGATGTACTGGATATAAAGTGGTGATGCACAGGGTATAAAGTGGTGATGTACAGGGTATAAAGTGGTGATGTGCAGGGTATAAAGTGGTGATAAGACCACAAGAGACAGGAGCAGGACCTGCTCCGCCATTCAATGAGATCATGGCTGCTCTGATTTTTACCTCAACTCCACTTTCCCGCCCTTTCCCCATATCATTTGACTCCCTTGCTGATCAACAATTTGTCTAACTCAGCCTTGAATGTATTCAATGACTCAGCCTCCACAGCTTTTTGGGGTAAAGAATTCCAAAGATTCACGACCCTCTGAGAGAAGAAATTCGACCTAATTTCCGTCTTAAACGGGCGACCCCTTATTCTGAGACTATGACCCCTCGTTTTAGATTCCCCCATGAGGGGTAACATCCTCTCAGCATCTACCCTATCGATTCCCCTCAGAATCTTGTATGTTTCAATAAGATCTCCTCTCATTCTTCTAAACTTCAGTGAGTATGGACCCACCCTGTTCAATCTTTCCTCAGAAGGCAACCCTTCCATGCCCGGAATCAACCTAGTGAACCTTCTCTGAACTGCCTTCAATGCAAGTATGTCCTTCCTTAAATAAGGGCACCAGAACTGTACGCTGTACTCCATGTGTGGTCTCACCAGCACCCTGTGCAGTTGTAACATGACTTCCCTGCTTTTATACTCCATCCCCCTTGAAATGAAGGCCAATATTCCATTTGCCTTCCGGATTACCTGCTGCACCTGCATGTTGACTTTTTGTGTTTAATGTACGAGGACACCCAGATCCCTCTGCACTGCAGCAATTTGTAGTATTTCTCCATTCAAATAATATTTTACTTTTTTTATTTTTCCTCCCAAAGTGGCTGAATTCACATTTTGCCACGTTGTGTTCCATCTGCCAAATTTTTGCCCATTCGCTTAACCTGTCAATATCCCTTTGCAGACACTTTGTGTCCTTCTCCTAACTTGCTTTTCCACCTATCTTTATATCATCAGCAAATTTGGCCACAAGACACTCTGTTCCTTCATCCAAGTCATTGATATATATTGTAACTCGTTGAGGCCCCAGCACTGAGCCCTGCGGCACCCCACTAGTTACAGATTGCCATTTTGAAAATGACCGTTTTATCCCGACTCTTTGTTTTCTGTCAGTAAGCCAATCCTCAATCCATGCCAGTATATTACCCCCAACACCATGTTGACCGGAAGTCACCGGTAACGGTTTTGGCTTAGTCCACAGAGCAGGAGAGTCAATTCCCTCTTAATTCTCAATTCGCTTTATTAACGTTATTAGATCATGTCCATACCGCTTATACGTCTGGTTAGATATAGGCATGCAGTTTACAGCAGGTTATACAGTTTTATACTCAAACTAGGATTTAACGCACAACCACAAG
Source organism: Heptranchias perlo (assembly GCF_035084215.1). NCBI lineage: Eukaryota > Metazoa > Chordata > Chondrichthyes > Hexanchiformes > Hexanchidae > Heptranchias > Heptranchias perlo. The sequence continues at coordinate 722,988 of NW_027139581.1, read as the reverse complement.
GTTTCCCTGACTACCACATCCCTGAGTGGTCACAGAATAGAAAGGATATTATATTACCCGGAAAGGAGAGATAACGCTGGCCAGGCGATTCGTTCTCTCTCTCTCTCGACGTCGTCTTTACGTTCCTGACGTAGTCTCTACGACCCTGACGTAGGGTCCCTACTTCCGCGATAGTTCGTCTCCGGAGTCGCCCTCACAAACACACTGGCACCAAGCCTGCAATTCTTCAGTTTTAACTTCAAGCCTGTCTTTTCGAATGATGCTGTCTGCTCCGGTTGGCTTAAAGTTGCTGGAGTGGTCAGTGTCATCCCCTGATTGGCTCTATTTCAAGGGGTTCGGTCGCATCACCTCATTGATCCTTTTCTCAACAAGGCCTGGTGTCTCATCAAAGCTCCTTTGTCCCTCTAAGAAGCGGAACGAATTCAAACCGGTTCTGGCCAGTTCAGACCAGTGACTGAACTCCAGGTCACCTCAATTGAAAAGTCAGTGTCTTTGTTAGCAATTCGAATGAAACTCAATAGTTTTCTGCAGCCCCTGGCCAACATCTCCACCCTTTTGATCCAAAGATGCTTATCTTAGGATCATTATTCTCCCTTTCTGTGTACCACTCCTGAGGTTGTCATTGTCCCCCAATGGGCACGTTACATCGGCGATATCATATGTTTATAGAAAAAATATAAATGTTTGCAGAAAAAATACAAAAATGAAGCGTATAAAATATACTTCACACAGTGCCCTTATATTGATAATCGCTTTTTCTGTTTCATTATAGCACTAACACTCAATTGTTGCAAAATTTCATGTTTCCACCTTCTGAGCTGATATACATTGAATATGACAAGTATTAATGCACATAAAATCACAACTACAGCAGCATGTGATAAAATCCTGATCCATGGATGTATTTGAACATAAGATCCCCAAGATCGGTGCTGGGTCCGCTGTTATTTGTTATTTATATTAATGATTTGGATGATAATTTAGGAGGCATGGTTAGTAAGTTTGCAGATGAAACCAAGATTGGTGGCATTGTGGACAGCGAAGAAGGTTATCTAGGATTGCAACGGGATCTTGATAAATTGGGCCAGTGGGCCGATGAATGGCAGATGGAGTTTAATTTAGATAAATGTGAGGTGATGCATTTTGGTAGATCGAATCGGGCCAGGACCTACTCCGTTAATGGTAGGGCGTTGGGGAGAGTTATAGAACAAAGAGATCTAGGAGTACAGGTTCATAGCTCCTTGAAAGTGGAGTCACAGGTGGATAGGATGGTGAAGAAGGCATTCGGCATGCTTGGTTTCATTGATCAGAACATTGAATATAGGAGTTGGGATGTCTTGTTGAAGTTGTACAAGACATTAGTAAGGCCACACTTGGAATACTGTGTACAGTTCTGGTCACCCTATTATAGAAAGGATATTATTAAACTAGAAAGAGTGCATAAAAGATTTACGAGGATGCTACCGGGACTTGATGGTTTGACTTATAGGGAGAGGTTGGATAGACTGAGACTTTTTTCCCTGGAGAGTAGGAGGTTTAGGTGTGATCTTATAGAAGTCTATAAAATAATGAGGGGCATAGATAAGGTAGATAGTCAAAATCGTTTCCCAAAGGTAGGGGAGTCTATAACGAGGGGGCATATATTTAAGGTGAGAGGGGAGAGAAAGAAAAGGGTCCAGAGGGGCAATTTTTTCACTCAAGGGATGGTGAGTGTCTGGAACGAGCTGCCAGAGGCAGTAGTAGAGGCGGGTACAGTTTTGTCTTTTAAAAAGCATTTAGACAGTTACATGGGTAAGATGGGTAGAGAGGGATATTGGCCAAGTGCAGGCAATTGGGACTAGCGTAGTCGTATAAACTGGGCGACATGGACATGTTGGGCCGAAGGGCCTGTTTCCATGTTGTAAACTTCTATCATTCTATGATTCTATGATTCTAATTCCAAAACTTATCCCAGAAACTGGGGTCCTGTAGCAGTTCATCTGCTTTATCAGCATGAGTTTTAATTATTTTAGTGTGTTTCGTCCATTGATGAATTAACTCATTGGCTTCCTCCGCTATTTGCGTCCAATCTGTAGTCAGGTGCGGAATGGGTGGTAGTTCGGTCGGAACATATTTCCGCATATCTTGGTCTATATCGGTCCGTTGGACTGTGAGGTTTTCGTTTATTACTATCCTCATTATTGGCTTAGGCAGAACTTGTCCACCGACAACCAGGTCTGAGGTCACATTGTTAATGGCCACATTGTGTCCTTCCAGAGGGCACTGTTTCCATCCTTTATTATAGCTCATAGCCGCTGTGGCTGTGTCATACGTTTGTCCCACAAGGGCGTATTGTAAAAAGGACTCGTTGTTAACCGGCAAAATGGACAATGAACAATTTTCATAAGGACTGAACCCGCAATTAGTAAGTTTCTGTCTCGTTATCTCTTCTGACAGGCCCAGTGATTCCCTCCTTGGTAACACTTTGACAAATCTACCCCTTTTAGAGCACCGTCCATTACAATAGCATGAGATGGTGGATTGCTCAAAGATATCCAAATACCCTCATGATACTTGCCCACTTTATGAACTATTTTTAACGGGTAGGTCAAATTGCTTCTGTGCTGGGGAATATGAAACACCGCCCCAACGTAATATTTCCGGTATGAGTCACCACCCCAGTACATATGTGTGGTCCCAGTGGACCATAATTTTACCTCGACCGTCGCTCCCCGATGGTCGCTCCATAAATGGACCCGCAAATTAATTAATGATTTTTCCCTCTGGGATTACCAACAATGTCACCTCTTGAACTGTGTTACATGAAAACTGTACTGTCGCTCCCTCCGGTACACCCAAAGTCTTTCCCGCGCACGCTAACCCATCCACTCCCGTATAATACTAATTTAAATCCTCTCGTTTCCCTTTGTTGGTTCGGACTGTCTTATTCTGCAGAGCAAAGTTGTCCCTGGTCTCGGGATATCCCTCCGCCGTCGACACTGCTTCAGGAACGTTCATTCGTCGTGACGGCTCCTCGGCAGGTTCAACCGCAGTTCTGATGACGTTCAATCCGATAGCAACAAAATGCATCATCCCCTTCATTCTCGGCTGGACGTGGAATAAATACGTGTAATTTCTGCTCTTATGTACAGTTTCTTTTAGGTACTATCACAAGTCCAGTCTCTCCATATACTGAGCCAGACCGTCTAAATCCTGTTCCCAATTAGTTTCGGATTCTCACCGTCCGTTTCTTTGAACCCACTTATTCCCCCTTTTTGTTTTATGTTCCTTTTGTTTTTTTCCTGGATTCTCCTCTGCATGTGAACGGACAGTATCAAATTTGTGTTCAATCACCTCCTCTTGGACCTGTAGCTGGTCCTGTGTGACTTTCAGAATTTGGAACATCGTTAGCATCGAGCAGCACATGCCAATGGTGATTATCTTGTTTTTCTCCTCCCAACTTTAGCTGATTAATGTGGTACCAGCCACTCTTATCTGATGCCGTTAATATCCTGCATACAGATGGGCTGGCTTTGTATACTATCTCATAGGGACCGGCAAACTTTGGACTCAATAATGAGGTGGGCTGTTTTATTCTAATCGTTACTCTCTGACCGGGGCTCAACTCTATCGGGCTGGCTTTTGCATCGAAATAAGCCTTGCTTTGCTGTTTCTTCTTTCCCTGTCGGTGAGCGGCTACATAATTTGCTTCTTTTACTGTTTCCACTAGCTGTTGTACCCATTTTTCCGATATAATGTGATCTACCTCGGGTTCAGACAAATCCAAACCTACCAACCCCTCCATTCCCCTCATGTCCCTTCATGTCATGAGTTTATAAGAAGTGTAGCCTGTTGATGAAGTCACGGTATTCCTGACTATCATCAGCACAAAGGGCAGAACCACTTGCCAGGTTGTCTTGTGCTGCTGCACCATTTTGGCTATCATGTTTTTCAATGTCCGATTCATTCTTTCCACAATTCCACTAGACTGTGGTCTATAGGGTATGTGAAATCTCTGTCTATCCCCAAAAAGGGTCATAACATCCTGCATAACTTGGGCTGTAAAATGTGTTCCCTGATCTGATTCTATGCTTCGGGGTGAACCCCAACGGGTAAACACCTTTTCTAATAGAATTTTCGCAGTAACTTCGGCTGTGTTTGTTCTGGTCGGAAAAGCTTCCACCCATTTAGTGAAGGTATCCACTATTACTAGAATGTACTTGTATCCTCCTGGAGTGGGAGGAAGCGGTCCTATATAGTCTATCTGTAAATTAGTCCAAGACCCTTCTACTGGTCTAGTATGTCGGAGGGCCCCTTTCTTAACATTTCTATCGGGGTTGTGTTGTGCACAGATCAAACAATTCTTGACATTGTGTTCCACGTCACCTGTCATTCCGGGCCACCAGCACACCTCCTTTATCCTATCTAGGGTGCTCTCCGTCCCTTTATGTCCCAATAAGTCATGGCACCAGTGGATTATTTGGTTTCGTCCCCCCTCTGGCACCACAAATTTTCCTTCACATGGAACCACTCCGTCTTGAATATAGACCGCCTTGTGCCTTTTGTATGTGTCTGACTGCTCCTTCTATTAGTTTTTTTAATTCTCCGTCTTTCTTTTGCTCCTCCGTTAAATCTGTTACTTTGACCTGCTTCTCTTTCTGGCCTCCGATTTCCCCAATCGGTGGCTGCCATTCCCGTCCACTGACAGCACCTCGTTTAGCTAGTTCATCAGCTTTCCTGCTCCCTTCGGGAGATCGTTTTGAATGAGCTTTCACTTTTGTGACCCCATATCCTTTCCCCTGTGCTTCTTCAAAGATGTACAGTAATAGCGGGGCTGACGGAACGGGTCTTCCATCCGCTGAGACAAATCCTCTCGCTTCCCATAGGGGCAAATGTTCTGTGAGGCTATGACAAACATACATGCTATCAGAATATATGACTGATCTGGGCGGAAAATATTCCGGGTGACCAACCACATATGCGACGGCTGCTAGTTCTGCTGCCTGCGCACTCATAGTGTGAGGTAATTTCAGAGCCGCACTAAATCTTTCCCGCCCGTGGTCATCCTCCATGTATATCCCACAGCCAGTTCTCCTTTCCCCATCTTGTACTGATGAAGAGCCATCCACAAAACATTTAAAATAGGGTTCTTCCTATCCTGTTTCCTTTGTCTTTCTGCTTTCAGGCCCCGTCTTACCCCCTCCCTTTTGTTTTGATACAAATGGGCCCTTGGGGTCATTTGCTATCATCAATTGACACTCATGTTTTTCTCCCTGATAAGCTAAGTTGTCTGCTAACAGAGTGGTGGTTTTTACCCCCTTTACGGTTATATTTCTCCCTTGCAGCAACAATGTCCATCTCGCGATTCTATTTTGGCTAACTGAACCATCCTTAATCCTTCCATCTAACAGTAGCTGTACTGGGGTGTGTTCTGTTAATATTGTAAGTGGGTTTAGTCCCACTATATAGGTAAAATGCTGAATTGCCCAAAAGACAGCTAGCAAGTGTTTTTGGCATACCGTGTACCCCTGCTCTACTGGTGAGAGCATACGTGAAGCGTACGCTACTGGTCGTAATTTCCCGTGTGTCTCCTGTAATAGAACTGCCGAGAGGGTGTTGTCTGTGGTAGCCACCTCCAGTGCAAACGGCTCAGTTGGATTTGGGCTTTTTAGAGCAGGCACGGCAGCTGGTGCTTGCTTTTGATCAGCCATGGCCTCGGTGTGTTCTGTTTTCCACTCCCAGGCCACATATTTTTTAATAATTCCATCAGCGGGGCCGCCTTTGTGGCGAATCCATCAATATGGTCCCTGCGATATCCCACCAACCCCAAGAAGGACCTTAACCCTTTTACATCCCGCGGAAGAAGGAGTCTGCCAACCGTCCCGACCCTTCGCTTGTCAATGTCCCTTAGTCCCGGCGTCAGAATCATTCCCAAGTAAGTAACTTTTTGTTTCATGGTCTGCGCTTTTTTAGGGTTAATCTTTAATCCCAAGTCATGTAACAACTGCAGTAATTCACTTAGCAGTTGATAATGTTCCTTCTTGGTTTCAGTTTGTAGGAGTAAGTCATCTACATACTGCATTAGACATTCAGGCCTCGAGAATAATTTTAACCCTTCCCTCAGCCGTTGGTGAAATATGGATGGGGAATTGTGAAACCCCTGCGGCAGGGCGGTCCATGTATATTGCTGTCCTTGGAAAGTAAATGCGAATTTATATTGACATTCTTTCTCCAGTGGAATAGACCAAAAACCGTTACTTATGTCCAAAACCGTAGAACACTGCGCATCCTCATTTTGTCGAACTACTGTCTCTGGGCGAGTTGCTACAGTAGGGGCTGTTAGCGGGGTGGCTTTATTTAATTCTCTGTCGTCAATCGTGAGTCGCCAGCTACCGTCGGGTTTCCTCACCAGCCAAATAGGTGCGTTATTAGTAGAAGCTATTGGTCTTAATATCCCTTGCTGCAGCAGACTCTGTATCACCTTCTCTATCTCTTCTTCTGCTTGTTTTGGGAAACCATACTGCTTCTGTGGTTTGGGGTCTGGACCTTGTATACACACACTCCCGGTCATTTTCACACAATCATGTTTATGTCGGGCAAATACTATTGAGTTTTGTGCAATAATCTGTTGTACTTCACGATCGTTATTCATTTCTCCTGGTTCTATCCACATTTCCCTGATCGTGCATATCCTATCCCGATATTCCCCCACCGGGACGAGTGTGTGATTTATACTGCCCATGCCCAAAGGCATTTGCCAAATCATACAATTAACAGGGTCGAAGCAAAATCCCGCTTTGGCCATATAGTCACTCCCTGATATATGTTCTTGTCCTCTAGGTAATTTAATAAGGACCACTGAATGCTCTATCACTATGTCTCCCACACCGACTTCCAACGGTACACTCACATATCCCACTTGTGAATGCCCTGTGAATCCACTGAGAATAATTTTATTTTGAATTTTCCAATCTATGTCATTGATCTGAGTGGTGCTAACGGTGGTTCGAGATCCCCCTGTGTCCCAAAGGATTGTAAGAGGGCGGCCTCCAACCCTACCATTCACTAGGGGTCTCCCCGTGTCATCCAACCGCGCGTCACACACCCATAACGGAGAGGCCTGAGATCGTCATTGCAGTTCGGGGTACAACCCGGAACTCGGTGATATTTCTATCGTATCACACTGAGGACTCGGTCTATTCTGCCTTTCCACGGGTAGGCTCTGATTTCTTCCCTGACCTGCATTATCTCGTCTCGGGTTCGGGCAGTCCCTTGCGAAGTGTCCCTCTTGGCCACAGTTATAGCATTTGGACACCTCACCTTGAGTTCGCCCCTTTCCCGAGAAGTTTCCTCTGCCTCTGCCTCTACCTCTTCCCACTATCTAATATGCAGGAGGGGGTTCCCCCTGAGTAGGTCCCCTCCCTTCATTTCTCCAGGTTATCGCCTGATCCTTAACAGGCATTGCTCTGTCCCCGGATGCCTTGGATCGTTTTGGTATTTCCCTTTCCCATACTCGAACCGTCTTCCTAATTATCCCGGGTTCCGTATGTGTGTCATCAGCGGGGTCAAACTGATCTAGTGCCTTCCTCGACTCCTCAGTGCCATGCGACACTAGTGTTCTCAGCCATCGGTTCCTAACCTCCCGCTGTAAATTATCCCTGTCTAAATCTGTACTATAGACCCCCTGAAACACCGCCCAAATGGGGGCCGAAAATAGAGTGGGGTGTTCACCTTTCCTTTGATAGCATTTCATCAGCGCCTCCACTGGATCCCCCCTGTTATCGCCCATGACAGATAATACCTGGTCCTTTAAGGCTTCATTTGTGCCTCTACCAAGTTTTTGTTCATCCGGTAGGGCGGAGTGTATATGTGGGTGTAGGCACATTAGGATTAATTTGCTTTCCTCAGCATCATCTAAGCCGTGTATCGCTCTCTCTTGCCTGACCGCTAGGAACAACTCCCGAGGATCATCCCCAGGCGCACACGTTCCAATATCTTTCGCAATAACCCGCAGTTCCTGTACCCCAAGTGGGGTGGAATATGTCATATCCTGATCATCTTCCCCCACCTGTGCTCTAGTAGTTACAAGGGGGGCCATTGGGGCAGACGGTTTTTTCTGCTCTGGAGCATAAGCTGGCGGTGGGTTCCCCAGTGGAGGTTCCCTATCACCGCTGCTGTATCTATCCGCCTTGTCTGCTAAATCATCCCAATCTACATCCCCGAGACCACTTTCTTCACCTCTTCCGGGTGCAAAAGCAAACAATATGAACCTATGTGCAGCTTGCTGATCTTGCAGCCTCCCTATCAGTTTCTGACACGTTGTGTGATCGCCAGTACTACTCCTCTTCTCCTGAGCTGCTCTGTGAATCACATTCATAGCAGTTTTTAAATCACTACATTGTTGTTTCCATCTCTCCACCTCAGCTTGGGCTTCTCCCTCTCTCTTACGCTTTTCATGAGTCAATTTTTCGCACTGTAACTGATGTTGGTTCATAAAATCTGAACTTCTCTGTCCCTGCAGATCAGTTACCTTCTCACGAAGGCGGGCGATCTCCTCACGGAGTTTTTTATTCTCTTCCCCTAATTCGTCTTGGATTTTCTGAGTCTCTTCTTTCTCTCTCCTAGCCTGCTGTCGGCATTCTATCCATTCCTCAAGTAAACATCCGATCGCTACGGACTTCTGTATCTTTTTTAATTTCCTATCTGACATCTTTTGTTGCGCAATTTTCCAAAGGACCTCCCCAACAGGCTTTCCCTTGTCTCCAATGTGACCCGCATACTCCCCGTATTGCGGCCACTTCCCTATGACGTATTTTTGAAGGAGTCTCTTCCAATCAAAACAGTCCAAGTCCCCAGGGCTTAGTGATTTCCCTTTATTCGTCATCTTGTGTTATTAACTATGAATTAACCCAAACTCCTGCTCTCTGTATACTTTGCCAAATTCGGTTCGCCTCGAGGCTCCCACTGACGCAACGGAGAGATTTATCCTCGAGCCCACCCAGGGACGCCAAAGATGTTGACCGGAAGTCACCGGTTAACGGTTTTGGCTTAGTACACAGAGGAAGAGTCAATTCTCTCTTAATTGTCAATTCGCTTTATTAACGTTATTAGATCATGTACATACCGCTTATACGTCTAGTTAGATATAGGCATGCAGTTTACAGCAGGTTATACAGTTTTATACTCAAACTAGGATTTAAACGCACACCCACTAGGTTTCCCTGACTAACACCCCCTGAGTATTAGGATTTAAAAGCACACCCACTAGGTTTTTCTGACGAACACTCCCCGAGTGGTCACAGAATAGAAAGGATATTATATTACCCGGAAAGGAGAGGTACTGCTGGCCAGGCAATTCTCTCTCCCACTCCCGACGTCGTCTCTACGTCCCTGACGTAGTCTCTACGTCCCTGACGTAGGGTTTCCGTTTCCACAATGGTTCGTCTCTGGAGTCTCCCTCAAAAACAAACTGAGACCAAACCAGCAATTCTTCAGTTTTATTCACCAAGTCTTTCTTTTCGAATGATGCTGTCTTCTCTGGTTGGCTCAAAGTTGCTGGAGTGATCGATGTCATCCCCTGATTGGCTCTGTTCCAAGGGCCGAGGGAGCATCACCTCAAACCCCTTTTCTAAATAAGGACTGGTGTCTCATCACAGTTCCTTTGTCCCTGCAAGAAGCGGAACGAATTCAAGCCAGTTCAGACCAGTGACTGAACTCCAGGTCATCCCAGTTCAAAAGGTCAGTGTCTTTGTTTGCACTTCGAATTAAGCTCAATAGGTTTCTGCAGCCTCTGGCCAACAGTCCCCTCATCGAAGTCATTGATATCGATTATAAACAGCTGAGGCCCAAGCACTAATCATCCCTGCTCGTTACATCCTCAAAAAAACTCTAATAGATTTGTCAAACACGATTCCCCTTTCAAAAAACCGTACTGACTCTGCCGAATCATATCATGATTTTCTAAATGCGCTGTTACTACGTCCTTAATAATAGATTCTAGCATTTTCCCCACGACTGATGTCGGGCTAACTGGCCTGCCGTTCCCTGTTTGCTCTCTCCCACCTTTCTTTAATAGTGGGGTTACATTTGCTACCTTCCAATCCATGGGGATCATTTTAGAATCGAGGGAATTCTGGAAGATCATAACCAATGCATCCACCATCTCTGCAGCCACATCTTTGTAAACCCTAGGACACAGGCCATCAAGTCCAGGGGATTTGACGGCTTTTAGTCCCATTAATTTCTCCAGTACTTTTTCTTTACCAATATTAATTACTTTAAGTTCCTCACTCTCATTAGACCCTTGGTTCCCCACTATTTCCAGTATGTTTTTTGTGTCGTCTACTGTGAAGACAGATAAAAATATGTGTTTATCATCTCTGCCATGTCTTCATTCCCCATTATAATTTCTCCTGTCTCAGCCTCGAAGGGACCCACGTTTATTTTTGCTAATCTCTTCCTTTTTACATCCTTGTAGAAGCTCTTACAATCTGTCTTTATATTTCTTGCTAGTTTAAACGCATATTCTATTTTCTCCCTCTATCAATTTTTTGGTCATCCTTTGTTGGTTTCTAAAGCCCTCCCAATACTCAGGCTGACAACTCTTTTTGGTAAAATTGAAAGCCTCTTCTTTTAATCTAATACTATCCTTAACTTCTCTTGTTAGCCACGGATGGATCACTTTACACACAGAATTTTTATTCCTCAAGGGAACGTAAATTGGTTGAGAATTATTAATAATTTCTTTAAATGTTCACAATTGCTTCTCTACCGTCATATCTTTCAATCTAATTTCCCAATCTACCTTGACCGTTTCGCCCCTCATACCGACGGAGTTTGCTTTGTTTAAATTTAACACCATAGTTTCAGAATTAACGACATCACTCTCAAACTCAATAAGAAATTGTATCATATTTTGATCACTGTTCCCCAGAGGATCCTTAATTATAAGATTACTAATTAACCCTGTCCCATTACACAATACTAGATCTAAAATAACCTGTTCCCTCGTTGGTTCCTCGACATATTGTTCTGGAAAACTGTCTCGAATAAATTCCATGAGCTCGTCCTCCAAACGACTTTTACCAATTTCCTGTGTCCAGTTGATATGAAGATTAAAGTCCCCACGATTATTGTATTATCCTTGTTACAAGCTCCTCTAATTTCCTGATTTATACTCTGTCCAACACTACAACTTCTGTTAGGGGGCCTGTAAACTACTCCATCCAGTGTTTTCTCCCCTTGTTATTTCTTAGCTCCACCCAGACTGATTCCACATCCTGATTTTCTGAGCTAAGATCCTTTCTCATTACTGTCTTTACCTCATCCTTTATTATCAGGGCTACTCCCTCCCCCACCCCTCCCCCACTCCCCTCCCCTCCACTCCCCCCGCTCCCCACCCATTAATTTTCCAATTTGCCGATCTTTTCCAAAAGTCAAGTGCCCTGGAATATTTAGTTCCCAACCTTGGTCACCCTGTAACCACGTCTCAGTGATGGCGACGAGATCAAACCCATTACTCTCTATTTGTGCCATTAATTCATCTATCTTGTTCCGAATGTTTCGTGTATTCAGATAAAGTGCCTTTAATTTGAACTTTTTACTATTTTCCCTGATGTGACTTTAGTCACGAACACCCGATTACCTTTGTTAAACTCTCTGTCCCTTCCTGACACACTCTGCTGGTTTTTACCCAAATCGCTACTCTGCTCTACAGCCTTGACTTTTCTCTTTAGATTATAAATTTACCCTTACCTGAACCCTCCCCCACTATCTCCTGCCCCAGTTATTCGATTCGCCAGGACACTGGTCCCAGCCCGGTTTATGTGGAGCCCATCCCAATGGAACAGCTCCCTCTGTCCCCAGGACTGGTGCCAGTGCCCCATGAATCGAAACCCCTGTCTCCCACACCAACCTTTCAGTCACCCATTTAACCATCTAATCTGTCCCAATGCCAATTTGCGTGTGGCTCAGGTAGTAATCCAGAGATTATTATCTTTGAGGTTCTGGTTTTTAATTTGGACCCTCGCTCCTCAAACTCCCTCAGCAGAACCTCATTCCTAGTTCTACCTGTGTCGTTGGTTCCTACGTGGATCACAACAACTGGATCCTCCCCCTCCTGCATCAAGTTCTTCTCCAGTCGCGAGGAGATGTCCTTAACCCTTGTACCGGGCAGGCAACACAGCCCTCGGGACTCCCGGTCGCAGCTGCAGAGAACAGTATCTATTCCAGTATTACAGAACAGAAGGAGGCCATTTAGCCCATCGTTCCTGTGCCAGCTCTATGAAAGAGTTCTCCAATTAGTGCCACTCCCCCGCTCTTTCCAAATAGCCCTGCAAATCTTCCCCCTTCAAGTATTTATCCAATTCCCATTGAAAGTTACAATTGAATCTGCATCCACCACCATTTCAGGCAGTGCATTCCAGATCATAACAACTATGGGCATTAAAATATTCTCCTCATCTCCCCTCAGCTTCTTTTGCCAATTATCTTCAATCTGTATCCTCTGGTTACCGACCCTCCTGGCAGTGGAAACAGTTTCTCCTTATTTCCTCCATCAAAACCCCTCAAAATTTTCAACACCTCTATTAAATCTCCCCTTATTCTTCTCTGAAGAACAATCCCAGGTTCTCCAGACTCTCCACATAACTGAAGTCCATCATCCCTGGTACCATTCTGAGTGGACAAACAAAGCTGATTTATTTGACATTTATCCAGAATATTAAACTCCAGCCCAGACCTCGGGGTTATTCACATCAGAAACAAACCCCAACTGTCAGAATGAACACGGTTCAGTCCTGGATGTGATTAACAGCAGCAATAACAGCAGAATCCAACCCCTGCAGTCAGAGGTGAACTCGCTGGTGTCTCAGAACATTTTAAACAGCCTCTGCAGTGTGAATACGTTGGTGTCTCTGCAGATTCCTTTTGCTTTTAAATCTCTTCTCACAGTCAGAACATTTAAAGGGTCCTTTATCAGTGTGAACAAGTCGGTGTACAGTGAGATGGGATGAACGAGTGAATCCCTTCCCACGCACGGAGCAGGTGAACGGTCTCTCCCCAATGTGAATGCGCTGATGACTTTCCAGGTGAGACGGAGAATTGAATCCCGTCCCACAGTCCCCACATTTCCACGGTGTCTCCGTGGTCCGGGTGTCCTTGTGTCTCTCCAGGTTGGACGATCAGTTGAAGCCTCGTCCACACACAGAACACGTTGACGGTTTCTCCCCGCTGTGAATGGTGCGATGTTTTTTCAGGCTGTGGAACTGGTTGAAGCTCTTTCAACACTCAGTTCACAGGAACACTCTCACTCGGGTGTGTGTCTCGGTGATTTTCCAGTCACACTGATGTTTGAAATCTTTTCCCACAGACAGAACAGACAAACATTTTTCCTTCCCCATTCAAAGGCCGATGATATTCAGGTCCTGATGAATCGAGTGACTGTCAAATTTGATTGGATGTTTGATTTGAGCTTCCCGTCTGCAAATCCTCCCCTTCCAATACCCTGTAAAAGGAGTTTACAAAAGTCATCACTGTAAATACAGGATAGAAATTCAGGACAGAAAATTCTCATTTCTACGGAACATTCTTCCAGCTCATTCCCCCAGACTGTAAATCCCCATCCCACAAACTCACCCTCCTCCCCGTGGTGAAATCCAAACCCATCGCACCATCTCCATCATATTTCCTTCTATCTGAGTTTTCTCTTCATCACCCTGAAGGTGCTGACTCCGATTGGGTAAATTCTACACTCACTGGTTCCCCTCTCTCTCCTCCCCTGAAGGTGCTGACTCTGTCTGGGTTCAGTTCTACACTCACTGGTTCCCCTCTCTCTCCTCCCCTGAATGTGCTGACTCTGACCGGGTTCAGTTCTACACTCACATCGGTTGGTCACGTAACGATTGCCAGTTCTGGGTTCATCGTCCATAAGACGGAGTCAGTAATTTAAGCTGAATCAACGTGAATAACTACTGAATGTTGAGAATAATTCCAGTTACCGGAGTTGTTACTTTGAGTATCGGAGAATCTAAATACAGTTGATGGAATAAAATAAGAATTTGCATTGATAAAGCGCCTCAGGACATCCCAACGGGCTTTAGAGACAATTAAAAATTTTGAATTTTGGTCCCTGCTTTCATGTGGGAAATGCGTCAGCCAATTTGCACACAGCAAGATCACAACGTGATAATCTGTTGAATCCCGTTGAAGTACAAGGTAATAATTGAATTACACCTTTAAAGGTTTCATTCCGACTGAATATGGTGCCCTTAAAGATCGGGAGATTTATCGTCCGGCTCAGACTCATTCTGGGCGAATCTGTGATGGTCGGAAAGGTCAAAGGTTATTCGTAGAGCCCAAAACCTTACCAATCTGACAATCACTGTGCTGATTACCTGGCCTGTTCCAACATCCATATTAACAGAGGGGGGAGTCCCTGGAATATCCTCAGCTCGGTATATTGCCCAGTAATATCTGTACATTCTTTTGTCTACGTGACACAGGGCTCGTAAACAATGATTTTCATTATAATATGAGATGAACAAACTGAAATTCAAGGGGAAGGTGTAGAGGGGACTGTATGTCCTGGTGAGAGATTGAGTTGTAGGGGGACTCTATGCCCTGGTGAGGGATGAAGGTGTCGAGGGACTGTATGTCCTAGTGAGAGATAGAAGAGTAGAGGGGCTGTATGTCCTGGTGAGGGATGGAGGTGTCGGGGGACTGTGCCCTGGTGAGAGATGGAGGTGTAGAGGGACTGTATGTCCTGGTGAGGGATGGAGGTGTCGAGGGACTGTATGTCCTGGTGAGAGATGGAGGTGTAGAGGGACTGTATGTCCTGGTGAGGGATGGAGGTGTAGAGGGACTGTATGTCCTGGTGAGGGATGGAGGTGTAGAGGGATTGTATGTCCTGGTGAGGGATGGAGGTGTAGAGGGACTGTCTGTCCTGGTGAGAGATGGAGGTGTCGAGGGACTGTATGTCCTGGTGAGAGATGGAGGTGTAGAGGGACTGTATGTCCTGGTGAGGGATGGAGGTGTAGAGGGACTGTATGTCCTGGAGAGGGATGGAGGTGTAGAGGGACTGTATGTCCTGTTGAGAGATGGAGTTGTAGAGGGACTGTATGTCCTCGTGAGAGATGCGTTGTAGGGGGACTGTATGTCCTGGTGAGAGCTGGAGATGTCGAGGGACTGTATGTCCTGGTGAGAGATGGAGGTGTAGAGGGACTGTATGTCCTGGTGAGGGATGGAGGTGTAGAGGGACTGTATGTCCTGGAGAGGGATGGAGGTGTAGAGGGACTGTATGTCCTGGTGAGAGATGGAGGTGTATGGGGACTGTATGTCCTGGAGAGGGATGGAGGTGTAGAGGGACTGTATGTCCTGTTGAGAGATGGAGGTGTCGAGGGACTGTATGTCGTGGTGAGGGATGGAAGTTTCCAGGGACTGTATGTCCTGGTGAAGGATGGAAGCGTCGAAGGACTGTATGTCCTGGTGAGAGGTGGAGGTGTAGGGGTACTGTATGTCCTGATGAGAGATGGAGGTGTAGAGGGAATATATTTCCTGCGATATCTACGTTCTTTACCGATGTTCCCTGACCAATCATCATTTCTTCTTCTTTTAAAGTTAATCCCTGGCCCATCAACATTTCTCCTTTTTTACAGACGCTCCCTGACAATCATCAATTCTCCTTGAATTATTGATAATACCCTTACTCGTCACAATTTCTCCTTCAATTACAGACCCTCTCTGCCGATCGCCATTTCTCTTTCATTTACAGACACTCCCTGACTATCATCAGTTCTCCTTCATTTCCAGTCGCTCGCTGACCGTCACCATTTCTCCTTCATTTACAGACGCTCCCTGACAATCACCAATTCAATTTTAATTACAGACGCTCCCTGACCATGATCATTTCTCGTTCATTTACAGACGCTCCCTGACAATCACCATTTCACATTTATTTACAGACGCTCCATGGACATCACCGTTTCTCCTTCATTTACAGTCACTCCCCGTTGTCATCATTTCTCCTTTATTTACAGACACTCCCTGACCTGTCATCATGTCTCCTTCATTTACAGACACTCCGTGACCGTCATCTTTGCTCCTTCATTTATAGACACTCCCTGACCTGTCACCATTTATCCTTCAATTCCAAATGCTCCCTGACCATCGTCATTTCTCCTTCATTTACAGATGCTCCCTGACAATCTCCATTTTCTCCTTTATTGACAGACGCTCCCTGGACATCACCGTTTCTCCTTTATTTACAGACACTCCCTATTGTCATCATTTCTCCTTTATTTGCAGACACTCCCTGATCTGTCATCATTTCTCCTTTATTTACAGACACTCCCTGATCTGTCATCATGTCTCATTCATTCACAGACACTTCCTGACCGTCATCATTGCTCCTCCATTTACAGATGTTCCCTGACTGTCACCATTTCTCCTTTATTTGCAGATGCTCCCTGACCCAGCACGATTTCTCCATCATTGACAGATGCTTCCTGACCGTCACTGTTGCTCCTTCATTTACAGACGCTCCTTAACTCGCTGAGAATGCCCAGATAGGGAGACTGTGTACCCTGGTGAGAGATGGAGGTGAAGAGGGACTGTATGTCATGGTGCAGCTTGGAGGTGCAGGGGGACTGTATGCCCTGGTCTGAGACGGAGGTGTAGGGGGGCTTTACGTGCTGGTGAGAGATGGACGTGTCGGGGGACTCGATGTCATGGAACAGATGGAGATGTCGGGGGACTGTATGTCCTGCTGAGGGATGGAGGTGTCCGGGGCCTGTACGTCCTGCCATATCTTCGTTTTTTACCGATGGTCCCTGAACAATCACCATTTTTTCTTCTTTTAACG
Source organism: Heptranchias perlo (assembly GCF_035084215.1). Lineage (NCBI taxonomy): Eukaryota > Metazoa > Chordata > Chondrichthyes > Hexanchiformes > Hexanchidae > Heptranchias > Heptranchias perlo. Next base: position 706,151 of record NW_027139581.1, on the reverse strand, counting down.
TTAGTCCCTGGCCCATCAACATTTCTCCTTCATTGCAGACGCTCCCTGACTGGTCGCAATTTCTGCTTGAATTATAAATGATCCCTTGCTCGTCACATTTTCTCCATCATTTACAGACACTCCCTGGCCCATCATAATCTGTCCTTCATTTACAGACGCTCCCTGACCGTCACCAATTCTGCTTCATTTACAGACACTCCCTGATCCGTCACATTTTTCCTTTGTTTCCAGACACTCACTGACCCTTACCATTTCTCATTCATTTACAGACGCTCCCTGACCGAAACCCGAAACCATTTCTCCTTCATTTACAGACACTCCCTGACCCGTCACAATTTCTCCTTCATTTATAGACACTCCCTGACAATCACCATTTCTCCTTCATTTGCAGACGCTCCCTGACCATCTCCATTCTTCCTTCATTTACAGACGCTCCCTGACTTGCTGATAATGCCCAGGTTACACTGCGCGTGCGCCGGGGCCTTTTGTTGAATTTCCGTTCGCAACGAAACAGGCGAAACCGGGAACCGGCGGGTAGTGGAGGGGGGTTAATGGAGGGGGGGTAATGGAGGGGGGATAGTGGAGGGGGATAGTGGAGGGGGATAATGGAGGGGGATAGTGGAGGGGGGATAGTGGAGGGGGGATAATGGAGGGGGGATCGTGGAGGGGGGATAATGGTGGAGGGATAATGGAGGGGGGATAGTGGATGGGGATAGTGGAGGGGGGATAGTGGAGGGGGGATAGTGGAGGGCGGGTAGTGGAGGGGGGATAGTGGAGGGGGGATAGTGGAGGGGCGATAATGCCGCCTGTTTTCTCTCGGGTCCTGGGCCCGACACTCGGTGTTTCTGGGCCCTGCGATCCCCGCCCTTTATTAACCCGCTCTCTCCAGCTCTTTTCCTGCCGCCTCTCCCTCAGTCGCCGCCCGCCCGCCGCGCATGCTCAGCTCACATTGAGCGGGTGATTGACGGGAGCTCCGGGCCAATAGGAAGAGCGGGGGCGGGGCTGGAGGACCGAGTGGGCGGCGGGTCCTCCAACCAATGGGAGTGAGTGATGGGCGGGACTTGCGCCACCGAGTGGGCGGGGCTGAGCCCGGATCTCCCTCATTGGCTGAAACTCTGCACCATTTTGAAACCTGATTCATTTCAAACTCCAGGAGAAAACTGGACCTTTCTGTTGTGGCTTCAAACAGATGGAACCCTGTGGGGCGGAGCAAAGATTTCAACATTAGTTAGTAAAATGGATTAATTCAGGACAGAGAGCTCGGAGTAATGGGGGAATAACACAGTGTGGGGAGAGAGGGAATGCAGTGGGTGTTGTGTCGATGGATTGTCCAAAGGTGTTTGAGAAGGTGCCGCACAGGAGGCTCTTTGATAAAATTAAGGCTCACGGAATTGAAGGGAGTGGGGCAGCGGGGACAGGAAGTTGGGGAAAGGCCAGAAAACAGAGAGTGGTGGATAATGGATATTGTTCAGACTGGAGGGATGGAAACAGTGGTGTCCCCCAGGGTCAGTGTTGGGACCATTGCTCTTCTCAATATAGGGAAATGATCTGGGCTCGGGTATATGGGGCAAAAGATGAAAATCTCCAAATGACGCCAAAGGGACCAGGGCTCAGTGTGAAGAGGACTGTCAGTGCTTTCAGTGTGACATATACAGGTTAGTAAATGGGGCAGGTAGATGTCGGATGAAATTTAACACAGAGAAATGTGAGGTGATAGATTTTGGGAGGAAGAATAAGGAGATGAAATGTACACTCAATGGCAAAACTTTAAAATGATTAAAGGAGCAGAGAGACTTCGGGGTTTAAGACTGTAGCGAACACCTTGTCTTATTAATTAGCAGGTTTGAGAGTCTAGCATCAGCAACTTTAATACTTTATTAAGAAATATGAGATGAACAGATTCTCTGTCCTTTACCCTATCGTATATCCATCCATCAATCAGAGTAAACATGCAAGACCCCCGTATCAACAGTAACTTACACGAGGTCAGCCCGCTGGATGGAACCTCAGGCGCCCTGAGCTCGATCTCCGGTGTCTCCAGTCCCGACTCTCCCCTTCCATCACTATCCCGTCACTTTTATACCCTGCAGTGACACATCTCTGTACTTCACTCTTTGTCATCTCGGCTTGGTTTCGGCGGGAATCGAGGAAAAGACAGCCGGAATTTCTCTAATCTCTGATTTCCAGGAAGACACATTCCTTGTTTCCCAGAAATTACTCTTCTCCACTCATTTTCTCATTATCCCTATTATTATTTATTATATTTTCACAAATCTCGGTACAAACATCACACATTCCAACAGGTTAGATACGGAGCAAAGTTATGCTGTACCTGCCCTGGGATTGTTTGATGAGACTATGTGGAGGGAGCTTTACTCTGCATCGAACCAGCGCTGTACCTGCCCCGGGAGTGATTGATAGGACAGTGTAGAAGGTGCTTTGCTCTGTAACTAGCCCGTGCTATACCTGCCTTCGGAGTGTTACACGGGGCGGTGTAGAGGGAGCGTTAATCTTTCTGTAAGCTGCGCTGTCGCTGACATGGGAGTATTGGATGGGACGGTATAGAGAGAGCTTTGTCCTGTATCTAATCCGTGCTGCACCTGCCCTGGGCGTGTTTGATGGGACAGTGTAGAGGGAGCTTTACTCTCGACCTAACCCATGCTGTACCTGCCCTGGGAGTGTTTGATGGGACCGTGTAGAGGGAGCTTTGCTCTGTATCTAACCCGTGTTGTACCTGCCCTGGGAGTGTTTGATGGGTCAGTGTAAAGAGAGCTTTACTCTGTTTCTAACCAGTGCTGTCGCTGTCCTGGGAGTGTTTGATGGGAGAGTGTAAAGAGAGATTTACTCACATATCCTCTCCATCACCAAGACCGCCTACTTCCACCTCTGTAACATTGTGCATCTCCAGCCCACCTCAGCTCATCTGTTGCTGAAACCCTCATCAATGCATTTGTTACCTCTTGACTTGACTATCCCAAAGCTGTCCTGGCCGGCCTCTCATCTTCCACCCTCCATAAATTTGAGCTCATCCAAAACTCTGCTGCCCGTATTCTAACTCGCAACAAGTCCTGTTCATCCAACACCCTTGTGCTTGCTTTTGGTCGGTCTGGGAACACCTCGATTTTAAAATTCTCATCCTTGTTTCTAAATTCTTCCATGGCCTCGCCCCTCCCTATTTCTGTAACCTCCCAGATTTCTGCCCTTCTCCTTAATCGCTCCACCTTTGGCGGCCGTGCCTTCAGCTGCCTGGGCACTAAGCTCTGGAATTCCTTCCTGAAACCTCTCCACCTCTCTCTCCCCCTTTAAGACGCTCATTAAATCTTACCTCTTTGACCAAACTTTTGGTCACCTGTCCTAATATCTCCTTATGTGGCTCAGTGTCAAATTTTGTTTGATAATCGCCCCTATGAAACGCCTTGGGACCTTTTATTATGTTAAAGGCGCTACATAAATGCAAGTTATATTGTTGCATATGAACTGCTCTGTGCCTGACCTGGGTGTCCCGGATACTGACAAGAGGAGCTCTGACTGATGAAATGTCCCATTTCCAGGCTCTGACATCCATCACCTCGATGAGCACAAAAATCCATCAGATACTGAGGGACAGGGACTGTCCGGGACAGTGACAAGTCTTACTCAATAAGCTATAAATTGATCCTGAACCTCTTAGAATCATAGTATCATAGAAAATTTACGGCACAGAAGGAGGCCATTCGGCCCATCGTGTCCGCGCCGGCTGAGAAACGAGCCACCCAGCCTAATCCCACTTTCCCGCGTTTGGTCCGGAGCCCTGCAGGTCACGGCTCTTCAGGTGCACATCCAGGTATTTTTTTATATGAGTTAAGGGTTTCGGCCTCTACCACCCTCTCAGGCAGCGAGTTCCAGACCCCCACCGCCCTCTGGGTGAAATTATTTTCCTAATTTTTGCTCGAATCCTTCCACCAATCACTTTAAATCTATGCCCCCTGGTTATTGATCCCTCCGCTCAGGGAAATAGGTCCTTCTGATCCACTCTACCAAGGCCCTACATAATTTTGTACATCTCCATCAAATTACCCCTCAGCCTCCTCTGTTCCAAGGAAAACAACCTCAGTCGATCCAATCTGTCATCACAGCTAAAATTCTCCAGTCCTGGCAACATCCTCGTGAATCTCCTCTGCACCCTCTCTGGTGCAATTACATCCTTCCTGAAATGTGGTAACCAGCACTGTGCGCAGCACTCAAACTGTGGCCTAACTAGTGTTTTATACAGTTCCAACATAACATCCCTGCTTTTATATTCTATGCCTTAGCGAATAAAGGAAAGCATTCCATCTGCCTTCTGAAACCACCTTATCCACCTGTGCTGCTACAATGCCAAATGAAGCTAGTTGAATTTTTTGAGAAGCTAATTAATGTGGAAGATAAGGAAGGTCTATGGATGTTATTTATATGAAGTTCCAGAAGGCATTCGACAAGGTTCCATAAAAGTGTCCGTTAACAAAATCGAGAGTGCATGGAATTGGATACAACTCATTGGCCTGGACAGGGAATTGGTTATGAGGTAGGAGACAGAGAGTGGGGATAAAGGGTATGGAGTCAAATCAGCAGGATGTGACTAGTGTTATCCCCAGAGATCTGCACTGGGGATTCAGCTTTTCACCATGTTGAGAAATGACTTGGATGAAGGAATAGGGAGCCGTGTATCCAAGCTCGCTGACGACAGTAAGTTAGGAAGCACAATAAATATTGTAGCTGGGAGCAGGTAGTTGCAAAGGGACGTTGATAGATTAAATGAATGGGCAAAACTGTGGCAGATGGAGTTCAATGTGGGAAAGTGTGAGGTCATTCGCTTTCGACCGAAGAAAGATAGATCAGATTATCAAAATGGTGAGTTGCTGGGAACTGTGGAAGAGCAGAGGTATTGTGGGGTCCAAGTCCAGAAATCACTAAAAGCTGAAGGATAGGTGCAAAAAATAATTGAAAAGACGAATGGAACTTTGAGCCTGATCAAAAAGGGCTGGAACACAAAGGGTGGAAGTTATGTTAAAGCTGTGCTGAGCTCTGGTTGGACCCCAACTGGAGACTGAATTCAGTTCTGGGCAGCGCACCTCAGGAAGGATATATGGGCCTTGGAGGGGGTACAGCACAGATTCACCAGAATGATACGGGGGCTAAAAAGTTTAAATTATGAGGACAGACTGCACAAACCAGGCTTGTATTCCCTTCAGTATAGAAGATTAAGGGCTGATCTAATGCTCGTATTTAAGATGATTAAAGGATTTGATGGGGAAGATAGAGAGAAACTATTTCCTCTGGTGGGGCTTTGCAGAACAAGGGGGCATAACCTTAAAATTAAAGTTAGTCCGTTCAAGGGTGATGTCAGAAAGCATTTCTTCACACAAAGGGCAGTGGAAATCTGGAACCCTCTCCTCCAAAAAGCTGTTGAGGCTGGGGATCAATTGACAATTTCAAAACTGAGATTGATCGATTTTTGTGAGGCGCGGGTATTAAGTGTTCAAATCCAAGGCGGGTAAATGGAGTTAATTTACAGATCGAACTTGATCTAAAAGCATGGGGGAACACGCTCGAGGGTTTAAAAGGCCGACTCATGTTCCTCTGTTCCGAAGGTGAAGTAAAATGATTCTTAAAATATGATTCTCTGGTCCTCACACCACGGGCTGCATGTGTGCCCCGCCCGCCCGCTTTGTGTAAACACATGAAACAAGAGCCTGGCGGACCGGAGCTTCATCCACCCGCCCCAGGCCGCACCAGAGGACATAACGGGGCTAAAAACCAGCAGGAATCAAGCGGGACTGAGCTCCGCGGACTTCCCCACCTCCACCGTTCCTGTTAGTCACTAAATCAGGGCGGTGAAAGATGAAAACCGGCCTCACTGTGTTTGTATCACAGAGATGAGGGGATTGGGCAGAACACCAGACCAACACCTTGTGATGATGGAAAGTCTTCTCATTATTTAATGAATTTAACAATTCCAGTAAAGGGATATTTCACCACATTCTTCAACTCCTCTCTGAATTTAGTCTGGGTCACGGCATAAATACACGTGTTGGTGCAGCAACTCAGGAGCTGGAGCATAAATCCCAGTTCTTGTACAAATTTAGGGAGAGAAACAGGAATAAAGTCTAACAGATACAATCGGTTCCACACAGAATACAACAGAAACACCGCCCATAACAGGATAAAATTCGCCGATATAACAAACAGTAAAATGATGGATTTCCTTCTCTTCTCCATCTCTGGGTCACTGGGACTCTCCCCACTGCTGTGGGCCCGGAGTCTCCTGCGGACTCTGCTCGACAATAAAATGTGTCTGACGGTTAAAACATTGAGCAGCAGAATCAGAACAAATGGAACAAATGGGGTTACAATATAATGAAGGAATTCAATTACTGTCCACACCTGAGAGTAAATAACATAAACTGATGCATCACAAAACCAGGGATTATTACTAACCCAATATTGATCTCCATACATGAAGTACCAGAAAGTGTTCTTCACACAGAACAGCACACTCACTGTTCCCAGAACCACAGCCGCCGTTTTCTCGGTGCAACATTTTGTTTTCAGCTTCTGGAAACAAATGGCCACAAATCGATCAAAGGTGAAAGTGACTGTGAACCAGACAGAACAGTCTGTGGCTGCGTAAAGCAGGACGGCGTGGATATTACACACTTTAAAGGCCCACATGAACTGAAACTGAGCCCGATGAACAATCGCAATCTGCCTGAATATCAGATCAGTGATAACGACCAGTAGATCGGCCGCTGCCATGGACACCAGGTAACGGGTGACACATTTGCAGAGACCGCACCTTCCTCGAGACAGGATCACAATCGTCACTAAGTTCACTGTAAGGAAGAGAAAAACAGGGAATTCTACTTCACACTGAGAGTAAAAGCAGCAGCCTGGTGGAATTCAGGGTGAAATGTTCAGCGTTATTATTGAATCCAGGGACAGAATCTAATTACTCGTGAAGTTGAGTTCGAAGATCAGCCATGATCTTATTGAATGGCGGAGCAGGCTCGAGGGGCCGGATGGTCTACTCCTGCCCCTATTTCTTATGTTCGTATGTACTTTCCTTGTGACAGAACTTTCTGCTGCGGAGAGGGTTTGTTGTAAATGACCGCCCCGGTGTAGAAGGAAACCAAAACCACCAGCAGGCCCCAGCTCCAATCCAGGGCCTGTCATGGGTCGGCAGTTGGAAGTTACAATGGCCTCAGTGACCTTGGGTTAGGAGATGAAGTAGAACGCCTACTGGTCCGATTTAACCTAAGATCCTGGCCAGGGAGGGGGATGGATTCAGTAACGAGGAACGGAATTTGTGATCGGGGCCGAAGACAATGGCTTCAGTCTTCGCAATGTTTAAATGGACGAAATTTTGCTGATCCAGGACTCGACGCCGGACAAGCAGTCTGACAAACCAGAGGCAGTGAAGGGGCCGGGAGAGGCGGTGCTGAGGTACTGCTGAGTGTGAGTGTACACCTGGAATCTGACAGTGTGCTTTCGGAGGATGTCGCCGAGGGGAAGCTTGCATATGTGAAATAGGAGGATTGTTCCTTGGGGGACACCAGCGATAACGGTGCGGGGGTGGGAAGATATGCCGATCCAGGAGATTCTCTGAAGAAACCTGGATGGATCGGAATGGAACCAGGCGAGGGCAGTCCCACCCTGTTGGACAACGGACGAGAGGCGTTTGAGGTGGATGGTGTGGTCACCCGTGTCAAAGGATGAAGAGGGATAGTTTACCACGGTCAGTCACATCGGATGTGATCTGTGACTTTGATTCGGCCCGATTCCGCGCTGTTGCAGGGGCGGGAACCTGATTGGAGAGGTTACTGGTGCAGTTTCAGGCAAGAAAGGCATGTGTTCGGGAGGTGACAACAAGTTTCAGGAGAGGAAAGGGAGGTTGGAGACGGGGGCCGGAATTTGCAAGGACAGAGAGGTCATGGATGGTTTTTTTGAGGATGGGGTGATGACGGCAGATTTGAAAGGAAGGTGACAGAATCAGACAAGAGAGAACCGGGAAAAAAAGGGTTAACTTTGCCCCTTTAGATATTACATTTGGACATTGCATGTTTAAATTGCAAAGGCAGCAATGTGCAGAAACTTCGAGAAGCTTCGAACAGGCTTTTGGTTCGCAAAACAACTGATAGGAATCTCAACAAATCGCAACTTGGAAAAACAGTGCTGAGAGAGTTTGAAATCTTTGGGAGAGACAATTCAAGTTACTCATACCTGGTTTCACACGGGGAAAAGGCTGTTGGAGATTTCACACGGTGATTTCACTCGGTGATTTCACACGGTGGGTTCACTCGGTGATTTCACACGGTGGTTTCACTCGGTGGGTTCACACGGTGATTTCACACGGTGGCTTCACTCGGTGATTTCACACGGTGATTTCACTCGGTGATTTCACACGGTGATTTCACTCGGTGATTTCACACGGTGATTTCACACGGTGGTTTCACACGGTGATTTCACACGGTGGTTTCACTCGGTGGGTTCACACGGAGATTTCACTCGGTGATTTCACACGGTGATTTCACACGGTGGTTTCACACGGTGAATTCACACGGTGGTTTCACTCGGTGATTTCACACGGTGTTTTCACACGGTGGTTTGACTCGGTGATTTCACACGGTGGGTTTCACACGGTGGAAAGGCCGCACCTGGGGTCACATGGTTTTGATTGGCCCAGCCAACAGTCCATTATCAATGCAATAGTGGGTGAGTGGCCAAAATGGGACTTCTCTTCATTATTACTAACACCCCAACTGGCAAAATCATATCAAGATGGGACATCGTGGCAGACTCTTTAATGTCGTTGGAGGAACCTTCAGAAGCTTCACCTGGAGGAAGGACGTCCAACAACAAAAGAAGAAAACTTCAAGTGAGAGAGAGAGAGAGAGCTGATCGCTCTTCTGCCTTGGTGCTGAAATCCTTGGTTTTAAGCTTGAATGTATTGTTTGATTTGTTACATGCTTGTGAGAATTATGTAAATCATTAAATAATCTCTTTGATTAACAAACCGACAACATACATCTTTGACTGACTATTGTCCAGGCCCTATAATCGTTTATAATATCAGCGAGCATGGGGATCAGGAAGGGAAGTTGGGTGGTCAGCAGTTCAGTGGGAAAAGGGCCGAGGCAGCAGCAGATTGGTTTCATGGTCAAGATGAGCTCGGAGAGGGCATGAGGGGAGATAGAAGAGAAACAAGAGAAAGATGTGGATTCAGGGTTAGGGCTGGGGGGCGGGGACCTTCGGGAAGATTGGCTCGGTGGACTGGAGGAAGGTAGAGAAGCGGCAGAGGCAGCTGAATGAATGGTCTCAATCTTAGTGACAAAGAAGTCCATGAGCTCCTAGCACTTGAAGGAAGTGAGGGTGGAGGGGGCAGGGGAGAGGGGTTTCAGAAGGCGGTTTGTAGTGAAGAGAAGCCGGGGTCATCTTTGCATTCCAGGGTGATCCTTGAATAGTGAGGAGTTTTAACAGAGGAGAGCAGGTCCCGATAGTGCTTGATGAGGTCCAGCGAGATCTGGCGATTAATGGCTTATCCAGATGTGCGTCATAAGTGTTCAAATCTGCGTCCCTTGGAACTTAAGGAGCAACGATGGGAATCGTACCAAGGAGAACGAACAGGGTGAGAGAGAGTAAAGGGTTTACTGGGGTCAATGATATCAAAGGTGCAGGTGAGGGTGAGATTGAGCGTGTCAGTAGCTGCAGAAGTATCGTGACCAATGGAGGGTCAAAGGTGAAACAGTTGGGAATTTCAAAGTGATTTGAAGGAATGGGATTAAATCAAAACCAAAGGAAATAAACCAATTCAAACATAACTGAATAAACAACAACAATTTGCATTTATATAGCGCCTTTAACATAGTAAAACATCCCAGTGCGCATCAACAGTAGATGTTAGATAGTCCATGTGGACCTCACTGAGATTTCCTGTAATGTGGCCCACGGGAACGGGACGAAATGAAAACAGTGGAAATCAATCAACTCAATCATAACTGAACAAATAATTTACTGGAACAAATATTATAGTTTAAAGCCTGTCCTGACCATCTAACACAAATGACCATAAGGCAGAGCGGGAGACGTTTGAAAGTAAGACAGCTGCCTGGAGCTGAATCATTATTGGATATTGTCCAATATTTCAGAGTGTATTGGTGATCTGACTGTCAGCGCTGGTTTCCACAGATCAGTGTCATTAATTATAACCAGCAGACCTTAAAACTCTTGTTGCCAATGAACACATATTTCTGATCCGTTGCTCGGGTTCAATGCAGAGAGCAGAGGGCAAACTGTTCAATAAAGAGAATCCTCCACCAACCTTCCTTGTTTACAGCCAACAGTCAAATTAGCAGTTGATTCCTATAAAAATGACTGTCAGTTGAAGAAAGTAATGAAAAGGACATAGTTTCCATTGGACTGGTAGCAGTGAATCGGCAACTGTTCACATGTTACATGAAGGATACAAGGTGCGTTACCAGACACTGAACAAGAGGATTATACTGAAAACAATTAATAACCGGGTCTAAAGGACAAGGGCAGTAAATACAATTAAATATGCTTTACAGAATTATTTGCTGAAATAATGACTTACCAGGAACACCAACAGCAGCGAGGAGCGGATAGTAAATTCTTTGTACATCATAAATTGCCCACAGAATCCGAAGCTCAGTTGGAACATACCAGAACATTCTTTCATTATCTGTGAGATCCAATGATCACTGTTTGCACTGGAGGCAAAGCTGCATCAAACATTCTGATGTGACGCCTTGAAAACAGTCCCTATTTATATCTTGGGGGAACTCTCCAGTGAGACAATTAAACGACACACTGACTGACATTAATTACAGTCACTGAACAAACAGGTTAGATTAATCCCTTAAAACCATCACTCTATATTGTCAATTATAGGTAAACAAGTATTTTACTGACATGAAGTGATGGTGCCGATAATTCTAAATATTACTTCAAAAAAAATCGTGAAAGAAGAAAATATGAATCCCGCAGTCTTACAGTACTGATGTGAAGAGAGAGCAGCTTCACTGACATGGTTCAGATTATTTCTGCAATAAGAATTCAGTCTGCAATTTCAGAATTTTTCAAATCAGTTTCTGGGTTGGACTTAACAAAAGTGCGAAAGACAAAAAGGAAGGATAGAAGCAGATCAAGTAATGGTCAGTATGGATAAATGGGGGCTGATAATACAATGGTCAGTAATGATACATTGGGCCTGTTAATACAATGGCCAGTAAGTATACATCGGGGCTGATAATACAATGGTCAGTAATGATACGTGAAGGTTGATATCACAATGGTCATTATGGATACATGGGGGCTGATAATACAGTGGTCAGTCAGGATACATGGGGACTGATAATACAATGGTCAGTAAGGATACATGGGGTCGATATTACAATGGTCAGTAAGGGTTCATGGTGTCCGATAAGGTAATGGTCAGTCAGGATAAATGGGGCTGATAATACAATGGTCGGTACGGATAAATGAGCGATGATAATACAATGGTCATTAACGATACACGGTGTCTGATAATACATTTGTCAGTATGGATACAGGAGAATGATAATACAATGGTCAGCCAGTATACATGGGGCTGTTTATTCAATGGTCAGAAAGGATGCGGGTGGATGATAATGCAATGGTCTTCAAGGATACATGGCTCTGATAATAGAATAGTGAGTAAGGATACAAGAGGATGATAATACAATGGTAACTAAGGATGCCAAAGGATGATAATGCAATGGTCAGTACGGATACATGGGGGCTGATAATACAATGGTCAGTAAGGATATATGGTTGATGATAATAAATTGTCAGTAAGGATATATGGGGGCTGATAATACAATGGTTAGTAAGGGTACATGGGGGCTGATAATACAATGGTCAGTAAGGAAATATGGGGGATGATAATAAAATGGTCAGTAAGGATATATGGGAGTTGATAATACAATGGTCAGTAAGGATACATGGGGATGATATTACAATGGTCAGTAAGGGTTCATGGTGTCTGATAAGGTAATGGTCAGTCAGGATAAATGGGGCTGATAATACAATGGTGGTTACGGATAAATGAGCGATGATAATACAATGGTCATTAATGATACACGGGGTCTGATAATACGATTGTCAGTATGGATACAGGAGAATGATAATACAATGGTTAGAACGGATGCAGGTGGATGATAATACAATGGTCTTCAAGGATACATGGCTCTGATAATACAATGGTGAGTAAGGATACAAGAGGATGAAAATACAATGGTAACTAATGATACCGGAGGTTGATAATACAATGGTCAGTTAGGATACATGGGTGCTCATAATACAATTGCCAGTAAGGATACATGGGGGCTGATAATACAATGGTCAGTAAGGATACATAAGGGCTGATAATGCAATGGTGAATATGGATATATGGGGTCTGATAATACAATGGTCAGTAAGGATACATGGGGGCTGATAACACAATGGCCAGTAAGGATACATGGGGGCTGATAATCCAATGGCCAGTAAGGATACATGGGTGCTCATAATACAATTGCCAGTAAGGATACATGGGGGCTGATAATACAATGGTCAGTAAGGATACATAAGGGCTGATAATGCAATGGTGAATATGGATATATGGGGTCTGATAATACAATGGTCAGTAAGGATACATGGGGGCTGATAATACAATGGTGATTAAGGATATATGGGGTCGGATAATACAATGGTCAGTAAGGATACATGGGGGATCATAATACAATGGTCAGTAAGGATACATAAGTGCTGATAATACAATGGTCAGAGAGGGTACATGGGGTCTGATAATACAATGGTCAGTCACGATACATCAGTGCTGATAATACCATATTCAGAGAGGGTACATGGGTGCTGATAATACAATGGTCAGTCACGATACATAAGTGCTGATAATACAATGGTCAGTAAGGATACACGGCAGCTGGTAAAACAATGAGTAAAAGGGCAGTCAAAGGAAGCGTGGGACTGATTTGGGACAAAAAGGGAGATCTTCTTGTGGAGGCAGTGGGCATGGCTGAGGTACTAAACGAATGCTTCGCATCAGTCTTCGAGAGAGAAGAGGATGCTGCCACTGTCGCAGTAAAGGAGGAGGTAGTAGCGATATCAGATAGGGCAAAAATAGGTAAAGAGGAGGTACTTGAAAGGTTGGCAGCTCTCAAAATAGAAAAATCACCCGATCCTAACCAGATCCATCCTATGTGACTGAGAGAAGTAAGGGTAGAAATTGCAGAGGCTCTGGCCACAATCTTCCAATCCTCCTGAGATACGGGGCAATGCCAGATTATTGGAGGAACGCAATTGCTATACCCATGTTAATAAAGGGGCGAGTGATAAACCCGGCAATTACAGGCCAATCAGCCTAATGTCAGTGGTGGGGAAACTTTAAGAGACAATAATCCTGGACAAAATTAATTTGCACTTGGAAAAGTATGGGCTAATAAGTGAATGTCAGCACGGATTTGTCAACGGAAAATCACGTTTCACTAACTTGATTGAGTAATTTGATGAAGTAATGGAGAGGGTCGATAAGGGCAGTGTGGTAGATTTTGTGTATATGGACTTTCAAAAGGCTTTTCATGAAGTACCACCTAATGGAAAAAAAAATAGCATATGAGATTAAAGGGACAGTGGCATTCTGGATACAATATTGGCTTAGGGTCAGAAAGCAGAGAGCAGTGGTGAACGGTTGTTTTACAGACAGGAGGGAAGCATACAGTGGTGTTCCCCAGGGGTTGGTGTTCGGACCATTGCTCTATGAGATCCAAATTAAATGGCCTGGACTTCGGTATACAGGGTATAATTTCAAAGCTTGCGGATAATACGTAACTCAGGAATGCAATAAGCAATGTGGAGGATAGTAACAGACTTCAGGAGAACATTGACAGAATGGTAAAATGGGCAGACACATGGCAGATAAAATGTAATGCATAGAATGTGAAGTGATCCATTTTGTTCGGAAGAATGAGGAGAGGTCATATATTCTAAATGGTACAATTTTAAAGTGGGTACCGGAACAGAGAGAACGGGGAGATTATGTACACAAATCTTTGACGATGGCAGGACAAGTTGTGAAGGCTGTTGAAAAAGCATATGGGATCCTGGGTTTTATTAATAGAGGCATAGAGTACAAAAGCAAAGAAGTGAAGCTGAACCTTTATAAAACACTGGTTAGGCCTCAGCTGGACAATTGTGTTCAATTCTGTGCACCACACAGGAGGAAGGAGGTGAAGGCCTGAGAGAGGGTGCAGAAGAGATTTACTAAAATGGTACCAGGGATGAGGGACTTCAGTTATGTGGAAAGACTGGAGAAGCTGGGATTGTTCTCCTTCGAGACGAGAAGGTTAAGAGGAGATTTGATAGAGGTATTCAAAATCATGAACAATTTTGATAGAATAAACAAGGAGAAACAGTTTTCATTGGCAGATGGGTAGGTAACGAGACGGCACAGATTTAAGGTGATTGGCAAAAGAGCCAGAGGCGACATGAAGAAACATTGTTTCAATGCAGATATTTGTAATGATGTGGAATGCACGGCCTGAAAGGATGGTGAAAGCAGATTGAATAGTAACTCTCATATAGGGAATTGGATAAATACTGGAAAAGCAAAAAAATAGAGGCTCGAGGGGCTGAATGGCCTCCTCATGTTCCGATGTTCCGAAGATAACTCCACTTACCCATGATGCCTGTAATAGCCATATTATCATTGTTTAATGATAAAACCAATATAGAACCACAGTTATTTTCCAACAATGGTAACTTATTTTCACCCTGGCCAATGGTTTTCCTCTTGAAAGAACGATTGTCTTTGAAATGGGACACACACTGACCGCCCATTATTCTCCCATCATTGGTCACCGCCCACCAGCCGCCCTCCTGTGCCCACGAAGATGAGCCTGACGAACAGATTAATCCCATTTTAAATGACCTTCCTGCACATTTACCACGAATACAAGTGTCTGCCCCCTTCCACAAAGAGGCGCGAGGCATTGTCTGTGACTCCGTGCAGTGGCCTCGATGAGACGTTTAAATCAAAGGGAAGTAAGTCTGAAACTGCAGATAAATCCTTGTGACTGTGTTGCCTGTATTTCCGTCGCATTCACCAAACACCTGGGATAGGGTAAAGATACATTGATCACCTGTTCCTCTATTACCCGGACATTCTTGAGGCTAAGATCCTGCCCAGGTTTGGCTGCTCCCTGGGGAGCTCCTTTGCTCTGTCGCTCTATCCTTGACCATCCGTTGCCATCCTTTGCCCTTTCTCCCCCAATCTCCTCTCTTCCACTGTTTAAGTTCCCCTGGCTCCAATAGTGGGTGCATTTTAGCCCTAACTACAAGTTCAAGCTGCAAGTTTAAAGTTACCTGGGGCCCACTGCCCATCCCCCGACCATGCCTGCTCTTTGTTTTCATCACTGAGCGCTCGATCTTTGCTCAAATTTGGATTCCAAATTCCTGGCATTCTCTGCTGTCAAGACGACGCTTCTCCACTGGACTACACTGCAAGACTCAGCTGCTGTGACTCTGATCTGCTGTTCAGTTGCTTGAGTTTTGAGGTAACCTTGTCTAGCCCACAGCCCAACCCCCACCACTGCTGTCATCTGCTGAGCTGATGACTGTCCTGTTGGTCCGACTGGTTTTTCAGCTTTATTTTACTGAAGTGAGGGTTCCTGGCCAGAAATTCACTCTCCTGGGCCGTAGTCCATCTCTCCACCGCTTCTGGATCTTACAATGACCTCCAACTTCGCCACCGTTTTTCTGCCCCGCGATCGATTCTGCACACATCCGGGCTCTTCATTCTCACGGAAATACCTCCAGCAGTGCCTTCTCTGATTCTTTGAATAGCTTCTGGATTCTCTCTCCCTCCACACCTGTCTCCGAACCAGGACATCTGTTCGTTGATGCTCCAAGCTGACTCCACCCTATCTACGTCATCTTTATCCCACCACTGGATCACTGACGATAACTTTGTTCTCCCTCCTATTGTCTTCTCTCTATTTCCTGTTCATTACCAGGACATTTCTATCCCAATCTTGCTCTGTAACCGCGCATTATTCTCTCTCACCCGGTTCGCTCCCCCTGGTACGGCCCCTGTCTCCACTCCTTTAAGTCCAGGGGACGCAGACTTGAACGTTTATGGTGGATAACTGGTTTAGCCATTCATCGCCAGGTCTGGCTGGACCACATAAAGCACTATCGGATCCTGCTCTCCTCTACCAAAACTGCTCACTATTCTAAGCTCATCCTGGAATGCAAAGATAACCCCCGGCTTCTCTTCTCCACTACAAACCGTCTTCTTAAACCCCCCTCCGCCTCCTTCACCCTCACATCTAACAACAAGGGCGAGAACTTTTGACACGGATTTGGTCACTAAGATTGAGACCATCTGTTCAGCTGCCTCTGTCGCTTCCCTCCTTTCCCTTGCCCACCAAGCCAAACTTCCCCTCAGGTTCCTCCTGGACCAGCCCTGAATTCGCATCTTTCTCTTGTTTCTCTCTTATCTCTCCACATGACCTCTCCGAAATCCTCATGTTCATGAGATCCATTTCCTTCTCCCTCGACCCTATTCCCATCATATTGCTGATCACGCACCTTCCCTTCCTGGTCCCCATGTTAGCTGATATTGTTAATGGTTCCCTCTCACCAGCTTTTGTCCCCACCTTCAAATCTGCCATCATCAAACCCCTCCTCCTAAATCCACCCTTGACCCCTCTGGCCATGAAAACTCCCGCCCCATCTCCAAAGTCCATTTCCTCTCCAAAGTCCTTGAACATGTTGTTGCCTCCCAGTCGGTGAGCGGTGGTAAAGAGCGAGACCAGAGCGGGGATAAAAACAGCGCGGAGAGAGCGAGAGTTCAGTCGGTGAGCGGCGGGAGAGAGCGAGACCAGAGCGGGGATACAAACAGCGCGGAGAGAGCGAGAGTTCAGTCGGTGAGCGGCGGGAGAGATCGAGACCAGAGCGGGGATATAAACAGCGAGGAGAGAGCGAGAGTTCAGTCGGTGAGCGGCGGGAAAGAGCGAGACCAGAGCGGGGATATAAACAGCGCGGAGAGAGCGAGAGTTCAGTCGCTGAGCGGCGGGAAAGAGCGAGACCAGAGCGGGGATAAAAACAACGCGGAGAGAGCGAGAGTCCAGTCGGTGAGCGGCGGGAGAGAGTGAGACCAGAGCGGGGTTATAAACAGCGCGGAGAGAGCGAGACCAGAGCGGGGATATAAACAGCGCGGAGAGAGTGAGACCAGAGCGGGGATATAAACAGCGCGGAGAGAGTGAGACCAGAGCGGGGATATAAACAGCGCGGAGAGAGTGAGACCAGAGCGGGGATATAAACAGCGCGGAGAGAGTGAGACCAGAGCGGGGATATAAACAGCCGGAGAGAGTGAGACCAGAGCGGGGATATAAACTGGGCGGAGAGAGTGAGACCAGAGCGGGGATATAAACTGCGCGGAGAGAGTGAGACCAGAGCGGGGATATAAACTGCGCGGAGAGAGTGAGACCAGAGCGGGGATATAAACAGCGCGGAGAGAGCGAGACCAGAGCGGGGATATAACAGCGCGGAGAGAGTGAGACCAGAGCGGGGATATAAACTGCGCGGAGAGAGTGAGACCAGAGCGGGGATATAAACAGCGCGGAGAGAGTGAGACCAGAGCGGCGATATAAACAGCGCGGAGAGAGCGAGACCAGAGCGGGGATATAAACAGCGCGGAGAGAGTGAGACCAGAGCGGGGATATAAACAGCGCGGAGAGAGTGAGACCAGAGCGGGGATATAAACAGCGCGGAGAGAGTGAGACCAGAGCGGGGATATAAACAGCGCGGAGAGAGCGAGACCAGAGCGGGGATATAACAGCGCGGAGAGAGTGAGACCAGAGCGGGGATATAAACTGCGCGGAGAGAGTGAGACCAGAGCGGGGATATAAACAGCCGGAGAGAGTGAGACCAGAGCGGGGATATAAACAGCGCGGAGAGAGTGAGACCAGAGCGGGGATATAAACAGCGCGGAGAGAGCGAGACCAGAGCGGGGATATAAACAGCGCGGAGAGAGCGAGACCAGAGCGGGGATATAAACAGCGCGGAGAGAGTGAGACCAGAGCGGGGATATAAACAGCGCGGAGAGAGCGAGACCAGAGCGTGGATATAAACAGCGCGGAGAGAGTGAGACCAGAGCGGGGATATAAACAGCGGGGAGAGAGCGAGACCAGAGCGGGGATATAAACAGCGCGGAGAGAGTGAGACCAGAGCGGGGATATAAACAGCGTGGAGAGAGTGAGACCAGAGCGGGGATATAAACAGCGCGGAGAGAGTGAGACCAGAGCGGGGATATAAACAGCGCGGACAGAGTGAGACCAGAGCGGGGATATAAACAGCGGGGAGAGAGTGAGACCAGAGCGGGGATATAAACAGCGCGGAGAGAGTGAGACCAGAGCGGGGATATAAACAGCGCGGAGAGAGTGAGACCAGAGCGGGGATATAAACAGCGCGGAGAGAGTGAGACCAGAGCGGGGATATAAACAGCGCGGAGAGAGTGAGACCAGAGCGGGGATATAAACAGCGCGGAGAGAGTGAGACCAGAGCGGGGATATAAACAGCGCGGAGAGAGCGAGACCAGAGCGGGGATATAAACAGCGCGGACAGTGTGAGACCAGAGCGGGGATATAAACAGCGCGGAGAGAGTGAGACCAGAGCGGAGATATAAACAGCGCGGAGAGAGTGAGACCAGAGCGGGGATAGAAACAGCGCGGAGAGAGTGAGACCAGAGCGGGGATATAAACAGCGCGGAGAGAGTGAGACCAGAGCGGGGATATAAACAGCGCGGAGAGAGTGAGACCAGAGCGGGGATAGAAACAGCGCGGAGGGAGTGAGACCAGAGCGGGGATATAAACAGCGCGGAGAGAGTGAGACCAGAGCGGGGATATAAACAGCGCGGAGAGAGCGAGACCAGAGCGGGGATACAAACAGCGCGGAGAGACTGAGACCAGAGCGGGGATATAAACAGCGCGGAGAAAGCGAGACCAGAGCGGGGATATAAACAGCGTGGAGAGAGTGAGACCAGAGCGGGGATATAAACAGCGCGGACAGAGTGAGACCAGAGCGGGGATATAAACAGCGCGGAGAGAGTGAGACCAGAGCGGGGATATAAACCGCGCGGAGAGAGTGAGACCAGAGCGGGGATATAAACAGCGCGGAGAGAGTGAGACCAGAGCGGGGATATAAACAGCGCGGAGAGAGTGAGACCAGAGCGGGGATATAAACAGCGCGGAGAGAGTGAGACCAGAGCGGGGATATAAACAGCGCGGAGTGAGTGAGACCAGAGCGGGGATATAAACAGCGCGGAGAGAGTGATACCAGAGCCGGGATATAAACAGCGCGGAGAGAGTGAGACCAGAGCGGGGATATAAACAGCGCGGAGAGAGTGAGACCAGAGCGGGGATATAAACAGCGCGGAGAGAGCGAGACCAGAGCGGGGATATAAACAGCGCGGACAGTGTGAGACCAGAGCGGGGATATAAACAGCGCGGAGAGAGTGAGACCAGAGCGGGGAGAGAAACAGCGCGGAGAGAGTGAGACCAGAGCGGGGATATAAACAGCGCGGAGAGAGTGAGACCAGAGCGGGGATATAAACAGCGCGGAGAAAGTGAGACCAGAGCGGGGATATAAACAGCGCGGAGAGAGCGAGACCAGAGCGGGGATATAAACAGCGCGGAGAGAGCGAGACCAGAGTGGGGATATAAACAGCGTGGAGAGAGTGAGACCAGAGCGGGGATATAAACAGCGCGGACAGAGTGAGACCAGAGCGGGGATATAAACAGCGCGGAGAGAGTGAGACCAGAGCGGGGATATAAACAGCGCGGACAGTGTGAGACCAGAGCGGGGATATAAACAGCGCGGAGAGAGTGAGACCAGAGCGGAGATATAAACAGCGCGGAGAGAGTGAGACCAGAGCGGGGATAGAAACAGCGCGGAGAGAGTGAGACCAGAGCGGGGATATAAACAGCGCGGAGAGAGTGAGACCAGAGCGGGGATATAAACAGCGCGGAGAGAGTGAGACCAGAGCGGGGATAGAAACAGCGCGGAGGGAGTGAGACCAGAGCGGGGATATAAACAGCGCGGAGAGAGTGAGACCAGAGCGGGGATATAAACAGCGCGGAGAGAGCGAGACCAGAGCGGGTATACAAACAGCGCGGAGAGACTGAGACCAGAGCGGGGATATAAACAGCGCGGAGAGAGCGAGACCAGAGCGGGGATATAAACAGCGTGGAGAGAGTGAGACCAGAGCGGGGATATAAACAGCGCGGACAGAGCGAGACCAGAGCGGGGATATAAACAGCGCGGAGAGAGTGAGACCAGAGCGGGGATATAAACAGCGCGGAGAGAGCGAGACCAGAGCGGGGATATAAACAGCGCGGAGAGAGTGAGACCAGAGCGGGGATATAAACAGCGCGGAGAGAGTGAGACCAGAGCGGGGATATAAACAGCGCGGAGAGAGTGAGACCAGAGCGGGGATATAAACAGCGCGGAGTGAGTGAGACCAGAGCGGGGATATAAACAGCGCGGAGAGAGTGATACCAGAGCCGGGATATAAACAGCGCGGAGAGAGTGAGACCAGAGCGGGGATATAAACAGCGCGGAGAGAGTGAGACCAGAGCGGGGATATAAACAGCGCGGAGAGAGCGAGACCAGAGCGGGGATATAAACAGCGCGGACAGTGTGAGACCAGAGCGGGGATATAAACAGCGCGGAGAGAGTGAGACCAGAGCGGGGAGAGAAACAGCGCGGAGAGAGTGAGACCAGAGCGGGGATATAAACAGCGCGGAGAGAGTGAGACCAGAGCGGGGATATAAACAGCGCGGAGAAAGTGAGACCAGAGCGGGGATATAAACAGCGCGGAGAGAGTGAGACCAGAGCGGGGATATAAACAGCGTGGAGAGAGTGAGACCAGAGCGGGGATATAAACAGCGCGGACAGAGTGAGACCAGAGCGGGGATATAAACAGCGCGGAGAGAGTGAGACCAGAGCGGGGATATAAACAGCGCGGAGAGAGTGAGACCAGAGCGGGGATATAAACAGCGTGGAGAGAGTGAGACCAGAGCGGAGATATAAACAGCGCGGAGAGAGTGAGACCAGAGCGGGGATATAAACAGCGCGGAGAGAGTGAGACCAGAGCGGGGATATAAACAGCGCGGAGTGAGTGAGACCAGAGCGGGGATATAAACAGCGCGGAGAGAGTGATACCAGAGCGGGGATAGAAACAGCGCGGAGAGAGTGAGACCAGAGCGGGGAGAGAAACAGCGCGGAGAGAGTGAGACCAGAGCGGGGATATAAACAGCGCGGAGAGAGTGAGACCAGAGCGGGGATATAAACAGCGCGGAGAAAGTGAGACCAGAGCGGGGATATAAACAGCGCGGAGAGAGTGAGACCAGAGCGGGGATATAAACAGCGCGGAGAGAGCGAGACCAGAGCGGGGATATAAACAGCGTGGAGAGAGTGAGACCAGAGCGGGGATATAAACAGCGCGGACAGAGTGAGACCAGAGCGGGGATATAAACAGCGCGGAGAGAGTGAGACCAGAGCGGGGATATAAACAGCGCGGAGAGAGTGAGACCAGAGCGGGGATATAAACAGCGCGGAGAGAGTGAGACCAGAGCGGGGATATAAACAGCGCGGAGAGAGTGAGACCAGAGCGGGGATATAAACAGCGCGGAGAGAGTGAGACCAGAGCGGGGATATAAACAGCGCGGAGAGAGTGAGACCAGAGAGGGGATATAAACAGCGCAGAGAGAGTGAGACCAGAGCGGGGATATAAACAGCGCGGAGAGAGTGAGACCAGAGCGGGGATATAAACAGCGCGGAGAGAGCGAGACCAGAGCGGGGATATAAACAGCGCGGACAGTGTGAGACCAGAGCGGGGATATAAACAGCGCGGAGTGAGTGAGACCAGAGCGGGGATATAAACAGCGCGGAGAGAGTGAGACCAGAGCGGGGATATAAACAGCGCGGAGAGAGTGAGACCAGAGCGGGGATATAAACAGCGCGGAGAGAGTGATACCAGAGCGGGGATATAAACAGCCGGAGAGAGTGAGACCAGAGCGGGGATATAAACAGCGCGGAGAGAGTGAGACCAGAGCGGGGATATAAACAGCGCGGAGAGAGTGAGACCAGAGCGGGGATATAAACAGCGCGGAGAGAGTGAGACCAGAGCGGGGATATAAACTGCGCGGAGAGAGTGAGACCAGAGCGGGGATATAAACAGCGCGGAGAAAGTGAGACCAGAGCGGGGATATAAACAGCGCGGAGAGAGTGAGACCAGACCGGGGATATAAACAGCCGGAGAGAGTGAGACCAGAGCGGGGATATAAACAGCGCGGAGAGAGTGAGACCAGAGCGGGGATATAAGCAGCGCGGAGAGAGTGAGACCAGAGCGGGGATATAAACAGCGCGGAGAGAGTGAGACCAGAGCGGGGATAGAAACAGCGCGGAGAGAGTGAGACCAGAGCGGGGATATATACAGCGCGGAGAGAGTGAGACCAGAGCGGGGATATAAACAGCGCGGAGAGAGTGAGACCAGAGCGGGGATATAAACTGCGCGGAGAGAGTGAGACCAGAGCGGGGATATAAACAGCGCGGAGAGAGCGAGACCAGAGCGGGGATATAAACAGCGCGGAGAGAGTGAGACCAGAGCGGGGATATAAACTGCGCGGAGAGAGTGAGACCAGAGCGGGGATATAAACAGCGCGGAGAGAGTGAGACCAGAGCGGGGATATAAACAGCGCGGACAGAGTGAGACCAGAGCGGGGATATAAACAGCGCGGAGAGAGTGAGACCAGAGCGGGGATATAAACAGCGCGGAGAGAGTGAGACCAGAGCGGGGATATAAACAGCGCGGAGAGAGTGAGACCAGAGTGGGGATAGAAACAGCGCGGAGGGAGTGAGACCAGAGCGGGGATATAAACAGCGCGGAGAGAGTGAGACCAGAGCGGGGATATAAACAGCGCGGAGAGAGTGAGACCAGAGCGGGGATATCAACAGCGCGGAGAGAGTGAGACCAGAGCGGGGATATAAACAGCGCGGAGAGAGTGAGACCAGAGCGGGGATATAAACAGCGCGGAGAGAGCGAGACCAGAGCGGGGATATAAACAGCGCGGAGAGAGCGAGACCAGAGCGGGGATATAAACAGCGCGGAGAGAGTGAGACCAGAGCGGGGATATAAACAGCGCGGAGAGAGTGAGACCAGAGCGGGGATATAAACAGCGCGGAGAGAGTGAGACCAGAGCGGGGATATAAACAGCGCGGAGAGAGTGAGACCAGAGCGGGGATATAAACAGCGCGGAGAGAGTGAGACCAGAGCGGGGATATAAACAGCGCGGAGAGAGCGAGACCAGAGCGGGGATATAAACAGCGTGGAGAGAGTGAGACCAGAGCGGGGATATCAACAGCGCGGACAGAGTGAGACCAGAGCAGGGATATAAACAGCGCGGAGAGAGTGAGACCAGAGGGGGATATAAACAGCGCGGAGAGAGTGATACCAGAGCGGGGATATAAACAGCGCGGAGAGAGTGAGACCAGAGCGGGGATATAAACAGCGCGGAGAGAGTGAGACCAGAGCGGGGATATAAACAGCGCGGACAGAGTGAGACCAGAGCGGGGATATAAACAGCGCGGAGAGAGTGAGACCAGAGCGGGGATATAAACAGCGCGGAGAGAGCGAGACCAGAGCGGGGATATAAACAGCGCGGACAGTGTGAGACCAGAGCGGGGATATAAACAGCGCGGAGAGAGTGAGACCAGAGCGGAGATATAAACAGCGCGGAGAGAGTGAGACCAGAGCGGGGATAGAAACAGCGCGGAGAGAGTGAGACCAGAGCGGGGATATAAACAGCGCGGAGAGAGTGAGACCAGAGCGGGGATATAAACAGCGCGGAGAGAGTGAGACCAGAGCGGGGATAGAAACAGCGCGGAGGGAGTGAGACCAGAGCGGGGATATAAACAGCGCGGAGAGAGTGAGACCAGAGCGGGGATATAAACAGCGCGGAGAGAGCGAGACCAGAGCGGGGATATAAACAGCGCGGAGAGAGTGAGACCAGAGCGGGGATATAAACAGCGCGGAGAGAGTGATACCAGAGCGGGGATATAAAAAGCGCGGACAGAGTGAGACCAGAGCGGGGATATAAACAGCGCGGAGAGAGTGAGACCAGAGCGGGGATATAAACAGCGTGGAGAGAGTGAGACCAGAGCGGGGATATAAACAGCGCGGACAGAGTGAGACCAGAGCGGGGATATAAACAGCGCGGAGAGAGTGAGACCAGAGGGGGATATAAACAGCGCGGAGAGAGTGAGACCAGAGCGGGGATATAAACAGCGCGGAGAGAGTGAGACCAGAGCGGGGATATAAACAGCGCGGAGAGAGTGAGACCAGAGCGGGGATATAAACAGCGCGGAGAGAGTGAGACCAGAGCGGGGATAGAAACAGCGCGGAGGGAGTGAGTCCAGAGCGGGGATATAAACAGCGCGGAGAGAGTGAGACCAGAGCGGGGATATAAACAGCGCGGAGAGAGCGAGACCAGAGCGGGGATACAAACAGCGCGGAGAGACTGAGACCAGAGCGGGGATATAAACAGCGCGGAGAGAGCGAGACCAGAGCGGGGATATAAACAGCGTGGAGAGAGTGAGACCAGAGCGGGGATATAAACAGCGCGGACAGAGCGAGACCAGAGCGGGGATATAAACAGCGCGGAGAGAGTGAGACCAGAGCGGGGATATAAACAGAGCGGAGAGAGCGAGACCAGAGCGGGGATATAAACAGCGCGGAGAGAGTGAGACCAGAGCGGGGATATAAACAGCGCGGAGAGAGTGAGACCAGAGCGGGGATATAAACAGCGCGGAGAGAGTGAGACCAGAGCGAGGATATAAACAGCGCGGAGTGAGTGAGACCAGAGCGGGGATATAAACAGCGCGGAGAGAGTGATACCAGAGCCGGGATATAAACAGCGCGGAGAGAGTGAGACCAGAGCGGGGATATAAACAGCGCGGAGAGAGTGAGACCAGAGCGGGGATATAAACAGCGCGGAGAGAGCGAGACCAGAGCGGGGATATAAACAGCGCGGACAGTGTGAGACCAGAGCGGGGATATAAACAGCGCGGAGAGAGTGAGACCAGAGCGGGGAGAGAAACAGCGCGGAGAGAGTGAGACCAGAGCGGGGATATAAACAGCGCGGAGAGAGTGAGACCAGAGCGGGGATATAAACAGCGCGGAGAAAGTGAGACCAGAGCGGGGATATAAACAGCGCGGAGAGAGTGAGACCAGAGCGGGGATATAAACAGCGTGGAGAGAGTGAGACCAGAGCGGGGATATAAACAGCGCGGACAGAGTGAGACCAGAGCGGGGATATAAACAGCGCAGAGAGAGTGAGACCAGAGCGGGGATATAAACAGCGCGGAGAGAGTGAGACCAGAGCGGGGATATAAACAGCGTGGAGAGAGTGAGACCAGAGCGGAGATATAAACAGCGTGGAGAGAGTGAGACCAGAGCGGGGATATAAACAGCGCGGACAGAGTGAGACCAGAGCGGGGATATAAACAGCGCAGAGAGAGTGAGACCAGAGCGGGGATATAAACAGCGCGGACAGAGTGAGACCAGAGCGGGGATATAAACAGCGCAGAGAGAGTGAGACCAGAGCGGGGATATAAACAGCGCGGAGAGAGTGAGACCAGAGCGGGGATATAAACAGCGCGGAGTGAGTGAGACCAGAGCGGGGATATAAACAGCGCGGAGAGAGTGATACCAGAGCGGGGATAGAAACAGCGCGGAGAGAGTGAGACCAGAGCGGGGAGAGAAACAGCGCGGAGAGAGTGAGACCAGAGCGGGGATATAAACAGCGCGGAGAGAGTGAGACCAGAGCGGGGATATAAACAGCGCGGAGAAAGTGAGACCAGAGCGGGGATATAAACAGCGCGGAGAGAGTGAGACCAGAGCGGGGATATAAACAGCGCGGAGAGAGCGAGACCAGAGCGGGGATATAAACAGCGTGGAGAGAGTGAGACCAGAGCGGGGATATAAACAGCGCGGAAAGAGTGAGACCAGAGCGGGGATATAAACAGCGCGGAGAGAGTGAGACCAGAGCGGGGATATAAACAGCGCGGAGAGAGTGAGACCAGAGCGGGGATATAAACAGCGCGGAGAGAGCGAGACCAGAGCGGGGATATAAACAGCGTGGAGAGAGTGAGACCAGAGCGGGGATATAAACAGCGCGGACAGAGTGAGACCAGAGCGGGGATATAAACAGCGCGGAGAGAGTGAGACCAGAGCGGGGATATAAACAGCGCGGAGAGAGTGAGACCAGAGCGGGGATATAAACAGCGCGGAGAGAGTGAGACCAGAGCGGGGATATAAACAGCGCGGAGAGAGTGAGACCAGAGCGGGGATATAAACAGCGCGGAGAGAGTGAGACCAGAGCGGGGATATAAACAGCGCGGAGAGAGTGAGACCAGAGCGGGGATATAAACAGCGCAGAGAGAGTGAGACCAGAGCGGGGATATAAACAGCGCGGAGAGAGTGAGACCAGAGCGGGGATATAAACAGCGCGGAGAGAGCGAGACCAGAGCGGGGATATAAACAGCGCGGACAGTGTGAGACCAGAGCGGGGATATAAACAGCGCGGAGTGAGTGAGACCAGAGCGGGGATATAAACAGCGCGGAGAGAGTGAGACCAGAGCGGGGATATAAACAGCGCGGAGAGAGTGAGACCAGAGCGGGGATATAAACAGCGCGGAGAGAGTGATACCAGAGCGGGGATATAAACAGCCGGAGAGAGTGAGACCAGAGCGGGGATATAAACAGCGCGGAGAGAGTGAGACCAGAGCGGGGATATAAACAGCGCGGAGAGAGTGAGACCAGAGCGGGGATATAAACAGCGCGGAGAGAGTGAGACCAGAGCGGGGATATAAACTGCGCGGAGAGAGTGAGACCAGAGCGGGGATATAAACAGCGCGGAGAAAGTGAGACCAGAGCGGGGATATAAACAGCGCGGAGAGAGTGAGACCAGACCGGGGATATAAACAGCCGGAGAGAGTGAGACCAGAGCGGGGATATAAACAGCGCGGAGAGAGTGAGACCAGAGCGGGGATATAAGCAGCGCGGAGAGAGTGAGACCAGAGCGGGGATATAAACAGCGCGGAGAGAGTGAGACCAGAGCGGGGATAGAAACAGCGCGGAGAGAGTGAGACCAGAGCGGGGATATAAACAGCGCGGAGAGAGTGAGACCAGAGCGGGGATATAAACAGCGCGGAGAGAGTGAGACCAGAGCGGGGATATAAACTGCGCGGAGAGAGTGAGACCAGAGCGGGGATATAAACAGCGCGGAGAGAGTGAGACCAGAGCGGGGATATAAACAGCGCGGAGAGAGTGAGACCAGAGCGGGGATATAAACTGCGCGGAGAGAGTGAGACCAGAGCGGGGATATAAACAGCGCGGAGAGAGTGAGACCAGAGCGGGGATATAAACAGCGCGGACAGAGTGAGACCAGAGCGGGGATATAAACAGCGCGGAGAGAGTGAGACCAGAGCGGGGATATAAACAGCGCGGAGAGAGTGAGACCAGAGCGGGGATATAAACAGCGCGGAGAGAGTGAGACCAGAGCGGGGATAGAAACAGCGCGGAGGGAGTGAGACCAGAGCGGGGATATAAACAGCGCGGAGAGAGTGAGACCAGAGCGGGGATATAAACAGCGCGGAGAGAGTGAGACCAGAGCGGGGATATAAACAGCGCGGAGAGAGTAAGACCAGAGCGGGGATATAAACAGCGCGGAGAGAGTGAGACCAGAGCGGGGATATAAACAGCGCGGAGAGAGCGAGACCAGAGCGGGGATATAAACAGCGTGGAGAGAGTGAGACCAGAGCGGGGATATAAACAGCGCGGACAGAGTGAGACCAGAGCAGGGATATAAACAGCGCGGAGAGAGTGAGACCAGAGGGGGATATAAACAGCGCGGAGAGAGTGATACCAGAGCGGGGATATAAACAGCGCGGAGAGAGTGAGACCAGAGCGGGGATATAAACAGCGCGGAGAGAGTGAGAACAGAGCGGGGATATAAACAGCGCGGACAGAGTGAGACCAGAGCGGGGATATAAACAGCGCGGAGAGAGTGAGACCAGAGCGGGGATATAAACAGCGCGGAGAGAGCGAGACCAGAGCGGGGATATAAACAGCGCGGACCGTGTGAGACCAGAGCGGGGATATAAACAGCGCGGAGAGAGTGAGACCAGAGCGGAGATATAAACAGCGCGGAGAGAGTGAGACCAGAGCGGGGATAGAAACAGCGCGGAGAGAGTGAGACCAGAGCGGGGATATAAACAGCGCGGAGAGAGTGAGACCAGAGCGGGGATATAAACAGCGCGGAGAGAGTGAGACCAGAGCGGGGATAGAAACAGCGCGGAGGGAGTGAGACCAGAGCGGGGATATAAACAGCGCGGAGAGAGTGAGACCAGAGCGGGGATATAAACAGCGCGGAGAGAGCGAGACCAGAGCGGGGATATAAACAGCGCGGAGAGAGTGAGACCAGAGCGGGGATATAAACAGCGCGGAGAGAGTGATACCAGAGCGGGGATATAAACAGCGCGGACAGAGTGAGACCAGAGCGGGGATATAAACAGCGCGGAGAGAGTGAGACCAGAGCGGGGATATAAACAGCGTGGAGAGAGTGAGACCAGAGCGGGGATATAAACAGCGCGGACAGAGTGAGACCAGAGCGGGGATATAAACAGCGCGGAGAGAGTGAGACCAGAGGGGGATATAAACAGCGCGGAGAGAGTGAGACCAGAGCGGGGATATAAACAGCGCGGAGAGAGTGAGACCAGAGCGGGGATATAAACAGCGCGGAGAGAGTGAGACCAGAGCGGGGATATAAACAGCGCGGACAGAGTGAGACCAGAGCGGGGATATAAACAGCGCGGAGAGAGTGAGACCAGAGCGGGGATATAAACAGCGCGGAGAGAGCGAGACCAGAGCGGGGATATAAACAGCGCGGACAGTGTGAGACCAGAGCGGGGATATAAACAGCGCGGAGAGAGTGAGACCAGAGCGGAGATATAAACAGCGCGGAGAGAGTGAGACCAGAGCGGGGATAGAAACAGCGCGGAGAGAGTGAGACCAGAGCGGGGATATAAACAGCGCGGAGAGAGTGAGACCAGAGCGGGGATATAAACAGCGCGGAGAGAGTGAGACCAGAGCGGGGATAGAAACAGCGCGGAGGGAGTGAGACCAGAGCGGGGATATAAACAGCGCGGAGAGAGTGAGACCAGAGCGGGGATATAAACAGCGCGGAGAGAGTGAGACCAGAGCGGGGATATAAACAGCGCGGAGAGAGTGATACCAGAGCGGGGATATAAACAGCGCGGACAGAGTGAGACCAGAGCGGGGATATAAACAGAGCGGAGAGAGTGAGACCAGAGCGGGTATATAAACAGCGCGGAGAGAGTGATACCAGAGCGGGGATATAAACAGCGCGGAGAGAGTGAGACCAGAGCGGGGATATAAACAGCGCGGAGAGAGTGAGACCAGAGCGGGGATATAAACAGCGCGGAGAGAGTGAGACCAGAGCGGGGATATAAACAGCGCGGAGAGAGCGAGACCAGAGCGGGGATATAAACAGCGTGGAGAGAGTGAGACCAGAGCGGGGATATAAACAGCGCGGAGAGAGTGAGACCAGAGCGGGGATATAAACAGCGTGGAGAGAGTGAGACCAGAGCGGGGATATAAACAGCGCGGAGAGAGTGAGACCAGAGCGGGGATATAAACAGTGCGGAGAGAGTGAGACCAGAGCGGGGATATAAACAGCGTGGAGAGAGTGAGACCAGAGCGGAGATATAAACAGCGCGGAGAGAGTGAGACCAGAGCGGGGATATAAACAGCGCGGAGAGAGTGAGACCAGAGCGGGGATATGAACAGCGCGGAGTGAGTGAGACCAGAGCGGGGATATAAACAGCGCGGAGAGAGTGAGACCAGAGCGGGGATATAAACAGCGCGGAGAGAGTGAGACCAGAGCGGGGATATAAACAGCGCGGAGAGAGTGAGACCAGAGCGGGGATATAAACAGCGCGGAGAGAGTGAGACCAGAGCGGGGATATAAACAGCGCGGAGAGAGTGAGACCAGAGCGGGGATATAAACAGCGCGGAGAGAGTGAGACCAGAGCGGGGATATAAACAGCGCGGAGAGAGTGAGACCAGAGCGGGGATATAAACAGCGCGGAGAGAGTGAGACCAGCGCGGGGATATAAACAGCGCGGAGAGAGTGAGACCAGAGCGGGGCTATAAACAGCGCGGAGAGAGTGATACCAGAGCGGGGATATAAACAGCGCGGACAGAGTGAGACCAGAGCGGGGATATAAACAGCGCGGAGAGAGTGAGACCAGAGCGGGGATATAAACAGCGCGGAGAGAGTGATACCAGAGCGGGGATATAAACAGCGCGGAGAGAGTGAGACCAGAGCGGGGATATAAACAGCGCGGAGAGAGTGAGACCAGAGCGGGGATATAAACAGCGCGGAGAGAGTGAGACCAGAGCGGGGATATAAACAGCGTGGAGAGAGTGAGACCAGAGCGGGGATATAAACAGCGCGGAGAGAGTGAGACCAGAGCGGGGATATAAACAGCGTGGAGAGAGTGAGACCAGAGCGGGGATATAAACAGCGCGGAGAGAGTGAGACCAGAGCGGGGATATAAACAGCGCGGAGAGAGTGAGACCAGAGCGGGGATATAAACAGCGTGGAGAGAGTGAGACCAGAGCGGAGATATAAACAGCGCGGAGAGAGTGAGACCAGAGCGGGGATATAAACAGCGCGGAGAGAGTGAGACCAGAGCGGGGATATAAACAGCGCGGAGTGAGTGAGACCAGAGCGGGGATATAAACAGCGCGGAGAGAGTGAGACCAGAGCGGGGATATAAACAGCGCGGAGAGAGTGAGACCAGAGCGGGGATATAAACAGCGCGGAGAGAGTGAGACCAGAGCGGGGATATAAACAGCGCGGAGAGAGTGAGACCAGAGCGGGGATATAAACAGCGCGGAGAGAGTGAGACCAGAGCGGGGATATAAACAGCGCGGAGAGAGTGAGACCAGAGCGGGGATATAAACAGCGCGGAGAGAGTGAGACCAGAGCGGGGATATAAACAGCGCGGAGAGAGTGAGACCAGAGCGGGGATATAAACAGCGCGGAGAGAGTGAGACCAGAGCGGGGATATAAACAGCGCGGAGAGAGTGAGACCAGAGCGGGGATATAAACAGCGCGGAGAGAGTGAGACCAGAGCGGGGATATAAACAGCGCGGAGAGAGTGAGACCAGAGCGGGGATATAAACAGCGCGGAGAGAGTGAGACCAGAGCGGGGATATAAACAGCGCGGAGAGAGTGAGACCAGAGCGGGGATATAAACAGCGCGGAGAGAGTGAGACCAGAGCGGGGATATAAACAGCGTGGAGAGAGTGAGACCAGAGCGGGGATATAAACAGCGCGGAGAGAGTGAGACCAGAGCGGGGATATAAACAGTGCGGAGAGAGTGAGACCAGAGCGGGGATATAAACAGCGTGGAGAGAGTGAGACCAGAGCGGAGATATAAACAGCGCGGAGAGAGTGAGACCAGAGCGGGGATATAAACAGCGCGGAGAGAGTGAGACCAGAGCGGGGATATAAACAGCGCGGAGTGAGTGAGACCAGAGCGGGGATATAAACAGCGCGGAGAGAGTGAGACCAGAGCGGGGATATAAACAGCGCGGAGAGAGTGAGACCAGAGCGGGGATATAAACAGCGCGGAGAGAGTGAGACCAGAGCGGGGATATAAACAGCGCGGAGAGAGTGAGACCAGAGCGGGGATATAAACAGCGCGGAGAGAGTGAGACCAGAGCGGGGATATAAACAGCGCGGAGAGAGTGAGACCAGAGCGGGGATATAAACAGCGCGGAGAGAGTGAGACCAGAGCGGGGATATAAACAGCGCGGAGAGAGTGAGACCAGCGCGGGGATATAAACAGCGCGGAGAGAGTGAGACCAGAGCGGGGCTATAAACAGCGCGGAGAGAGTGATACCAGAGCGGGGATATAAACAGCGCGGACAGAGTGAGACCAGAGCGGGGATATAAACAGCGCGGAGAGAGTGAGACCAGAGCGGGGATATAAACAGCGCGGAGAGAGTGATACCAGAGCGGGGATATAAACAGCGCGGAGAGAGTGAGACCAGAGCGGGGATATAAACAGCGCGGAGAGAGTGAGACCAGAGCGGGGATATAAACAGCGCGGAGAGAGTGAGACCAGAGCGGGGATATAAACAGCGTGGAGAGAGTGAGACCAGAGCGGGGATATAAACAGCGCGGAGAGAGTGAGACCAGAGCGGGGATATAAACAGCGTGGAGAGAGTGAGACCAGAGCGGGGATATAAACAGCGCGGAGAGAGTGAGACCAGAGCGGGGATATAAACAGCGCGGAGAGAGTGAGACCAGAGCGGGGATATAAACAGCGTGGAGAGAGTGAGACCAGAGCGGAGATATAAACAGCGCGGAGAGAGTGAGACCAGAGCGGGGATATAAACAGCGCGGAGAGAGTGAGACCAGAGCGGGGATATAAACAGCGCGGAGTGAGTGAGACCAGAGCGGGGATATAAACAGCGCGGAGAGAGTGAGACCAGAGCGGGGATATAAACAGCGCGGAGAGAGTGAGACCAGAGCGGGGATATAAACAGCGCGGAGAGAGTGAGACCAGAGCGGGGATATAAACAGCGCGGAGAGAGTGAGACCAGAGCGGGGATATAAACAGCGCGGAGAGAGTGAGACCAGAGCGGGGATATAAACAGCGCGGAGAGAGTGAGACCAGAGCGGGGATATAAACAGCGCGGAGAGAGTGAGACCAGAGCGGGGATATAAACAGCGCGGAGAGAGTGAGACCAGAGCGGGGATATAAACAGCGCGGAGAGAGTGAGACCAGAGCGGGGATATAAACAGCGCGGAGAGAGTGAGACCAGAGCGGGGATATAAACAGCGCGGAGAGAGTGAGACCAGAGCGGGGATATAAACAGCGCGGAGAGAGTGAGACCAGAGCGGGGATATAAACAGCGCGGAGAGAGTGAGACCAGAGCGGGGATATAAACAGCGCGGAGAGAGTGAGACCAGAGCGGGGATATAAACAGCGCGGAGAGAGTGATACCAGAGCGGGGATATAAACAGCGCGGACAGAGTGAGACCAGTGCGGGGATATAAACAGCGCGGAGAGAGTGAGACCAGAGCGGGGATATAAACAGCGCGGAGAGAGTGAGACCAGAGCGGGGATATAAACAGCGCGGAGAGAGCGAGACCAGAGCGGGGATATAAACAGCGCGGAGAGAGTGAGACCAGAGCGGGGATATAAACAGCGCGGAGAGAGTGAGACCAGAGCGGGGATATAAACAGCGTGGACAGAGTGAGACCAGAGCGGGGATATAAACAGCGCGGACAGAGTGAGACCAGAGCGGGGATATGAACAGCGCGGACAGAGTGAGACCAGAGCGGGGATATAAACAGCGCGGAGAGAGTGATACCAGAGCGGGGATATAAACAGCGCGGAGAGAGTGAGACCAGAGCGGGGATATAAACAGCGCGGAGAGAGTGAGACCAGAGCGGGGATATAAACAGCGCGGAGAGAGTGAGACCAGAGCGGGGATATAAACAGCGTGGAGAGAGTGAGACCAGAGCGGGGATATAAACAGCGCGGAGAGAGTGAGACCAGAGCGGGGATATAAACAGCGCGGAGAGAGTGAGACCAGAGCGGGGATATAAACAGCGCGGAGAGAGTGAGACCAGAGCGGGGATATAAACAGCGCGGAGAGAGTGAGACCAGAGCGGGGATATAAACAGCGCGGAGAGAGTGAGACCAGAGCGGGGATATAAACAGCGCGGAGAGAGTGAGACCAGAGCGGGGATATAAACAGCGCGGAGAGAGTGAGACCAGAGCGGGGATATAAACAGCGCGGAGAGAGTGAGACCAGCGCGGGGATATAAACAGCGCGGAGAGAGTGAGACCAGAGCGGGGCTATAAACAGCGCGGAGAGAGTGATACCAGAGCGGGGATATAAACAGCGCGGACAGAGTGAGACCAGAGCGGGGATATAAACAGCGCGGAGAGAGTGAGACCAGAGCGGGGATATAAACAGCGCGGAGAGAGTGATACCAGAGCGGGGATATAAACAGCGCGGAGAGAGTGAGACCAGAGCGGGGATATAAACAGCGCGGAGAGAGTGAGACCAGAGCGGGGATATAAACAGCGCGGAGAGAGTGAGACCAGAGCGGGTATATAAACAGCGTGGAGAGAGTGAGACCAGAGCGGGGATATAAACAGCGCGGAGAGAGTGAGACCAGAGCGGGGATATAAACAGCGTGGAGAGAGTGAGACCAGAGCGGGGATATAAACAGCGCGGAGAGAGTGAGACCAGAGCGGGGATATAAACAGTGCGGAGAGAGTGAGACCAGAGCGGGGATATAAACAGCGTGGAGAGAGTGAGACCAGAGCGGAGATATAAACAGTGCGGAGAGAGTGAGACCAGAGCGGGGATATAAACAGCGCGGAGAGAGTGAGACCAGAGCGGGGATATAAACAGCGCGGAGTGAGTGAGACCAGAGCGGGGATATAAACAGCGCGGAGAGAGTGAGACCAGAGCGGGGATATAAACAGCGCGGAGAGAGTGAGACCAGAGCGGGGATATAAACAGCGCGGAGAGAGTGAGACCAGAGCGGGGATATAAACAGCGCGGAGAGAGTGAGACCAGAGCGGGGATATAAACAGCGCGGAGAGAGTGAGACCAGAGCGGGGATATAAACAGCGCGGAGAGAGTGAGACCAGAGCGGGGATATAAACAGCGCGGAGAGAGTGAGACCAGAGCGGGGATATAAACAGCGCGGAGAGAGTGAGACCAGCGCGGGGATATAAACAGCGCGGAGAGAGTGAGACCAGAGCGGGGCTATAAACAGCGCGGAGAGATTGATACCAGAGCGGGGATATAAACAGCGCGGACAGAGTGAGACCAGAGCGGGGATATAAACAGCGCGGAGAGAGTGAGACCAGAGCGGGGATATAAACAGCGCGGAGAGAGTGATACCAGAGCGGGGATATAAACAGCGCGGAGAGAGTGAGACCAGAGCGGGGATATAAACAGCGCGGAGAGAGTGAGACCAGAGCGGGGATATAAACAGCGCGGAGAGAGTGAGACCAGAGCGGGGATATAAACAGCGTGGAGAGAGTGAGACCAGAGCGGGGATATAAACAGCGCGGAGAGAGTGAGACCAGAGCGGGGATATAAACAGCGTGGAGAGAGTGAGACCAGAGCGGGGATATAAACAGCGCGGAGAGAGTGAGACCAGAGCGGGGATATAAACAGCGCGGAGAGAGTGAGACCAGAGCGGGGATATAAACAGCGTGGAGAGAGTGAGACCAGAGCGGAGATATAAACAGCGCGGAGAGAGTGAGACCAGAGCGGGGATATAAACAGCGCGGAGAGAGTGAGACCAGAGCGGGGATATAAACAGCGCGGAGTGAGTGAGACCAGAGCGGGGATATAAACAGCGCGGAGAGAGTGAGACCAGAGCGGGGATATAAACAGCGCGGAGAGAGTGAGACCAGAGCGGGGATATAAACAGCGCGGAGAGAGTGAGACCAGAGCGGGGATATAAACAGCGCGGAGAGAGTGAGACCAGAGCGGGGATATAAACAGCGCGGAGAGAGTGAGACCAGAGCGGGGATATAAACAGCGCGGAGAGAGTGAGACCAGAGCGGGGATATAAACAGCGCGGAGAGAGTGAGACCAGAGCGGGGATATAAACAGCGCGGAGAGAGTGAGACCAGAGCGGGGATATAAACAGCGCGGAGAGAGTGAGACCAGAGCGGGGATATAAACAGCGCGGAGAGAGTGAGACCAGAGCGGGGATATAAACAGCGCGGAGAGAGTGAGACCAGAGCGGGGATATAAACAGCGCGGAGAGAGTGAGACCAGAGCGGGGATATAAACAGCGCGGAGAGAGTGAGACCAGAGCGGGGATATAAACAGCGCGGAGAGAGTGAGACCAGAGCGGGGATATAAACAGCGCGGAGAGAGTGAGACCAGAGCGGGGATATAAACAGCGCGGAGAGAGTGAGACCAGCGCGGGGATATAAACAGCGCGGAGAGAGTGAGACCAGCGCGGGGATATAAACAGCGCGGAGAGAGTGAGACCAGAGCGGGGCTATAAACAGCGCGGAGAGAGTGATACCAGAGCGGGGATATAAACAGCGCGGACAGAGTGAGACCAGAGCGGGGATATAAACAGCGCGGAGAGAGTGAGACCAGAGCGGGGATATAAACAGCGCGGAGAGAGTGATACCAGAGCGGGGATATAAACAGCGCGGAGAGAGTGAGACCAGAGCGGGGATATAAACAGCGCGGAGAGAGTGAGACCAGAGCGGGGATATAAACAGCGCGGAGAGAGTGAGACCAGAGCGGGGATATAAACAGCGTGGAGAGAGTGAG
This sequence comes from Heptranchias perlo, assembly GCF_035084215.1. NCBI lineage: Eukaryota > Metazoa > Chordata > Chondrichthyes > Hexanchiformes > Hexanchidae > Heptranchias > Heptranchias perlo. The sequence continues at coordinate 669,601 of NW_027139581.1, read as the reverse complement.
ACCAGAGCGGGGATATAAACAGCGCGGAGAGAGTGAGACCAGAGCGGGGATATAAACAGCGTGGAGAGAGTGAGACCAGAGCGGGGATATAAACAGCGCGGAGAGAGTGAGACCAGAGCGGGGATATAAACAGCGCGGAGAGAGTGAGACCAGAGCGGAGATATAAACAGCGCGGAGAGAGTGAGACCAGAGCGGGGATATAAACAGCGCGGAGAGAGTGAGACCAGAGCGGGGATATAAACAGCGCGGAGAGAGTGAGACCAGAGCGGGGATATAAACAGCGCGGAGAGAGTGAGACCAGAGCGGGGATATAAACAGCGCGGAGAGAGTGAGACCAGAGCGGGGATATAAACAGCGCGGAGAGAGTGAGACCAGAGCGGGGATATAAACAGCGCGGAGAGAGTGAGACCAGAGCGGGGATATAAACAGCGCGGAGAGAGTGAGACCAGAGCGGGGATATAAACAGCGCGGAGAGAGTGAGACCAGAGCGGGGATATAAACAGCGCGGAGAGAGTGAGACCAGAGCGGGGATATAAACAGCGCGGAGAGAGTGAGACCAGAGCGGGGATATAAACAGCGCGGAGAGAGTGAGACCAGAGCGGGGATATAAACAGCGCGGAGAGAGTGAGACCAGAGCGGGGATATAAACAGCGCGGAGAGAGTGAGACCAGAGCGGGGATATAAACAGCGCGGAGAGAGTGAGACCAGAGCGGGGATATAAACAGCGCGGAGAGAGTGAGACCAGAGCGGGGATATAAACAGCGCGGAGAGAGTGAGACCAGAGCGGGGATATAAACAGCGCGGAGAGAGTGAGACCAGAGCGGGGATATAAACAGCGCGGAGAGAGTGATACCAGAGCGGGGATATAAACAGCGCGGACAGAGTGAGACCAGAGCGGGGATATAAACAGCGCGGAGAGAGTGAGACCAGAGCGGGGATATAAACAGCGCGGAGAGAGTGAGACCAGAGCGGGGATATAAACAGCGCGGAGAGAGCGAGACCAGAGCGGGGATATAAACAGCGCGGAGAGAGTGAGACCAGAGCGGGGATATAAACAGCGCGGAGAGAGTGAGACCAGAGCGGGGATATAAACAGCGTGGACAGAGTGAGACCAGAGCGGGGATATAAACAGCGCGGACAGAGTGAGACCAGAGCGGGGATATAAACAGCGCGGACAGAGTGAGACCAGAGCGGGGATATAAACAGCGCGGAGAGAGTGATACCAGAGCGGGGATATAAACAGCGCGGAGAGAGTGAGACCAGAGCGGGGATATAAACAGCGCGGAGAGAGTGAGACCAGAGCGGGGATATAAACAGCGCGGAGAGAGTGAGACCAGAGCGGGGATATAAACAGCGTGGAGAGAGTGAGACCAGAGCGGGGATATAAACAGCGCGGAGAGAGTGAGACCAGAGCGGGGATATCAACAGCGTGGAGAGAGTGAGACCAGAGCGGGGATATAAACAGCGCGGAGAGAGTGAGACCAGAGCGGGGATATAAACAGCGCGGAGAGAGTGAGACCAGAGCGGGGATATAAACAGCGTGGAGAGAGTGAGACCAGAGCGGAGATATAAACAGCGCGGAGAGAGTGAGACCAGAGCGGGGATATAAACAGCGCGGAGAGATTGAGACCAGAGCGGGGATATAAACAGCGCGGAGTGAGTGAGACCAGAGCGGGGATATAAACAGCGCGGAGAGAGTGAGACCAGAGCGGGGATATAAACAGCGCGGAGAGAGTGAGACCAGAGCGGGGATATAAACAGCGCGGAGAGAGTGAGACCAGAGCGGGGATATAAACAGCGCGGAGAGAGTGAGACCAGAGCGGGGATATAAACAGCGCGGAGAGAGTGAGACCAGAGCGGGGATATAAACAGCGCGGAGAGAGTGAGACCAGAGCGGGGATATAAACAGCGCGGAGAGAGTGAGACCAGAGCGGGGATATAAACAGCGCGGAGAGAGTGAGACCAGAGCGGGGATATAAACAGCGCGGAGAGAGTGAGACCAGAGCGGGGATATAAACAGCGCGGATAGAGTGAGACCAGAGCGGGGATATAAACAGCGCGGAGAGAGTGAGACCAGAGCGGGGATATAAACAGCGCGGAGAGAGTGAGACCAGAGCGGGGATATAAACAGCGCGGAGAGAGTGAGACCAGAGCGGGGATATAAACAGCGCTGAGAGAGTGAGACCAGAGCGGGGATATAAACAGCGCGGAGAGAGTGAGACCAGAGCGGGGATATAAACAGCGCGGAGAGAGTGAGACCAGAGCGGGGATATAAACAGCGCGGAGAGAGTGAGACCAGAGCGGGGATATAAACAGCGCGGAGAGAGTGAGACCAGAGCGGGGATATAAACAGCGCGGAGAGAGTGATACCAGAGCGGGGATATAAACAGCGCGGACAGAGTGAGACCAGAGCGGGGATATGAACAGCGCGGAGAGAGTGAGACCAGAGCGGGGATATAAACAGCGCGGAGAGAGTGATACCAGAGCGGGGATATAAACAGCGCGGACAGAGTGAGACCAGAGCGGGGATATAAACAGCGCGGAGAGAGTGAGACCAGAGCGGGGATATAAACAGCGCGGAGAGAGTGAGACCAGAGCGGGGATATAAACAGCGTGGAGAGAGTGAGACCAGAGCGGGGATATAAACAGCGCGGAGAGAGTGAGACCAGAGCGGGGATATAAACAGCGCGGAGAGAGTGAGACCAGAGCGGGGATATAAACAGCGTGGAGAGAGTGAGACCAGAGCGGAGATATAAACAGCGCGGAGAGAGTGAGACCAGAGCGGGGATATAAACAGCGCGGAGAGATTGAGACCAGAGCGGGGATATAAACAGCGCGGAGTGAGTGAGACCAGAGCGGGGATATAAACAGCGCGGAGAGAGTGAGACCAGAGCGGGGATATAAACAGCGTGGAGAGAGTGAGACCAGAGCGGGGATATAAACAGCGCGGAGAGAGTGAGACTAGAGCGGGGATATAAACAGCGCGGAGAGAGTGAGACCAGAGCGGGGATATAAACAGCGCGGAGAGAGTGAGACCAGAGCGGGGATATAAACAGCGCGGAGAGAGTGAGACCAGAGCGGGGATATAAACAGCGCGGAGAGATTGAGACCAGAGCGGGGATATAAACAGCGCGGAGAGAATGAGACCAGAGCGGGGATATAAACAGCGCGGAGAGAGTGAGACCAGAGCGGGGATATAAACAGCGCGGAGAGAGTGAGACCAGAGCGGGGATATAAACAGCGCGGAGAGAGTGAGACCAGAGCGGGGATATAAACAGCGCGGAGAGAGTGAGACCAGAGCGGGGATATAAACAGCGCGGAGAGAGTGAGACCAGAGCGGGGATATAAACAGCGCGGAGAGAGTGAGACCAGAGCGGGGATATAAACAGCGCGGAGAGAGTGAGACCAGAGCGGGGATAGAAACAGCGCGGAGAGAGTGAGACCAGAGCGGGGATATAAACAGCGCGGAGAGAGTGAGACCAGAGCGGGGATATAAACAGCGCGGAGAGAGTGAGACCAGAGCGGGGATATAAACAGCGCGGAGAGAGCGAGACCAGAGCGGGGATATAAACAGCGCGGAGAGAGTGAGACCAGAGCGGGGATATAAACAGCGCGGAGAGAGTGAGACCAGAGCGGGGATATAAACAGCGCGGAGAGAGTGAGACCAGAGCGGGGATATAAACAGCGCGGAGAGAGTGATACCAGAGCGGGATATAAACAGCGCGGAGAGAGTGAGACCAGAGCGGGGATATAAACAGCGCGGAGAGAGTGAGACCAGAGCGGGGATATAAACAGCGCGGAGAGAGTGAGACCAGAGCGGGGATATAAACAGCGCGGAGAGAGTGAGACCAGAGCGGGGATATAAACAGCGCGGAGAGAGTGAGACCAGAGCGGGGATATAAACAGCGCGGAGAGAGTGATACCAGAGCGGGGATATAAACAGCGCGGACAGAGTGAGACCAGAGCGGGGATATAAACAGCGCGGAGAGAGTGAGACCAGAGCGGGGATATAAACAGCGCGGAGAGAGTGATACCAGAGCGGGGATATAAACAGCGCGGACAGAGTGAGACCAGAGCGGGGATATAAACAGCGCGGAGAGAGTGAGACCAGAGCGGGGATATAAACAGCGCGGAGAGAGTGAGACCAGAGCGGGGATATAAACAGCGTGGAGAGAGTGAGACCAGAGCGGGGATATAAACAGCGCGGAGAGAGTGAGACCAGAGCGGGGATATAAACAGCGCGGAGAGAGTGAGACCAGAGCGGGGATATAAACAGCGTGGAGAGAGTGAGACCAGAGCGGAGATATAAACAGCGCGGAGAGAGTGAGACCAGAGCGGGGATATAAACAGCGCGGAGAGATTGAGACCAGAGCGGGGATATAAACAGCGCGGAGTGAGTGAGACCAGAGCGGGGATATAAACAGCGCGGAGAGAGTGAGACCAGAGCGGGGATATAAACAGCGCGGAGAGAGTGAGACCAGAGCGGGGATATAAACAGCGCGGAGAGAGTGAGACCAGAGCGGGGATATAAACAGCGCGGAGAGAGTGAGACCAGAGCGGGGATATAAACAGCGCGGAGAGAGTGAGACCAGAGCGGGGATATAAACAGCGCGGAGAGAGTGAGACCAGAGCGGGGATATAAACAGCGCGGAGAGAGTGAGACCAGAGCGGGGATATAAACAGCGCGGAGAGAATGAGACCAGAGCGGGGATATAAACAGCGCGGAGAGAGTGAGACCAGAGCGGGGATATAAACAGCGCGGAGAGAGTGAGACCAGAGCGGGGATATAAACAGCGCGGAGAGAGTGAGACCAGAGCGGGGATATAAACAGCGCGGAGAGAGTGAGACCAGAGCGGGGATATAAACAGCGCGGAGAGAGTGAGACCAGAGCGGGGATATAAACAGCGCGGAGAGAGTGAGACCAGAGCGGGGATATAAACAGCGCGGAGAGAGTGAGACCAGAGCGGGGATAGAAACAGCGCGGAGAGAGTGAGACCAGAGCGGGGATATAAACAGCGCGGAGAGAGTGAGACCAGAGCGGGGATATAAACAGCGCGGAGAGAGTGAGACCAGAGCGGGGATATAAACAGCGCGGAGAGAGCGAGACCAGAGCGGGGATATAAACAGCGCGGAGAGAGTGAGACCAGAGCGGGGATATAAACAGCGCGGAGAGAGTGAGAGAAGAGCGGGGATATAAACAGCGCGGAGAGAGTGAGACCAGAGCGGGGATATAAACAGCGCGGAGAGAGTGAGACCAGAGCGGGGATATAAACAGCGCGGAGAGAGTGAGACCAGAGCGGGGATATAAACAGCGCGGAGAGAGTGAGACCAGAGTGGGGATATAAACAGCGCGGAGAGAGTGAGACCAGAGCGGGGATATAAACAGCGCGGAGAGAGTGAGACCAGAGCGGGGATAGAAACAGCGCGGAGAGAGTGAGACCAGAGCGGGGATATAAACAGCGCGGAGAGAGTGAGACCAGAGCGGGGATATAAACAGCGCGGAGAGAGTGAGACCAGAGCGGGGATATAAACAGCGCGGAGAGAGCGAGACCAGAGCGGGGATATAAACAGCGCGGAGAGAGTGAGACCAGAGCGGGGATATAAACAGCGCGGAGAGAGTGAGACCAGAGCGGGGATATAAACAGCGCGGAGAGAGTGAGACCAGAGCGGGGATATAAACAGCGCGGAGAGAGTGAGACCAGAGCGGGGATATAAACAGCGCGGAGAGAGTGAGACCAGAGCGGGGATATAAACAGCGCGGAGAGAGTGAGACCAGAGCGGGGATATAAACAGCGCGGAGAGAGTGAGACCAGAGCGGGGATATAAACAGCGCGGAGAGAGTGAGACCAGAGCGGGGATATAAACAGCGCGGAGAGAGTGAGACCAGAGCGGGGATATAAACAGCGCGGAGAGAGTGATACCAGAGCGGGGATATAAACAGCGCGGACAGAGTGAGACCAGAGCGGGGATATAAACAGCGCGGAGAGAGTGAGACCAGAGCGGGGATATAAACAGCGCGGAGAGAGTGATACCAGAGCGGGGATATAAACAGCGCGGACAGAGTGAGACCAGAGCGGGGATATAAACAGCGCGGAGAGAGTGAGACCAGAGCGGGGATATAAACAGCGCGGAGAGAGTGAGACCAGAGCGGGGATATAAACAGCGTGGAGAGAGTGAGACCAGAGCGGGGATATAAACAGCGCGGAGAGAGTGAGACCAGAGCGGGGATATAAACAGCGCGGAGAGAGTGAGACCAGAGCGGGGATATAAACAGCGTGGAGAGAGTGAGACCAGAGCGGAGATATAAACAGCGCGGAGAGAGTGAGACCAGAGCGGGGATATAAACAGCGCGGAGAGATTGAGACCAGAGCGGGGATATAAACAGCGCGGAGTGAGTGAGACCAGAGCGGGGATATAAACAGCGCGGAGAGAGTGAGACCAGAGCGGGGATATAAACAGCGCGGAGAGAGTGAGACCAGAGCGGGGATATAAACAGCGCGGAGAGAGTGAGACCAGAGCGGGGATATAAACAGCGCGGAGAGAGTGAGACCAGAGCGGGGATATAAACAGCGCGGAGAGAGTGAGACCAGAGCGGGGATATAAACAGCGCGGAGAGAGTGAGACCAGAGCGGGGATATAAACAGCGCGGAGAGAGTGAGACCAGAGCGGGGATATAAACAGCGCGGAGAGAATGAGACCAGAGCGGGGATATAAACAGCGCGGAGAGAGTGAGACCAGAGCGGGGATATAAACAGCGCGGAGAGAGTGAGACCAGAGCGGGGATATAAACAGCGCGGAGAGAGTGAGACCAGAGCGGGGATATAAACAGCGCGGAGAGAGTGAGACCAGAGCGGGGATATAAACAGCGCGGAGAGAGTGAGACCAGAGCGGGGATATAAACAGCGCGGAGAGAGTGAGACCAGAGCGGGGATATAAACAGCGCGGAGAGAGTGAGACCAGAGCGGGGATAGAAACAGCGCGGAGAGAGTGAGACCAGAGCGGGGATATAAACAGCGCGGAGAGAGTGAGACCAGAGCGGGGATATAAACAGCGCGGAGAGAGTGAGACCAGAGCGGGGATATAAACAGCGCGGAGAGAGCGAGACCAGAGCGGGGATATAAACAGCGCGGAGAGAGTGAGACCAGAGCGGGGATATAAACAGCGCGGAGAGAGGGAGACCAGAGCGGGGATATAAACAGCGCGGAGAGAGTGAGACCAGAGCGGGGATATAAACAGCGCGGAGAGAGCGAGACCAGAGCGGGGATATAAACAGCGCGGAGAGAGTGAGACCAGAGCGGGGATATAAACAGCGCGGAGAGAGTGAGACCAGAGCGGGGATATAAACAGCGTGGACAGAGTGAGACCAGAGCGGGGATATAAACAGCGCGGACAGAGTGAGACCAGAGCGGGGATATAAACAGCGCGGAGAGAGTGAGACCAGAGCGGGGATATAAACAGCGCGGAGAGAGTGATACCAGAGCGGGGATATAAACAGCGCGGACAGAGTGAGACCAGAGCGGGGATATAAACAGCGCGGAGAGAGTGAGACCAGAGCGGGGATATAAACAGCGCGGAGAGAGTGAGACCAGAGCGGGGATATAAACAGCGCGGAGAGAGCGAGACCAGAGCGGGGATATAAACAGCGCGGAGAGAGTGAGACCAGAGCGGGGATATAAACAGCGCGGAGAGAGTGAGACCAGAGCGGGGATATAAACAGCGTGGACAGAGTGAGACCAGAGCGGGGATATAAACAGCGCGGACAGAGTGAGACCAGAGCGGGGATATAAACAGCGCGGACAGAGTGAGACCAGAGCGGGGATATAAACAGCGCGGAGAGAGTGATACCAGAGCGGGGATATAAACAGCGCGGAGAGAGTGAGACCAGAGCGGGGATATAAACAGCGCGGAGAGAGTGAGACCAGAGCGGGGATATAAACAGCGCGGAGAGAGTGAGACCAGAGCGGGGATATAAACAGCGTGGAGAGAGTGAGACCAGAGCGGGGATATAAACAGCGCGGAGAGAGTGAGACCAGAGCGGGGATATCAACAGCGTGGAGAGAGTGAGACCAGAGCGGGGATATAAACAGCGCGGAGAGAGTGAGACCAGAGCGGGGATATAAACAGCGCGGAGAGAGTGAGACCAGAGCGGGGATATAAACAGCGTGGAGAGAGTGAGACCAGAGCGGAGATATAAACAGCGCGGAGAGAGTGAGACCAGAGCGGGGATATAAACAGCGCGGAGAGATTGAGACCAGAGCGGGGATATAAACAGCGCGGAGTGAGTGAGACCAGAGCGGGGATATAAACAGCGCGGAGAGAGTGAGACCAGAGCGGGGATATAAACAGCGCGGAGAGAGTGAGACCAGAGCGGGGATATAAACAGCGCGGAGAGAGTGATACCAGAGCGGGGATATAAACAGCGCGGACAGAGTGAGACCAGAGCGGGGATATAAACAGCGCGGAGAGAGTGAGACCAGAGCGGGGATATAAACAGCGCGGAGAGAGTGAGACCAGAGCGGGGATATAAACAGCGCGGAGAGAGCGAGACCAGAGCGGGGATATAAACAGCGCGGAGAGAGTGAGACCAGAGCGGGGATATAAACAGCGCGGAGAGAGTGAGACCAGAGCGGGGATATAAACAGCGTGGACAGAGTGAGACCAGAGCGGGGATATAAAAAGCGCGGACAGAGTGAGACCAGAGCGGGGATATAAACAGCGCGGACAGAGTGAGACCAGAGCGGGGATATAAACAGCGCGGAGAGAGTGATACCAGAGCGGGGATATAAACAGCGCGGAGAGAGTGAGACCAGAGCGGGGATATAAACAGCGCGGAGAGAGTGAGACCAGAGCGGGGATATAAAAAGCGCGGAGAGAGTGAGACCAGAGCGGGGATATAAACAGCGTGGAGAGAGTGAGACCAGAGCGGGGATATAAACAGCGCGGAGAGAGTGAGACCAGAGCGGGGATATCAACAGCGTGGCGAGAGTGAGACCAGAGCGGGGATATAAACAGCGCGGAGAGAGTGAGACCAGAGCGGGGATATAAACAGCGCGGAGAGAGTGAGACCAGAGCGGGGATATAAACAGCGCGGAGTGAGTGAGACCAGAGCGGGGATATAAACAGCGCGGAGAGAGTGAGACCAGAGCGGGGATATAAACAGCGCGGAGAGAGTGAGACCAGAGCGGGGATATAAACAGCGCGGAGAGAGTGAGACCAGAGCGGGGATATAAACAGCGCGGAGAGAGTGAGACCAGAGCGGGGATATAAACAGCGCGGAGAGAGTGAGACCAGAGCGGGGATATAAACAGCGCGGAGAGAGTGAGACCAGAGCGGGGATATAAACAGCGCGGAGAGAGTGAGACCAGAGCGGGGATATAAACAGCGCGGAGAGAGTGAGACCAGAGCGGGGATATAAACAGCGCGGAGAGAGTGAGACCAGAGCGGGGATATAAACAGCGCGGAGAGAGTGAGACCAGAGCGGGGATATAAACAGCGCGGAGAGAGTGAGACCAGAGCGGGGATATAAACAGCGCGGAGAGAGTGAGACCAGAGCGGGGATATAAACAGCGCGGAGAGAGTGAGACCAGAGCGGGGATATAAACAGCGCGGAGAGAGTGAGACCAGAGCGGGGATATAAACAGCGCGGAGAGAGTGAGACCAGAGCGGGGATATAAACAGCGCGGAGAGAGTGAGACCAGAGCGGGGATATAAACAGCGCGGAGAGAGTGAGACCAGAGCGGGGATATAAACAGCGCGGAGAGAGTGATACCAGAGCGGGGATATAAACAGCGCGGACAGAGTGAGACCAGAGCGGGGATATAAACAGCGCGGAGAGAGTGAGACCAGAGCGGGGATATAAACAGCGCGGAGAGAGTGATACCAGAGCGGGGATATAAACAGCGCGGACAGAGTGAGACCAGAGCGGGGATATAAACAGCGCGGAGAGAGTGAGACCAGAGCGGGGATATAAACAGCGCGGAGAGAGTGAGACCAGAGCGGGGATATAAACAGCGTGGAGAGAGTGAGACCAGAGCGGGGATATAAACAGCGCGGAGAGAGTGAGACCAGAGCGGGGATATCAACAGCGTGGAGAGAGTGAGACCAGAGCGGGGATATAAACAGCGCGGAGAGAGTGAGACCAGAGCGGGGATATAAACAGCGCGGAGAGAGTGAGACCAGAGCGGGGATATAAACAGCGTGGAGAGAGTGAGACCAGAGCGGAGATATAAACAGCGCGGAGAGAGTGAGACCAGAGCGGGGATATAAACAGCGCGGAGAGATTGAGACCAGAGCGGGGATATAAACAGCGCGGAGTGAGTGAGACCAGAGCGGGGATATAAACAGCGCGGAGAGAGTGAGACCAGAGCGGGGATATAAACAGCGCGGAGAGAGTGAGACCAGAGCGGGGATATAAACAGCGCGGAGAGAGTGAGACCAGAGCGGGGATATAAACAGCGCGGAGAGAGTGAGACCAGAGCGGGGATATAAACAGCGCGGAGAGAGTGAGACCAGAGCGGGGATATAAACAGCGCGGAGAGAGTGAGACCAGAGCGGGGATATAAACAGCGCGGAGAGAGTGAGACCAGAGCGGGGATATAAACAGCGCGGAGAGAATGAGACCAGAGCGGGGATATAAACAGCGCGGAGAGAGTGAGACCAGAGCGGGGATATAAACAGCGCGGAGAGAGTGAGACCAGAGCGGGGATATAAACAGCGCAGAGAGAGTGAGACCAGAGCGGGGATATAAACAGCGCGGAGAGAGTGAGACCAGAGCGGGGATATAAACAGCGCGGAGAGAGTGAGACCAGAGCGGGGATATAAACAGCGCGGAGAGAGTGAGACCAGAGCGGGGATATAAACAGCGCGGAGAGAGTGAGACCAGAGCGGGGATAGAAACAGCGCGGAGAGAGTGAGACCAGAGCGGGGATATAAACAGCGCGGAGAGAGTGAGACCAGAGCGGGGATATAAACAGCGCGGAGAGAGTGAGACCAGAGCGGGGATATAAACAGCGCGGAGAGAGCGAGACCAGAGCGGGGATATAAACAGCGCGGAGAGAGTGAGACCAGAGCGGGGATATAAACAGCGCGGAGAGAGTGAGACCAGAGCGGGGATATAAACAGCGCGGAGAGAGTGAGACCAGAGCGGGGATATAAACAGCGCGGAGAGAGCGAGACCAGAGCGGGGATATAAACAGCGCGGAGAGAGTGAGACCAGAGCGGGGATATAAACAGCACGGAGAGAGTGAGACCAGAGCGGGGATATAAACAGCGCGGAGAGAGTGAGACCAGAGCGGGGATATAAACAGCGCGGAGAGAGTGAGACCAGAGCGGGGATATAAACAGCGTGGAGAGAGTGAGACCAGAGCGGAGATATAAACAGCGCGGAGAGAGTGAGACCAGAGCGGGGATATAAACAGCGCGGAGAGATTGAGACCAGAGCGGGGATATAAACAGCGCGGAGTGAGTGAGACCAGAGCGGGGATATAAACAGCGCGGAGAGAGTGAGACCAGAGCGGGGATATAAACAGCGCGGAGAGAGTGAGACCAGAGCGGGGATATAAACAGCGCGGAGAGAGTGATACCAGAGCGGGGATATAAACAGCGCGGACAGAGTGAGACCAGAGCGGGGATATAAACAGCGCGGAGAGAGTGAGACCAGAGCGGGGATATAAACAGCGCGGAGAGAGTGAGACCAGAGCGGGGATATAAACAGCGCGGAGAGAGCGAGACCAGAGCGGGGATATAAACAGCGCGGAGAGAGTGAGACCAGAGCGGGGATATAAACAGCGCGGAGAGAGTGAGACCAGAGCGGGGATATAAACAGCGTGGACAGAGTGAGACCAGAGCGGGGATATAAACAGCGCGGACAGAGTGAGACCAGAGCGGGGATATAAACAGCGCGGACAGAGTGAGACCAGAGCGGGGATATAAACAGCGCGGAGAGAGTGATACCAGAGCGGGGATATAAACAGCGCGGAGAGAGTGAGACCAGAGCGGGGATATAAACAGCGCGGAGAGAGTGAGACCAGAGCGGGGATATAAAAAGCGCGGAGAGAGTGAGACCAGAGCGGGGATATAAACAGCGTGGAGAGAGTGAGACCAGAGCGGGGATATAAACAGCGCGGAGAGAGTGAGACCAGAGCGGGGATATCAACAGCGTGGCGAGAGTGAGACCAGAGCGGGGATATAAACAGCGCGGAGAGAGTGAGACCAGAGCGGGGATATAAACAGCGCGGAGAGAGTGAGACCAGAGCGGGGATATAAACAGCGCGGAGTGAGTGAGACCAGAGCGGGGATATAAACAGCGCGGAGAGAGTGAGACCAGAGCGGGGATATAAACAGCGCGGAGAGAGTGAGACCAGAGCGGGGATATAAACAGCGCGGAGAGAGTGAGACCAGAGCGGGGATATAAACAGCGCGGAGAGAGTGAGACCAGAGCGGGGATATAAACAGCGCGGAGAGAGTGAGACCAGAGCGGGGATATAAACAGCGCGGAGAGAGTGAGACCAGAGCGGGGATATAAACAGCGCGGAGAGAGTGAGACCAGAGCGGGGATATAAACAGCGCGGAGAGAGTGAGACCAGAGCGGGGATATAAACAGCGCGGAGAGAGTGAGACCAGAGCGGGGATATAAACAGCGCGGAGAGAGTGAGACCAGAGCGGGGATATAAACAGCGCGGAGAGAGTGAGACCAGAGCGGGGATATAAACAGCGCGGAGAGAGTGAGACCAGAGCGGGGATATAAACAGCGCGGAGAGAGTGAGACCAGAGCGGGGATATAAACAGCGCGGAGAGAGTGAGACCAGAGCGGGGATATAAACAGCGCGGAGAGAGTGAGACCAGAGCGGGGATATAAACAGCGCGGAGAGAGTGAGACCAGAGCGGGGATATAAACAGCGCGGAGAGAGTGAGACCAGAGCGGGGATATAAACAGCGCGGAGAGAGTGATACCAGAGCGGGGATATAAACAGCGCGGACAGAGTGAGACCAGAGCGGGGATATAAACAGCGCGGAGAGAGTGAGACCAGAGCGGGGATATAAACAGCGCGGAGAGAGTGATACCAGAGCGGGGATATAAACAGCGCGGACAGAGTGAGACCAGAGCGGGGATATAAACAGCGCGGAGAGAGTGAGACCAGAGCGGGGATATAAACAGCGCGGAGAGAGTGAGACCAGAGCGGGGATATAAACAGCGTGGAGAGAGTGAGACCAGAGCGGGGATATAAACAGCGCGGAGAGAGTGAGACCAGAGCGGGGATATCAACAGCGTGGAGAGAGTGAGACCAGAGCGGGGATATAAACAGCGCGGAGAGAGTGAGACCAGAGCGGGGATATAAACAGCGCGGAGAGAGTGAGACCAGAGCGGGGATATAAACAGCGTGGAGAGAGTGAGACCAGAGCGGAGATATAAACAGCGCGGAGAGAGTGAGACCAGAGCGGGGATATAAACAGCGCGGAGAGATTGAGACCAGAGCGGGGATATAAACAGCGCGGAGTGAGTGAGACCAGAGCGGGGATATAAACAGCGCGGAGAGAGTGAGACCAGAGCGGGGATATAAACAGCGCGGAGAGAGTGAGACCAGAGCGGGGATATAAACAGCGCGGAGAGAGTGAGACCAGAGCGGGGATATAAACAGCGCGGAGAGAGTGAGACCAGAGCGGGGATATAAACAGCGCGGAGAGAGTGAGACCAGAGCGGGGATATAAACAGCGCGGAGAGAGTGAGACCAGAGCGGGGATATAAACAGCGCGGAGAGAGTGAGACCAGAGCGGGGATATAAACAGCGCGGAGAGAATGAGACCAGAGCGGGGATATAAACAGCGCGGAGAGAGTGAGACCAGAGCGGGGATATAAACAGCGCGGAGAGAGTGAGACCAGAGCGGGGATATAAACAGCGCGGAGAGAGTGAGACCAGAGCGGGGATATAAACAGCGCGGAGAGAGTGAGACCAGAGCGGGGATATAAACAGCGCGGAGAGAGTGAGACCAGAGCGGGGATATAAACAGCGCGGAGAGAGTGAGACCAGAGCGGGGATATAAACAGCGCGGAGAGAGTGAGACCAGAGCGGGGATAGAAACAGCGCGGAGAGAGTGAGACCAGAGCGGGGATATAAACAGCGCGGAGAGAGTGAGACCAGAGCGGGGATATAAACAGCGCGGAGAGAGTGAGACCAGAGCGGGGATATAAACAGCGCGGAGAGAGCGAGACCAGAGCGGGGATATAAACAGCGCGGAGAGAGTGAGACCAGAGCGGGGATATAAACAGCGCGGAGAGAGTGAGACCAGAGCGGGGATATAAACAGCGCGGAGAGAGTGAGACCAGAGCGGGGATATAAACAGCGCGGAGAGAGCGAGACCAGAGCGGGGATATAAACAGCGCGGAGAGAGTGAGACCAGAGCGGGGATATAAACAGCACGGAGAGAGTGAGACCAGAGCGGGGATATAAACAGCACGGAGAGAGTGAGACCAGAGCTCACTCTGAGAGCGAGGCTCTGAGACCAGCGGCAGAGTTCGGGGTGACGTCACCAGTCAGAAAGTGACGCGGCACAGGGGAGGCAGCTGATTGGTGAGTAGGTTCAGGTGAGTATTTCTACCATTTTACTGTAAGTAAAGTAATAAGAAAGGAAGATCTGCAGGTTTTATAGCAGATAGTGTTTTTTTTTAGTGAACCTAGGTCCCTAGTATAGTTAACATTTTCTAATTTCAACGTAATTTAAAAGGGGTAACTAAGCTAAGGCAAGTCATGGCAGCAGACCTCGCACCCGTGATATGCTCCTCCTGCAAGATGTGGGAAGTCATGGACACTACCAGTGTCCCTGCCGACCATGTGTGCGGGAAGTGTGTCCACCTGCAGCTACTGACCGATCGTATCTCGGAGCTGGAGCTGCGGGTGGACTCACTGTGGAGCATCCGCGATGCAGAGAAACTCGTGGATAGCACGTTTAGCGAGTTGGTCACACCGCAGGTAAAGGGTATACAGGCAGGAAGTGAATGGGTGACCACCAGGAAGAGTAAGAGGTGCAGGCAGGTAGTGCAGGGGTCCCCTGTGGCCATCCCCCTCTCAAACAGATATGCCAGTTTGGATGCTGTTGGGGGGGATGACTTATCAGGGGAAGGCAGCAGCAGCCAACTTCCTGGCACCACGGGTAGCTCTGCTGCACAGGCTGGGAGGAAAAAGAGTGAAAGAGCTATAGTGATAGGGGACTCAATTGTAAGGGGAATAGACAGGCGTTTCTGCGGCCGCAACCGAGACTCCAGGATGGTGTGTTGCCTCCCTGGTGCAAGGATCAAGGACGTCTTGGAGCGGCTACAGAACATTTTGGAGGGGGAGGGCGAACAGCCAGCTGTCGTGGTGCACATGGGCACCAACGATATAGGTAAAAAAGGGGATGAGGTCCTAAAAGCAGAATATAGGGAGTTAGGAGGTAAATTAAAAAATAGGACCTCAAAGGTAGTAATCTCAGGATTGCTGCCAGTGCCACGTGCTCTTCAGAGTAGAAATAGAAGGATATTTCAAATGAATACGTGGCTAGAGGAATGGTGCAAGGGGGAGGGATTCAAATTCCTGGGACACTGGAAACGGTTCTGGGGGAGGTGGGACCAGTACAAACCGGATGGTCTGCACCTGGGCAGGGCCGGGACCGCTGTCCGAGGAGGAGTGTTTGCTAGTGCTGTTGGGGAGGGTTTAAACTAAAGTGGCAGGGGGTTGGGAACCTGAGCAGGGAGAGAGAGGAAAGCGTAACAGGAAGGGACAGAAGGTATGGAGTAATAGGTAAAGTGTTAAAAAAGGAAAAAGCAGGAACTAAGCGTCACAAAACAGATTTGAAAGTTCTTTATCTGAATGCACGTAGCATTCGTAATAAAATGGACGAGTTAACGGCACAAATAACTACGTATGGGTATGATCTTGTGGCCATTACAGAAACATGGCTGCAGGGTGACAACGACTGGGAATTAAATATGCCAGGGTATTTAACAATCAGGAAGGACAGGCAGGAAGGAAGGGGAGGTGGGGTGGCTATGTTAATAAAGGAAGGAATCACTGTAATACAGATAAATGATATTGGGACAAAGCATCAAGATAATGAAACAGTTTGGGTGGAGATAAGGAATAATAAGGGGAAAAAAACATAAGTGGGCGTATTATATAGGCCTCCTAATAGTTGCAACTCTGCTGGAAGAAGTATTAATCAGGAAATAGTCGGGGCATGTAATAAGGGAACAGCTATAATTATGGGGGATTTTAATTATCATATTAACTGGACAAATCAAATTGGGCAGAGCAGCCTTGAGGACGAGTTCATTGAGTGCATCAGGGATGGATTTCTTGAGCAGTATGTAACTGATCCTACTAGGGGGCAGGCAACCTTGGACCTGGTCCTGTGTAATGAGTCAGGATTAATTAATAATGTCCTAGTTAAGGATCCCCTTGGAACGAGCGACCACAACATGGTTGAATTCCATATCCAATTAGAGGGTGAGAAGGTTGATTCTCAAACAAGCGTACTGAGCTTGAATAAAGGAGACTATGATGGTATGAGAGCGGAATTGATTAAAGTGGACTGGGAAAATAGATTAAAGGGTAAGACGGTACATGAGCAGTGGTGTTCATTTAGGGAGTTATTTTACAACTTTCAAAATAAATATATTCCACTGAGGAAAAAAGGGTGTAAAAGAGATGAGAGCCATCCGTGGCGAAGTAAAGAAATCAAGGATAGTATCCGACTAAAAACAAGGACATATAAGGTAGTCAAACTTAGTGGGAGGATAGAAGATTGGGAATTCTTCAAAAGACAACAAAAAGTAACTAAAGGATTGATTAAGAAAGGGAAGTTAGATTATGAAAAGAAATTAGCAAAAAATATAAAAACAGATAGCAAGAGTTTCTATAGTTATATAAAAAGAAAAAGGGTGGCTAAGGCAAACGTAGGTCCCTTAGAGGATGAGACCGGGAAATTAATGGTGGGAAACATGGAGATGGCAAAAATGCTGAACAAATATTTTGTTTCAGTCTTTACAGTAGAGGACACTAAGAATATCCCAACACTGGACAAACAGGGGACTCTACGGGGGGAGGAGCTCAATACGATTACAATCACTCAGGAGATGGTACTCAGTAAAATAATGGGACTCAAAGCGGATAAATCCCCTGGACCTGATGGCTTCCATCCTAGGGTCTTGAGGGAAGTGGCAGCAGGGATTGTGGATGCTTTGGTGATAGTTTTCCAAAATTCCCTGGACTCAGGAGAGGTCCCGGCAGATTGGAAAACTGCTAATGTAACACCGTTATTTAAAAAGGGTAGTAGGCAGAAGGCTGGAAATTATAGGCCAGTTAGCTTAACATCTGTGGTGGGTAAAATTTTGGAGTCTCTTATTAAGGAGACAGTAACGGAATATTTAGATAAGCATAATTTAATAGGACAAAGTCAGCATGGCTTTATGAAGGGGAAGTCATGTCTGACAAATTTGCTTGAGTTCTTTGAGGATATAACGTACAGGGTGGATAAAGGGGAACCAGTGGACACAGTGTATTTAGACTTCCAGAAGGCATTCGACAAGGTGCCACATAAAAGATTATTACTTAAGATAAAAAATCACGGGATTGGGGGTAATATTCTGGCATGGGTGGAGGATTGGTTATCGAACAGGAAGCAGAGAGTTGGGATAAATGGTTCATTCTCAGACTGGCAACCAGTATCCAGTGGTGTTCCACAGGGGTCGGTGCTGGGTCCCTAACTCTTTACAATCTATATTAACGATTTGGAGGAGGGGACCGAGTGCAACATATCAAAATTTGCAGATGATACAAAGATGGGAGGGAAAGTAGAGAGTGAGGAGGACATAAAAAACCTGCAGGGGGATATAGACAGTCTGGGTGAGTGGGCGGAGATTTGGCAGATGCAATATAATATTGGAAAATGTGAGGTTATGCACTTTGGCAGGAAAAATCACAGAGCAAGTTATTTTCTGAATGGCGAGAGACTGGAAAGCACTGCAGCACAAAGGGATCTGGGGGTCCTCGTGCAAGAAAATCAAAAAGTTGGTATGCAGGTGCAGCAGGTGATCAAGAAAGCCAACGGAATGTTGGCTTTTATTGCTAGGGGGATAGAATATAAAAACAGGGAGGTATTTCTGCAGTTATATAGGGTATTGGTGAGACCGCACCTGGAATACTGCATACAGTTTTGGTCTCCATACTTAAGAAAAGACAGACTTGCTCTCGAGGCAGTACAAAGAAGGTTCACTCGGTTAATCCCGGGGATGAGGGGGTGGACATATGAGGAGAGGTTGAGTTGATTGGGACTCTACTCATTGGAGTTCAGAAGAATGAGAGGCGATCTTATTGAAACATATAAGATTGTGAAGGGTCTTGATCGGGTGGATGCAGTAAGGATGTTCCCAAAGATGGGTGAAACTAGAACTAGGGGGCATAATCTTAGAATAAGGGGCTGCTCTTTCAAAACTGAGATGAGGAGAAACTTCTTCACTCAGAGGGTGGTAGGTCTGTGGAATTTGCTGCCCCAGGAAGCTGTGGAAGCTACATCATTAGATAAATTTAAAACAGAAATAGACAGTTTTCTAGAAGTAAAGGGAATTAGGGGTTATGGGGAGCGGGCAGGAAATTGGACATGAAGCTGAGTTCGGATCGGTCAATGCCCTGTGGGTGGCGGAGAGGGCACAGGGGCTGTGTGGCCGGGTCCTGCTCCTACTTCTTGTGTTCTTTAGATTTGTGGTTGGGATCAGATCAGCCATGATCTTATTGAATGGCGGAGCAGGCTCGAGGGGCCGATTGGCCTACTCCTGCTCCAATTTCTTATGTTCTTATGTTCTTATGTAATCAGGAAGTAGCAGATACGTTAAACAAAATATTTTTTTTCTCTGTTTTCACAGTGGAAGACACTAAAAGCACAACAAAAATAATGGGGAACCAGGGGGTAAATGAGAGGAAGGAACTTAATACAATTAATATCACTGGAGAAAAAGTACTGGACAAACTAATGGGACTAAAAGCCGACAAATCTCCTGAACCTGATGGTCAACATCCGTGAGTTCGAAAAGAGGTGGCTGCAGAGATAGTGGATGCATCGGATATGATCTTCCCAAATTCTCTAGATTCTGGAATGGTCCCAGTGGATTGGAATGCAGCAAATGTTATCCCGCTATTCAAGAAGGGAGGGGGAGAAAAAACAAGGAACGACAGGCCAATTAGCCTGACCTCTTGCCGTCGGGAATATGCTGGAATCCATTATTAAGGAAGTGGTAACAGGGCACTTCGAACATCATAATATGATTCGGCAGAGTCAACAAGGTTTAATGAAAGGGAAATCGTGTTTGACAAATTTATTCGAGTTTTTTGAGGATGCAACTAGCAGGATAGATAAAGGTGAACCAATGGATGTCGGACATTTGGATTTTCAAAAGACATTCGATAAGATGCCACATCAAAGGTTGTTGAACAATGTAAGGGTTCATGGAGTTGGGATAATCCATTAGCACGCATAGAGGATTGGTTAACGGACAGAAAATAGAGTGCGGAAAAATGGGTCATTTTCAGGTTGGCAGGCTGTAACGAGTGGGGTACCGCAAGGATCGGAGCTTGGGCCTCAGCTATTTACAATCTATATCAATGGCTTAGATGAACAGACCGAGTGTAATGCATCCAAGTTTGCTGATGATACAAAGCTCGGTGGGAAAGTAAGCTGTGAGGAGGACACAAAGAGTCTGCAAAGGGATATAGACAGGTTAAGTGAATGGGTAAGAAGGTGCCAGGTGGAGTATGATGTGGGGAAATGTGAGGTTTTACAATTCGATATGAAAAATAGAAAAGCAGAATATTTTTATATGTTGAGAAATTAGTAAAATTTGGTGTTCAGGGAGAATTGGGTGTCCTCGTACAAGAAACACAAAAAGTGATTATGCAGGTGCAGCAAGCAATGAGGAAGGCAAACGGCATGTTGGCGTTTATTGCAAGGGGGTTGGAGTACAACAGTAAGGAAGTCTTACTACAGTTGTATAGGGCATTGGTGAGACCTCACCTAGAGTACTGCGCAGAGTTTTGGTCTCCTTATCTAAGGAAGGATATACTTGCCTTTGAGGAGGTGCAACGAAGGTTCACTCGATTAATTCCTGGGGCGAGAGGTTTGTCCTATGAAGAGAGCTTGAGTAGAATGGGACTATACTTTCTGGAGTTTAGAAGAATGAGAGGTGATTTCATTGGAACATATAAGATTCTGAGGGTGCTTGACAGGGTACATGACGAGAGGCTGATTTCTCTGGCTGGAGAGTCGAGAACTAGGGGGCATAGTCTCAGGGTAAGGGGTCGGCCATTCAAGACTGAGATGAGGAGGAATTTCTTCACGCAGAGGGTTGTGAATCTTAGGAATTCTCAACCCCAGAGGGCTGTGGATGCTGAGCCATTCAATATATTCAAGACTGAGATCGATAATTTTTTCGACTCTCGGGGAATCAAGGGATATGGGGATCGGGCGGGAAGTGGAGTTGAGGTCGAAGATCAGCCATGATCTTATTGAATGGCGGTGCAGGTTCGAGGGGCCGAGTGGCCTACTCCTGCTCCTATTTTATGTTCTTATGATCTTATATTGCTTACTGCTTTATTTAAAAAAATTAAATAAGTGATTTGATTCCCAAACAGAATTAAAACGATGGGATTCTTGTCATTCTCCAGTGATTTGAACCGGACATTCCATATCCAGACCCAGTGCTACCATGAGGCTATCAATGTCTGTTTATGGATTTCCAAGTGTCTTATACATAATTCGTGTTGGAGAGAATGTTCCTGTCACGTTTTCAACATTGGAATCTGTGTATTCAGAGAGAAAAATCCACGCG